>NC_092135.1:113172963-113797963 GCF_043159975.1 Macaca nemestrina
CCTGTCTCTACTAAAAACACAAAAATTAGCCAGGCGTGGTGGTGGGCACCTGTTATCCCAGCTACTTGGGAGGCTGAGGAGGGAGAATCACTTGAAACCGGGAGGCAGAGGTTGCAGTGAGCTGAGATGGTGTCACTGCACTCCAGCCTGGGCAAAAGAGCGAGACACCATCCGGAAAAAAAAAAAAAAAAAAAAAAAAAGGAATCTAACACAGGTCCTGCCTCATAGTAAGTGGTCAATTAATTCTTATTAAATAATTGGGTAGCAATGTTTGCTAAGGACTTATTGAATCATCCTAGAAGTCCTATTATATAGAAACTGCCATTATTCCCCTTTTCAGTGGAGGAAAGTGATATTTAGAAGTGCCATAACTTGCCGGAGTTCACCTAGTTAGCAGTGAGGACAGTGGGAACAGCAGAGAAGGAACTCGAACCTCGTTTCTGTACTTTTAGTCTCTATGCTCTGTTGTCTCCAGTTCCATGTATTACACTTCACAGAAAGAGCTGAGAAACAAATGAACATCAGGGATTTTCCCTGTTTCTCTAGGGGGGCCTATAAATCACTTGTAGAGATTTTTTTGGAAGTACACGCATGAAAAATTATTGCCAAAATGAGTGCACAAAGAGTAGTTGCTCCAGGAATTCAGGAAAAGGAAGGATGCTCTTTCAGGCTTCTTGATAGAGCCTCACGGCACTTCCCAGCCTGGCTCTTGCCAGCTTCATCAGTTGTCTCTCCACCTTCAGCCATCCCTCCTGCCATCTGCTAGAATACTTTAGATGAGGACTGTTCACTTTCAGGCTTTGGTCATGCTGTTCCCTCTGCCCAAAATGAAATTGTGCTCATTCTCAAACGACTGACTCAAGTGTTACTTCCCCTCTGAAGCCTTTTCCAGCACTTCCACCCACCACACCCCCACCCCCGGCTGAATTAATCACCCCTTCATCTGTTTTCCCATAAAGCTTTGTTCACACAGATAGTCAACTCCCTTATTACCTTCTATTATAGTCAGTCTGTCTCTCTGTCTATACTCTGAGCCCCTTGAGTACAGGGACCATGTCTCATGGAACACCACGATTTCGAGATAAATTCTATATTCCTGAATGGTGAGAATTCTGACCCAGCTAAATCTAAGAACTGGTCTGAAGATAAAGTAGAAGATAAAGTTGGAGAGTTAGGGACCTAAAGCTAAGGAGGAGAAGATATCATATTGTGGATTTAGAATGAAACATTCCTGGAAACTCTTCTTAAGAGAGAGAGTATGATAAAGCCGATGCTGTGGGATGATGAAAATGTTAGTAGAATGAGACGTTGATTGAAATTGAGACTTGAAATCCTTTTTTTTTTTTTGAATAGAAAAAACAAGTGAATTGAGTTAGTGATGATGTAAAGCAGTTCAGAAATTTTAACAGCAACCAGATTATAATTTTACTCCTTCACCTCAACACTGGTTTTTGTGTATAGTATCAGTGACAACTCTTTTTTTTTTTTTTTTTTTTTACCATTAACTTACTTTTACATTAAGGTGCAATGGATACTCATCACCTACAGGACCTGATCTTTATAATAAACCTGTGAGGTCAACATTATTATACCTACTGTATAGATGAAGATGCATGGGACAAGTAACTTCCTGAGGTCACACAGATAATGAGTGTCAGAACAGTAATTTGAACCCAGGTTTCTGTGTCTGCAAAGCCTGTTCTCCAACAGGCCCTCATAAAGCAAGCATGGGTAAGAAAACACAGCAAGTGCACGCATTTAACCTAGGTGGAAATGTGCAACAAGTTGGGAAATCGAAGCTAACTCATGGTAAAAATAACAGCATCCTTCTTTTACAAGAAGGATGAGACTCCACCCAAGGATTATAATAATGAGGCACCAGTTGCTAATACCTCATTACCTAAGATCCACCTGCGATGTAAGACATTGATAACTGAGGCTATGAAGCAGGTGGGTGTGAGGAAGGTATCAGATTCAGGATTTTCAAGTGCTTTATCAGCACTGAGACACTCCAATGATAATGTAGACAAAAGAATTGTGTCAAGAAGCAACTGGTAAAAATCTGATCCACAAAACCCGAAAGCAAGACATATTTCAAGGGAGCTTTACAAAGTCTCGCTCACTCCAAGCTGTTACAGAGCACCTTATCCCTCCAAGGTGATTTCAATGGCACAGAATTCCTCATCACAAATAACACAGGCATGTCAGAGACCAAGTTTGATAAATCAATCGATTATCTTACATTGAGCCATGTGAGTATGGCAATTTCAGGCTTGCGAAGAATTACTCATCCACTCACTCAGGGTGAGTAATCATTTTCTTAAACTGGTGATGTTGAATTAATTAATTTTACTACATGTGTAGTGTAATCTTGTGAGGCTAAGAAAAAACTGACACCCTTAAAATTTGGAATTTTTTGGCCAGCCTATTCAACTGATGGAAAGATACGGGGTAGAGTATTCAGAAAGATCATCTCCTCCTCTTTGCAGTATAAGTTTTAATAATCAAGTCTCCATTTTAAAGGAAAAATGAAAATGAAAAATAGTATTTTTTCTTCTCAATTTATGTTTTTCCCCTCATAAAACCTTAAACAGCTTAAAAGACAAATCTGTATATTTATCTACTATCACTTGTTTCTTTATGGAAAAAATACAACAAACCAATTTTTGCATGTGTTTTAGTCTTTGATGACTGACCTGTTCTCAGAGAAATTTAAAAAAAGAATATCCCAATAGTAAAGGTTTCTATAGCATGCATTCTCTTGGGCACAACAGAAACTGTCTTAGAAAAGATTAATTTTGGCAGGGCGCGGTGGCTCAAGCCTGTAATCCCAGCACTTTGGGAGGCCGAGACAGGCGGATCACGAGGTGAGGAGATCGAGACCATCCTGGCTAACACAGCAAAACCCCATCTCTACTAAAAGATACAAAAAACTAGCCGGGCGAGGTGGCGGGCACCTGTAGTCCCAGCTACTCGGGAGGCTGAGGCAGGAGAATGGCGTAAACTCGGGAGGCGGAGCTTGCGGTGAGCTGAGATCTGGCCACTGCACTCCAGCCTGGGTGACAGAGCGAGACTCTGTCTCAAAGAAAAAAAAAAAAGAAAAAAGGAAAGATTAATTTTATTAAATAAGCTAGAAAATTATCATTTCTAGCATTTTCAAATTCCAACTTATAGGAAAAATAAATCACCCAGTTATCTGTCCCCTCAATCTTGAGCAACACACAGGTTTTCTTTCTTTCTTTTTTTTTTTTTTTTTTTTAGGTGGAGTCTTGTTCTGTCACCCAGGCTGGAGTGCAGGGGTACAATCTCTGCTCACTGCAATCTCTGCCTCTGGGGTTCAAGCGATTCTCCTGCCTCAGCCTCCTGAGTAGCTGAGACTGCAGGCGTGCACCACCATGCCCAGCTGATTTGTGTATTTTTAGTAGAGATGGGGTTTCACCATGTTGGTCAGGCTGGTCTCAAACTCCTGACCTCGTGATCCGCCTCCCATTTCGTATGTGCAACTACTACTATATTACTTTGAAAGCATAAGGCTAGTGAGTAAAGGAACTGGTCAATAATTTCAATTCAAATAAATAATCAAACATTTTAGTTGAAAAGTCTCATTCAAGCACTAACTGATCAGCAATATTTTGTTTTGGTTTTTGAGACAGTCTTGCTCTGTCACCCAGGCTGGAGTGCAGGGATATAATCTCAACTCACTGCAACCTCTGCCTCTCAGGTTCAAGTGGTTCTCCTGCCTCAGTCTCCTTGGTAGCTGGGATTATAGGCATGCACCACCATGCCTGGCTAATTTTTAGTATTTTTGGTAGAGACGGGGTTTTGCCATATTGGCCAGGCTTGTTTCAAACTCCTGACCTCAAGTGATCCACCCAACTCAGCTTCCCAAAGTACTGGAATAACAGACGTGAGCCACCACGCCTAGCCTGATCAGTAATATTTTGGAAGCAGAGAAGGAAAGGTACAGGGGGAAATGAAAGAGAACAACTGATTGGCATGTATAGTGGTAGCTGATAGCTTGACTCTTGAACAAGAGAATGTACAAATAGAGTAGGATAAATTCACAAGTCCACACTCAAATATATCCATTTTTGTATGTGTTTATATGGATGTAAATATATGCTGTGTTTATGTGGATGTAAGCATATACCCATATATGCTTCTTTACAAATATGTAGCTAAAGATAAAAAGCATATGCAAAAGTATGTAAAAAAAATTCACAAAATTTTAACCATTAGATAAGCACATATGGATTGTAAATGGAAAGAAAATGGTATATAATAAAAATGAAACATCTGGCTCTCCAGATATGCATTTTAATGAGTGTTTTAATGATAGCATGTGACAAGCAGAACATATGGCCATTATATCAGTGAAGTCTTGCTACAGATAACTGGACAGAGATTTTGAATCAAACTTTGCAGCATATAGTTTCACCCACGGTATTTTTCTAAACACATCAACTTCGAAATTAACTAACTGTGCATTCGTTAATTTGTATTATGATTGTGAGCATCAAGTTTGTATTTTAACCCTTTTGCAAGGGGGAAGTACTCCCATATAACACACAATAAATATATCTCAATCTAAAATAATCATTTAAGTGGCAGGAATGACGTTAACCTTTCCCTTTTGTTACTACCTGTGATTTTTTTTTCTGGACCATGAACTTGTTTTGAAAGCTAGTTGTGACCTGTATATAGACAATAATAAAAGAAGAAAATTGTCCAAAACACTCTGAGAGACTTGCACAAACTTCCCTACCACGGAGACTTTTATAGGAAACATAATCTCATTCTCACCTACAGCTTGACCCTCAAATCATCAGCCTTCCTCCAATAATGAAAGTTCACTGCTTAGAGCCAACAACCATTTTGTGTAGCACAAGGAGCCCATGAAACAGAATTCTGTTGACATCATGGCTCTGCAGCCTCAGAAGGTCGTTGGCAAGATGCCACTTTGATATAGCAACTTCATTCTCTAAACTAGGGGCCATGTGAGAAATGTCAAATCACATTGAAAGTGAAGGTACAAACTTACTGCAAGGGGAGAGAATGCCATAGGGCTTATTGAAATAATTGTTTTGACTCACAAGAACGCAGAGAATGTGGAGGGAAAGAGCAGAGGAGCTGTACTGAAGAGAGAGGTGTCGAGGCCAAGCTACCACTTTCTGAGGGTCAATTGCTTTATCTAGAAAGTGGGGTGATAATTATTCTCAGCCTACAGGTTTACTGTGGAATTAAACTAAAAGATCAAACAAATATAAATAACCTAGAGGATAGTTGAGGCCCCGTCTGCCTGCCCAATTCCTGCCATCTGTGCACTGTCTTGGGTTAATACCCTATAAAACCCAGATGGAAACTCATTGGTGGTGTATATTAATTGAAAGCAAAACAAAACAAAACAAAAACAAAAAAACCACACACAAAGTATTCCGTGAGTTTAGCACACCTTTTTTTTTTTTGAGATGGAGTTTCTCTCTTGTCACCTAGGCTGGAGTGCAATGGCACAATTGTGGCTCACTGCAACCTCCGCCTTCCAGGTTCAAGCAATTCTCCTGCCTTGGCCTCCTGAGTAGCTGGGATTACAGGTGCCCACCACCATGCCTGGCTTTTGTATTTTTAGTAGAGATGGGGTTTCACCATGTTGGCCAGGCTGGTCTTGACCTCCTGGCCTCCCAAAATGCTGGGATTACAGGCGTGATTAGCACACTTATTAATGATTAGGGGGTGACAAGTTGTTCCATGTATATGGCCTCTCACCATCTCCCCAACTCAACCTTTTTTCTCTCCCCCTTCCCTTTCCTTCTTCTCTTTACTCCATTCTTCCTTGTCCCTTTCTAGGACAATTAAATTCCTCTCCTTTCTGCTCAGTAGTTTAGAACCCTTCTCTGAAGCTTTAGTGCTTCCTGACCTCCAGACTCCAGAGGAATGCATTCACATCCAAACTTCTCAGTCACTAGAATAAAAGCTGTTCTCTTTTCACTACACAAGAAACCCTGGTAGCAGCTCCTAAAGTAGCAAAAATTTCACCAACTCTTTACACTTAATTACTATTATTATTGACTAAAATAATGCTTGATCACTTGGAACCTTCAGAACAATGACAATCAAGGAAGATAATGAGATTAATTCCACAGCAATTATTTCAAACTCAAAGTAATATTCAATTCACATCAGGACACATGAAATACTGTCACTTTCTATTTTTTTCTTATACTCAAGGCAGTGTGAGGAGAAGTGTAAACCCCTCTGGGATCCCTGACATATTCTCAGGAGCCCAGAAATTCTTTCTGAAGATTGAGCACTTTGTTGCTTTCATATTTATAACATCCTTTGAAAAATTAAAGTTAGCCTACTCTGCTTCATCTGGATGACCCAGTCTGAACAATTAAGTATGAAGCAATCCATCTGTGGTAGAACTGTTTACCCTCTTAGTGAATTAATAAGATTATCTAGCTTCTTAATATGGCAATGTAAAAATGACAGCAATTGTTACATAACTGCTATTGTAACTCACACTCAAAAGAATTGCTCAATTCCTTTAAAGTTATAAAAGTAATATGTCTCTTTAGCAATGATGTTTCCTAACTAAAATTTTTCTCTTTTTTTTAAATGAAGTCTTTGATTTTGAATCATGATATGGCAAAGCAAAGTAAATACTACTTTAATTGCAGTGGGTCAGTGAAAAAAGAAGGAGGTGAACTTAATACAAAAATTATACATGCACAGCATGGAACAAGTACATACAAATGTTTTTTTAAATTATGTTTCAGCACAGAGCTGGCCTGCAGACTGCTGAAAAAGTCAGCAATAAATAACTTATTCATGATATTCTAAAAATTGTTTGAACATAAATGGAAGTTTCTTAGTTATAGTTTAAATCAAGAGGAGATTTCTCTTTGGAAGGCTCTTATTAAACATAAAGTCTGAACTAGCAAACAAAGCCTAAGAGTATTAATGGCATTATGTACAACTTATATACACATGCATTTCCCACATTTAGAATATACTGACTATGCTAACTCTTCCTTGTAGGTTAGAGTCAACCATTTAAATATCCAAAGATATGAGGTAAATATTCACAGTTAATCCCTATGATTAAAGGGATAAAGAACAGAAAATTAGATCATGAGCAACACTGGAAAAACTCTGGGGGCAAACATTTTGAGACCTGTGATGATCTTTTGATGTGTCAACTTGGCTAGGGTAAGTCTCCAGTTATTCAACTGAAGGCTAATCTTAGTGTTGCCATAAAAGTATTTTGTAGGTGTGACTAAAGTTCATAATCAGTTACCTTTAAGTAAGAGAGGATCATCCTAGATTATCTGAGTGGGCCTGATCCAGTCAGTTGAAAGGCTTTAAGAGTGGAACTGAGGCTTCCCTGATAAAGAAGACATTCTGCCTGTGGCTAGAAGATTCGGCCCCGAAGTTCCAGCCTGCCTTTCCTGATATCCAGCCCTACAGATTTCAGACTTGCCTATCTATCTCCCACAATTACATAAGCCAGTTCCTTGCAAGAAATCTCATAATATATATCTCCTACTGGTTTATCTTCCTTGGTTGAATCTTGACTGGCCCCAATGACCTGATGACATGCAGATGTTCAGCACTCATAAGGTACTGATACCCAATACATATTTTAATCCAGCAGAACTTTGTAAGTATTTAAAAACTAACACTTCATTTAAAAACATTTTTTACTTTTTAAAAAGTTTCGGAGACAGTTTTGCCCGTATCCCAATACTTGAAGGGAAAAAAGGCACTTGCATTAATTTTTTAAAATAGCATCTACTTCTTATGAAGTAATGTGATTGATTATAAAACTGGGAAAGCTTTTTCAAGCAATTGCGGTAAACTTTACTGAACAATAAAGAGCCTGCAATGTAGGAAAACTTTAATGCAAGACAAATGGTCTTGACAAACAGCCATTAATCGTAGGTACCAGCATGATGTCTCAAAGCATCAGATAGAACTGACTCAGGGGTTACACATCCAGAGAAGAAACAATTTGTCACTCTAGGAGAAACCAAGGAAGATTCAGAATGAATGTGGATCCATGATCCTCCCTTTTCCCAAATCTCACCAGCATCATGGACCCTGATATTCCAAGATTATAAAACCAACCCTCCATAAATTCCATTACTATCTGTTAAATTTTTTTATTTTATAATTTTTGTGCATACATATTAGGTGTATATATTTATGAGGTATCTTCGATATTTTGATACAGGCATACAATGTGTAATCACATTAGGATAAATAGAGTATCCATCACCTCAAGCATTTATTCATAGTGTTAACAATCCAATTATACCCATTACCATTTTAAAGAGAATCATAGTGGGTGAGAGAAATGTAAGACACTAAGCATTTATACCAAAGACACTGAGCCATAATATAGAGGTTATGTAAACTGGAAAAGACTGTTAAACTCTAAATTACCAAGTTTCTACAATTGTTTTTATTCCACATTATCCAGTGAAGGAAAATCTTGTAAAGAAGATCTGATCTAGGGGCAGGGCACGGTGGCTCACACCTGTAATCCCAGCATTTTGGGAGGCTGAGGCGGGTGGATCATGAGGTCAGGAGATCGAGACCATCCTGGCTGACACGGTGAAACCCTGTCTCTACTAAAAATACAAAAAATTAGCCAGTTGTGGTGGTGGGCACCTGTACTCCCAGCTATTCGGGAGGCTGAGGCAGGAGAATGGTGTGAACCCGGGAGGCGAAGCTTGCAGTGAGCCGAGATCGCGCCACTGCACTCCAGCCTGGGTGACAGAGCAAGACTCCGTCGCAAAAAAAAAAAAAAAAAAAAAAAAAAATTCTATGTCAACTGAAATATATAAAGGTATGTTTATCATAGCAAGGGTAAAGTTTTACTATTGTCAACTGAAACATCACAAGATCTACAAATCTAGAAAAGGAGACTTTACTTGTAAAGGGTTACAGCCTACAAGGTGGCCATCCCCACAGGCTGGGAAGCACAGCCTCCCGCAATGACCAGAAACAGGCACTTTGAAGGAGGAGGAGCTGGGAGAGGAGCTTTATGCTGAGCTTATTGGCCAAACATACACATTCAACAGCTTACAAGAGGAGTTATGATCATGCATAAAGGTGGTCCTGACATGTGTATTGAACAAACATGCATATAACATATGAGCCATGTTCATTCTGGGGTGGCGACTTAACATTTAAGTATTTTACAGTCAGGCCCTAAACACCCAAAGATCTTTTCAGGGTATAAAGGCACTCAAGTGCACATCCTTTATAACCCATCAGAACCAGTCCTGGTTGGTGATCTTCTTGTCAGAAGAAAATTATTAAGATCAGTCTCTTGTCCAATCAAAACTGTAGTTATGGCTTGTGAAACAGGGAGAGTCAGTTAGTCAGTGTCTGGTGGTGAGCTACAATTGTTTTAATATTGCTTATCATGAGGCCAGTACTTGGTTAGCTGCTAGAGAAAAAGGAAAACCTACGGCAGTTAGAACATAGTCTATTCTTTAAGTGTAGTGGTGTGTGACTTAACCTTTATCTGGCATTGCCTTAGGTCTTGGTACATTATTGCCACAAAGAGTCCGTTTTGTCAGTATTATGATCTCATTTTTAACATTAATGCTGGTCAGCTGTTCTGTCTACACTGCAAAACAAAGAGGATATCATGAAGTGTGTCCAACCTCCCATGCTGTCATGGCTAGGAACTCAGTTTTTAAGGTTTCTCTCTCCAGGGTTCACCTTGGTCAAGAGGGTGTTCAATCCATGAAGGAACTTAGGATTTTGTTTTTACACTACAATGGTATGTTTTGAAAGCTGTTAATTTAATGTACAAGAACAATTATTAGGAACTTTGAAGTAGGTAAATATTATTGACAGCTAATATGAATACTAAGAGAAAATATACAAGCTTGTTACCTTTAGGAACACTATAGTAGTAACACCTCCAAGATGGTGCCTAGTGATCCTTACCTCCTGGGGTAGTATCTTCCCGTACTGAATAGGACTGACTTCCATAAATAATAATTGCATTAAGATTTCCAGGGCTATGTTGAAATAGACATTGAGGCTTTCAACTTCTCTCTCTTTAATTACCTTTTCTAGAGAAAGTCAGCTATCCTTTTGTAAGCACACTCAGGCAGGCTATGGAGAAGCTTGAGTAAGGAGGAAATTAGGCCTCCAGTCAACAACCAACACCAGCTTGCTAAGTTATTCATGTGTGCCAACTCGGAAGCAGATCTTTCAGCCCCAGTAAAGGTTTCAGGCAACTAAAGCCCTAACCAACATCTGGACTGCAATCTCGAGAGACCCCACCCCCACTCCAAGCCCAAACTGTGGGATAAGACATTTTGAGTTCCTTTTGCTGTGTGTACACTCTAGTTTAATTAGATCCCATTTGTCAATTTTGGCTTTTGTTGCCATTGCTTTTGGTGTTTTAGTCATGAAGTCTTTGCCCATGCCTATGTCCTGAATGATACTGCCTAGGTTTTCTTCTAGGGTTTTTATGGTTTTAGGTCTTACATTTAAGTCTTTAATCCATCCTGAGATTTTTTTTTTTTTTTTTTTTTTTTTTTTGAGATGGAGTCTTGCTCTGTAGCCCAGGCTGGAGTGCAGTGGCCGGATCTCAGCTCACTGCAAGCTCCGCCTCCTGGGTTCACGCCATTCTCCGGCCTCAGCCTCCCGAGTAGCTGGGACTACAGGCGCTGCCACCTCGCCCGGCTATTTTTTGTATTTCTTAGTAGAGACGGGGTTTCACCGTGTTAGCCAGGATGGTCTCGATCTCCTGACCTCGTGATCCGCCCATCTCGGCCTCCCAAAGTGCT
Organism: Macaca nemestrina; assembly: GCF_043159975.1. Taxonomy (NCBI): domain Eukaryota; kingdom Metazoa; phylum Chordata; class Mammalia; order Primates; family Cercopithecidae; genus Macaca; species Macaca nemestrina. The sequence continues at coordinate 113,183,781 of NC_092135.1, forward strand.
GGGATTACAGGCTTGAGCCACCGCGCCCGGCCTTTTTTTTTTTTTTGTATAATGTGTAAGGAAGGGGTCCAGTTGCAGTTTTCTGCATATATCTAGCCAGTTTTTCACAACATCATTTATTAAATAGGGAATCCTTTCCCCATTGCTTGTCTTTGTCAGGTTTGTCAAAGATCAGATAGTTGTAGATGTGTGATGTTATTTCTGAGGTCTCTGTTCCATTCCATTGGTCTATATATCCATTTTGGTACCAGTACCATGCTGTTTTGGTTACTGTAGCCTTGTAGTGTATTTTGAAGTCAGGTAGCATGATGCCTCCAGCTTTGTTCTTTTTGCTTAGGATTGTCTTGACTATACGGGCTCTTTTTTGGTTCCAGATGAAATTTATAGTAGTTTTTTCTAATTCTGTGAAGAAAGGCAATGGTAGCTTGATGGGGATAGCACTGAATCTATAAATTACCTTGGGCAGTATGGCCATTTTCATGATACTGATTCTTCCTTTCCATGAGCATGGAATGTTTTTCCATTTGTTTCTGTCCTCTTTTATATCCTTGAGCAGTGGTTTGTAGTTCTCCTTGAAGAGGTCCTTCACATCCCTTGTAAGTTGTATTCCTAGGTATTAAATTCTCTTTGTAGCAATTGTGAATGGGTGTTCACTCATGATTTGGCTCTCTGTCTATTATTGGTGTATAGAAATGCTTGTGATTTTTGCACATTGGTTTTGTATCCTGAGACTTTTGTTTATAAGGTATAATCACTATTTACATTAATTCTAAGATGGAACTAGGTGGTATATATTACACAAGTCAGTTTCAACAATAACAAAAAAATTCTTACTACTGTACTTTGTTGATAGCAACACCCATGTAGCAAGTCTTATTAGTAAGGAGTGACTGTTTGCAAAAAACATTGTGTGGCTGGGACTTGCTGAAGAAGTAAGCATCCTGATGGGTCTTGAAATTATAAAGACTTCTCACATGCTGCCAGCTCTCAAGACTCTCTCATCATTCTGCTTCAGGGAAAATGCTGAAATTGGTTTGTAGGCAATGAATGCAGAGAGACAAGTAGAAGTTAATAGAAAATTCTGTTATCTTTAAAGACAGTTGTTACATTGTGCCATCCACATATTTCTAAAACCCAGTGTTTAAGGAACAAATGTGTTTCAAGTGGTGGAAATGGAATAGAACACTAAAATGTTTCAGAGACGTACCTTTCCCCAATTGTGATATTTGTACTACAGTGAATATAGTGCTCAATTCATAGTGTCAACTTCAATTTTTACTGTCTTTTAAGACTTTTTCAGTTTGAAATAATTTTAGGCTTACAGAAGAATTAAGAACACTGTACAGTGAGTTCCTATATCCCCTTCATCAGTTTCCCCAGTGTAGCATAACCATAGTTCAATGATTGAAACCAGGAAATTAACATGGGTACAATACTGTTAACTAAAATATAAGCTTTATTCAGATTTTACTCATCTTCCTACAATAGTCTTTTTTTCTGTTCCAGGATCCAATTTGGAATCCTATGTTGCATTTCGTTGACATGTCTCCACACTCTCCTCCAATCTGTTGTTTCTCAGTCTTTCCTTGCCTGCCTTTCAGGACTTCAAAACTTTTATGTAGTACTAAGTTACTATCTAATTTAGTTAATTTGTAGAGTATATCTCAGTTTTGGTTTGTCTCATGTTTGCTCATGATTGGAGTGAGCTTTGCATTATTATTGGGAAGGATAGTACAGAGACGATCTACACTTCTCAGGGCGCCGTATCAGGAGGGTGCATGATGCCACCTGTCACTATATCTTATTACCTGTGATATTAGCTTTAAGCCCTTGATTAAGGTGGTGTCTGTCAGATTTCTCCCCTGTGATGTTACTATTTGGAAGACATAATTTGGGGTGCAGATATCCTTTTTCTCCTTAAAATTTTGCCCAAAATTTCAGCATCCATAGGTGAATCTTGCCTGAAACAATTACAACTGTAGTGTTGTAATGGTAATTTTATATTTACCACCTTTCTTCTAGAATTACTAATTGAATTATTCTTCTGTAAAGAAGTGTTATCTCTTGTCTACCATTTGTATATTTATTCAGTTATTTATTTATGTCAAGATATTTCTTTTTTTGTCTTCCTACATGATGGTAGCAGGTAATTTTTTAAGACTGTATTTTTTAAAGCAGTTTTAGCTTCACAGCAAAATTGAGAGTAAGATACAGAGAACTCTCATCCATCCTCCACTCCCACACATACATATTCACCCACAGAGGGGCATATTTTTAAAAATTGTGAACCTATACTGACATATCATTATTACCATAAGTCAATAGTTTATGTTAGGGTTCCTTCTTGGAGCTGTGCATTCTGTGGACTCGGACAAATGTATAAAGGTATGAATCTACCATTATAATATCATACAGAATAGTTTTATTACCCTAAATATCCTCTGTGCTCTGCCTAGTCATCCCTCCCTCCTCCCAAGCTCCTGACAGCCACTGATGTTTTTACTATCTCCATAGTTTTGCCTTTTTCAGAAAGTCATATTGTTGAAATCATATAGTATGTAGCCTTCTCAGATTGGTCTCTTTCTCTTAGTAATCTATACTTACATTTCCTTATCATCTGTTCATGGCTTGAGAGCTCATGTCTTTATAGCACTAAATAATATTCCATTGTTGAGCTGGACCACAGTTTATTCATTCACCTATTGAAAGACATCTTGTTTGCTTCCAAGGTTTCATAATTATAAATCAACTTGCTATAAACATCTGTGGGCAGGTTTGTGTAGACACAGCTTTTAACTCCTTTGAGTAAATACCAAGAAGCATAATTGCTGGATCATATGGTAAGAATGTGTTTAGTTCTGTAAGAAATTGCCAAACTGTCTTCCAAAGTGACTGTACTATTTTGCATTTCTACCAGCAATGCATGAGAGTTTCTGTTGCTCCACATTCTTGCCAGTACTTGGTGTTGCCAGTGTTTTGGATTTTGGATGTTCTAATAAGTGTACAGTGCTATCTCATTTTGTTTGTTTTAATTTGCATTCTCCTCTTGATGACATATGATACCATGTGGGATATCTTTTCATATGCTTACTTGCCATCTATATCTTCTTTGGTGAAGTGTCTGTTAAGGTCTTTGGCCCATTTTTTAATTAGTTGTTTATTTTCTTATTGTTGAGTTTTAAGAGTTTCTTTGTATAATTTTGATAACAGTCCTTTATCAGAAATATAGTTTCTCCCAATATGTGGCTTCTCTTGACAATCTTTTTTGCAGAGCAGAATTTTTAATTTTAATGAAGTTATCAATTCTTTCTTTAATTGGTTGTGCCTTTGGTGTCTTATCTAAAAGGCCATTGCCAAGCCCAATGTCATCTAGATTTATTTTGATGTTATCTTTTAGCACATTTATAATTTTGCCCTGCAATTTGAGACCACAAAATGGTCTCTGATCCATTTTGAGTCAATTTTTATGAAGAGTGTGAGGTCTGTCTGTATCTAGATTCTTTTTTTTTTTTTTTTTTTTTGGATGTGGATGTCCAGTGTTCTAGCATTATTTGTTGAAAAGGTGATATTTCCCCAATGTATTGCCTTTGCTCCTTTGTCTGTATTGTAGTATTATAATAGTGAATTTATATTACCACCTTCCTTCTACAGTTACTAATTGGAACTCTTCTGTAAATACATGTTAACTCTTGTCTACCATTTGTCTATTTATTCAGTTATTTATCTATATCAATATGGACTCATTGATAATTTATTTTATTCTTTGGGTTAACTTCAATTATGTTTAACTAATTTATGTTGGTTTTATAAATCCAGAGTTAGAGATAGCTAAACTAGTAGAATCCAATGTGAATGCTTAAGTCAATATTCTGAAACCCAGTGTAGTCTCAATCACGTAACAGAATTCTTTAAAGAGTTATTTCTTGGCCGGGAGCAGTGGCTCATGCCCATAATCCTAGCACTTTGGGAGCCCAAGGCAGGCAGATGACCTGAGGTCAGGAGTTCGAGACCAGCTTGGCCAACATGGGGGAACCCCGTCTCTACTACAAATACAAAAATTAGCTGGGTGTGGTGATAGGCACCTGTAATCCCGGCTACTCGGGAACCTGAGGCAGGAGAATCACTTGAACCCAGAAGGCGGAGGTTGCAGTGAGCAGGGATAATGCGATTGCACTCCAACTTGGGTGACAAGAGCAGAACTCTGTCTCAAAAAAAAAAAAAAGTACTTCCTTAAATGTGCGTGTGCGTGTGTATGTATGTATTCCATACTAGACTTTCTACAAATGTTTAATAAATGTTTGCTTTTCAAATGAGTAAGTAATTTCTTATCACTGAACACGTACTAAGTGCTCAAGGCATAACAAGTACCTGTGTCACATAAAGATTATGCCCCTGACAGGTCGGACGTGGTGGCTCATGCCTGTCACCACAGCACTTTGGGAGGCTGAGGTGGGCAGATCACCTGAGGTCAGGAGTTTGAGACCAGCCTGGCCAATATGGCAAAACCCCATCTCTAGTAAAAATACAAAAGAATTAGCTGGGCGTGGTGGCGGGCACCTGTAATCTCAGCTACTCTGGAGGCTGAGACAGGAGAATCACTTGAACCCAGGAGGCAGAGGTTGCAGTGAGCTGAGATCATACTACTGCACTCCAGCCTGAGTGACAGAGTGAGACTCTGTCTCGGGGGGGGAAAAAAAAAAAAAAAAAGTTTATGCCCCTGACAATGAACATTATGGAGTTTACATTTTACCAGGCTTTTATTTCATCATGAGTATACATGATCAAAGAACATTAATTTTTTCTCTAGGACACAGTGTTAACATCACCATTATATCATTTGCCAAATGTTAGTCACGAGCCTTGGTTGAAGTAATGTATGCCAAGTTGCTTCACTGTAGAATGACCATTTTCAGTGAGGTACGTTGAGACTATGCAAAAATCCTGTTCCTTATTAAACTTTTTCCCACAATTTTACCCACTAAGTCAATCTACCAGACTTTTATTTACTTGATTACTGGATCCAAAGAGTTCAAAATACTTTGACTAAATAATGGTAACATTAGAAAACTTCACCAAAAAAAAAAAAATGTACTGGCCTAACAGAATATAAAGGTTGAAGTAGAAATATATATATAATTTCAATCAAGCCCAAGACTTCTCTCTGTTAGTAGGGTGTTTTAGTTAAAAACACATGAAGGGCTTTTGCCTGAATTTACCCAGATAGTTACAGTTGAATGACTAAGATGGAAGGTTAAATGCTTTGTCAGCATTTCAAAGATGAATTTCAATATCTATTATATCATCTTTATGATATGAAATATTTTCTTTTCTGCTAATGCCCTACTGCTGTGAATAATCAAACCATTCAAACTACTTTCTCTAAAGCAATTAAAAAAAAACTAATAAAAATTCTGAGTTTTGATTCTAGGCCAGAAGTCTGCCTGTAGTGGGGGGGGAAAAAAAGGTTGGAAGGTCATTCATTGTTATTCTCCAGGAATTTTAGAAGATAGTATACTTTTAAAGCTTCTTGGAAACTCTAGATAATAGGCAGCCAATATTACAAATACAGGTTAAACAAGAGATGTTAATTAAAAAAATCATTTAGGGAAGAATATTACTGTTACCATTAACTTAATTTCTAAAACAATCTATAGATTTTACCTTTTATCACCTAACAAAAAGAATGGAGAAAGATTTTTATTAGAAGGCCACAGTTCATATACATCATTTTCTATGGGGCTAACATGCATCAACTCTCAAAGCTCCCTCATGTTCATTGCAGTAAACACACAGCCTTTGGCAAATCTATATGGGGCAGAGTTGAGAACTTAGTGGCATCCTTATAAGTTCATAAAACTACTGTGTATAAACCTAAAGGATAAGTAAGTAACATAAAGGGATTAGTGAAATTAAGTGAAAAAAATGAACAAAATGTGTATATAAAGCGTAAAAATTGAGGTCAACAGTGTATCTTAATGCTTAGAATAACCTTACGGAGATGTGTGCCAAGTCTACAATATTATGCTTAATTGTGGTCTAACTTTAAGTGCTCTGAGACATTTCTGGTGAATGCCAAATCATCTAGACAACTCAAGGAATTGAAAGCTTGAGAAGAAAGTCAACAGTTCACACTGCTATTCAATTTTTTCATGCCCCAGGACAAGTCACTAGGTCTCTCTGTACCTAGGTTCTTAAACTCTACATCTGTAAAATTGAAATTATGATCCCAAATTTCTTCTCAGTATTGTTGTGAATGTTATCCAATAAGAGGTATGGCATTTTAAAATACTGAATGGGTTCCCCTGTAATAGTCAAATGTCGGCCGGGCACGCTGGCTCACACCTGTAATCCCAGCACTTTGGGAGGCTGAGGCACGTGGATCACGAGATCGGGAGATCGAGAGATTGAGACCATCCTGGATAACACAGTGAAACTCCATCTCTACTAAAAGTACAAAAAAATTAGCCAGGCGTGGTGGCAGGCACCTGTAGTCTCAGCTACTCGGGAGGCTGAGGCAGAAGAATGGCGTGAACCTGGGAGGTGGAGCTTGCAGTGAGCCAAGATTGCGCCACTGCACTCCAGCCTGGGCAACAGAGCAAGACTCCGTCTCAAAAAAAGAAGAAAAAAAAATAGTCAAATGTCAGTATCTGTTCCCAAGAAATACAGTAGATTTTCTCTTCTGAGAGATTTTTTAAGTCATTTGTCCTGAAAGTTTTCAGCAGCCACTAATCCAGGAGAACATCGGATTAAATTTTTTGACATCCATTACAATTTTATTCTTTTATAAATTAAATGCTGCTTTCATGTAACAGTTCTCAATAAGGCTTGACCAGTGATACATGATCTACACACATCTACACATCCACTCTTGCCTTTCCAAATTATTCTCCAGCCAAAATGACATTTCAAAGCACAGGTCTAAAGATGTCACTCCCTTTCTTAAAGCCCTTGAATGGCTTCCCTTTGTGTTTAGGACAAAGACAAAACTGCTTAATGGTCCACAAGACTGTCTATGGTCTAATACTTTACAGTCCCCCATCCTCTAAAACTCTCCCCACCCGTCTTCTTTCACTGTCTCTTCATCTCACTCTTTCACTGTCTCTTCCTCTCACTCTTTCCCTTCCTAGGGTCACACACTTCCCTCCTGCCCTCTCTGAGTTTCATACCCACTCACTCTCTTTGGCAGTCATATTCTTACAAATGTCTAACCTAACATCCACAGCACTGTGCTTATCTCCTTGGTAGTCCTTATAGAGTTGGCATTTACATTTTTTGTGTGTGATTATTTCATTGCTCTTTGTCTCCCTCACTGGATTGTAAACATTAAAATCCTTCACATATTGACATCACGGTGTATCACTAGGGCCCATATAGTGCTCGACTCAGTAAATTTTTGTTGAATAAACAGTATTTCCTTAAATCAATATTTCCCAATGCAGCCAGTGGTGATCAATAACACTGGGCAGGAAGAAGCTCCATTTCTGGATGACGTTTGTTCATATTGAAGATAAACAAAACAGTTTATTGGTAATGACGCTGATCGCTTATGCAAGAGCTTCCTTTCAATAAGCTATTTTAAGAAAACCAGCTTATTTCCAAGCCTGGGACCTCTACTGAGAATACAAGCTTCTCTCATCACAGCAAGGAATAGAAATGCAGTGATGATCACACCCATTGTTGAAATGCATTAGTAGGTCTCCGAGTTGCCCCTCAAAGGACAACAGCCCAGCCTGCTAAAAGGTCTAACCTAGTTTTCTGCCATTTGATATCATGTGATAATGCCTTTCTCCACACTCTTTAATTCTCTTGTGGGATACTACTAATCATTTTAGCTTCCTATTGCTAAAGTCCTCTGGGTATCTTGTTTCTTTAAGGACAACAGAAAACAGCTGAAATACTTTGTTTGTTGAGGCGGAGTCTCGCTCTGTCGCCCAGGCTGGAGTACAGTGGTGCGATCTCAGCTCACTGCAAGCTCCGCCTCCCGGGTTCATGACATTCTCCTGCCTCAGCCTCCCGAGTAGCTGAGACTACAGGTGCCCGCCACCACACCCGGCTAATTTTTTGTATTTTTAGTAGAGACGGAGTTTCACCATGTTAGCCAGGATGGTCTTGATCTCCTGACCTCGTGATCCACCCGCCTTAGCTTCCCAAAGTGCTGGGATTACAGGCATGAGCCACTGTGCCCGGCCTAACTGAAATACTTATTGGAAGTATATGGGATGGCATATGCTTCCTGTTTCTAAGAAAATAAAGCCTGTCCATAAACATTAGTACATCTTTGGAAAATACAAACAGATTAAAGAGGAAGCAAACATTTGAGTGACATCACCTCTCAGGGAAAATATTTGGGTTCTGTGAATTAAAGGGCTTCACAGCAGATTTCTGGAGTAGAATAAAAACAAAAGCAGATGTATACTGGTTAAAGCCCAGACACTCGGGATGAAGGAGTCCTGAATTCTCTTTGAGTGCAGAAAAGATTCTTTCTGCCCTAGAGCAAGGTGACTTCTTCGGATGGCTGTTACTCTCTTCAATAACATGGATTTCATCTTATTTCATCTATCTTTTTTTTTTTTTATAAATTATTGAAATCAATTTATCAAGTGTCTTTTCTAGGATATAAGCTACTTGAGAGTAGGATTTTATTTGAAGTAAGGACCCTTTTAGCAAAACTGTAGTTAAAAAAGCAGTATTTAATTAATACATTGATCTTAAATAATTGATAATTATGTATCTAATAATAGTTCCTGTGCCAAGAACTACTTTAAGTGCCTTACACACATGTTAAGTCCCATCTCATATCTTCTATGTTGTAGCTGGAGGCTCGGCAATGTAGTTACTGTGATGAAAGAGTAGGCCTTTCTAGCCTGGCCAACATGGTAAAACCCGGTCTCTACTAAAAATACAAAATTTAGCCAGGTGTGGTGGCACACGCCTGTAATCTCAGCTACTTGGGAGGCTGAGGCACAAGAATCATTTGAATCCGGGAGGCAGAGGTTGCAGTGAGCTGAGATTGTGCCACTGCACTCCAGCCTGGGCAACAGAGCAAGACCCTGTCTCAAAAATAAAAACAAGGCCAGGCGCGGTGGCTCATGCCTGTAATCCCAACACTTTGGGAAGCCGAGGTGGGCAGATCATGAGGTCAGGAGATAGAGACCATCCTGGCTAACACACAAAACCCTGTCTCTACTAAAAATACAAAAAAAAAAAAAAAAAAATTTAGCCAGGCATTGTGGCAGGTGCCTGTAATCCTAACTACTCGGGAGGCTGAGGTAGGAGAATGGTGTGAACCTGGGAAATGAAGCTTACAGTGAGCTGAGGTTGTGCCACTGCACTCCAGCCTGGGCAACAGAGTGAGTCTCCGTCTCAAAAAAATAAAATAAATAAAATAAAACAAAACAAAAAACAGAGTAGGCCTCTCTGTTGTTGAAGCCTTTTATCCCCTTTCATAGTTTCTAAAGGGACACCCATGAAGCATGAAACAATCACTTAAATAAACAATGACAAATAATTGTGTGACAAATATCCCAGCCAAACTGCCAACATCTTTATGTCACAATATGTAAGCTGTCTAACTCATTCCCATGAGAAATGCTACAATGAGTAAGATCTGGCTCATTCTCCAAAGAGCACTTAACTTTTGAGGGCTGATAAAATTGGCTGCTGCTTCCACTCCCACTTCCTTCACCAACAACTTTTTTCCTGCTGGACTCCCAAAATGCTTACAGCAAAGTATATATCATTAGGTGGGAGATTGTAGACTTTATTTTTGAGAAAATTGATTTAACCAAAAGAACATACTTCAAATCTTATTTGGGGAGCATCCCGGTGAGATAGCCAGACCTTCCATCTGATCACTCTGTGGCAAGGTCCACAAATTGGCAAACTGTGCCGAGAAACAGAGCTCTCAATAATATTTTCTTTAAAAATGAACAGCCTGAGACCACCAGGCAACTAAGGGAAATTTAAACTCAGAGATGGAAACTGAACAAACAGAACAGAGAAAACAATGATAAGAGAGAAAACAAATGGAAACTTTAAAACACTTACATGATTTTACTTAAAATGTAAGAACAGATACAGAAACCATCTAAAAAAAAAGATACAGATTACTGAGGGATCATGGCAAATGGGAGGCAGGACTAGAATTTCAGCTCCAGACAGAGCAGCGAGCAGAGGCTTGCATTGTGAATTTTAGCTCCAGATCGACTGCAAAAACAAACCAGCAATTCTGAGAGGACCCACCGAAACTCTGAAGGAAGCGGGCTACTCCTACAGGACCCAGAAGACACCTCAGATACTGTGAGTGCTCCAACTGCAGAAGTGGGAAAGGGAGACCCTCCTCTCCTGAACACACACCTCCACTGGAGAAGCTGAAGGTCTGATTGCAGGAGAAGTTTCCGGCTGTACCTGGGGCTGAGTGAAGTTAGAGAGCCAAGCCAAGTGAAATACAAGAGTAGAGGAAGCAGCAGAACGGCCCTGGGAATTCACTGGGTCCCTTAGCAGCCCATTCCTGCCTGACACCACAAGGATCCATCGGGAGGGCGGCCAGAGGAGCAGGGGGTAAAACTCCACAGGGAGAAGGACTTCTTTAGCTTAACTTTATGACAATTTGAACTGGGCGAGAAGCTCCTGGCCAGAACTCACAGGCAGAAGAGAAGCCCCTGGCCAGAACTCACAGGCATGCAGACTCCACAGGCAGGGGGAAGAACTAAAGCCCTTTTCTTTGCAGATAGGAGGCGGAACGCATGGCGCAAGTTTTCAAGCCCGTCTTGCCCTCCACCTGGAAACAGACTCTGGGCTGTTGGGGGAGGCATGGTGGGAGTGAGACTGGCCCTTTAATTTGCCTGGGAGCTGGGTGAGGCCTGTAACTGCCAGCTTTCCCCGCTTTCCTGACCATCTGCATGACGCAGCAGAGGCAGCCATAATCCTCCTAGGTACACAACTCCAGTGACCTGGGAATCTCACTCCCATTCCCCACAGTAGCTGCAGCAAAACCCGGCTAAGGAGAGTCTGAGCTCAGACACACCTGGCACCACCCTTATCGAATGGTTCTTCCAAAGTTCACCCTAGTAGCCAAACACAAAGGGCATTTAATATTGGGAGTTCTAGGGCCCCATCTACCGCCAGTCCCTCTCCACACTACTACAGCTGATGCTTTCTGGAAAGGGCCACCTCCTGGCAGGATGCCAACCAGCACAAAAACAGTGCATTAAACCATCAGAGCTAAGGACCCTCATGTAGTCCACTGCACCCTCCACCATCTTCAGCAGAACAGGCACTGATATTCACAGCTAAGAAACCCATAGATGGCTCACATCACAGGACTCTGTGCAGACAACCCCCAGCACCATCCCAGAGCTGGGTAGACTGGCTGGGTTGCTAGACCCAGATAGGAGACAACAATCACTACTCTTGGCTCACAGGAAGCCACATCCACAGGGAAAAGGGGAGAGTACTACATCAAGTGAACACACCTTGGGACAAAAAAATCTGAACAACAGCCTTCAGACATAGACCTTCCCTCTGACAGAGCCTACCCAAATGAGAAGGAAACAGAAAACCAACCCTGGTAATATGAAAAAACAAGGCTCTTCAATACCTCCGAAAAAATCACACAACTTCACCAGCAATGGATCCAAAAGAAGAAATCCCTGATTTACCTGAAAAAGAATCCAGGAGATTAGTTGTTAAGTTAATCAGGGAGGGACCAGAGAAAAGTGAAATCTAATGCAAGGAAATCCAAAACATGATACAGGAAGTGAAGGGAGAAATATTCAAGGAAACAGATAAAGAAAAAAAAAACAATAAAAAAACTCAGGAAACTTTGGACAAACTTTTAGAAATGCAAAATGCTCTGGAAAGTCTCTGCAGTAAAACTGAACAACCAGAAGAAAGAAATTCAGAGATCTAAGACAAAGTCTTAGAATTAACCCATCCCAACAAAGACAAAGGGACTTAACAGATATATAAAGAACATTTTATCCAACAACCACAAACTACACATTCTATTCAACAGTGCGTGGAACTTTCTCCAAGATAGACCACATGATAGGCCATAAAACAAGCTTCAATAAATTTAAGAAAATTGAAATTATATCAAGCACTCTCTCAGACCACAGTGGAGTAAAACTGGAAATCAATTCCAAAAGGAACCTTTAAAACCATACAAATACATGGAAATTAAATAACCTGCTCCTGAATGAGCATTGGGTCAAAAACAAAATCAATATGGAAATTTAAAAATTATTCGAACTCAACAACAATGACACAATCACACAACCTATCAAAACCTCTGGGATATAATCAAGGTGGTGCTAAGAGGAAATTTCATAGCCCTAAATGCCTACATCAAAAAAACTGAAATAACACAAACAGACAATATAAGATGACACCTCATGGAACTATAGAAACAAGAACAAACCAACCCTAAACCCAGTAGATGAGAGGAAATAACCAAGATCATAGCAAAACTAAATGAAATTGAAACAAAAAAATACAAAAGATAAATGAAACAAAAGCTGGTTCTTTGAAAAAATAAAGAAAATTGATAGACCATTGGCAAAGATTAACCAAGAAAAGAAGAGAGAAAATCCAAATAACCTCACTATGAAACAAAACAGGAGATATTGCAACTGACATCACTGAAATACATAAGATCATACAAGGCTACTATGAACACGTTTACACACACAAACTAGAAAATCTAGAAGAGATGGAGAAATTCCTGGAAAAGTACAACCCTCCTAGCTTAAATCAGGAAGAATTAGATACCCTGAACAGGCCAATAACAAGCAGTGAGACTGAAATGACAATTTAAAAATTACCAACAGAAAAAAAGTCAAGGACCAGATGGATTCACAGCAGACTTCTACCAGACATTCAAAGAAGAATGGTACCAGTCCTTTTGACACTATTCCACAAGACAGAGAAAGAAGGAACCCTCCCAAATTCATTCTATGAAACTAGCATCACCCTAATACCAAAACCAGGAAAGGACACAACCAAAAAAGAAAACTACAGACCAATATCCTTGATGAATATACCAAGTGGGTTTCATACCAGGGATGAAGGGATGGTTTAACATATGCAAGTCAATAAATGTGCTATACCACATAAACAGAATTAAAAACAAAAATCATATGATCAGCTCAATAGATGCAGAAAAAGCATTTGACAAAATCCAACTTTCCTTTATGATTAAAGCCCTCAGGAAAATCAGCATACAAGGGACACTTCTTAATGTAATAAAAGCCATTTATGACAAACCCACAGCCAACATAATACTGAATGGGGAAAAGTTGAAAGCACTCCCTCTGAGAACTGGAACAAGACAAGAATGCCCACTCTCATCACTTCTCTTCAACATAGTACTGGAAGTCCTAGCCAGAGCAATCAGACAAGAGTAAGAAATAAACACCATCCAAATCAGTACAGAGGAATTCAAACTGTCACTGTTTGCTGACAAAATGATTTTTTACATTGAAAAACTCTAAAGACTCCTCCAGAAAGCTCCTAGAACTGATAAAATAATTCAGCAAATTTCCAGATACAAGCTCAATGTACACAAATCAGTAGCTCTTCTCTACACCAACAGTGACAAAACAGAGAATCAAATCAAGAACTCAACTTCTTTTACAATAGCTGCAAAAAAAAAAAAAAAAAAGACAACTTGGGAATATACCTAACAAAGGAGTCAAAAGCCCTCCGCAAGGAAAACTATGAAATACTGCTGAAAGAAATCATAGACAATGCAAACAAATGGAAATACATTCCATACTTATGGATGGGTAGAATCAATATTGTGAAAATGACCATACTGCCAAAAGCAATCTACAAATTCAATGCAGTCCCCATCAAAATACCACCATCATTCCTCACAGAGACAGAAAAAACAATTCTAAAATTCATATGGAACCAAAAAAAGAGTCCGCATAGCCAAAGCAAAACCAAGCAAAAAGAACAAATCTGGAGGCATAACACTACCTGATTTCAAACTGTGCTGTAAGGCCATAGTCACCAAAACAGCATGGTACTGGTATCAAAATAGGTGCATAGACCAATGGAACAGAATAGAAAACCCAGAAATAAACTCAAATACTTACAGCTAACTGATCTTCCACAAAGCAAACAAAAACCATAAAGTTGGGGACAGGACACCCTTTTCAACAAATGGTGCTGGGATAATTGGCTAGCCACATGTAGGAGAATGAAACTGGTTCCTCGTCTCTCACCTTATACAAAAGTCAACTCGAGATGGATTAAGGACTTAAACCTAAGACCTGAAACTATAAAAATTCTAGAAGATAACGTTGGAAAAACCCTTCTGGACATTGGCTTAGGCAAAGATCTCATGACCAAAAACGAAAAAGTAAATACAATAAAAACAAAGATAAGTAGCTGTCATCTAATTAAACTAAAGAGTTTTTGCACAGCACAAGGAACAGTCAGCAAACAGACAATTTCTTGTTGTCTTCACAATCTATACATCTGACAAAACACTAATATCCAGAATCTACAACAAACCAAAACAAATCATTAAGAAAATAACAATCCCATCAAAAAGTAGGCTAAGGACATGAACAGACAATTCTCAAAAGAAGATATACAAATGACCAACAAATATATGAAAAAATACTCAGCATCACTAATGATCAGGGAGATGCAAATCAAAACCACACTGCAATACCACTTCACTCCTGCAAGAATGGCCATAATCAAAAAATCAATAAAGAATAGATGTTGGCATGGATGCGGTGATCAGGGAACACTTCTACACTGCTGGTGGGAATGTAAACTCGTACAGCCACCATAGAAAACAGAGTGGAGATTCCTTAAAGAACTAAAAGTAGAACTACCATTTGATCCAGCAATCCCACTACTGAGTATCTACCCAGAGGAAAAGAAGTCATTATTCGAAAAAGATACCTGCTCATGCATGTTTACAGCAGCACAATTTACAATTGCAAAATCATGGAACCAACCCAGTGGTGTGTGTGTGTGTGTGTGTGTGTGTATATACACACATATATATTTTATTCTATTATACATATATAATGGAAAACTATGCAGCCATAAAAAGGAATGAATTAACTGCATTTGCAGTGACCTGGATGAGACTAGAGACTATTATTCTAAGTGAAGTAACTGAGGAATGGAAAACCAAATGTTGTATGTTCTCACTGATATGTGGGAGCCAAGCTATGAGGATGCAAAAGCATAAGAATGATGCAATGGACTTTGGGTATGTGGGGGGAATAGTGGAAGGAGGGTGAGGGATAGAAGGCTACAAATATGGTGCAGTGTATTCTGCTTGGGTAACGGGTGCACCAAAATCTCACAAATCACCACTAAATAACTTACTCATGTAACCAAATACCATCTGTACCCCAATAACTTGTGGAAAAGTTAAAAAATTAAATTTAATTTAAATTTAAATTTAAAAGATACGGTATCCATAAAACAAAAAAAGGATGCTAGATGCTATACTACTTCGAAAAACCCAACAAACAAAAACAAAGTACTCTTGAAAATTAACAGTATGATATAGAAATAAGCCCTGCTTTTTTTTTCTTTTTTTTTCTTTTTTTTTTTTTTTTTTTTGAGACAGAGTCTCACTCTGTCACCAAAGTAGGAGTAGAGTGGTGTGATCACGGCTCACTGCAACCTCCTCTTCTCCTCTTCCTGGGCTCAAGCAATCCTCCCACCTCAGCCTCCTGAGTAGCTGGGACTACAGTCACACACCACCATGCTTGGCTAGTTTTTTTGTAATTCTTGTAAGATGGGGTTTCGCCTTGTTGCCCAGGTGAACTACTGAGCTCAAGCTTTGGCCTCCCAAATTGCTGGGATTACAGGTGTGAGCCACCATGCCAGACCAGAAATAAACATTTCAACAGATGCATTGAAAAGTAAAATAAAGAATAGAAATAAAATATGGAGATACTGCAATTGAGGGAAAAAATTATTTATTTAACCAATCCAGAAAGCCTAGCATCTAAATAATAATAGTTGCTGAAACAGACAGCACAGAAAACAGAAGAGATTATCATAGGATAAAATATAAGTATTTTCTAGAACTAAAAGGCATACATTTTTACCTTTAAAGAGACCCATTGATAAATCTCACTTCAAGCCACAATATATAGAATTCATGAATAACAGAGACTGAGGATAGATCTTAAACACAGGGAGGGGAATGTCACACATCGGGGCCTGTCGGAGGTGGGCGGCAAGGGGAGGGGAGAGCATTAGGACAAACACCTAATGCATGCGGGGCTTAAAACCTAGTGACAGGTTGATAGGTGCAGCAAACCACCATGGCACATGCATACCTATGTAACAAACCTGCACATTCTGCACATGTATCCCAGAACTTAAAGTAAAATAAAATTAAATTAAAAGTAATAAAAAAATAAGTCTTCAGAATGTAAAAAAGATATATATTTTACAGTGGATCAACAATCAGTATAAAATTATCACTCAATGAATTTATTAATGTATAAAAAGAATCATTATAGCACCAAACTTCCCAACTGCAACACTGAAAGCTGGAAGCAACTGAAGAACGTGTTTGAAAAGGTAATTTTTATCCTAGAATATGTACCCAGCAAAATTAGCAAATGTGAAAATAGAATAAAGATATTTTCAGTCAAAAAAAAACTAAAAGTACTTACCACAAACTCTTTCCCAGGAAACTACCGGAAGGATGTACTTCTTTAAAATTGAGGAGTAAATCAGGTAAGATAAAGATACAAAGAACAGAGAGCCCCAAAGAGGAGGGAGATGGAGAGCCTCCCGTGGATGGGGAAGAGGCGAAGTCTCGGGGCGGTATGTATGTTGTTGGCTCTGGAGCAGCTCGTCCCCATTACAGCAGGACAAAGTGTTAAGGAAGCCCATCTCCAAGAACCTGCAGATGACAAAACTGCAGTATGTTTAACGTTCAGAGGAGGTTGTGAAAACATAAAGATGAAGAGCGGCACCTGTTAAAGAAACTTAGACTACAAACTCAGAATTTAGCAACAAACCTTTGTCAGTAAGAAAAACTCTGCAGAAAGAGAGGAAGGGCTGGCTCACCAGCCAGAGCCAGGGACTATGGAATCACGGCTCCTAGGCACATCAAAGTTTGATTTTCTTTTATGCTTGGATACAAGCTGAGGTCTCTTCCAAGTATTGTAGTCAATAGGATCTCTAGAAGCAAGAGCTTGGAATGCAGGCCTTGTAGGTGCTGAGCTAAATTTCAAAATGGGCATTTGAAAGCAGTGTAGACAACAAAAACTCTTTAACTGTCTACTATACAGAGTGATCTTATGGGGTAGCAGGTCCCTTCATCAGTATAAATTCTAGAAAAAGCAAAAATTATGCAAGAAAATGCTCATGTGCACAACTATAATACTAATAATGCATCAGCTGTGAACAATGTTTTCATAACACTATAATGATTCAATTGTTCTAAAAATATGGTATAACTATACAGAAGAGTTGTATGTGTATGTGCATGCATGTATGTGTGTGCTAGCTGCATGGATGTGTATCAGTGTGTGAAAGCTAGCAACATCCTCCTCTTTCATCCTAAGAGATAAGTAGAAAATATCTAAAACTTTAAAAAAAATCAAGAAATCAACACCAGAGCTATGCAATTTAGAAATATGGAGGTAAATATCGGAAGAAATAGCTTAAAGAATTCAAAGTGGTTGCCTCCAAGTAACAGGAATTGAGAGTTTTCCATTATAAGTCAAACACTTAAGTCAAATACTTTTTATTTTTAAATTATGTCCAGTCATTACTGTAATAATGATTAAACATAAACTTTAATTGGGTATGCAGAAGTAGAATAGTCTAGAAAGAACTATTCCTTAGGTGACATTCCTTACCTCGCTAAATGTATAACCTTCAGCTGCTAGTCCTTCACCTTGCAGGCTCAAAAGCTTAATTTCACCTTTACATAAAAAGCAGGTCTGTCTCTGGGAGAAGCAGTGAAACTCACTTTAATTACACTTATGAAATTAGGTATATTAATTTAAGATGAGACCTTATTGCACCAGTAGACAGCACGCCCATTCTGGATAAATGGTGCATTCTTTTTCTATGTTTAGTAAAGCAATATGGTTAGGTAAATGAGAATCACTGGTTTATACAAGGAAATGACTGATAAGATCTAGAAGCCCATTTGGTCACCACAAAATCTGGAGATACCTATCAGGGAAACTATACATAGTTAGAAGTTTTCTTGGAATCAAAAGAAATTCAATAAATTGAATGTTTAATGGCTTCATCCTAAACTCTTAAAATGATTCCACAAGACAGTGTTATTATCCCCTGCCCTGGATATTTGGAACATTATCTTCGTCTAAGAATAAGAAACTGATGCTCAGGAAATTAAATAGTTTGCTCAAGGTCACACAACTAGCTGGGATTTGAATATAGGTTTGCCTGATAGATAATATTTCTGTTGCACCACATTGCCTTTCCAAAACAAATAAGGAAAGGGGGGATCCAAGGAATAACTTTTCTTATTAAGCATTTTTTATGCTTTTTGCCATGACTAGGTCATTAATAAACCTATCTTCTAAATACAAAGGGTTAAAAATGAAAGAAAACAAGGGCAATTAATAGTTAATTAATTCCTACTATGTAAGGCTCTGCACTAGCAAATTTTCAATTCTTATCTACTTCTTTTTACATAATTTATTAAGTACATTTATGGGTTTCTACTTATTTTTACACACTATTATTTATTACAAATAAGTAGCAGTTATTTTGTATTATGAAACCAGACTTGAAAATTTGTGTTGTCATATTTTGGAAACTTTACTGGTATTTTTACTTCTGTGAATTTGGTTGGGTAAAAACATGTCTAAAATGTCTAATGCATCTCCAATGAGTAATGCCACAGTCATTTCAGAAAATGAAAATGGAAGTAATAACATATCATATTTTGTTACCACCATTGCTCTACAGCCAGATTTTAATGAGCCCAGCTCTGTAATCTGCCTGAGCATTTACAGACCTCAGGAGGGGCACTGTATGGCTTTGGGCTAGAAGCAGCTGAAAAGAATGTCTCTCGCTCGTGCAAGAGCGGCGTTGAGTATGGCTGTTCTGTGTGCAGCTCACCAACTGTGCTACTCACGGCGGGGGCATTGTTCAGGGAAGGAGTAAGGCTGGCCAAGCTTGCCATTAGACGTTAAGAGGGTATGTAAAATCTATCAATATTTCTCCATCCCGTTGCGAAGAAATGGAAAAGAAGACAGTAGCCAGCTACTGCATTGCCACTACAGAAAAGTAACATTACAGATTTTATGACATTTTTCTTGAAGAAATCCAACTATATACCTTGGGAAGATAGGGAACGCATTGCAGGAAAGACAGAAAAATAACATTTAAGATGGTGCCAGAAATTCCACCTGCCATCCCTCTCAATATGCTGAGTAGGTGCCCAAGATGAGTACGAGCGGGAGACATAAGTCTGTTCTCTCAGTTTATCTCACTTTCTCTGAGCCACTCATAGCATGAGAATCAGATGCACTTAATAGAATTGTGGTAGTCAGGTGCCAAGGATGGTTTTCTTACCACATGCTCCCTGCACACACACAAGCCAATTCCTTCATCTGGTACCCAACTGAAGAAAAACATCACTCGTTCCAAAGCTGGAGGAAAAACTGGCAGAACTGGATTCAGCTGTGAGACAGCGTGGTGTGGCCTCCAACATGGCATTATTCTAAAAGGAGTTCAGGAGTAACTTTGACTATAGTTGTTCCTTAACTCCCACTTACGATGCAACCCAGCCACAGTAGGCTCTAAGCAGCTTCAAGATAGGACAAACCAAGAGTGCCAGGCTAATCTAGTACTTGAGGAAGTCAGTAAGATTTTTGAGATGCCATGAGGACAAAAGTTATAGTGAAGACACTAGCTATTCTTATGCATGGCTAAGACACTGCAAGTCTGAGGCTCAGTCCACTTCCAAGACCAGGAGTTCCATGTAATCACCAGGTAGCAGGAGAGAAAACAATTCCAAGAAGACTCAGGTCTAATTCTTGAAAATATAATGGTACTAATGGTGTGGGTAGTTCTGTATTTTAACTTGTTCTATAAAGCAAAGATTTCCTTCTTAGTTTTTTTATGTATTCCCTAGTTGTATAGTAGTGTAATCTGAGAGGTCTTCATTATTTTTGAACTCTTGATAGCGGGCTCTACCAGGACAGGGAAGCTAGTTTAAAGCTATGTGTTCGCTTTCTACAGTTCAAGATGTCTAGTGTATCACTGTGGGGTCCTATCTTTGTTTGGGGATAGATCTCTCATACGTCTTTTTGGCCAAGCAGATGTAAATCAAATGCCTACTCATGGTCCTTTGATCCTTGGGATTGCTTCAGATATTGGTAATTTAATACAAATGTAAATATACTAGCCTGCAATGTTAAGTATTTTATTTCATAATGTAAAAGATGTTCTTGTGGTTTAAAAAAGAGTACATTTCACTATACACCTATTAGTATGACTAAAATAATAAAACCCTCACTATATCAAGTACTGACAGAGAAATTTCTGCAACTCTCATTCAACACTAGTGAAGATGCACACTGGTACAGCCACCCTGTAAAACAGTTTGGCAGTTTCTAAGAAAATGAAACATATGATTATCACATGACCCAGCAATTTTGCTCCTAGGTATTTTCCGAGGAAAAATGAAAACATGTATCCACACAAAAATCTGCACATGAATATTTAGAGCATTATTCATAATTGCCACAAACTAGAAACAACTCAAAAGTCCTTCAGCAGGTGAATAAATGAACTATTGTACATCCATATGGTAGAATACTACTCATCGATAAGAAGGAACAAACTATTGATACATGCACCAACATAAATGAATCCTCAATACATCACACAAAGTGAAAGAAACCAGACTCAAAAAATCAATACTATATTATTTCACTTACATGACAGTCTAAAAATACATAACACGCTAGGGTCAGAAAACAAATCAGTAATTGACAAGGATTAGGACTGAGAGCGGGATTTGACTCCAAAGGGGAAGCTCAAGGAAATTTTTAGTGTAAGAGCACTATTCTATGTCCTGAGTGTGGTGCTCAGGACTATGCATTTGTCAAAACTTATATAACCATACAATAAAAGAAGGCTAATTAAAATCAAATTTTAAAAAAATGTACAGATCCACAAGACTTGTTTAAAATGCAGAGATTAGCTAATTCCCCTAGCAGTGTGAATTTAGATAAAAAGATAAGAGAAGTGGTTATGAGACAAAAAAGAACATGTCTAAGAACTATGGTGCCAGGCCCGGCCCAAGGAAAGGATCATCAGAAGTGAGTCCTCTGTGAGATGGTCTACACATCACTGCAGGACACAGAATGGCTGGAAAAAATGGAAGTATTTCTGTATTTAAGAATCAACTCCAATTTGTAAAAAATAAAAATAGAAAATCATTTCAGAATTGTACATTGCTCTTTATCTTTGGAATGCGGGCATGCAAATAATTTTTCATGTAACAAATCTGTAGAGCCAGTGAGCACAACAAAATTGTGTGTGGAATTGATTTTAAATGAACCTTGCATTTTCTCCAGCATTCCACATAATAATTTGATAGAAAAATAATTTTTAGTAAAAATATAGAAACACAATATTAACAGAAATAGGCAACCTAATTAATTTGTAAAAGTTCTCCTTCTCACTTCTGTGGACATTTCTATAAGTTACTGGAGGACAGCTGGTAAGAGAACTAGAAGGAAGTCGATTTCAGATGGGGGCAAAATCTGAGAGGCCAATACAGCCTAAGGTGAGTAATGTTGACTGACTACTCAAGTGGGTGAGGAATTAAGAAGCTGGAAAGACAACTTAAAGCTCATCTAAGAATCCCTCTTATTTTACGGATGAGGAAAGCTGTGGCTTAGGGATATGTAGGCCTTAGTCTTCTGCTTCCAAGTCAAGAGTTTTGTTTTGTTGTTGTTTTTTTTTCCCAGCAAAATTGTGATTTGCTGTTCTTTCCAAAAGCAGAGAATATAGACTGAAATGTACAATTTAAACCCGATGTGACGCAATGGGCAAAATGGTGTATGTTTGGGAATTTTATTGAAGTGGTAAAATACAATTCTTTCTAAACAATGTCCTGTTACTAATAACTATCATTCTGTAATTTTCAGAACTCAACCAAGTGGAAAAAATTCATTATTAGTTCTCAGAAAGGATGAGTCTCTTCTCCCCACCTCTAGTAACAAGAAAGTCATATCAACACCAAAGAGAAAGAAATGAGCCCAGTGTCACAGTTGCATATAGGAATGTATAGCAGGTACTCGGCTTGCTTCTGGAAGGTTTGCCCTCTGACCACCACCTGTTCAATTAATTGTGTAACCAAAGCTCAATACTTGGTATGCATTTATTCATTCCTTTAACAGAAACAAACAGTATTGCCCCTAGAAAGAGGGCAGACAAGGTCCTAACAGATGGGTAAGGGGTTAAGGCCAGAAATGGCCCTCCTCCTGTGAATACTGACCCTCACCTTCAACTTGTCATTATTTTTTATTGATACATAATATTTGTACATATTTGTGGAGTACATGTGATATTTTCTTACATGCAGAGAATGTGTAACGATAAAGTCATTAAAGGTATTAACGGTATCCATCACCTCAAGTATTCATCATTGCTCTGTGTTGGGAACATTTCAAGTGCTCTCTACTAGCTATTTTTAAACATACAGTACATCATCGTCAACTATTGTCATGCCACTCTGCTGTTGAACATTTTAACCAATTACTTATATCTAATTATATGTTTGCACCCATTAACCAATCTCTCTTCATGCCCTCTCTCCTATCCACACACCTTTCCTTATCTCTGGCCTCTATCATTCTACTTTCTACTTCTATGAAATTTACTTTCTTTAGCTGCCACATATGTGTGAGAACATATGATATTTCTTTTTGTCTGCCTCGCTTATTTCACTTAACATCATAGCCTCCATTTCCATCTGTATTGCTGCAAATGACATGATTTCAATCTTTTTCATAGCCAAATAGTAGTCCATTGCATATATATACCACATTTTCTTTATTCATTCAGTGACAGATATTTGGATTGATTCCATATTTTTGCTGCTGTGAATAGTGCTGCAGTGCAGGTATCCCTTTGATATACTGATATCCAAAAGAAAGGATGTCGGTATATTGATACCAGTATTTTGAAGGGATACCTGCACTCCACTCAAATATTGGGATTGCTAAATTGTATGGTAGTTCTATTTTTAGTTTTTTGGTAAATCTCCATACTGTGTTCCACCATGGCTATACTAATGTACGTTCCCATCAACCGTGTATAAGAGTTTCCTTTTCTCCACATTTTCAGAAGCATCTTTTGTTGTTCATAATACTCAATCTAACTAAGGTAAAATAATATCTTATTGTGGTTTTGATTTGCATTTCCTGATGATCAGTGGTGTTGATCATTTTTTATATACCTGTATGTCTTCTTTTGAGAAATGTCCATTCATGTTCACTTTTTAATGGGATTCTTTGTTTTCTTACTATCGTTTGTGTTCCTTGTGTATTATGGAAATTAGTCCCTTGTGGGATAAACAGTTTGCAAATATGTTTTCCCACTCAACAGGTTGCCTCTTCACTGTGTTCATTATTTTCTCTCCTGTGCAGAAGCATTTTAGTTTAATATAGTCCTTTTTGCCTACTTTTGTTTTTGTTGCCCATGCTTTTGAGGTTCTAGCCATGAAATGTTTGCCTAATGTCTTGAAATGTCTCCCCTATTTTTTCCTCTAGTAGTTTTATAGTTTGGGGTCTTACATTTAAGTCATTAATCTACTTCGAGTTGATTTTTGTATATGGTGAGAGATAGAAAATCAGTTTCATTCCTTTGAATATGAATCCAGTTTTGCCAGCACCATTTATTGATGAAGATATGCTTTCCCCAGTTTATGTTCTTGGTGCCTTTGTCCAAATCAGTTAGCTATAAATATATAATTTATGTTTCCACTATTCTATTCTATGTATCTATGTGTACGCTTTTATACCAATACTATCTGTTTTGGTTACTATCACCTCATAAAATATTTTGAAGTCAGGTAGCGTGATGCCTCCAACTTTGTTCTTTTTGCTTAGAATTGCTTTGGCTATTTGGGATCTGATACGGTTTGGATTTGTGTCCCCACCCAAATCTCATGTTGAATTTTAACTCCTAGTGTTTGAGGAGAGGCCTGGTGGGAGGTGATTGGATCCTAGGGGCAGTTTTCCCCTTACTGTTCTTTTGATAGTGAGTGAGTTCTCATGACATCTGGTTGTTTAAAAGTGTGTAGCATCTCTTCCTTGTCTCTCTTCCTTCTGCTCAGGTCACATAAGATGTGCCTTCTTCCCCTTCGCCTTCTGCCATGATTGTAAGTTTCCTGAGGCCTCCCCAGCCGTGCTTCCTGTTGAGCCTGTGGAACTGTGACCCAAGTAAACCTCTTTTGCTTATAAATTACCCCGTTTTGGGTGTTTCTTTACAGCAGTGTGAAAACAGACTAATACAGGCTCTTTTTTGGTTCTATACAAATTTCAGGATTTTTTTTCTATTTCTATAAAAAATGACATTGATATTTTAATAGCAATTGCATTGAATCTATAGATTGCTTTGGGTAGTATGGGCATTTCAACAATGCTAATTTTTCTGATCCATGAGCATGGGATGTCTTTCCATTGGTTTGTGTCCTCTTCAGTTTATTTTATCAGTGTTTTGTAGTTTTCCTTGTAGTCATTCATCCACTTGGGTAAATTTATTCCTAGGTATTTTTTTGTAGCTATTGTAAATGGGATTGCCTTCTTGATTTTTTTTCAACTAGTTCATTATTGGTGTATAGAAATATTACTAATTTTAAGTATTGATTTTGTATCCTGAGACTTTACTGAATTTCTTAGTTCTAAGAGTTTTTTGGTGGAGCTTTTGGTTAAGAGTTTTTATAACGAAGAAAAGTTGATTTTTATCAAATTCCTTTTTTTTTTCCATCTTTTGAGATGATCATATGGTTTTTGTCCTTCATTATTGTATTAGTCTTTTCTCACACTGCTATAAACAACTACCTGAGACTGGATAACTCATAAAAAAAGAGGTTTCATTGGCTCACAGTTTCACAGGCTGTGCAGGAGGCATGGCTAGGGAGGCCTGAGGAAACTTATAATCATGGTGGAAGTCGAAGGGGAAGCAGGCATAATCTTCACATGGCAGAGCAGGAGAGACAGCATTTGGTCTCATAGAATGAGTTAGGGATAATTCCCTCCTCTTTAACTTTTTGGAATGGTTTCAGGAAAATTAGCATTAATTCTTTATACATTTGGTAGAATTTGACAGTGAAGCCCATCTGGTCTTCAGCTTTTCTTTCTTCAGAGACTTTTTATTACTGGTTTAATCTTGTTACTCACTATTGGTCTGTTCAGGTTTTCCATTTTTTTTTCTGATTCAACCTTAGAAGATGGTATGTGTTCAGGAATTTATCCTTTTCCTCTAGGTTTTCCAGTCTGTTAGTGTATAGTTGTTCATAATAGTCTCTGATGAGACTATTCATTTCATTAATCCTTTGTATTATTTTTTAAGTCTCTATTTTATTTAGTTCTGCTCTGATCTTTATAGTTTCTTTCCTTCCACTAATCTTGGATGTGGTTTGTTCTTGCTTTTCAAGTTCCTCGAGGTGCG
This sequence comes from Macaca nemestrina, assembly GCF_043159975.1. NCBI lineage: Eukaryota > Metazoa > Chordata > Mammalia > Primates > Cercopithecidae > Macaca > Macaca nemestrina. The sequence goes on from NC_092135.1 coordinate 113,209,461, forward strand.
TCATTAGACTGTTTATTTGAAATCTTCCATTTTTCTGATGTAGGCATTACTGTTACAAATGTCCACCTTCGCTCTGCTTTTGCTGTATCCCATAGTTTTGGGTATGTTGTATTTCAATTTCCTTTTGTTTCAATATATTTTTTAAATTTTCCATCTTAATTTCTTCATTAACACAATGGTTGTTGAGGAGCATGTTGTTTCATTTCCATGTATTTGTATCATTTCCAAAGCTACTCTTACTGATTGCTAGTTTTATTCCACTTTTATTCCAGTTTTATTAATAGTGGAAAACTTCCCAAGTCTAGCAGGATGTTTACACATCTGGATACAAGAAACTCAGAGATTCTCAAATATTTATAATCAAAAAGACATTCTCCACAGCACATTATAGTCAAGCTGTCAAAAGTCAAAGATAAAGAGAGAATTGTAAAAACAGTAAAAGTATCTGGTCACCTATAAGGGAATCTCATCACATTAACAGTGAAGATACTTGATCTGAGAACATACTTGATGTGATTTTGATTTTTTTTTTAATTTGCTGAGACTTCTTTTGTGAACTAATGTGATTTATCCTGGAGAATGTTTCATGTGCTAATGAGAAGAATGTGCATTTTGTAGCCATTGGAAACAGTAAAGGTTGTTAAATCCATTGATCTAAAGTTCAGTTTAAGTTCAGTGTTTCTGGTTTTCTGTTCACATGAGCTGTGTAATGCTGCGAATCGGTGAAGTTCCCCACTATTATTGTACATTGTATTGGAGTCTACTTCTTGCTTTACATCTAGTAATATGATTTTTTTTTTTTTTTTGAGATGGAGTCTCATTCTATTGCCCAGGCTGGAGTGTAGTGGTGCGATCTCGGCTCACCACAACCTCTGCCTTCTGGGTTCAAGCAATTCTCCTGCCTTAGCCTCCCGAGTAGCTGGGACTAGAGGCATGTGTCACCATGCCCGGGTAATTTTTATATTTTTAGTAGAGACGGGGTTTCACTATGTTGGCCAGGCTGGTCTTGAACTCCTGACCTCGTGATCTACCCGCCTCAACCTCCCAAAGTGCTAGGATTACAGGCATGAGCCACCACGCCCAGCCTATATCTAGTAATATAATATTTATATATCAGAGTTCTGTGGTGTTAAGTGCATATAAATTTATAATTGTTACATCCTCTTGCTGAATTGATCTCTTTATCATTGTGTAATGACCCTCTTTGTCTTTTAAATGTTTTTGAATTAAAGCCTGTTTTATAAATACAACTATTCCTGCTTGCTTTTGGTTGCCATTTGTATAAAGTATCTTTTATCCATCTCTTTACTTCTTTTAGTCTATATTTTTATATAAAAGATATGTATATGTATATGAAAGTACACAAGATATTTACATATACAAGAAACTGTCTTTACCTTTTAGTCCATATGTATATTTAGTCTATATGTATATTTCTTTTGTTTTCTGTCCACATGACCCATCTAATGCTGAGCATGGGCTGAAGTTCCCTACTATTATTGTACAATGCATTGGAGTCTACTTCTTCCTTTGCATCTAGTAATATAATTTTTTGTATGTATATATTTTTCGTATATATTTACATATAGACTAAAAGGTAAAGTTAGCTTCTTGTAGGTAGCCTATAATTGCATCATGTTTTTAAAATCCATTCAACCAGTCTATACAATTTAAGTGGAAAACTTAATCCATTTAATTCAAGGTTATTATTGACATATCAAGTTTTGTTCCTATCATATTTTAGATTGTTTTCTGAATGTTTTATATAACATTTGTTCCTTTCTTTTCCTCTTATTGTTTATCATTCTAGTTTGGTGGTTTTCTGTATAAAAGACACATTTTGTAGTGGTAACATTTCAGTCATTTCTCTTCCTCATTTGTGTGTTTGCCTGCCTAGTGTGTTTTATACTTTTGTGTGTTTCGTTACGGTAGATATTGTCCTTTTGCTTCCAGGTTTAGGACTCTCTCAAGCATTTCTTGTAGGCCCATTCTAGCAGTAATGAATTCCTTTGGTTTTTGCTTATTTGGAAAATACTTTATTTCTCATTTATTTATGAAAGATAACTTAGTTTGGTATAGTGTTCTTGGCTGGCAGTTTTTTCTTTGAGCACTCTGAATACATTATCCCATTCTCTCCTTGCCTGTAAGGTTTCTGCTGAGAAATCCACTGTTAGTCTGATGAGATCCTCTTATAAGTGACCAGATGCTTTTCTCTTGCTGTTTTTACAATTCTCTCTTTATCTTTGACTTTTGACAGCTTGACTATAATGTGCTGTGGAGAATATCTTTTTGCATTATAAATATTTGAGAATCTCTAAGCTTCCTGTATCCAGATGTGTAAATATCCTGGCAGATTTGGAAAGTTTTTCCACTATTAATTTATTAAATGTACTGTCAGAGTGCTCAGGTGGTGAAGGCAGCAGGTGTGCTGCAGCCCTGCTGCTGGGGAGGTCAGGGTTGCTGTAGGTTGGTGGCTGGGGATCACAAGCTTCAAGACCAGGTGGTGGCTGCGGGTAGGGTTTCCTGGCTTCAAGCCACATGAAAACATACAACAGCCCCACTTCCCCACTTCTTGGGATTAGGTTTGCTGCCAGTGGCTCCTGCTTCAGCCAAAGAAGTGGCAGCGAAGAGCAGTGACAGCTGTAGGCAGGGGATGTCAACGGGGTACTAGGGATATAGAGATGAAGGGACTATTGGGTCCTAGGAAAGGATTCAGCCTGGTAGAGACTGAGCTGTCAAAATGTCACCATGCTGTAGCTGCTTGGGATCTTGAGGTGTGTGGGACCCCACATGAGATCCCTTTCTGGAGCAAATGCTGTCATGCAATCTCCAGGCAGCCACCTTTTTCTCACATTGGGGAGCTTCTCTGGGCTCCCAGCTGATCCTGCCAAGCAGGCTGTCTCACTTCCTTCTCTTTCCTTTTAGGTGTTTCTTGTCACTTCACTTTTGAATTCCAATATTTACTCGCTATTTTGATTCTTCTTTAAGGAGGAGGTGACTGTTAGATGCCTCTAGTCAGTCATCTTTAATCTCCTCCGCACAATTTGCCATTTTTGAGAGACTATTGTGCTAATGAACATGAGGGAGAGAGGGAGAGGGAGAGAGATAGACTCAATCCAACCAAGAACTGATCATAAATTTTTCACTTGAGTACTAACAACTATAGTTATTGGTTACAGGACATTGTTTAGAAAGTTTGCAATAGGTAATTTTTATTCATTGACCAAATAAATGAATCACTGATCAATAAAATATTTTTATAGGCTTTTATACATGCTCCTACATCCCTGGAAATTTGCAAGAGCAAAGCATCATAAAAGGACCAGACACATAATAGCAGAATAGCAGCATAATCTTTCCAGAATTATCTGTTAACCATTCTTGATCAAGCTCAAGCAAGTCCAACCAGTCAGGTACTTATAAAGATAACACCAGTAAAAATTTCTCCATGTCCTTTTTAATTTTCTCCTTCCTCCTAAATCCACATATGTCTGTTAGAAAATTACTGCTGAAGGCTGGGCATGGTGGCTCATGCCTGCAATCCCAGCACTTTGGGAGACTGAGGCAGGTGGATCACGAGGTCAGAAGATTCAGGAGATTGAGACCATCCTGGCCAGGCCAACATGGTGAAACCCTGTCTCCACTAAAAATACAAAAATTAGCTAGGTGTGGTGGCTAGTAATTCCAGCTACTCTGGAGGCTGAGTAATCTCAGTACTCAGTACTCAGTGGTGGCAATCCCAGCTACTCAGGAGCCTGAGGCAGGAGAATCACTTGAACCAGGGAGTCCGAGTTTGCAGTGAGCTGAGATCATGCCACTGCACTCCAGCCTAGTGACAGAGTGAGACTCTGTCTCAAAAAAAAAGAAAAAAGAAAAAAGAAAAGAAAGAAAAGAAAATTACTGCTGAAACTCCATCAATGAAAAATAATTTAAAATGATAGATGATGTTGATCAATCACCAGTGGTGGATTAAGTGGTAGGAAAGGGAAGCTGAAACTCAAGCTCTGAGATTTTTTGTATTTTTGTTTAATTTATCTTATTTGTCTCATAAATTCTAATTCTATTCACATTCAAATATAAGCTCGCCAGAAACTGTCCTTGCTTCTTTTGTTCACTGCCATGTCTTGAAGGTCTAACACTAATAGACGTTTATTTATAGAATGAACAAATTGATGAATTAATAGGGTGAAAATCTTTGATCAAGAGAAACTTCAGATGTTTATTAGGTCTTCGTTTAAAAAATGAAGTGTCTTTTTTATGACTTCAATAAAAGTTTTGAAGAGGTTAATATACAAATGAAAGATATTGTCAATATAATTTCAGGTTGAGCATATTCACCTTTGGTATACATCGTCTGCACCACATTTGCTCTAAGACAGTATGACAGTTGTCTATGCCAACAATTTTAATACTCACTACATCACTCCAAGTATTAGTAATTCTAAATATGAAATCTCATGACATTTTGACAGAAGGCTACCTACAAATGTGTCTGAATTATACATGCAAACAAACCTGAATGAATATCAAAGGCGAAGAAGATCTTTTTCTCAGAGGGCAAGAAGAGAATTCATATCAGTTTATCATTTAATACTTTGGCAAAGGCTTTTGCTAGAAGACTTTTAATGTTCTTTTCAGTATTCAATCATGCAACTGTCTGAAGAGGATGTAGTGATTTGGGTAATAATTTTCTCAAACACATTTACATCCCTAATTTCTTTTTGAGCTGAGTCAATCAACATGCCATTTGGGATGCACCTGGAGGCTCCTTGTTTAAGGTTTTTTTTTTTTTTTTTTTTGGAAAGTGAGAACTATTGGACATCCATTTGCACTTGAACTGCCTGTAAATACCTCCCAAAGCCCCTTAGCTCTACAGAGGGAGAACAAAGGAAACAGCCATATTCAGTCAGTGCTTTGTGATTTCTGTATTCCATAGACTTGAGAATAGAGGAGGCACTCGACTCTTTTTGGGGTCACTGTCTGGAATAGAGAGAAAGAGGCTGTTTTCCACATTTTCAAATGCTCTCCTCTCAGTTTGCTACAACTTCCTCTGACAGCCATGTTCGTGCATGGCACTGCCTCATAGGAGTTTCTCCCGGTGTTGCACTCAAATGGCAAGTGAAAAGTATGGTAAATATCACACTCTGTAATTACTTATTAGACGTTGAGCCCAAAATCCTTTCTTTAGTTTTATTTTTTCTCCTTTCATTCATACTCAGGGTTCCTAGACCTTCAGCTCCGAACTCAGAGCCAGAACCTGCATTCAAAGCTTTAACTGCAGCTCAGACTCAGCACAGTTCTTGGGGGAGGAGAAAGGAGGCTGAGTGATGTGGTGGATAGGTGGAAATGAAAATAAAAATACAATACCTAAGTTGCTGTGTTCATACAACCAATTCCTCATCACCCGTCATTACATTCAAGGATCTGTAATATGACACGTGCCCATCTTTCTGTCTCAATGTTCTATAGCTTACTAACATTAATTTTAATGTTCAGCCATTCTAGAGCAATCTGCCTTCTAAGATTGTGCTCTGCACTTATCTCATCCCTGTGCTTTGGTTCATGTTAATCCTGCCCCCTGAATTATATCCAGTCTATCTCAGCTCACTCTAATCCTACTCATTCTCCCAGAGCTAGCTCAAATCACCACTAGCCTTTTATTTCTGACCCCCACCTAAATAAAACAAGATGAAAACAGAATTAATTTTTATAGCTACATGGGAAAACACTTGGCTAACCTCCTTGAGATGGAAAGTGGTGTCCAGAGGCATAAGCCCAAAAAACAAAATGAAACCTATCCTGCTCTTGCAGGAAAAGAAAGAGAAAGGTCACAAAGAGAAGGTGAAATAGAGACCCTGCAGGGAAACAGCCAGCAGAGATCTCTGGTGGCTGAGCAGTCAAAAGATACTTGAGGAATGGAGAAACCAACTTCAGATTAAAATTGTTTGTATGGAATAGGAATTTTTGTGTCAACTTGGCTAGGCCTCAGTGATTTAATAGAGTACTAATTTAAGTGTTGCTGTGGAGGCATTTTACAAATTTGGATAACACCTACAATCAGTTAGATACTCCTTTGAGTATAGGAGATTACTTTCAATAATGTGGGTGGGCCCCATCTAATCAGTTGAAGGCCATCCCAGAGTTGTGGGTTTTCTGGAGAAGGAATTCAGCCTTGAGACTGCAGCATTAACTCCTGCCTGAGTTTTCAGGCTGTATATATGTATCTAATGTATCTATATCTACAGATATGTATATTGCAATGTATATGTATATATAATATATATAATAAATGTTTATATACGTGTATGCTCATATGTAATATATGTATGCATTATAATGTATGTATATATTCTGCAATATATACATATAATAGATGTTTATATGTGCAATATATACATATATAACACATATATACATATATATAACATGTATATTCACATACAGTCAATCCTCATTATTCATGAATTCCATATTTGCTGTTTTGCCTACTTCCTCAAATTCATTTGTAACCCCAAAATCAATACGATATTTTTGCAGTCATTTGTGGACATGCAAAATAGTGAAAATGCTGAGTTGCTCCTCAGGTATGTTCCCACTGAAAGCCAAACAAACAGGCAACGCTCTGCCTTCTTGTTTCAACTCTTTTTTTGAGAGGGAGTCTCGCTCTTGTTGCCCAGGTTGAAGTGCAGTGGTGTGATCTGGGCTCACTGCAACCTCTGCCTCCTGGGTTCAAGTGATTCTCCTGTCTCAGTCTCCCGAGTAGCTGGGATTACAGGTATGCACCACCACATCTGGTTAATTTTTGCATTTTTAGTGGAGACAGGGTTTCACCACGTTGGCCAGGCTGGTCTCGAACTGCTGAACTCAGATGATCTGCCTGTGTTGGCCTCCCAAAGTGCTGGGATTACAGGAGTGAGCCACCACGACCAGCCTTGTTTCAACTCTTATATTGTAAACAAGTCTCCTTTCTGTGGTATATTTAATGCCATGCTTTTCACATCGTTGTGCTTTCTGTTGATTTTGCTGTTTAAAATGCCCCTCCCTGGCACAGTGCTGAAGTGCTGTCTAGTGTTTCTAAGTGCAAGAAGGCTGTGACGCGCCTTCTAGAGAAAATATATGTGCTAGATAAGCTTTATTCAGGCATGGATTTTAGTGCTCTTAGTCTTGAACTCAATGTTAATAAATCACAAATATATAGAGAGTCATGCATTGTTTAATGAAAAAGCTATGTTCTAATAAATGCATCATACTTTGTCATTTTACAAACATCATAGGGTGTACTTACACAAACCTAGATGGCATATGTACATTTTTATTTATATAATTTTTCATATGGAACACCAAACATCCCAGCACCATTACTGAGTATTAATAATTTCCTCTACTTGACGTGCAATGCCAGTATCAAGTGCCATGTATCAGTTTTCTATATATGGTCCATTATAATCTTATGGTACCACCATCATATATACAGTCTGTTGTTGACTGAAGGATCATTAATCAGTGCATGACTATATTAAGTAAGGTGTCTTTAAGCAGAAACACACATAAAGCAAGGTTATGTCTTGATCATTTGATGAAAATTTTGTGGACAGAAAGACTCCATGAATTCAACCCTGTATTTCCCATTATATTTCTTACTATTCATACAAGCAACCATTCAATATTTGCTAATTCAGTATTTGCAGTAACATAATAGAACATAATTACTATGAATTGTGAATAACAAGAATTGACTGTGTATCCATATACGTGCATACATGTATCTATGTCTGTCTGTCTGTCTGTCTATCTATCTATCTATCTATCTATCTATCCATCCATCCCACTGATTCTGTTTCTCTGGAGGAACTGACTGACACACATGGCTACTGTCTCAAGTTGTAAACTGCCCCCAGTGCTCCCAAGAGAAACTGGAAAGGGAGTGGAGGAGGTAAGTGAGAGAATGAGAAGCCAGACACAGAAGTAATTTCAGATCAAGTCCCCTCCATCTGTCATTGGCTACAGCCTCCCTTGGGGGACATTAGTGCCCCATGCACTTTCTGCTCTGGGTTAGTCCTGGCAACAGGCTTCCGTGGCCCAAGCATTGTCCTCTGAGGGAGATTGCAAGGCCAAGACCACAGGAGTGAAGCAGCCACAAGTTGATAGGCCAGAGGAGGGAGTGACTAATAGATATCACAATGGCACCAGAAGGAGGACTCACCCATTTTCTTTGTAAACGTCCCATCCTGCTCAAGGAGCTCACCAGTGCCTGTGTATAGTACATGTTGAATAAATGTTAAAAAAGGAAGTGACTTGTCCTGCTGCATTTCACTAAGATGCACAGGACAAACAAAGCAGAAAATCAGAAGTACTTTTTTTGATGCTTCTCTAGAGCACAGCTGTTGAAAAATATTTGTGAAAAGAAAGAGTTTTGAAAATATTTTCATGGTTACTTGACAGATAATTCCTTTTCCAGAACCAAATGATATAATTAAAGTTGTTAGTCTTTTGCCAGGAAATGTTGAGAGCTTATCCTAACAGTAAGTCAGGGAAGAAGCCATGCATAATCAAAACAGCTTTGAGAACAACAAAATGGACGTTGACAAATCAGGAAGCTTTTTTTTTTTTTTTTTTTTTTTTTGAGATGAAGTCTCACTCTGTCACTCAGGCTGGAGCGCAGTGGCACTGTCTCAGCTCAGTGCAACCTCTGCCTTCCAGGTTCAAGAGATTCTCCTGCCTTAGCCTCCCGAGTAGCTAGGATTACAGGTGCTCACCACCACACCCGACTAATTGTTTTTCATATTTTTAGTAGAAACAGGGTTTCACCATGTTGGCCAGGCTAGTCTCAAACTCCTTACCACAAGTGATCTGGCCACCATGGCCTCCCAAAGTGCTGGGATTACAGGCATGAACCACCATGCCTGGCCTAAATCAGAAAGCTCTTCTAATCTCTCTCTCTCTCTCTCTCTCTCTCTCTCTCTCTCTCTCTCTCTCTCACACACACACACACATACACTCTCACATACACACACAAAAAGGTGACTTTTGCCATAAAAAAATTTATACTCACCATAAAATTCAAATACAAGTAAAACAATAGAAGAGCAGGGAGATCTAAGCTATACTTTTAAGTGTATTTTTCTACAAGGTATCCACAGAACAAGGAAAAATATTTGTGTGTAAAATGTGGGAAAATATATTTGTAGAGCTATTTACCATGGCACCTGCCTTCTGGAAGAATCACTCCAGCCTTATGTAACTTCCAGAGCACTGGACTCCTACTGTTTTCTTAAAACACTGCGAATAAATTTTTGGCAGTCAAGGACTAGATTATTCCATAAGGCAGTTGAGGAATTGCTCAACTGTCAGGGAGCAGTCTTATCACCTGTAGAATCAGGTCCCAACTTTTTAGCATAGCATACAAGGTCTTTCATCAGAGGTCCTCAACCTGTCTCTCCAGCCATATTTCCTGCCCCTCCTATTTCAGTGCTGCTTATAATAGAGCCATCCAAGTTATTCATGCTTCCTCCAGTGGAATGGGCCATGCTCTGACATGCCTGGGTACCTTTCCACTTCCTGTTTCTTCTGTTAGGCATATAGTTGCCCCCTATGGCAAACTCTTCCTCATTCTTGAGGAACTAGCTCAAATTGGCTGTTGGGCAACCACTGATCATTTCACTGCCAGGGAGGTAAGTCAAACTCACCTCTGTCCTCCCAGAGTTTCTTGCACATCACACCTGGTAGAACTTTTTATCATATTGTGTTGTAATTGTGTAGCGAGTAAGTTCCTTAAGGACAAGGACTACACCTTATTTGTCATTAACGATCTTGCTGATCGTTTCACTGCAAGGCAGGTAAGTCAAACTCACCTCTGTTCTCCCAAAGTTCCTTACATATTACACCTGGTAGAACTTATATCATATTGTATTATAATTGTGTAGTGAGTGAGTTCCTTAAGGACAAGAAGTATGTTTTATTTATCTTTGTACCCCAGGTGCCCAGGCAAATAGCAAGATTTTAATAAATTAATACTGTATAACCTTTCCATTTGTGGAACAATGATGATATGACATTTTTTGACAGAGGCAGGTAGTAGGTGAATTATTTGTTACTTTAAGGACACTTAAGAGCAACATAGAGTAAATGAAACAACAAAAACTCTCCCAAAATAGATTAAATATTGAGAAATAAACTCAAAAAAGAGTGGAGACTAGCTGCAGTGGCTCCCTGCACTTTGGGAGACCAAGGTGGGAGATCACCTGAGCCCAGGATTTCGAGACCAGCCTGGGCAACATGATGGCAGGAACATGTCTCAGACCAAAAAAAAAAAAAAAAAAGAAGAAAATGAAAACGTAGAAGAATGAAGAATGGTTGAATAATTAGGTAATTAATAGTTTAATAATTAGTTTAATAATTATGTATTAGTTACATACTAGTAATAATAGTTTAATAATAATTTATTAATAATAATTAAATAAAGGTTTTGCCAAAATTGAAATTTGAAGTTAAGGCTTAATTTGAGACTTGGACATGGAAATCACTTCCCAGAATTTAGCAGGTGCTGAAGGGTGGCGCCATTGTCAAGGAATGGAAAGAAGCAGAACCTGAACTATGGCCTACTTGGAGAAAAGTGTAGGTGCATGAGGAAGGAGTCTAGTCAAATGCTCAATGCCTGGGAGGTTCACTGAGATAAATCGTGGTTCTGGTGGACATGGAGAACCTGGAGATCTGTGATCTGGGGTAGGTAATACTCATAGGTCTAGCCAGACAGGTGGCTGATAGACATCAGGAAACTCTGGACACAGGAAACAGGGTCCTAGATCTGAGGCTAGAGTTCAAGGGCAGCACTCAGTCCTTTGAGAAGGCTGGCAAAGCAGTCTTAGTGAAACACAAGTACCAAACATGCTCTCAAAACAGAAACTCAGGCAAAAAAAGAATACAGAATCTGGAATCAGGACACATTATGGAACCTTTATCAAGGCACAAGCCTAAACACAGTTGTCATACCAAGACACAATACCAGCATGGAACTGGCAGCAAAATTGATGAGATGCTTAGTCATTGGAGCCCTTCACTGAGAGCTCTTGGAATTTCTCAACCAGGAATGCGACTGGTCCCAGCCAGAGTTGTGCTAAATTTCAGGGAATTAAGAGTTTAAATTAGGGCAGAGAGAGGAGAAGCAGCAGGGAGTCAGAAAAGTCAAGATAGGTTTCAAAGGAAGGTGGTGAGAGCACTCACAAGGACAACTGGGTGCTCCCTTCAGCATGCCAATGAATATGTGATGTATACAGATGTCAGTAAAGATTATGGGTGACTCAGGATGGGAGGAGAGAGGGAGGAGAGAGGGTCACCCATTATCTGAAGAAGGAGGACACTGAGTCAGTAGGAAATGGGAAGTAGAAAAATAATACTACAAAGAAAAGCCTAATTGATACATAGTTAAGCAGCTCCAAAATGGCACATCGATGACTACCAGAGACTGAAAGAAAGAAGAGAAGAAGAAAAAAAATCAAGGGGAGAACTGTGGAAAAGTAGCCCAGGACACATCCATATACATTGTTTTGATTCTACCTCAGGACCCAGTAGATGTTTTGATCCTGTGTAAAATATTTTAAGCAGAATTATACAAACATGATCGATTTTAATTTTCATCAAGAATGTATTTTCTCGAGCTCATTCCATTAAGCCAATTTGATTCTTTGTTCAATTTTCTATACAGTGCAGTTCATTTTTTTCATTTTTATCTTTAATGTAACTGAAATTACTTTTATTGACATTGATTCTTTCTAACTTAAATATTACTCTGAGACTATGATCATTCTGTTGGATTTCTTGAAAACATAATATTTTTCCAATTATGGCTTCCACCATGTGGTTTTTCTCTGGCAGCTCTTCTTTCTAACAAGCTCAATTTCCCCACATCAAATTTGACATATCTAAACTTTGTTAAGATTTGATTCTGATATTAGTTTTTAGTCAATAACAAACCTTACCATGTGAAGTTTTAGCTTTTGGTTTTTTTATGGCTTATTTCTACCAACTCTAACTTTGACTAATTTTTCCAACGTGCTTCTTCCATAAGTTTTTAATATTTAACAAATTTTATGAAGTGCAAGTTCCATGATTGTCAGTTTTCTTTGGGGATATGTTGACCAAAAGTCTTTACTATAATATCTGCATAATGGAGTACTATGCAGAAACAAGCAAAAAGTATAAGAAAGATCTCTGAGATTAGTATTGTTAATGAATACATATTGTGATATATATAGCATGTGTAGTATATAGCTATATATATATAGGATGTATATAGTATGCTGCCTTTTATGTAAAACAAATGAAAACTAATACATATAAAAACACACACATACACAAATATTTGCTAATTTTGCAGAAAGAGACATAGGAAAAGTAAGCCAGAAGCTAATGGCAATAGTTATCTATATAGATGGATGGAAATGGGCCAATAGGAGTGATAACTTCTGTTGAATACACATTTCTGTTTTGAACCATATACAAAATGATATAAAATGAAAAGAATATGAAAAAATGAATCCCAAAATTGAATCAAAACAAAAGCAAATGAAGCTAACAAATTTGTTAGCTAACAAAGCTAACAAAGGACCACTCGAAAAATCATTCATTTGTATTTAATTCCAAACTAACTCATTAGACAATTAGGAGTGACTCCTCTCAAATGATCTACAAATAGTGAATTCGATGAACCTAGGTCTGATCGTTTGGTGGGCTCTGTGCTAATTGTTCATCCTCCTGGTGGAAGAGCAGAAGCAGATCTGTGTGTCCTTCAGTGACCAAAAGGCAATTCAGCTCAGGAAATCGGTCCAAACAAACACTATGTTCCCATTAATGGGAGAAGGACTAATCCAAGATTTCCCCAAAACAGAATAAAATGGCAGAGTGGCTGGGTCAGTGGTACTTGCAAAAGAGAAAACCCTGCTTTTCCAATGTTAGAAAAATCTCAGCTTTGATCTTAGAGAGAGCAAACAAAAAAGCACAGCAACCAAAGGAGCACTGCAAGGAATCTTCATAATCAAGAGAAAAAAAAAAACTCATCAAGCTATATGTTCATGAAAAAAAAAAAAAAAAAGAACACTAAAATCAGTAGCAAAGACCTCATAAGCCGCCCTGTGACAGGTTAGGGGAAAAGGAATATCAGCAACTGGAACCGGCTTTCTCAGGCTTTCTGTGTAGTCCAGACTGTATAACCCTCATATGATAAAAACACATGCACTTGATCTAGTAAGAGAATAATTATAAGCCGGGCACGGTGGCTCACGCCTGTAATCCCAGCACTTTGGGAGGCCGAGGCGGGTGTGTCACCTGAGGTTGGGAGTTTGAGACCAGCCTGACCAACATGGAGAAACCCCATCTCTACTGAAAATACAAAATTAGCTGGGTGTGGTGGCGCATGCCTGTAATCCCAGCTACTTGGGAGGCTGAGGTAGGAGAATGGCTTGAACCCAGGAGGCGGAGGTTACAGTGAGCCGAGATGCTGCCATTGCACTCCAGCCTGGGCAAAAAGAGCAAAACTCCGTCTCAAAAAAAAGAAAAAGGAAAGAAAAGAAATTTAACAATAAGAAACAGCAAAGAGGAACTTGGCCTGTGGGTTAAATGAGTAGAGGGTGAGGGTTATGTAAAAGGAAAGATAGATTTTTTTTGAAAGATACCAAATTTGCTTCAAAAGCTAGGTTTCAAAAATTCTATATACAGATTCACTTCCTATATTAGCTTTTATCCCAGCTTCATTTGTAAATACTGAAAACTTCCGTGTTTTAGGGATTTGTTGCAGAACTTTTTACGATTATGAACATATTCATGCAATGACCCTCTCTTGAACTTCACTTGTATTGATTTTAAATTTATTCCATAATAAAGCTCCTAAATGTAGAGGATTAACTACAATATTATTTCAATTTTAATAGAACAATTGTGTAAATAGTACTTAGCTTGCAGTGAAACGTAGATTGCTGCTTTATTCTAAAGTTCTAAACTACAAAATATCTGCACTCTCTCGATCCTTTCTGATGCTCTCATCCTTCCTTGCCATTTTTCCCTACAGTCTTTCACATTTACAAACTGAATATATATAATATATAACATATATAATATATATGACATATAATATAAAACATATATATTATATATGATATATAATATAAAATATATATTACATATGATATATGATATATATTACATGTTATATATGATATATATTACATATAACATATATTATATATTACATATATATGTTATATATTATATTATCTGTATTATACATTATATATATGTATAGGTAGTGGTTGGTTGGCTAGTCACACTCATGCTTTAAAAGTTATTTTGAAGGTTCAGATAGAATCTATATGTAACAAACTTCCAGAATGGAAAAATTGCTGGACAGTCTAAAAGTATGACAGAATCTGCAATTAGCCTGGAGAACATATTTCAATGCACAGTTTATTATACATAGCAGGATGCTCAATTTTTGTGAGAATTGTTTCTTTAATTTCAGATACTGTAGGAATGGTTATCAAGTTACATATTGGAAACAAGTGACCTTGTGTGCAAATCATTTTACCTTCTATTTCTTCAAGGAAAGAGTTAAAACAATTATATTTAATCCTCTGGCAAATAATAAGGTGGTTAGAAATTTCTGGAACAGGGGCTATTGAACTCAATTATTATATTTTAAATGTAATTAGTATATCACTTCAAAAATAACAAGAGCCAAAATATAACAAAAAGTCAGAAAGAGAGAGAAAGAGAGAATTTGGTTCTGAAAGATTTCATAGAGAATCAATTTGGTAGACCCAGTGAAATATTCTTTATATCCTCACTTCTAAAATTCTTCTTCCACCAACTCTTAAAAGGTGATTAACAACAGTATGTAGTTTATAGATTGTCCAGGCTTCTTTTACTTTTCTTCTCTCTTTAGCCTACTACCTGTCTTACTGATATTTGGCTATTCGCTAACTTCCACTGAAAATTATTAAAATCTGCATCATTGGAGAACAGCCAGAAAGAAGAGCATGATGAATGTGAGCTAGGACCTTCGCCAAGCAGATGCCTCTGCCTCCGTGGAAGTCAAGAGCTCAGTGGTATGTAGGGTAACTTGGAGACAACAAGGAGGTACAGGAAAGCACAGGAGTGGACACAGAAGAGTTGGTCACTCAGAAATGAGGCAGAGAAAGATGTTGTGTGATGGATAGGCATGTAAAGCAGGCCCCTTCGTGTGTAAACTATGAAGGCCATTCATGCACTATTTCAAGGACAAGGGCTCAGAAGTTATCACTGTATAGCTCGGGGGGACATTATGCTAAATGAAATAAGCCAGATACAGAAAGACAAATACTGCATGATCTCACTTATATGTAGGATCTAACAGAAAAGCAGAGAGTAGAATGATGGTTACCAGGGCATGGCAATGGGTGATGTTCTCAAGAGATGCAAAGTTTTAATTATGCAAGATGAATGAGTTCTGGAGATCTAATGTACAGCATGGTGACTAGAAGTATCACTACTGTGCTGTATACATGAAACTTGCTAAGAGGGTAGACACTGTTTTCACCACATACAGAAACAACGGCAACAATGTGAGGTGCCAGATTAGTTAATTATCTCAATCGTGTTGATTATTTCCCATTGTATGCCTGTATCAAATCATCAAACTGTACACCTTAAATATACAATTTTTTAAGAAGTCATCACTGAAAAATTAAGCAGTGATGTTCAAACAGTGATGGGTACACACAGCTGGGGTTGGTACATAAGAAGTCCCACCAAAAAAAAAAAAAAAAAAAAAAAAACACACACAATTTTAAGATGTATTTCATATTTTCTCCAAACTTCTAAACATTGGGATTTTGTTTTGATGGTAAATGTAAAGTAACCTGAGTAGATGGTCTGGACACATTCCCATTATACTTTATTTCACCTCTGCAGCATTTCCCAAAATATAGGACATCTTTGCTCTCTTGTCACAGATTTTTAAAAATGCAAACATTTCACCACATGCTCTATGGCAATGCCTTTTTGTCCTATGGGTAGACAAATGTAAGTATGAGAAAATTTTGAAATGAAACCAATAACGAGCATGAGAATAGGAGAGCCAGCAGTGTTTCATGGGTGTTTAAGAAAGTTAACCAGCAACTAATACCTGGAGTGTACATAGTCAGTCTATGCCATTTGATTCTTCTGACTCTTTTTCTACCACTGTGGTCTTTACTGCAGATACCACTTTGAGAATGTGTCTGTGCTCTACACTGAAGGGAGAGCCAGGTCTGCCAGCAAGCCTGTTAACATCGCTCCAGTGTGAAGACTGATCAGCCCTAGCCTTTGTTTCATAAAGAATTACAGTGATGCCTTACATAATCGAAACAACAAACTGCCTTGTTTGAAGGTCTGAAATTCCAGGACGTGGGTGTCACTGTCTAACCTCACCTACTACTTTTCTTTGAGCAGTTTATTTAGGAGAAACCATTCCTCCTGCCTATTAAAATTATCATTTCTTAATGTTTCAGCTGACGTGTTTTCTTTAACGTATTTTTGGTGCATCTGTTCTTTCCTCACCTTGATTAAGTGTTGCCTGAGACAGAGGCTAGTGGGTAGTGGAAGTTCTTAGGCAAATGAAGACAGATCAAATGCCCTCCCCAGCTTTGAATTTTAACTAGAAAAAGAACGATGTGAGATATAATAATGCATCCTGTTTTGTTCCTGCCTACCTGAAAACCAAAATACTTGTAGATGAAGAGGATAAAATGCAACAAGAGGGAATCAATGAACTAGATTGGAATTTAGGAGACCTTGATTCAAGACCTAGCTCAGTCATTAATTAGCCCTATGGTCGTTGGCTAAGAGCTTGATATCCAAGGCTCTCAATTTCCTCTCTCTCTCTCTCTCCCCCCCACCAACACACACACACACCCCTCTCTCTTTCTGTCTCTTTTGTTCCATAGATTGCTACTATATTGTACTAGGATGGTGACACTATGCTAGGTGGTGGAAATACACATACATGTAGGAGGTGGATTTGACAAGTCTTAGAAATTGATAGAATCTGGGGAATGAACAGAGGAAGAGTCAAAAGTAACTTCCAGCTTCCATCTTGGGAAATTAGTTGGGTGTAGCAATAATCATAATAGAGAATACAGAAAAAGTCAAAGGTTTTTTGTTTTGTTTTGTTTTGTAAAAAATGAGGTCTCACTATGTTGCCAGGCTGCTCTGAAACTCCTGGCCTCAAGCGATCCTCCTGAAAGGATTATAAGCATGAGCCACTATGCCTAGCCAGAAAAAAATAGGAGTTTTGAGGAATAATAAGGGAATAGGAAAATGACATGTTATTTTAATTCTAAAGTTCCTTTCCTCCAGGGGATATATCTCTACTTCTCTAACTCCAAAAAGAGGTGGAATCTATACCCTCTTCTCTTGTACCTGAGGTCTGTGACTGCTTGATCAATAGAATATGGTAAAGCTGTGCTTTGTGAGTTTCTAGGTCCAGGCCTGAAGCTTCCACTTCCTGCTTGTTGGGCCATTTGATCTCAGAACGCAGGCATCATGCTGTGAATAATCCCAGTGAGGCTGGGTGTGTTGGCTCATGTCTGTAATCCCAGCACTTTGGAAGGCCAAGGATCACCTGCGGTCAGGAGTTTGAGACCAGCCTGGCTGACATGGTAAAACCCTATCTCTACTAAAAATACAAAAAATTAGCCAGGTGTGGTGCCGGGCGCCTGTAATCCCAGTTACTCAGGAGGCTGAGGCAGGAGAATCACCTGAACCTGGGAGGTGGAGGCTGCAGTGAGCTGAGATCACACTGAGAGGTGACAATGTGCTAGCAGCCCTCCCTCTCAGCACCTCCTCGGCCTCTGGCCTCGGTGTCCACTCTGGTGGCACTTGAGGAGCCCTTCAGCCCACCACAGCACCGTGGAAGCTCCTCTCTGGGCTGGCTGAGGCCGGAGCCTCCTCCCTCTGCTAGCGGGGGGTGTGGAGGGAGAGGCACGGGCTGGAACCGGGGCTGCACTGGCGGGCCAGTGCGAGTTCCGGAGGGCGCAGGCGTGGGTTCTGCGGGAACCGCACATGGAGTGGCTGGCTGGCACCGCCTGCCCAGGGAAGTGAGGGGCTTAGCACCCGGGCCAGCAGCTGTGGAGGTTTGCGTCGGATCCCCCACCAATGCCAGCCTGCCCGGGCTGCACTCAAATTCTCGCTGGGTTTAGGTGCCTCCCTGCGGGGCAGGGCTCGGGACCTGCAGCCCGCCATGACTGAGCTCCCCGCCTGCGGTGGGCTCCTGCGTGGCCTGAGCCTCCCGGACGGGCGCTGCCCCCTGCTCCCTGGCGCCTGGTCCCATGGACAGCCCAAGGGCTGAGGAGTGCAGGCGGCAGCTTGGGACTGGCGGGCAGCTCCTCCTACAGCCCGGTGCAGGATCCACTGGGTGAAGCCAGCTGGGCTCCTGAACTGGATGGGCACTTGGAGAACTTTCATATCTAGCTGGAGGATCCTATGTGCACTAATCAGTACTCTGTAGGTAGCTAACCTAGTGGGGGACTTGGAGAACTTTTCCATCTAGCATGCTGTGTCTAGCTCAAGGATTGTAAATGCACCAATCAGCACTCTGTGTCTAGCTCAGGGTTTGTAAATACACCAATCAGTACTCTGTGTCTAGCTCAAGGTTTGTAAATACACCAACTGGTACTCTGTATCTAGCAAACTCTGTATCTAGCTAACTAGCACTCCCTGACTCTGTGTCTAGCTCAAGGATTGTAAACGCACCAATCAGCACTCTGTCAAAACGGACCAATCAGCTCTCTGTAAAATGGACCAATCAGCAGGATGCGGGTGGTGTCAGATAAGGGAATAAAAGCAGGCTGCCCAAGCCACTCAGCGGCAACCTGCTCGGGTCCCCTTCCACACTGTGGAAGCTTTGTTCTTTTGCTGTTTGCAGTAAATTTTGCTGCTGCTCACTCTTTGGGTCGATGCTGCCTTTATGAGCTATACCACTCACCGCGAAGGTCTGCAGCTTCACTCCTGAAGCCAGCGAGACCACGAACCCACTGGGAAGAACAAACGACTCCAGACATGCTGCCTTTAAGAGCTGTAACACTCACCACCAAGGTCTGCAGCTTTACTCCTAACAGCGAGACCACGAACCCACCAGAAGGAAGAAGCTCCAGACACATCTGAACGTCTGAAGGAACAAACTCCGGACACACTATCTTTAAGAACTGTAACACTCACCGCGAGGGTCCACGGCTTCATTCTTGAAGTCAGTGAGACCAAGAACCCACCAATTCCGGACACAACGCCACTGCACTCCAGCCTGGACAAGAGCAGAACTCCAACTCAAAAAAAAAAAAAAAAAGTCCCAGTGAAACAGGAAATTTCCTTTGACCCCCCATGGGCCTCCTAACAGGGGTGCCTGGCTTACTCAGCCCACAACTCTCATGCCTTTGCGGGAGGGGGAGCATGCAGGTGAGCAGGTGCAGGAGCCAGGGCAAGAGATTTTGAGTGCTGGCAGGAGAAAAACTCTGTGCAGCCCCACAGCAGCATCTAGGGGGGAATTACCTGCAACCCCCAAAGCCCCAGAGGGGTGTGTGTTACAGTGTCCTCTTTTGACTTTGCCATTCATGGATCGCTTAAGTGTTGAACGGGTCAGACGCTCTATCTTTTCATGAGAGCAGAGTGTTGGTGTGACAGCTTTCTATATCCCAAGCTCTTGTCCGGCATCCAGGAAAAATCAGGTTTCATAAATGAATTGAAGGGTGGTGAATACAGAGGCTTTTAAGTGGCTCTCAGCTGGAAAGGGGATGGAGCAGGAAGGTATTCTTCCCCTGAAGTCTGGCCATATCCTGCTGGACGTTTCTCCAAAGTCCCACCATTAAACCATCCCTGTGAAGTCATCCTACTTCTCTCTGACCTTCAGCTGCTTCTTCTCTTCTCCCTTACCTACTCTCCACCAGTGGAGCCTGGGGTTTTTGTGGGTACAGGATGGGAAGTGGGGTGGGCCGGGGTGGTTTTGGAAAAGGCAACATTCAAGTGGGAAAACAAGATGTTCTCACATTGGGCTGCAGTTTCCAGGCTTGAGAGTGGGACTTCACCAGGGCCCCTGCCCTGTTCCTGCCTAGAATTTCTCTGCCTCCTGTCCCTATCACCAGGGCAAATAGGAAGGCCACATGTAGGTGTTCCAGCCAAAAGCATAGCTGAGATCCCAGCTACAGTTGTGAATGAAGATGCCTCCAGGCACTCTTGGCCTTCACGGCTTTCCACTGAGATCCCAGACGTTGTGGAGCACAGGCCAGCTGTCCCTACCGTACCCTGCCTGGATTCTCAACTCAGAGTCTGTGAGCATAAGATAATGTTTGTTTTTACATGACTAAGTTTTAGATTGGTTTGTTATGTAATAATAAGAACCTTCCAAATTACTGGGGGAACTATTCAAGATAGTTTCAAGTTCCTGGAAAGGTCAGGATAGCACCATCTGAGAGCAACCTCTAGAGCTGGGTGGGTATATACTGGCTGAGAAATAGTCCAGCCAATCACACTTTCTTTTCTATTCTCATTATTCTGAAATTTGTGGTAATCATTTCTTTGCTGTTTTAAGAAAATAGTCTTACCAACCATAGTGACATCTTTTGACAACAGAGTTTTGTCTTAACTTCATCTAAATGAAACTATATTACATGAATTCCCTTCTGTCTTACTTCTTTTGCTCTACATTAAGTTTGTGAGATCCATCCATGTGAAAGCAGTTCACTTTCTAAAAGATTAGGTAACTTCTCAAAGCAGAATATTATAGAAGGACAAAGTCCTTGGCCCCTTATAGTGCACAAGATGGGGAAGACATCATGGATTGTGCCTTCCAAAGTTTTGCTATGCCTTCCTTCCTTCTGACTATGAAAGGAAAATAAATCTTGGGGCCGCAAAATCACTAAGCTAAAGGGAAAAGTCAAGCTGGGAACTGCTTAGGTCAAACCTGCCTCCCATTCTATTCAAAGTCACCCTTCTGCTAACTGAGATAAATGCATATCTGACTGCTTCCTTTGGAGAGGCTAATCAGAAACTCAAAAGAATGCAACTGTCTGTCTCTCACCTACCTGTAACCCGGAAACCACCTCCTCGCCTAGAGTTGTCCTGCCTTTGCAGACCGAACCAATGTTCATCTTACATATGTTGATTGATGTCTCATATCTCCCTAAAATGTATAAAATCAAGCTGTGCTGACCGCCTTAGCCTCATGTCATCAGGACCTCCTGAGGCTGTGTCACAGGTGTGCACACTCAATCTTGGCAAAATAAACTTTCTAAATTAACTGAGACCTGTCTCAGATACTCGGGGTTCACATTTTGGTAACCACAAAGGGATACTAAGTGGACGTGCTCCTGACCTTTCATAAATCCATGAGTGCTTGGTGCCAGCTGGAGCTATCTTTTATTTATTTACTTATTTATTTTGAGATAGAGTCTTGCTCTGTTGCCCAGGCTGGAGTGCAGTGGCATGAGCTTGGCTCACTGCAACCTCCACCTCCTGGGTTCAAGCAATTCTCTTACCTCAGCCTCCTGAGTGGCTGGGACTATAGGCATGTGCCACAACGCCCAACTAGTTTTTGTATTTTCAGTAGAGGCAGGATTTCACCATGTTGGTCAGGCTGGTCTCGAACTCCTGAGCTCATGATCTGCCCACCTCAGCTTCCCAACACGCTGGAATTACAGGTGTGAGCCACCATGCCTGGGCTTTGAGCTATCTCTATGACTCAAACCAATAGGAAAATTTGCTGAGACTTGGAAGCATCACCTCCAGAGAATTTCTGATCTCCCCAAATTTGATTGAGATATAAAGTTAATTTTGCCATACAACTCATTTTTTTGGACATTACTTGCTTCTAATACAAGGAAGGCAAGTTTTCCTGCTTCCATGGTGACGGAAGGCAGGCAACCCCTTTATTGAGTTTGGGCTTGCTTCCAACAGGAAAGAGAAGTTTGAGTTTTTTCCTGCCTCTAGGATGGTAGAGAGCAGTCTTCAGCCTGAGACCCATTACTAGGTAAGTAGATGAATTGGGGTTTGTCTCAGCTAAAGTTAAAATTAACAACGAGCTGGTCTTAATTTCTCCTTATCATTAAAGCACTAAGTTGTGCGATCATTTATTTTCCTTATTTTTTTGTTGTTGTTGTTATTGTTTGTTTCTGTTTTTGTTGTTTCAGTCTTTTTTCCATTGGGTTTGAACAACTGTATCTCACTTGATCAAATCCAAAGGAAAGTTCCAAATTATGGGGAACAAGTTCTCTGAAGTGGCTTAATTTCGTCCCCCCCTCCCCCCTACACACACACACACACACCACTCACAAAAGGTAGTATGGTGGGGGAGGAGAAAAACCGCTAACAAAAGGAAAAAAAAAAAAGGAAAGTTTTTTTATTTTGACTACTTACAGGGCTTTATTTATAAAATAAGCCCACCTTTTTGCTAGCCAGGCCAAATTGGCTATCACCCCACACTACAGTTGGATAGCTAAGGTTCTGCTTTGTTTGTTTCTACCACCATAGTCTGGGTTTGGTTCCTAAATCAAGCCCTTTCTAGTTTGATACTTTGTAGTTCTGAAATAGCAGCTGTTTGTCCTAGCTGAAACATGGTAATGAGATTTTAAAGGACTTTTTTTAAAGGTGCTCAATGGTTAAAAGTCAGCTTAATTAAAAGCTAACATCAAGATGTGTATGTGTGTGTGTTTGTATTTCAAAAGGCTTTCATATTTTTGTTTTCTTTGTCTCCTAGGACCTTGTCTTTTTTTTTGAACGAAAGTTTTTTTTCTCTTCTCAGTTGACTGAATTCTGTTTTCTTCATTTACTTCTGCTGTCTCTCCTTTCTCTTGCACTCCCTGCTGCATGAGGGACCTAAAATAGTTTATAATAGCCTGGAATTCCTTAAAGAAAATGATGAAGGCACCAGACTCCCCTTGGGAGAGAAACCTCTGTTTTTCCTTATGGAACCACAAGAGTGTAAACAGACAAGCTTGTCTCAGCTCTTAAACTGCTTGATTTTGTATTGTGTTACCTGATTTTTTGACTAAAATAGTTATTACAACGGAGGCTACTCTTGGTTTTTTTTGTTTTGTTTTTGATACGGAATTTCACTCTTGTTGCCCAGGCTGGAGTGCAGTGGCATGATTTTGGCTCACTGCAACCTCCGCTTCCTGGGTTCAAGAGATTCTCCTGCCTCAGCCTCCTGAGTAGCTGGGATTGCAGGTGGCCGCCACCACGCCTGGCTCAACTTTTGTACTTTTAGTAGAGATGGGGTTTCATCATGTTGGCCAGGCTGGTCTCCAACTCCTGACCGCAGATGATCCACCCACCTCGGCCTCCCAAATTGCTGGGATTACAGGTGTGAGCCACTGTGCCCAGCCAGAAAAACTGCACCCAGCCTACCCTTGGTTTTTTTAAGGAAGAATGTCATTTAGACACTTACAAATGTCTTTGTTAAGAAAAAAAAAAAAATTAAGTGCACTGTAAAATCATCACATGATCTAGCCTCATAAGAATTCTCCATTTTTGGAGACCCAAGGTTCAGTGTGGGCTATGCCCAGAGCTCACAGATCCAGTTAAAAGATAACTAGTCCTTATCTAAATAAAACTGGCCTCCTTATACAATCCTGTGATAGATTTCTGTAATTTTATGTTTGATTTGGCATCCATCTTTAATCTCCCTCTACATCACCAGATTATTTATCTCTGTGTCTGAGATGTAAATTTTGCTATCTGATTTCTCATCTAAGAGTTGTTTCCTTCAATATACAGATTTAGGACTATTTAACCAACAACTGACAGGATAATAAAACAGGTTATCAAGAATTTGCAAATCTAAGGTAGGAAAAAAAAGGAGGTCTTAGGAATCTATAACATGTACTTTTTTTTTTTTTTTTTTTTTGAGATGGAGTCTCACTCTGTCACCCAGGCTGGAGTACAGTGACACAATCTCGGCTCACTGCAACCTCCCCCTCCCGGGTTCACGCCATTCTCCTACTTCAGCCTCCTGAGTAGCTGGGACTACAGGCGCCTGCCACCACACCCGGCTAATTTTTTTATATTTTTAGTAGAGACGGGGTTTCACTGTATTAGCCGGGATGGTCTTGATCTCCTGACCTCATGATCCACCCGCCTTGGCCTCCCAAAGTGCTAGGATTACAGGTGTGAGCCACTGTGCCTGGCCCAGATGTACTTTTATCAGTATTACTAATACAACTATGTATTTATGTGTTGTGTACACAATGTTTCACTACTGAAAATATATAAAAGAGCTCTAATTAATTGGCTTGAGAAAAATAAAAGCACTTGAATCACATACTTTATCAGGAAAAAAGAAAAGACTAATCAAATGTTTTTTTCAAGTCTATGTGACTTAAGTAAAATCTTTAATAAATAAGCTAACTTTAAAAGTATTGGTAAAGTAATATTGGAAATGTCTTAAGAATTGCCAGCATGCATTTTTGTTTGCTTTTATTGATCAAGTAACTTCATATTTATCCCTGCCAAATACTATAAGTTGTCAAAATTTGGCATAAGGGTTACAAAACTATAAACCCAGCCCAAAACAGAATGATTTTTATTTGTGCAATGTTTTAATAAACAAGACATTGATGTTGGTTTAATAAAAATAGCTACATCTTGAATTTAGTAAGACTACCATAACTTATAATCTTGTGGCTTTAGGCACATGCAGGAAGGGAGTTTGTTTTGAAAAACGACTCTTAACGTTTGTTCCAAAGCTAAACTATAAACAAAGTTCCTGCCAAAGTTAGTTTGGCCTATGCCTGGGAATGAACAAGGAACTGGAAGGTTAGAAGCAAGATAGAATCTGTTACGTCAGATCTTTTTCATGGTCTCAGTTATAATTTTGCAGTGGCGGTTTCATAACTTTAAATGATGACTATTGCAGTTTCCATAAATAATCTCAGTAAATGATTAAAATAATTAGGTAAGTGTAATGGAATAAATACTTATAGACCAACCTGTCATAATTTAGAATCGAAAGTTATATTAAATTACATAATAGATATTTCATTATTTGGGTATTTTCCAATAAAAATATATTGTCAGAAAACATTCTTTAAAAAAGTGTGTCCTTTTTAAAAAGGTGAATAATTTTTGTCTAATTCAAAGTATATTTAAAGATTATGCATAAAACAAGGTAAAAAGAATCAGGAAGTAAGAGAGATATAGTTAGAAATAAAGAGGTGGCTGGGTGTGGTGGCTCATGCCTGGATTCCCAGCACTTTGGGAGGCATAGGCGGGCAGATCACGAGGTCAGATTGAGACCATCCTGGCTAACACAGTGAAATGCCATCTCTACTAGAAATACAAAAAATTAGCCAGGCGTGGTGGTGGGTGCCTGTAGTCCCAGCTACTTGGGAGGCTGAGGAAGGAGAATGGCATGAACCTGGGAAGTGGAGCTTGCAGTGAGCCAAGCTCACGCCACTGCACTCCAGCCTGGGTGACAGAGTGAAACTCCGTATCAAAAAAAAAACAAAACAAAACAAAACAAAAAAGAAATAAAGAGGTCTTTTAATAAGAAAGCTTAAAGAGAAATGATTTTATATGAGAAACAATCTTGTATGGTAAATTTTGTCCTAGAATAAAATGACTGGTTGTTTAAGAAAGAGGGATGTTCAGGACAAACGAGAAAGTCCAAGCATGTCATGAATCGTCTGTGTAAGTCACAATAATGGGCTTTATTAAAAAAAAAACTTTTATGTGATAAAGTTGCCTATAATTAAAAAGAAATTATAATGGTCTTTCTAAAGATTGGGCTTGATGTGAAAAAACACTTATACACTAAATAATTGGTTAGAACAATAAAATTTTCTTAAGCAATTGATTTAATAAATTATAAGAGATTTTCATTTTTTTAACCCAAAGTTCAACTTTTATTGCAGCTCACCATTTTTTGTTTTCTCTCCCCTTTTAAAGGGTGCTAAATGGTAATGCTCTCCTTCAACTCATTGTCAGCTCATATAAGTTTTTTTCCATGAGTTCTCTATGTTGGGGCCTGATGCTAACGATGTTTTCTTAAAGGTCTAAAGGAACTATTTTCTTCCAACATAATATTCTGTGGATTGAAGAAGGTCTTTTCTTTTGCCTTTTGGTAACTGGCCTAACAGATTTTGTGTTTTATCAAAACAATTCCTATACCATTATTATGAAGTTTTGGTTTGCTTAGAAAAAAAATGAGATTAAAAAATTTTAATTAAGGTTATTACATCCATGTATCTTTTGGTATGTGCTTTTAAAGTCCTTGTGACATTGAGTTACTGGGCTTTCATTCCTGGGTCTAAAACAGACACCAATTCCTGCTAAATCTTAAACACTGACAGCAATTAAAGCCTCATCTTCAGACCTGGTAGAAGATGCCAATCAAAATAAACTGTATTCCTGAGACACAAGGCCAGAAATTAAAGCTATTTGACTCCTCATGGCCCAGGGACTACCATGGAAGTGGTGGGCATGTGAGATTGTTATGGCTGATTTTGAGAGATAAAATAAGTTCAGTTTCTCTGTAAATTAATCATTAATGTCAAAGCCACACTGATGCAAAACCAGCATATGGGCCCCTGTGTCTGATTGACAAGGTTTCCTTGAAGCATTAACCAACTCATTAATAAAGGTTGAAAAGATTATAAAAGGCTTATGGAAGTTACATCTTGTGGTCAAGATTAAAATTTTATAGATTGTTTATAAAATTTTTAAAAACAAATTTTGTTGGCTTCATGCTGTTTGGAAAATTAAATCTCTCTGAAAGAATAAAGGTTTTCTCCTTTTTTTGAAATCCTTGAGTTATCACATTGGATAAATGAATGACTTATAGTGACCTGCAACTCTGTTTTGTGATATGAAGTATTTTAAGCACTTAATATTTAATAAACTTTCCAAAATCAAATTATAAATTATGTCTTTTTCTGACCTATGCCATCCTTTAAGATATTAGGTTCCCTAAAGTCCAAAAATGACATAATTTGGCTTATTTGGTATAAAAATTACAGGAAGCATTATCAAATATGAAATTTTTGATATTTGTTTGGTTTTTGATAATGTTTGGTTTTCTTTGGGCTGTATTTTTATATATATGTTATTGGTATGTGTTCCAAAATCATGGAAAACTCCTATAATTCTGATATGACTTAGTGTACATTATCAGTAATAATTACAATTGTTTTTTTTTTTTTCTGAGACGGAGTCTCGCTCTGTCACCCAGCCTGGAGTGCAATGGCCGGATCTCAGCTCACTGCAAGCTCCACCTCCCGGGTTTATGCCATTCTCCTGCCTCAGCCTCCCGAGTAGCTGGGACTACAGGCGCCCGCCACCTCGCCCGGCTAGTTTTTTTGTATTCTTTTAGTAGAGATGGGGTTTCACCATGTTAGCCAGGATGGTCTTGATCTCCTGACCTCGTGATCCGCCCGTCTCGGCCTCCCAAAGTGCTGGGATTACAGGCTTGAGCCACCGCGCCTGGCCATAATTACAATTGTTATGTTAAATTATTGTGTGCCACAGATCTAACAAATTTCCTTGTCAATTGTGTCTTTGACTATGGCTGCCCTAAAACCTTTCATCATTCATAGACAATTGCTATCTTGTTTTGATCCTCCTTAGATGGTGGTTTTATAATCAGCTATAAAACTCTAACAGACTCTCTTGAATGCAGATGTCTGATAACTTTGGAGATTGTGATGTCAGAATAGAGGAAAAAACATTCAGGACTCATGGAGAGCTGAAATGTTCGTGAATATTAAGCAGAACAGTAATTAACTGCATGGACTGAACTAACAGAAGATGAAGATGGAATTAATCTCTTTGACTTTTTGCTTAAAGCATTGCTGATCCTTTGTTTTGTTTTTCAGAGTTAAGAAAGCTTTTCTTTTGAGCTATTGACAGCTTTTAACAATTTAGATACTCCTGTGAACAAATATTGGAGCATATTTATTTCTCTCTGCCTGATTTCTCCAGAATTTGGAAACTATTTTTGAGTATTCTTATGGTGATACAGTTATTTGCATAAGTCCAATAAGAATCTGTTTTCATCTGTAACAGGACACAATTGGAGAAACTGGTTATTTTACCAAGGCTTTGACTGGAATGGTATGCTTTCCTTTAAGGAGTCAAACTTGACTTATGGAACCAATAAAAGCCCCTTAGAAAAACTGACCTCATACCTTGTCTACACAGTCCCTGCACAGGGTTCGTGACCTGTGGTAAGCAAAGAATGTCACTTTCTGACAGGCCTAGGAGCCCCAAGTTTATCTTGGGACCTCAAGAGGAGAGGAATTCACCCAACTCATAGGTGTTTGATGGTACAAATCCATGGCTGGGCACAGTTTTTAAAAAGTCTTATCTGAGATTCCTTGTATGAAACAAAGTTCCATTAAAGCCAATTTAAAAAGCCTATGTGAAAATAATTATTCTTGCTGCACTTTATACAAATAATATGGCCAAGTATAACAAAGCAAATCAATTCTATCATGATTTGTCTTTAGAAAAATGGGAAACTGCAGAGAGAAAAATTGTGTTTCAAAAACTACAGTACACCAGTTGTTAGATTCTAGTTTTGCCTAATGTTTTTTAATTTTTATTATTTTGTACAGTTTGGACCAAATTCTAATTTTTTCCTGTCTACAAGTCTCCAAAATAATGTTTTCAATTTTTTTTTCCTTTTTCTCCCATTTTTTCCTAACCTGAAATCACTGAAAACTAAGCTGTGCTTTCTTAAAGCCCTGCAAACTGAAGCTAGACAACTTACACTTCAGCAGAAAATAACAGTATTTATATACATAAGCCACTTTCATACCTGCCTACTGATGTAATGGGCTTCAGAGTAATGTGGCCTATATTAATTTTCCAGGATTGTTCTTTTGTTTGTTGTTGTATTTCTCCCTTCCTTCTAGTATTTTCTCTTCATAGGACATGAGATTTCACAACTGGCTAAAAATGAGCTTTCTAATAACTCGGGACTTACCCATCTAGGAATAAACCATCTTAGTAATAAGAGATGAGATGAAACCTGAGACCAGAGACTCATTTTCTTCTAAAATACTTTCTCCAGAATATTTTATAAAAGAAAAGGGGGGAATTATGAAAGGCAAATAAATCTTTGGACCCCCAAATCAATAAGCTAAAGGCAAAAGTCAAGCTGGGAACT
The DNA here is from genome assembly GCF_043159975.1 of Macaca nemestrina. Classification (NCBI taxonomy): domain Eukaryota; kingdom Metazoa; phylum Chordata; class Mammalia; order Primates; family Cercopithecidae; genus Macaca; species Macaca nemestrina. The sequence continues at coordinate 113,238,619 of NC_092135.1, forward strand.
GCTTAGGGCAAACCTGCCTGCCATTCTATTCAAAGTCACCCCTCTGCTCACTGAGATAAATGCATATCTGAATCCTCTTTGGAAAGGCTAATAAGAAACTCAAAAGAATGCAGCTGTTGGTCTCTCACCTACCTATAACCTGGAAACCCCCTCCCCACTTCGAGTAGTCATGCTTTTCTGGACCAAACCAATGTTCATCATGTATGCATTGATTGATGTCTCATGTCTCCCTAAAATGTATGAAACCAAGTTGTGCTCTGACTACCTTGGGCACATGTCGTCAGGACCTCCTGAGGCTGTTTCATGGGTGTGCATCCTCAACCTTGGCAAAATAAACTTTCTAAATTAACTGAGACCTGTCTTAGATATCCAAGCTTCACATGACCAACCTTCATTCATTCTACATATATTTATGGAGCACTCAATTTATTCCAGGCTCTCTTCTAGCTTTCAGGAAGAGGCAGTGAATAATGTAAAGTTCTTTGTCCTTGTGGAGCTTACATTTTAATAGAGGGAGACAGACAATAATCAAACCGATTTATGGAGACGTGGAGGAGGAGGAGGGGAGGAAGAGGATGAGAGAAGGAGGAGAAGAGGAGGAGGAGAATACTTTATAGTGTGGTTGAAACATATGGATTCCATAGATTATATTGATTCCATACAATTCATGGAATTCCATGAAAAATAAGAGGGGGAGGAGGAGGTGGCAGATAGGAAGAAAGGGGAGGAAAAGGAAAGAAAAGAAAAATCAAAGTAAGAGCTTATATTTACAGAGAGTGATAGAGAAGGAGGTGTTCCTCTCCTTCCCAACTATGGTTTATCTTTTAAATCCCTCTCACAATCATCCCATAATCCCTTTTCAATCTCATTTTCAACATCTGGAATCTCAGTCCCCTTCAATCTTAAAACTCCACCGCTTTCCCTGTAGGGAAACAGCTGCATCTTGTATTTGTCATGGAAGCCTCAATCTTCAATCAAATAGGGTAATGCAGCCTTTCCTTTGCTTAGGAGTTTCAGACTGTCAACTGGGATAGGTGGGTTCTGGTCTCTGGAGGTGAGGAAGAAGCTGAATCAGAAAGGCTACTGCTGTCATCCTCTCAGGTTACCTAAAAGCAAACAAATCTCACTAGAGCAAACATTAATTTTCTTTTCCAAACAACACAATTTAGTCTCCTATGGGGAAGTCATATTTCTCTTTGAAACATGGCTTTGATTGCCCTGCTTGTGAAATAGCAACCTGGGACTCATTATGATAACAAGCATGTGACTACTTCCTGTGGCTACTTGAATGTGTGGGCCACAACCTTAGTGGATAATGGCTCTCTCTGGTTGAAAAAATCCTCACATCTTTCCTGATAGCAGTAGGGAATATGGTCTCAATTCATCTCCCTACAACCTGAAGTGAGAAATTTGGACATAATTCCATATACAGAAGACATAAAAGACTTGTTTTTAAAAGTCAGAGGAGGGGAACTATCATAGCTTAGCATTAGGATGAATCTTGGCATAATGATAGGATGGACCAAAATAATAATAATAAAGGAGGTAGAACTAGTCAGAAAATGACTTCAATTTTCCAGCTGAGAAGCAATGAACACTGAGCTCAAGTCAGGAATAGATAGGAAAAGTCAGAGATAGATTCAAGGCACAATGCACAGGAGAAGCCACAGAGCTGTGCAACTAATTAAATACTAAGAGAAATTGAGAGATGTCAACATTTCCAGCTTGGCGACCCTGTGAATGGTGGTCCTGGTAGCAGAAATAAGAAAGGAAGAAGAGGGAAAATCTGGGTGAATGTGGGGTGGGAGAGGAAAGGGTCTGTTGTGAACATGTGAAGTTTAGGTGTTCACAGACATCCTATGCTGTGTCAAAGTTTCTCAATCCTTGAGGCAATGAAGATTTCTCAGAAGCAGTTTGAGAAGTTACAGATGTGGACCTTGTAGTTTGAGAGATGTTGGTTTGAGTCCTGCCTTCACTCCTTGCTAAGGGTGTGACTCTTGGCAAGGCACTGTCTGCTCGGTGTTTTCATCTGTAAGATGAAATTAATAGTGCCTATCTCACAGAAGATTTAAATGAGAAGATTAAATGAGAAAACTCAAGTAGGCTACTTTGAACATTTCCTGGCATAGAGAACAATGTGTAAAAGTTATGAATTGTTCCTCTTTGATCATTGCTTTACTCAACCCTTCTTAGGATAAAGACCTGTTAAAAATATTCTAAATTATTTTTACATAACACAGGATCACTTCCTCTTTGTTTGCCTTCACACTTCATTCAAGGCTGGTGGTCAATGACAGTTAGCAAACTGTCCCAGGCAGTCTTTCCTATGGTAATGAGACCACCAATAGAGTGTTTAGCAAAAGTGTTTGCCTAGAGAGATTAAGAGGATTTTGTGCAGTTTGCACTTTGTAATTATAACGAGAATTATGTCAATTCATCATACCTTTAAATCCAAAGTCTTGCCCAAGATGACTGCAGTTGAACATGTGTTTATCACAGTGTTAATCTAAAAAGAAGGTACCTTATGTAAGCAAGAAGGAGTCCCCTCCCTGGGAGGTGTAATGTGGCAAATCAGTGTGCTGTGGAGGAGGGGTGTGTGAGCAAACAAGGTGTATCAGAATCACTGGAACATATCCAAAGCTTGTAAATCAATGTAGCACCTGGATGTTTATTCATATTAGAATCAAAATGTCCATTTCAGAACATGCCAATAGCTTAAGTTTGAATGCCTGTTAGTTCCTTAAAATTAAATGCCGACCAGGCAATTATCATGTAATTTATAAACACTATATTTCAAGAACATTTATTTATTCAACATGTATTGAGTACAGACCCTATTGAAGAAAGGTAGCAGACCTAGAAGAATCTGACAGGTCTCCCCCTTGAAATTTGGCTCTAATATCTTCTGGTTAGACCCCTATGCCTCTCTGAGTCTAATTCTTCCCTTTAAAATGGAGATAACGAATCCAACTTGCAAAGATGTTGCAAGCATCAAATACTGTAATGTGTTTAAAATGTCTAGAGCCATGCTTACATTAAAAAAAGCAGAATTTATTCAATTAACATTATTAATGTAATGGCTGATGATTAAGTAAATGTTCAATAAATAGAAATTACTGCTACCCTTATTTTTATTATACATACTAAGTACTATAGTATGCAAGAGACAAATACACTGCCCACAAGGGACAAATGTCCCTGTTCATGCGTGACTCCCATTCTTGTGGAGAAATGCATAATGTCCTGTAAGGTGGGTCAAAAATTTTGCAAATTAAGAAATTCAGGTAAAGCATATTTCACAGATTTTGCTCTAAAATATATAAACTTCCTGAGACTGAACTTGTCCTACAATCCAAAATTAATGAGATGCAGTTCTATCTGAATGATTTCTAGGTATCAGATTGGAAATAGTTTTAACCTTTGACAAATACCACCAATAAAGGACCTGTTAGCTAAGACTCTGTTGACAGATGACATTTGCCCGTGGCTTGGACAAGGAGAGAGTCTGCTTATATTATGGTGTTTACTGATAGGTCACGATAACCCAATCTCGGTTCCAAAAGAAACCTTTCTAACTGTGTTTTAGCCATTCTAGTTGTCCTTTTTACAAATTTGACCCTGTAGTATAGTAAATGTAACTTTATAAATCTTATATACAAAAGAGCTATAAAAGTTCTGAAGCAGTGCTTATAATTGTTTTGTTATATATTACAAGCCCAACATTTAATTAGATGTACAAAAGTGCCATATAAATATTAATATTTCTTATCCTTATCATTAAAATGCTTTTTAATAGACAAAAGGAAAATATTCACAACAATCTATATCATATTTCCCATTCTCACTGCACATAAGTCAAGGTGTAATTCACTGTTATTTTTAAAATCACATTATCTTCATGCCTTGTCATTCTTTGTTAACATGTGAAGATAACTACAGTATAATAGGCTGATCCTATTTCTGAAGAGTGTATCTTACAAGTAAATAATAAGCATTAATACACACAACGACTATGTGCTTGATCTCAGAAGAAATGGAAAGTGTTTTGCCATCATAAGCACCTATGTTAAGGCAATTAGAAACCTTAATTCTAGCAGTGCACTTAATTCACTTCATACATTAACGGCTAAGGCACTTCAGGTTTAAAAAGATGAATGATACTTGATTATCTAAGGGCCCTTATATGGTTGAGGAAGGAAACAGACCTACTGGCCATTATAATAGAAGATTGACTGTGTGCCCTCTATCCACACAGATGAGTGTCGACTTAAAATGAATCTTACAGGTCCCTCCATGACACCTTTTGTAACTCTCACTAGTTCTGTGCACTTAATGGAACAAAGCTTTCTACCCATTTCTACACATTTTAGAAATAAAGATTCACTTAGATTTTAGGTGAGACAATCTATTCTCTTTTCAGATTTTCCTTTCTTTTTATTTTTTTATTTTTTTTGAGACGGAGTCTCGCGCTGTCGCCCAGGCTGGAGTGCAGTGGCTGGATCTCAGCTCACTGCAAGCTCCGCCTCTTGGGTTCATGCCATTCTCCTGCCTCAGCCTCCCGAGTAGCTGGGACTATTTTTGTATTTTTAGTAGAGATGGGGTTTCACTGTGTTAGCCAGGATGGTCTCCATCTCCTGACCTTGCGATCTGCCCGCCTTGGCCTCCCAAAGTGCTGGGATTACAGGCATGAGCCACGGTGCCCAGCCTCTCTTTTCAGATTTTCTTATGCTTATCTATGGCATCATATTTTCAAGTATTCCACCATTCAACCTACTTAATGTAAGAAAGCCATCAAAAATAATAAAATTATAGCTACCTGGAATTAACACTAACTTTTCCGAAAAAGTCTGAAGAAGTTTTACGGCATCAGTAGATTTAAAGCTATGCCTTCTGTTAGGATGATTTGAATAGCCGAGGGAAATGTGTAGAAAACTTGGTTATATTCCTGTTTCAGGCATGGATTTGCTTTGTAATGTTGAAGCTTTGAAGCTTCAACTTCGAAGCTTCAAGCTTCAGTGCCGCTGTTGTAAAGCTAGGAAAGAGAGTGGCTCTTCAGCTGAAATTCTACAATTCTAGGATTCTCAATAGAAAAAAAATAAATAAATCTTCCTTCAACTCCAAGGCTCTCTTCCATTACTATGAGAAAGTCGTCCCCCAAGTAGGTGACTTGACAAACCCTTGTGCCTAGAACAACTGACTTCTTCCTGATGATTTTCTTGAAGTGCTTCTCAAGTGGGAAAAAATAAAGGAAACTTAGCTTCTGGCTATTGCTAGCTGGATGTTGTCAAGAAATAATTGCCTAATTATATCTCTCAGAATCCAAAACAAATGATGCCAGAAAACTAGTAGCAGTAGTAGTAGAATATGAAACAGTCTCTCGCAAAACTTTATTTAAATGCCTAGGCATCAAGAAATATGATCTAGAATAACAAACTTCTTGTGATGGTTAGTTTTATGTGTCAACCTGTCTAGACTATAGTATTCAATTGTTAAATCACCTATTGATCTAGGTGTTGCTGTGAAGGTATTTGGAATACGTGGTTAACATCTACAATCAGTTGGTTTTGACTAAAGAAGATTATCATTGATAATCTGGGTGGGCCTTAGCTAATCAGTTGAAGCCTTAAAAGCAAAACCGAGGTTTCCCTGAGAAAAGGAAATTCCCACTAGTTGTGGCCCAAGAGTTTTCCAGCTGGCTGACCTGACCTACGGATTCCAGACACACCTACCCCATAGTCCTGTAAACCAATTATTTAAAATAAATTAAATTCCCTCCCCACCTCTCTCTCTTTCTCCCTGTCTCTCCCTCCCTCTCTCTAGTTTTCCCTCTCCCTTTTTTTTTTTTTTTTTTTTTTGAGATGCAGTCTCACTTTGTTTCTCAGGTTAGAGTGCAGTGCTGCGATCTTGGTTCGCTGCAAACTCCACCTCCTGGGTTCAAGCAATTCTCCTGCCTCAGCCTCCCAAGTAGCTGGGATTACAGGCACGCCCCAGCATGTCCAGCTAATTTTTTGTATTTTTAGTAGAGATGGGGTTTCTCCATGTTGGCTAGGCTGGTCTAAAACTCCTGACCTCAGGTGATCCACCTGACTCAGCCTCCCAAAGTGCTGGGATTACAGGTATGAGCCACGGTGCCCAGCCTCTAGTTCTCTCTTTATGTAAGAGTGTGTGTGTGTGTGTGTGTGTGTGTGTGTGTGTGTGTGTGTGTGTGTGTCCTACTGGTTCTGTTTTTCTGGTAGAAGTCTGACATACATTATGCTGATAAACATATATATATTTTGATATCTATCTATGACATATATATGTGTGCATATATATGACATAGATTTTTATGTTTCTGTATTGAATATATCAGAACATCTATTATTGATGGAAACTTTTTTTAGTCCTGATCTTGTGAATTAAAACTGTCAATTTAGAATTAAACCTGATGTGACTGGGCATGGTGGCTCATGCCTATAATCCCAGCACTTTGGGAGGCCGAGGCAGGTGGATCACCTGAGGTCAGGAGTTCAAGACCAGCCTGGACAACATGATGGAACCCTGTCTCTACTAAAAAACTACACAAAATTTAGCCAGGCATGGTGGTAGGCACCTGTAATCCCAGCTACTTGGGAGGGTGAGGGAGGAGAATCACTTGAACCCAGGAGGTAGAGGTTTCAGTGAGCTGGGATTGCGCCATTACACTCCAGCCTGGACAACAAGACCGAAACTCCATCTCAAAAATAAAATAAATAAAATTAAAGCTAATGCATATAATGCTTAACATATGTCAGGGATGTTTCAAACATACAGATTTATTTAATCTTCACTTCAACTTTATGAGAAAAGTACAACTATTGTCCCCATTTTATGATTAGGGAACCTAAGGCAGAAAGAATTTGAGCAACTTGCCTAAGGCCATGTGACCAATAAAAGATAAAATCAGCCGAGTGCAGTGGCTCACGCCTGTAATCCCAGAACTTTGGGAGGCTGAGGCGGGTGGATCATGAGATCAGGAAATCGAGACCATCCTGGTTAATACAGCGAAACCCCATCTCTACTAAAAATACAAAAAATTAGCCAGGTGTGGTGCCAGGCGCCTGTAGTCCCAGCTACTCAGGAGGCTGAGGCAGGAGAATGGTGTGAACCTGGGAGGCGGAGCTTGCAGTGAGCCAAGATTGCGCCACTGCACTCCAGCCTGGGCGACACAGCGAGACTCCGTCTCAAAAAAAAAAAAAAAAAGATAAAATCAAGATTCACAAACCCAGGGAGTATGGCTACAGAAGCAGAACCCTTAACCACTTACCTATAGTGCCTCTTGGAACCCAAAGAGTGTAAAACAGCACTAGAGCATTAAGAAGTTTAGAATGGCCAACTGATACAAGCCTGAGTTTTAGATTTGATTGCTGGAACCGGATCTGGCTAAATCTCTGATCACTCTAGTTAGTCCCAAATTCATCAAACAGGGGTCTACAATCTCTGATAGGGACAGGGGCAACCAATGTAAGTGAAAAGAACCCTTAGGCTCTATGAACAAAAGCACTTCAAAAGTCATTGCACATCTAGACACATCTCCTTTTGCTAGTCACAGTTTTCTTTAATATTAGCCATCGAACTGGGAGAAGCCAGAGTCTTCAGAGATGTTGAAGTGTCAGACTAGCCTTTGGAAAAGCAGTGAAACCACTGTTATGTTGGAAAATGTCATCATTACTGAATAGGTTGGAGAGTTTTTTCTTTTCCAAGACTTCTGCTCAGAAGTTGCAGGAAATAGAACTCTTAACTCTCACAATTGAAAATTGAAAATTTTTATCATTTTATAAAAAGTGTGGCCAAGGTGTCAACTGTGGTTATGGTCAACTTGTCCATTAAAATCTAGATGACATTTATAGGTCCCTGTTCACATCTCATAAGCAGTCCAATGTCCTCCCCTAAGACCTCCCAGTCGGTTTCTGTCCTTATATTCACCTAAGTGGTGAGTTCCAGCTTCCACAGAATTAGATCACTGTATGGGTTGTCACAGCATTCTGCCCATGCTACGTTTTCCTTTAACACATCAACTCAGACAGGTATTTCAATCCTCTTCCGTAACTGTCACAATTTAGTTTGTGTCTACATGTCTTTTCTGCCAAGAAAAATTGTGCATGACTTGGAAATGGGCAAAAGACATTACTGTATGTCCTTTTACAGGTCCAGGTATGGCCTAGTAGACCCTCTGGGAATTATGTCATTTTATACGAGTGTGCACCTTTGATTTTCTTTCCATTAACAAGGCCATTTTTTAACTCTCTAGGGATTGTAGAAGGCAGAAAGTAATGTGAAAGATTCTCGTCCAAAGCAATGCAAGTAAATTTGAAAATATTCCTGTTTGATAAGAAATTACCCAGTTTTTCATCTATTACCAAATTTAAGCATCTTGAGTTTCTATTTATACCTATTCTTCAATTCTCATCTGAACTAGTCTTAATAGCATACAACTTCCTGCATTAATGAATTCAATACATTTTTTACATGTTCATTTTATATTTGCACAAAAGCCATATTGCTAACTTTCAAAACGTACACAGTAACATTCTGAAGATTTGAAAAATGGAGGATATTTATACTGAAGAAACATGAAAGATTTTAAATGAAACATTAAGCATCCTCTTTAGAAAACATGTTCTGTGTTTTCATCAATTCAGGCTCCAACCTCCAGCTGGGTTGTTAGGCACCCTATTCTTCTGTTATCTCTGCTCTCCCCCACCCTTATGCAAAGCACTTTTCCACATATCCCCTCCCCATATCCCCATTAGCAAAAATAATTATTTTCCAAAATAAAGATCTTTTCTCCCTGAGAAGAATGGTACTGCCAACTTTGTTTATCTTGAAAGATACCAAAGTAAACAAGCCTAGCAAAGATTGAGAAGGAAAATAAATCCAGGTACCAACTTGCTTTATATGAATGAAAAATCTGAGTACCAGAAATAATTTGTTCACATATATCCAACTACCTAATTTATTATTAGAGAAAATAGGCTTTTTCTCCAATATAAAACATTATTTTAGAGGGAATTCAAATTAAGTATTAAAATTGAGCTATTTCAGTCTCATTAAAACTTTTGTAGTAGGATGGTGGAAGAGTTTTAATCAAATAAAGCACAAATTAAATACTATGTACATAGTAATATGTGATCCAATTTTAAATTGGGACTTTAGAACTGAGGAGGTATTTTCCTTTGGAGGGAAAATGTTATGATGCTCACATTAGTAGATTAGATGTATTATTTAAACACCAAGAATTTACCATAAACAATTATGTAAAACATTATTGTTATATTATTATTATTATTATTAAGACAGAGACTTGCTCTGTCACCCAGGCTGGAGTGCAGGGGCTTGATCTCGGCTCACCACAACCTCCACTTCCAGGGTTCAAGCGATTCTCATCCCTCAGCTGCCTGAGTAGCTGGGATTACAGGTGCCCACCACCACACCTAATTTTTGTATTTTTAGTAGAGACTGGGTTTTGACATGTTGACCAGGCTGGTCTCAAACTCCAAACCTCAAGTGATCCACCGGCCTCGGCCTCCCAAAGTGCTGGGATTACAGGCGTGAGCCACCCCACCCGGCCTTATATTTTTATGGGGAAAAGATATCTAAATGGGGAGAAACTTTCCAAAATTTGTCTTTATTTTGTTTTTTGTGACGGAGTCTTGCTGTATTGCCCAGGCTGGACTGCAGTGGTGCAATCTTGGCTCACTGCAACCTCTACCTCCCAGGTTCAAGTGATTCTCCTGCCTCAGCCTTCCAAGTAGCTGGGATTATAGGCGCCTGCCACCATGCCCAGCTCATTTTTATATTTTTAGTATGGGCTAATTTTTGTATTTTTGGTAGAGACAGGGTTTCGCCACATTGCTGAGGCTGGTCTTGAACTCCTGACCTCAAGTGATCCGCCTGCCTCGGCCTCCCAAAGTGCCAGAATTACAGGTGTGAGCCACTACACCCTGTCCAAAATTTGTCTTAAATGATTCTTTAGGAAAATTTTTCAGGTTGATGGGGAAAATATGAACAGTTGTAGTGCCTTTGAAAGAAACTTCTATACATTTTCAAAAGCTCTAAGAAATAAATGAAATATCTGGAACATATAATAATGGTAACTAGAATTAAAAGGTAATGATAATAGCTAAGGTATGTTTGTTCAATTTCAGAAATATTTATATGGCTTGTTCTCTTCAGTCTTTATTGAGGCCGCCTTTGACCAACAGTATGGAAAGTTACCTCCAGTACTTTTCCTACTTTATTTTTCCACCTTTTCCTTCATTGTTATCACATGTACAATATGCTTCTTTTTTTACTTTGTATTCTATTTCCTCCCCTAGAATATGCTCTCCCAAAAAGGAGGAATTTTTCTGTTTGTTGACTGCTTATTCACATCAGTTAAAACAATGCCTAGCACACAGTAGGTCCTCAGGAAATTTTTGTCAACAGAATAATCATTATATCTCGCAATAGCAGAATTCGATTTTTTAAACAGACATACAAAAAAATTGACCATGAGCTAGGCCATAAAGGAGCCTCAAGGAATTTCAAAGATAATAAACACATCATGATTTCTGACCACAGTGGAATTAAGTTAGAATTACCAAAAGTTAACTAGGGGAAACACACACACACACACACACACACACACACACACACACACACACACGCACACACGCATGCGCACACACACACCCCCACACACGCATGCGCGCACACACACACAGCAACATAAGGAGCCTGACTTTCTGGCCAGGCCAGTGGCTCATGCCTGTAATCCCAGCACTTTGGGAGGCCGAGGCAGGTGGATCACTTGAGGTCAGGAGTTCGAGACCAGACTGGCCAACATGGTGAAACCCCATCTCTACTAAAAATACAGAAATTAGCTGGGCGTGGTGGCACTTGCCTGTAATCCCAGCTACTCGGGAAGCTGAGGCAGCAGAATTGCCTTGAACCCAGAAGGTGGAGGTTGCAGTTAGCTGAGATCATGCCATTGCACTCCAGCCTGGGGAACAGAGGGAGACTCCGTCAGGAAAAAAAAGAAAAAGAAGCCTAACTTTCTTCCTAGTGGCGCAGCTGGCTCGTGCAGGGATGCACAGTGAAACAGCAAGGGAAATAAAGGTCCTACCTTTCTCCTCCCTTTGTCTGCTCTCCTCCTTCTCCTGCCATTGATCCCCACTGGCTGAACGCAGTAGGAGCCCACGGAAGCCAAGAAAAATATCCAAAGCGGTCTGTAAGTGTGAGACCCTCAGGGCACCAACCGGTGGGAAAAGTGGAGCGATATCTGCAGTGATCATGAAAACTATGCAGCACGAAATGGTGTATATAGAACAACAGCGAAATGTAAGCAAGCACACAAAGTACTTACTGATAAACAGCTGAGCACATTCTTTCTGAATCAGCTTCACAACAGGATATGGGCTGTCATTGCTCCTACTTGAAATTGTGTTTGAGATCTTTGCCAGGATATTAAAGTAATAAAATGGGCTGGGTGTAGTGGCTCACACCTGTAATCCCAGCACTTTGGGAGGCCAAGGCAGGTGGACCATCTGAGGCCAGAAGTTCAAGGCCAGCCTGGCCAACATGGCAAAACCCCGTCTCTACTAAAAATACAGTAATTAGCTGGGCATGATGGTGGGCGCCTGTACTTAGGAGGCTGAGTAAGGCAGGGCAATCGCTCGGACCCGGGAGGCAGAGGTTGCAGTTAGCTGAGATCACACCGCTGCACCCCAGCCTGGGTGACAGAGTGAGATTCCGTCTCACATAAATAAATAAATAGGAAAAAAAAGTGTAACAATCAGAAAGGAGGAGAAACAATGTCATTATTTATAGATGATATGATAGTCTCAGTGTAAAACTCACATGATATGCAGATTAAATATTAGAACCGAACAGGAGGTCTAGAGAAGTTGTATATATAAAATAAATATTTTAAAAATATATTGCATTTTTACATAACAAATTTACAATAGCAACACATATATTGTACCCATACATAAACAAGATGGAAAGATCTCTGTGGAGAAAATTATAAAACACATTAAGAGATGCCAAAGTTAGACCTAAATAAAATGGAAAGGTAGACCATTTCCTGGATAAGAAAAATTTCTATACTAAAGGAATCGCTTCTTCCTAAATTGACCTAGAGATTCAATGCAATTCAGATTAGAATCTCCAAGGGTTATTTTGGAGAAATTGTCAAACTCATTCTCAAAATTTATATAGAAGAGCTTTGGACCATGATGAAGACAATTACTGAAGAATAAAAGTAAGTGGAAGAAACTTGCCCTACCAGATCCTTATTATAAAGCTAGATAATTAAGACATGCCATGATATTGGCACAGGGATAGACAAATAGACAAAAAGAACAGAACAGAAAGCCCAGAGACAGCCCAATGCAGAAAATGTAATAAAACTGGCACCACAGATGTAGAGAAAAGGCAGGCACTGCGGGATATAGTTCTGAAACAATTGAGTATATCCATAGGGAAAAAAATGAAAGTGGGTTCCTACTTCACACTATATTAAAAAATCAATTTCAGATTGATTAAAGATTTGTAAGGCAAAATATACAACTGGTAAGAGATTATAGTTGACCTTTGAACAACATAGGTTTGAACTGCATGAATCCAGTCGCACGTGGATTTTCTTCTACCTCTGATACCCCTGAGACCACAAGGCCAGCCCCCCTTCTTCCTCCTCCTCACCAGCCTACTCAATGTGAAGACGAAAAAGAAGACATTTATGATGATCCAGTTCCATCTAATGAACAGCAAATATATTTTTCACTTATTATTTTCTTAATAGCATTTTCTTTTCTCTAGCTTACTTTATTGTAAGAATATAGGCCAGGCGCGGTGGCTCACGCCTGTAATCCCAGCACTTTGGGAGGCCGAGGCAAGTGGATCACAAGGTCAGGAGATCGAGACCATCCTTGCTAACATGGTGAAACCCCGTCTCTACTAAAAATACAAAAAAAAAATTAGCCAGGTGTGGTGGCAGGAGCCTGTAGTCCCAGCTACTCGGAAGGCTGAGTCAGGAGAATGGTGTGAACCCGGGAGGCGGAGCTTGCAGTGAGCCAAGATCACGCCACTGCAATCCAACCTGGGCGACAGAGCGAGACTCCGTCTCAAAAAAAAATAATAATAATTGAGTATATAACACATTTAACATACAAAATATGTGTTAATTGACTGTTTATGCTATCAGTAAAGCTTCCAGTCAACAGTAGCTACTAGTAGCTAAGTTTTGGAGGCGTCAAAAGTTTTACATGGATTTTTAACTGTGTGGAGGTCAGCATGCCTAACCTCTGCATTGTCCAATGGTCAATTGTATATGAGAACATCTTTATGAACTCAGGATAGAAAGAGATTTCCTAAGTAGACCTAAAAATCACCAACCTTAAAGAAGATTGAAAAATTAAAATTCAGGACTTTTATTCAACAAATGACACCACTATAAAAGTAAGAAAATAAGCCACAAACTGAACAAGATATGAAAGCTTGGCATCCAGGATATGTAAAGTATAGCTATGAATCAACAAGAAAATGACAGACCAATTGAAAAATAATCAAAGGAAAGAAAGATCACAGAAACAAGCACAAAAGGCCCAGGAACATATGAAAAGTTGCTCAACTTTATAGAATGAAATATAATCCCATACATGGAAGACTGGCAAAAAATTAAAGGTTGGTCAAATCAAGCACTGATAAACAGTAAAACAACTGAAATCTCCCATTCACTGCTGTTTAGAGAATAAATGTGGAAAGCAGTTTGGCATCATCTAATAAAATTGGACATGTGCATATATAGTAACACACTACTTCCACTCGTGTGTACATATCCAAGGGTTGTACATTTCAGACTGTGACTTGTAACACAGTCACTTAACACAGTCAATAGAAAGAATAGAAATATAAGAATTGAATAGAAATATCAGAATGTATTGCAATTAGGAAGGATATGTATTTTTCCTTCACACATTATGTAGGTGTGTACATATATGTATTGACTGAATTATGATAATAAAGATGTATTTTAGGCCAGGCGCGGTGGCTCACGCCTATAATCCCAGCACTTTGGGAGGCCAAGGCGGGCAGATCACCTGAGGTCAGGAGTTTGAGATGAGCCTGGCCTACACACAAGACCCCATCTCTACTAAAACTACAAAAATTAGCCAGGTGTGGTGGTGCACACCTGTAATCCCAGCTACTCAGGAGGCTAAAGCAGGAGAATCACTTGAACTCAGGAGGTGGAGGTTGTGGTGAGCCGAGATCGCACCACTGCACTCCAGCCTGGATGACAGAGCGAGACTCCGTATTAAAAAAAAAAAAAAAAAGATATATTTTTACTGTGTATCTCAGGCAAAAATCTTTGAATATTACTGTCTACAGGAAGTCTTACATATGTATACCAAGAGACAAGTAGAAAAGTATTTATTGCAGCACTATGATGTTACGTCAAGACGACAAAAACCTGCAAACAACAAAATAAACTGGGATATATACACTGTGGTATATTTATGTAATACAATGAGCAATCTACTGCAAACATCAACACGGTTGAATCTCAAAAATGGAATGATGGGCAAAAGGAGTAACCCCAGAAGCATGCCTACTGTACGATTCCATTTATATGTAATTCAAAAATAAGAAAAGTAAATGTGCTATTTAGGAGCACATACCTAAGTAACAAAACTACAAAGAAAACCATGAGAATTATTAACACAATCTAGTATAGAGGTGACCTGTAGTGGGGGCTGGAGCAGGAGGAGAGGCAGTCAAGGCAGAACACTAGGGTCTTCTAGGGAACTTACCAAGTTCTATGTCCTAACTTGGGTGGTGAGTACACATGTGTTCATTTTATTATGACACTTTACTTTGTACACACATGCTGTGTACAACTATACATGCATGATATATGTCACAATTAAAATTTAGAATAAAATGTTACTTCCTGCTATTTTATTTAACTGTATCTCAACAGAAGTCTAAGTCTAAGAAGAAAATTTACTACTATGGTCAATGCATAGAAGGCTTAAATGAATATATAATTTGTTTAAAAATATTTCAAAACTTAGCACAGTTGGAGATAATCAGTCATCCTAAAGCTAGCAAACCACTTTATGACCTTTAGCAGCTCAAATAGTGGTTCAAAGAACTCTATAAGGAGAGGATACAAGGTTTACCTCAAAATCTAATTAATGCCAAGTCATTGGCATCCCAGCTCACCATCACACTAAACACACTAGATTTTTTTCTCTAGAAAGATACTCAGAAACTTAAAACAATTAATTGGATGAATAATTTTACAATTGGGGAAAACAGAGTTAGGGAATCAGCTCAGTACAGAATTATCTATATAAATGATAGCATCCAGAATGCATCACACTCTGCAGTCACTAAAATCAACCAGGTAATGTGTGCTGACATGAAAAGATGCCCCGATACTATGTCAAAGTGAGTAAGTCTCAGAAAAGTTTAATGTTTTAGGCCGGGCACGGTGTCTCACACCTGTAATCCCAGCACTTTGGGAGGCCAAGGTGGGCAGATCACCTGAGGTCCGGAGTTTGAGACCAGCCTGACCAACATGGTGAAACTCCATCTCTACTAAACACACACACACAAACGTAGCTGGGTGTGATGGTGCACGCCTGTGATCCCAGCTACTTGGAAGGCTGAGGCAGGATACTCCCTTGAACTTGTGGGGCAGAGGATGCAGTGAGCCAAGATTGTGCCACTTCACTCCAGCCTCGGCGACAGAGTTAGACCACTCTCAGAAAAAAAAAAAAAAAAAAAAAAAAGTTTAATGTTTTAATACTACTTTAGGCTGGGCGCAGTAGTTCACACCTGTAATCCGAGCACTCTGGGAGGCTGAGGTGGGTGGATCACCTGAGGTCAGAAGCTCAAGACAGGCCTGACCAACAGGGTGAAACCTTGTCTCTACTAAAAATACAAAAAAAAAGAAAAAAAATTAGCTGGGCATGGTGGCACACACCTGTGATCCCAGCTACTTGGGCGGCTGGGGCAGGAGAATCGCTTGAACGTGGGAGGCGGAGGTTGCAGTCTGGGAGACAGAGGGAGACTCTGTCTAAAAAATTAAATTAAATTAAATTAAAATTTAAAAAAATAAAATAAAATAAATACTACTTCAGGGTTTCCTTAATATTATATATTGGGAGATACACAAGCAAATATGTGAAAAAAAAATTAAGCTAAACTATTAATACTGGTTGAAATGGAGACTTTTGTTTTCTACTTTATACATTTCTGAATTGTCTGAATATTATTTTGTAATGAGTCTGTACTATTTTGTAATATATATATAATATACAAATTATATTACATACGAATTACATGTTTAAGATATATATGTTAACCATTAGATAAAGATGATATGGAATAATCAATATCTTGCTTTGAAATAAACAGAAAATGAAATGGTGGTAGAAGACTTCAGTTTAATAATAATTAGGACACTAAAATTGCAGCTATCTATCTTCTTTCTGAATATGAAAGACTTTGTTCTAGTCTGTGAGGAAATATTGGTTTATTTTGCCATGTTTGTGAAACACTGACCCAAATATTTTTCAGAAATACCACAGCCACACTATTTACCATATTGGCATTCCTTATTAGTGGATAATGCATTGTCCCCTCCTCTCTCCCATGCACACAGCAAATGCTCTTTTTATATTATTGAGTTGACGCTTGAATAAACTCTCTTTTGACTGGTTTGCCCACAAATGCCTCTAGGTGAGTATACAGCCCTGAGGACATAAAGTTCAAAAGTTTTATCTGCCCCCATTTGTACTTTCATTTAGTACATGTCTGCTGTAACTTACTAGAATATAAAATATAGCAACGTGAAATTATTAAGACCTTTTCTTTTCCTTCTTTCTATAGTTAGCTCTAAAAATCAAAAGTTACTAATTGCCTCAATTCTATGAATATGATGCAATAAAGTTGCAGCACAAGAAAAAAATAAAATTTCTGCAAGTAAATTTTCTGGTGGCTGGCCCAATAAGCCAAACATTTCACACATTTACAGACCTAGGCTTTCTACATCATCACACCCCTCATCCACCCCCTAACAACTGAGAACAGGAAGTTTAAACAGTTTCAAAGCCTGATGACTTACTTCTAAATCTAAAAAGGTTACATTAAAATGATTGCCCCCGGGCCCCGCTCCCTCCCCGCTGCCCCCCGACTCTGGAAATAAAAGCTGGCCAGGTGCTGTGGCTCACGCCTGTAATCTCCCAGCACTTTGGGAGGCTGAAGCAGGAGGATCACCTGAGGTCAGAAGTTCAAGACCAGCCTGGCCAACATGATGAAACCCTGTTTCTGCTAAAAATCCAAAAATTTGCCAGGCGTGGTGATGGGCCCCTGTAGTCCCAGCTACTCAGGAGGCTGAGGAAGGGAGAATTGCTTGAACCCGGGAGGCGGAGGTTGCAGTTAGCTGAGATCGCACCACTGCACTCCAGCCTGGGCGACAGAGCGAGACTCCATCTCAAATAAAAAAATAATAATAATAATTTAAAAAGCCATCTTTAAAAAAGTACATTCTCTAACTTTAGGGAAGATGAGAAAGAAAACAGGGGCATGAACCGTAGTTGCCATAAAAAGCACTATTGGAGATATCTACTTCTCTAATAGCAGTATTTTTCCTTGTTTAATTCCCTGTTATCCAATAGTGTTTGTTCTCCAATTTGGGTAAACAAAGCTCAGACATATCTGAGTAATTTATCCCACCTATTGAAATCCGCTTCTTGTAGTACTGGTATCTCTACCCAGCTTTGCCTCATGGGCAAGAAAGATTACATGTCACTCTCCCAGTGTCACTATGCCAAATAAACTCTACCTACAATTCTCCTGCATTCCATTCACACCATGCAGTCCAGGAAGCTACCTTTTGTAAATTAGGCATATATTAGGGCAGGTAACAATTTATCACACGTAATGTTCATGATGCTATTATAGCTCACACCCTGTGGCTTTGGGACTGGGACACAATCTGAAGAAGGATGACGGAACTGAAACAGAGTATTGATGATTTATCAACACTGTAGGTAAGATAGTAACATAGAGGTATCACTCTTTCATAGTCCCCTCTTCTCTAATAGCTGTCGTAGCATAGATAAAACCCAGATCTTTGTAACAGTAGCTGAGAACTGGTAATAGACACATTTAAAACTGAGTAGTTAAGATCAGCAAAGTCCCTTACTCAATTCCACACGCTAGAACAGACAAGTAGTGAAAAGTCAATGTACTCTGAGAATATTAAGCAATATTTATTTCCATCTATAAGTCCAATAAGAAGATACATTTCTGATCCTAATGATGTCAAGATTGAACTATATTTCAAACTGACCCAAGGCTACAGCAAGGAGATCTCAAGTTTTGCCAGTTTTATATTCCCTGTTTATTTTGTCCACTGCATTTATTTTTATCTGCATTTTTCTGATAATAAAAAGAGAAGGAGGACTGGCTTGATTGACAGGCATCCTCCCTTCAGGATCTCCTCCTGACTGTTAAATATGCACCTTACTGCTTAGGGCACAGTGTTTCCAAGCTCTCCAGGACACAGCAGTCAGAAAGCCAGAAGACAACTTTCATCATTAGTAAACTTGCTGGAAGCTTTGGCAGAATGTTACAGAGTGAAAGAGCCATTCATGTTGAACTTAACTTTTTGACTAGAAAAGTTTGAAATGTAACATAGTTTACTACACAGCTTGTTTGTACTCAGACTTTGCAGAAAATAACAATACAATATAAAATGGATAAATATTCAATATCTACAAGTTTGTTTAAATTATATATAAATTAAGTGCTTTGAACTTATTACTAATGAAAATAAGGCGTAAAAAGCTTTTTTTTGTTTGTTTTGCTACAAATTTGCATTACTATCACGCATTAAAATTCCTTTTTAATTAAATGAGTTCATTGAATTGTCTAGCTGAATGAATTTTACTGTTGTATTGAGTTGAAAAGTCTGAGTTTAAAATATATCCACTGGAACAATGATCAGTAGTTCAAAACAGGCTGCAATGCCTGTAATCCCAGCACTTTGAGAGGCCAAGGTGGGCAGATCACTTGAGGCCAAGAGTTCGAGACCAGCCTGGCTGACATGGTAAATTCCCGTCTCTACTAAAACTACAAAAATTACTTGGGTGTGGTGGTGCATACCTGCAGTCCCAGCTACTCGGGAGGCTGAGGCAGGAGAATCACTTGAACCTAGGAGGGAGAGGTTGCAGTGAGCCACGATCCTGCCACTGCATTCCAGCCTGGGTGACAGAGTGAGACTCCATTCCAAAAATACTGTTTCAGTATTTCTCTCAATCAATTATAAGCATCAGTTAAAATTTTTTTATATATATGTATATGTGTACATGTGTTTTATGTATATAGATAAACACTTTTTCATACTTTTTTTCTTAAATAAGCAACTTTCTTCACATTTTCTTAAATGCTTTTGAAGTTAGGTATAAGCTTTTAAGACTCTAAGACACTGCTTAGACCAGGCGCAGTGGCTCGCGCCTGTCATCCCAGCACTTTGGGAGGCCAAGGCAGGCAGATCACCTGCAGTCAGGAGTTCAAGCCCAGCCTGGCCAACGTGGTGAAATCCCGTCTCCACTAATACAAAAATTAGCTGGGTATGGTGGTGCATGCCGGTAATCCCAGCTACTTAAGAGGCTGAGGCAGGAGAACTGATAGTACCCGGGAGGTGGAGATGGCAGTGAGCCAAGATCACGCCACTGTACTCCAGCCTAGATGACAGAGAGACTCTGTCTTTAAAAAAAAAAAAAAAAAAAAAAAAAAGATACTGACTTAATTAGGTAATTTACTAAATTTACCCCACTCATGCATTTGTAACTTACTGAATGCCAATGATGTGCTGTAGAAAATCATACAGGTCATTTTCCTAGATTTGGATTTTCCAAATGTGAATTTTCCAAAGCTTATTTCTATTACCTGAAACAAGCATATCTGCTTAAGGACTCAGATGAGTCTTATTTCCTCTCAATATATATATTTTTAAAGGTTTGACTTGCTCAGAGCTCTTTAAGTTCTTTGGTTGACAGCATTCATTAAGCTTTCATTGGTGTTTCTTTTCTCAATAAGGTAAAATTAATTTCATTTTTAAGAATCTTACTTTGATATTGGCCCTCATAGTTTTTTGGTATTAAAGTGTCCTTTCTCTATAAAATGATAGTGAGAATGGATGGTGGTGATTGTTTCCTCACATTTTTCTTGTATGTAAATTACCCCAACATTTTTGTCAGTGCTGAAATTTTACCATTCAGGTCAGTCCAGAGTCTGGGAAACATAGTTCTTTTCTCATTCTCTGATGTTCTTTTATTGCATTGTAGACAATTTCCGTGATTGTGTGATTTTTGTCAGAGCCTGACAGTCACATATCCTGGATGGCCATACTCAATTCCACATCCCCTACAATGTCTAGCAACCAGCGCCACACTTACAACTACCTCTGTGTATGTTACTTGAATCTAGTTAAGTTCTCACATAAGATTACTATGATGAGTTATGACAGAAAAAGTCATCTTGGCAATTTTAGCAAAATGTCTTGTAAAGGAAAGGTCATGAAAGGTACCTTTCCTGGTTCCTCTGTTAACCAATGAGATTAGACTTCAGATTATATTGACAGCCATAGACGAATGCTGATCCTAATATTCAGAATCTCCAAAATCATTTTATCTAATCTGTATATGATACATTTTGTGAATAATAAAGATTAGTAGCTGATACAGAACTCTTGAGTTTCTGAAATTTTTGAATGAAAAAAATTTAATTTGCAGAAAAGTTGTAAGAATAGTCACTAATTGCTAACATTTTACCACATTTGTCTCTGTGTGTGTTTGTATACTATATGTGTACATACATATTACTTTTGGCCATGTGCAGTGGCTCACACCTGTAACCCCAGCACTTTGAGAGGCCGAGGTGGGTGGATCACCAGAGGTCAGGAGTTTGAGACCAGCCTGGCCAACATAGTGAAACCCCATCTCTACTAAAAATACAAAAATTAGCCAGGCATGTTGGTGCATGCGTGTAGTCTCAGCTACTCAAGAGGCTGAGGCAGGAGAATTGCTTGAACCTAGGAGGCAGAGGTTGCAGTGAACCAAGACTGAGCCACTGCATTCCAGTCTGGGCAAAAGACTGAGAGTCCATCTCAAAAAAAAACCACAAAAAACAAAAAACAAAAACAAACGGACAAAAAAAAGTGTATA
Source organism: Macaca nemestrina (assembly GCF_043159975.1). Taxonomy (NCBI): domain Eukaryota; kingdom Metazoa; phylum Chordata; class Mammalia; order Primates; family Cercopithecidae; genus Macaca; species Macaca nemestrina. Next base: position 113,259,864 of record NC_092135.1, read on the forward strand.
TACATATTACTTTAGCTAAATCATTTAAAAGTAAGTTGCAACTTTATGACTCTTTACACCTAAGTACTTCAACATGTATCTCCTGAGGACAGGTGTTCTCTCTTACAGAACCAGAGTAGAAATATCAAATTCAGGAAATTTTAACATTGTAACAAGACTATTATCTAAACCCAAAATTTGAATAAATTCAAATTTCATCAATTTTCCCAAGAGTATGTTTTATAGTATTTTCGCCCTTTTGGATTCAGAATCTAATTCAATATCGTGCTTTGCATTTAGTCATGTGTCCGTTTATATGCTTTAATTGGAAGCAGTTCCTCAGCCTTCCTTTTCCTTTCACAACATGGATTTTTTTTTTTAAGAGTACAGGATTTGGGTTTGTCTGGTTGTTTACTCATGACTTAATTCAGATTATGCACTGTTGGCAGAAATTCTACATAAATTACATTGGATCCTCTCAGTTAATCACATTAGGGGGCACAGGGTGTCCATTGATCCTATTACTGAATGTGCTAACTGGAATCACTTTGTTACAATGGTGCCTGCCAGTACCTGGTATTGTTTCATTCACATTTTGGAATCTGTACGTAGAATTTCAGAATAAGCCTCCTCCGTTCCTAAACAGAGATTAGTCTGTTTGATCAAATCTGCTAATTTCCAGAACATACACTTCAATCCTCTTCAGTCTGCCATCTACCCCCATCACTACCCCACAACTGCTCTGCCCAACGTCAGCACTGATTGTCCCATTGCGCTCTAGTTTTTAGTCCTTTTTTGCCAGTCCTCAGCAGCATTCAATACTGTAGACAATTCCTTTCTTCTAGAAAGGCCTCTTCCCTTGATAGCCTCCTGCTTTTCTGCTACTTACTCTCTTCAGGTTTTGCTCCCTTTACTTGGTTATTACGTGTTAAAATTTCTGAGGACTCACTATAAAGTCTGCATTTCTGTATCCTTCTTATTCTATAATCTCTATACAAACTCATTCATGCATATGGCTTTCTTTACCACCTATATACATTAATAGTTCACTCTCATATTTACATCTGTAACCTCAAACCCCTCCCCTGAGCTCAAATCCCAAATAGCAATCATCTATTCACAGCTCTACTCAAAAATGACAAAGCGACCTCAAACTGGAAATATCTAAACAAAATTCCAATCTCCTCCACAAAACCTGCCCCTTCTCCCACTCTTCCTTGTGTCAGTGAAGGACATATTCAGTGAAAATCCATGAGTTATTCTTGACATTGCTTTGTTTATCACCCTTCCCACAAATCCAATCCTGTAACAAATTCTATTGATTTAACCAGGAAAATCTATCTACTTCTCCCTAAACCCACAGTCATCACCTTAGTTCCTTAGTCCGAGCCAGCATTATTTCTTTTTCAGATGACTGCAATAGCTGCCTATCTCCTATCTCCCTGCATTCACTCTTGCTTCCCGTACCCCATTCTCCAAGTTGTGGCTGGACTTGGGGATTTGTCTTTTTCTCTTTTCAATCTCTCTCTCTCTTTCCACATACACACACACACACACACACACACACACACACACACACTCACTCACTGTACTTAAAACTTCTGATGTCCTTCAACTGATTTTAAAATGAAGACCCACATCCTTATCTTAGCATGACTTACAAAGACTTGCATGAAGTGGCACCTACCTACTTTCTGCAATCTCACTGTAAGCCTCTCTAACTAGCATTCTCTTTCCATCAGCCAAATAAATCTGCTTGTATTTTCAGAAAGATGTCATTTTTATTCCTTACTCAGAGAATGAACACAGGCTCTTTCCTTGGCCTAATTAATTCCCATTCATAACTCAGAACTTAGTTTAAATGTCAGTTCCTCTAGAAAGCCTCACTAGACTATAATATCACTACACTCACTAAACTGTATGTGTTCACTGCATCACGCATCTTTTCTTCTCCACTTAAAATTAACTGTACCTTGTTTATGTGAATATTTGAGTATCTAATATTTTCATTAGACCCTAAGTTCCATGAAGGCAGAGAGCTTCTACCCCCAGGACTTTACTTATTGTCTGTTATGAAGCAGGTATTCAATAATAAACTAATATGTGGGGGGGTTTTGTTGTTGTTGTTGTTGTTGTTGTCATTTCTTTTGGAGATAGCATCTTGCTCTGTTGCCCAGGCTGGAGTGCAGTGGCACAATCTTAGCTCACTGCAGCCTGAAACTCCTGGAGTCAAGTGATCCTCCCAACTCAGCCTCTTGAGTAACTGAGATTACAGGTGTCACCACCATGCCTGGCTAATTTTTAGTTATTTTTTTGTAGAGATGGGGTCTTGCTATATTGTCCAGGCTGGTCTCAAACTCCTGGCATCAAGTGATCCTTTCACTTTGGTTTAATAAATGTATACATTTTATTGAATTTGTTTTCTCATCACATGCGTGGATAGTGTTTACTCTGTGCTAGGCACCATTCTAAGTATTTTTTTTTTTTTTTTTTTGAGATGGTGTCTCGCTTTGTCACCCAGGCTGGAGTGCAGTGGCAGGATCATGGCTCACTGCAACCTCTGCCTCCTAGGTTCAGGTGATTCTCCTGCCTCAGCCTCCCGTGTAGCTGGGACTACAGGCGCCTGCCACCATCCCCGGCTCATTTTTTGAATTTTTAGTAGAGACGGGGTTTCACCGTGTTAGCCAGGATGGTCTCGATCTCCTGACCTCGTGATCCGCCCGCCTCGGCCTCCCGAAGTGCTGGGATTACAGGCATGAGCCACCACGCCCGGCTCTAAGTATTTTTAAAATACTAAGTTACATAGTCCATGTTCTATTAGCCCTTTTCAAGCACTGGCTTCTATCTCCCTATCTTGCACTTCATTTTAATCAACACTACTTTAAGTTTGTGATAGTAGTACACTCTCTAATTGGACAGGGTATTTTTCTGACCCTTTATAAAGGTGAACTTTTAGAAGATTTTCTTGTGAACTCTACATACCATCCTAAATTACCTAATACCCAAATTTTAAGTGTGGAGAGAGATGCTAGAACTCTGCAATATTAATGACAAAGCATTCAATATGATCCCATTTGTGAAATGTTTCCCTTTAAATAATATTAATAATGCTGGAAGAAGTATGTCTTAAATTATCTCACAAATTCATTAGATGAAAAATTTAATTACAGAGTAAACAAAAAATCTTCTGCAGTTTTTTTTTTTTTTTTTTTTTTTTAGACGGAGTCTCACTCTGTCACCCAGGCTGGAGTGCAGTGGTGTGATCTCAGCTCATTGCAAGCTCCGCTTCCTGGGTTCATGCCATTCTCCTGCCTCAGCCTCCTGAGTATCTGAGACTACAGGAACCCACCACCACGCCTGGCTAATTTTTTGTATCTTTAGTAGAGACAGGGTTTTACCATGTTAGCCAGGATGGACTCGATCTCCTGAACTCATGATTCGCCCACCTTGGTCTCCCAGTGCTGGGATTACAGGTGCGAGCCACCACGCCCGGCCCCGTAGTTCTTATGATCCCAGAGACTCAAGTGGTAAATGTTACAGCAGTATTGAGATCAACAAAATGGTTCAGGACAGGCGCAGTGGCTCACACCTGCAATCCCAACACTTTGGAAAGTCCTGAGGCGGGAAGAACACGAGGCCAGGAGTTCCAGATCAGTATGGGAAACACAGCAAGACCCTATCCCTACAAACAAACAAACAAATAAATTAAAAATAAAAATAATTAAATTTGGGAGGCAGGAGGATCGCTTGAGTCCAAGAGAGCTATGATCTTGCCTCTGCACTACAGCATGGATGACAGAGCAGAACAAGACCCTGTCTCTAAAACAAACAAACAAACAAGCAAAAGAACAATGGAAAGACAAAAGTCACAGTTCATCCATCAAAAGAAATTTGGGAAATGTTCTAAAATCATTAACTTGAGTTTCTTTAAGAATGCTAAAGTTAATCCACTATATTCCCAACCCTTTCAAAAAAAAAAAAAAAAATCTCAAGACTCAGACAACTTCCTGAAGACTTTTAACCCCCAAACACAATGACATACTTATCCTTTCCTACTCTCAACTCTCCATGCCGTGTCCTCTGGCCTTCTGGGATATGTACCATGCTGGATGCTATAGTTTGTCTCAACTCCCATCATTTCACTATTTTCTCAAAAGAATCACAGTTATTTTGGGTGGAAGGAGACAAGATTAGAACACTCACATGTTAATATGTTTTTACACTTATTCTGGTACATCTCAAACTTTAGCATGCAAAAAAATCACTTGGAAAGCCTGTTAACACAAATTCCTGAGTTTCACCAAGCAGTGGTTATGATTAAGTAGGTATGGAATCAGGCTTGTGAACTTGCATTTCTTTTTTTCTTTCTTTTTTTTTTTTTTTTTTTTTGAGATGAAGTCTCATTCTGTCACCCAAGCTGGTATGCAGTTGTGCAATCTCGGCTCAATGCAACCTCTGTCTCCCAGGTTCAAGTGATTCTCCTGCCTCAGCCTCCCAAGTAGCTGGGACTACAGGTGCACACCACCATGCCCAGCTAGTATTTGTATTTTTAGTAGAGACCTGGTTTCACTGTGTCAGCCAGGCTGGTGTTGAACTCCTGACCTCGTAATCTGCCCACCTTGGACTCCCAAAGTGCTGGGATTACAGGCATGAGCCACTGTGCCTGGCCAAATTTGCATTTCTTTTATGGTTTGTGTTTTCTGTCCTTTTGAAAAATCTTTGCCTAACCCAATGAATGTTAGAATTATTTATCTTATATTTATTTTTCCCTGTTTTCTTCTACAAATTTTATAGTTTAGCTCTTACTTTTACGTCTATTTTAAGTTAGTTTTTGGTATGATATCAAGTAAGAATTGAGGTTTAGTTTTTTCCACACACATATCAAATTGTTTTACCACCATTGAAGTACTCTAGAATCTCTGTTGAAAATCAGTTGAACCACGTATGTCCAATGATTTCTGAATTTCTCTACCTGTTCCAAACTGGGTTGAGAGTAGCTTTACAGCAAGGCTTGAAATCAAGTACTCTAAGACCTTCAGTTTCAAAATTGTTTTGACTATTCTGAGCTCCTTACATTTTCACATAGGTTTTAAAATAAATTTTATCAATTTCTTTTAAAAATATCCTGCCAGGATTTTTATTGGTGTTACATTAAATCAACATGGGGAGAACTGCCATCTTAATAATATTGAGACTTCCAAATTATGATGGCAAATATTTTTCTTTTTTTAGATTATTAAAAATTTCTTTAGCAAAGTTTCATAGCTTTAGTATAGAGTTTTACATATCAGTTGTCTATAATTATAGGGCTATTTACATTTTGTTTCTTCTTGGGTTCATTTTGGAAATTTCTATCTTTTTAAGGCATTTGCCTATTTTAAAGAAAATTTGACTTATTAAAAGCTCCAAGGTATTGAGATGCTACAAGACAAAGAACAAACTTTGATAATATTGTGCTATCATGCTACAGACTGCCAGGAGCATAACAAAATTCTATTAAGTACATTCTGTTTTATTTGCTGTAGTATACAGAGAAAACCTCAGCATATATATCTCAGGAAACAGAGTGAACAGCAAATCCCTAAATATCCCAAATAGACATTTTAAGTCACAATTTGTTCAAGTTTTAGAGTGGAAGTCATATTCAACTGTCAGTAATAACCTGGAGTGACTTTTTATATCTATTCTTGTCCAGCTTTAAAAGAATATTTAAATAAGATTGTATTGTTCTCCTCAGAAGGTGTTATCTCAGGATGAAAGTAAAACAACAGGCCAAAACTGGAACTATTTTTATATATTTGAGTAAATGTGCCATTTTTACCTATTCCAGAAGACTGGAGCAACGATTTTTTTTTTTTTTTTTTTTTGTAAGAAATACCAAATTACTACAGACTGACATACATAAAGCTAAGGAACTTGCGGAATTAAGTCAATAGTAAATGAATGATTGGTGGCTAAATATGAGTTTGCATTGATTCATTTATCATATTCAGGGCAAGATATGTTCTGTATCCTTGTTAGTCAATATTTTACATAAGTCTGATTCTACCACTATTTTAGCAATTTCCGGAGAAAACATTAATGGATTTCTATTATCATAGCATAAAGGTATCAGGTTTGTGTTTGGACCAAGTAGTTTGATTGCTAACACTTTTAAGAACAATGTCTGGCTCCATGTAAACCTGAAATTTTAAGGAAACTTTTAAAAAAATAAATCAAGGGTCAGGCATTGTGGCTCACACCTGTAATCCCAGCACTTTGGGAGGCCAAGGCCAGTGGATCACTTGAGGCCAGGAGTTCAAGACCAGCCTGGCCAACATGGTGAAACCCTGTTTCTACTAAAAATACAAAAATTAGCCAGGTAAGGTGGCTCACGTCGGTAATCCCAGCTACTCGGGAAGCTGAGGCAGGAGAATTGCTTGAACCCCAGAGGCAGAGATTGTAGTGAGTCCAGATTGCACCACTGAACTCCAGCCTTCCAGCCTGGGTGACAGAGCAAGACTCTGCCTAAAAAACAAACAAACAACAAAAAAAAAACAAAACAAACAAAAAAACAAAACAAACAAAAAACCAGTGACCATTAGTAAGTATAGGAACTTGGGTCTTGTAACAGACTCCTCTCATATCCCTCTATCTTTCTCCGTCTCCAGACTCTTTCTGACTCCACAACTAAAAGAAGAACCAGAGAAAACAATGCAGTGTGGTGTGGAAGACGTAATTTCACTGCAGGAAGTATAGAGCAATTATTGAGAGACAGAATATTGGCCTTCTAAATTTTTTTTTTTTTTAGATGGAGTTTCGCTCTTTTTGCCCACGCTGGAGTGCAATGGTGTGATCTCGGCTCACTGTAGCCTCCGCCTCCTGGGTTCAAGTGATTCGCCTGCCTCAGCCTTCCAAGTACCTAGAATTACAGGCTCCTACCACCTGGCTAATTTTTTTGTGTTTTTAGTAGAGATGGGGTTTCACCATGTTGGCCAGGCTGGTCTTGCACTCCTGACCTCAGGTGATTCACCCACCTCAGGCTTCCCAAAGTGCTGGGATTATAGGCTTGAGCCACTGTCCAGCGGGCCTTCTAAATTATTTAAAAGATAAGAAACTCCTATAGAGAAAATAACTTGGTAATTAGGCAGTATGTCAGGTCCTGAGCATCATGACAAGCCACAAACTGTTGTATAATGACTGAAATAAGTTTCAGAGTCTATCCACTTTACTATGGTCAATCAGGAACCTAAGGCAATTCAATTAAATGGCAATAGCGAGTGAATAATAAAAAGTAGGTATCAGTGGCTGAAGGAGTAGACTTCTAAATTATCTCTGAAGGAATAAGGTGTACGTGACCAACCATACTAAGAAACCTCAAAGAAAAAAACACTACAGATACAAGTTAAGATGAATGACCAGAAAGCATTTTGTTCTCACCTTTCTCAGGGCACTTACCACTTTGTTTCAAACACACGTTTACAGGTTGGTGTCCCAAGGTGGCGATAAACTTCTTGAAGTCAGGAAACTTATTCTTTGCTTCTCTAGCAATTAGTTCAAGGTCGAGGGCTTTAACAGGTACACAATGAATGATTAAAAAATGGGTGAAGAACCAGAGATGATACACAAGAGCCAACAAGCATATGAAAAGATGTTCAACATCACTGATTATTAGGAAAATCAAAACTACAATGAGGTATTACCTCATACCCATTAGGATGGCTACTATAAAAAAAACAAAAAACAAAAAACAAAGTATTGATGGTGATGTGCAAAAATTAGAAATCTTGTACACCATTAGTGAGAACGTAAAATGGTACAGCTGCTATGGAAAACTGTATAGCAGGTCCCCCAAAATTAAAAATAGAATTACCATATGATCCAGCAATTTCACTTCTAGGCATATATACAAAAGAATTGAAAGTAGGGCCTTGAAAAGATATTTGTACACCCACATTTACAGCAGCACTATTCACAATAGCCAAGAGGTGAAAACAACCCACGTGTCCATCAACAGTTGAATGGCTAAACAAAATATAGTATATACAAACAATGGAATATTATTTAGCCATAAAATAGAAGGCTGTTCTAACACGTTACTACATGGATGAGCCTTAAGAACATTATGCAAAGTGAAATGTCAGTCACAAAAAGCCAAATACTGTATGATTCTACCTATCTAAGGAATCTAGAGTAGTCAAATTCACAGAAACAGAAAGTAGAATGGAGGTTTCCAGAGATTGGTTGATGAGAAAATGGGTAGTTACTTTTCAATGCATATAGAATTTCAGTTTCATAAGATGAAAAAGGTCAGGAGATTGATTGTACAACAATGTGAACATGCTTAATATTACTAAACTATACACTTATAAATGGTTAAGATGGTAAATTTTACATGATATATTTTTTACAATAAGTGTTTTAAATAAATGAATAAATGGTTAAATGAATGCAGGGCTACATAAATGAATTAATAATGAGAAACATAAGGAAAATAGAAAACCTGGCAATTTCTGGCCCGGTGCGGTGGCTCACGCCTGTAATCCCAGCACTTTGGGAGGCCGAGGCAGGCGGATCACCAGGTCGGGAGATCGAGACCATCCTGGTTAACACAGTGAAACCCCGTCTATACTAAAAATACAAAAATTAGGCGGGCGTGGTGTCGGGCACCTGTAGTCCCAGCTACTTGGGAGGCAGATTTTGGAGGAAGCACAAAAGACACCAATGAAGTTTTAGATTTTCTATTAAAATTGAAGAATAGAATTCAAAAAGTCTGCCTATTAAGAGAAATATAACTTTGCAGTAATAAGAAAAATTATCCAAATTGTGGAAGTAAGGCAAAGGATACTATATATCCTGGCAATGTAATATGAAGCACTGTGTAACAGACCCACCCAAGAATCATTTAAATCTCTAGGAGAATGTAACTTTGTTTTACTGTTTTATAATGGACAATGCCCAGAATCATGGAAATTACAGATTTCAATTCACGGATAATACAAATGGTAATAGATTTACTGCTATGTAGCACATTAACCAGTTTTATATCTAACTGTGCAATCTTATTTAAGCAGTCTGTCTTTTATTATCCATAAATATTCAGACTCTAAAATTCTCCTTTTAATCAAATTGACCATTCTAATAGTTCCCTCATTAATTAAATAATTACTTAACATACACTCACCATGGTTCTAGATGAGTCATGTTTAACTTTTTGGAAATTAGACTTTTATATAACACTACTGTCTTATGAGTTTATTAAGATAGCACCTTGGTGATTCAGGTAGTAAATTAATATAAACAAAGAAAACTCATTTATCTATGCATCATTAAAAGAAAAAAAAAATGAGGATACCAAAACAAAGTCAGAGAGGAGCTCCCACTAGTCAAATCTAAGACAATTTGAGCATCAATTTAAATAATGAAAGTAATAGCATCTGACTCAAATAATTAAAATAAGAATCTTGGTAATATAAGTAAATGAGTGAATGAATAAATGGAGGAGAAGAGAAAGCTCTTCCTCACATTGTAATGTAGAAGGAATAAAGGATACAAAGAGTCACCTTTTAAACAATCATTGTAGTAACAATTGATTCAGGCAAGAGTCATCAATGGATGTTAAAACCAGTGGACGAAGAATCTTTCATGAGAAAGAGGATATTTACATAGTCTCAAAGGATCTCCCCATATATCAGTTATAAACCACAATGTGATATAAATTACAAAGGGACATTCTGATACGATGCACGGAGGACAAAACCTCTGTGGTGTTCTCCCCAAAATGCGTAACCTATATCTACGCACAAGGAAATTTCAAACTAATCCAAACTGAGGGACAACCTGCCAAATCACTAGCCAGTATTCTTCAAAACCATTAATGTCATTTAGACAGGGAAAGGTGAAGATGCTGTTCCACACTGAAGGAGAATAAAGAGCTACAACGACTAAACATAACATGTGTTCCCGGATCAGATCCTTCACAGGGAGAAAACTCTATAAAGACCATTATTGAGGCAATTAGTGAAACTGCAACATTTGAAAATATTTGTGGATTAGATAATAATATTGTTAAATTTCCTGATTTTGGTCATTATGCTGTGATTATGTAAGAGAAAGCTTATTTCTAGGAAATGCACACTAAGGTATAAAAGGGCAAAAGAGCATATTGTCTGTGACCTACTCTCAAATGACTCAGGAAAAAAAAATGTATACTTCTATGAAAATATCCATATTAATACATTTATGTGTATGAATACACAGAGAGAGGAAAGAAAGAAAAGAAAAGAAAAGAAAAAGAAAAAGAAAGGAACAAAAAAAGGAAGGAAGGGGGAGGGGAGGGGGAAGGGCATACATTAGGAAATAAAGTAAATGTACAAATGTTAAAGAGTGAATCTAAAGCCGGGTGCGGTGGCTCATGCCTGTAATCCCAGCACTTTGGGAGGCCAAGGTGGGTGGATCACAAGGTCAGGAGATCGAGAACATCCTGATTAACACGGTGAAACCCCATCTCTACTAAAAATACAAAAAATTAGCCGGGTGAGGTAGCGGGCACCTGTAGTCCCAGCTACTCGGGAGGCTGAGGCAGGAGAATGGCATGAACCCGGGAGGCGGAGCTTGCAGTGAGCCGAGATAGCGCCACTGCACACCAGCCTGGGCGACAGAGCGAGACTCTGTCTCAAAAAAAAAAAAAAAAAGAGTGAATCTAGGTAAATAAGTATAGAGTTCATTGTACTACTCTCAAAAATTTTCAGTAAGATTGAAGTTATTTCAAAATAAAAATTCAAATAAAAAAACAAAGTTGGATATTAGTGACCAAGACAGCTAAAGAAATTGAAATAATAATTTCTTATGACGTATAATAAAAAGAAAAAATATTTTTTAAATCTAGTGATAAATGTTCAATAATATTGAGCATTTATAGTCATAGGTATAAAAGGAGGTTTAAACATTCAAATGATTACTATTTCAGTTGTGTCCTGAAAGCACAAGTATATGGTGGTTGACAAGCAAACTTTTGCAAGAAATTTAACTTCTGGAAAAATCAATAGCAAAAAGATAACCTCAATGATACTTTTGAGTATCAATTATTTTCACAGAGAATTACCACTAAAAACTGATGTCCAGTTCAATAAGTTTTAGGGAAATAAATGAGCTTTTTCAATGATTACATTCCTTTAGAATACTACATGCTTATTAATATATGAAAATTCTGAAGCAATTATAGTCTCAGATGGCTGAGAAAAATACAAAACTCTCATTTTAAAGAAAACAAGCATGAATCTTTCCAAGGTAAATGAAGAATATTAAAGAATAGGAGTTCATTGTTTGTTTTTGTCTTACAAGCAGGTTACAGGAAATGCTCATTTGAATATGCTCTGTACACATTGGCAGGTCTGACAAGAATCCTAAATTATAAAGGGAATTTGTTAATGAATTCACCACAGCCTGAATTATCTTTGTAAGGTCTTCAAGAACTGAGAAGTTGCTAGGAGACTGAAAGAAAACAAAAGTAATTGTATCTTTTAAAGAGGTGATTGAGGCAATTAACATCAAATAAATCACAAAAATAGCTTTCAAAACAGCAAAAACAATGGAAGAAAACTGTGTACAAATGAATAATAGGTAACATGTCTCTACCAAGGAAAGTTCAGACATCATTAAATGATTATATTTTCAGCTCCCACACTGAACTGTGAGCTCCTTGGGAACAAAGGGATGTTGTACTCAACTTTGAATAAAACACTTTAGATATTAAGCAAATATATGAGTGTGAAGAAGAAAAGGAAAAAAGAGAATGGATTAGTGGGGGAAATTGAATATATTAACTGAACATTAATGCACTACTTTTTTTGTTGTTTTTTGAGACTGAGTCTCACTCTATTGCCCAGGCTGGAGTGCAGTGCTGCAATCTCAGCTCACTGCAATCTCTGCCTCCCAGGTACAGGTGATTCTCCTGCCTCAGCCTCCTGAGTAGCTGGGATTACAGGAGTGTACCACCACACCTGACTAATTTTTGTATTTTTAGTAGAGACAGGGTTTCACCATGTTGGCCAGGATGGTCTCAAACTCCTCACCTCAAATGATCTGACCACTTCAGCCTCCCAAAGCGCTGGGATTACAGGTGTGAGCCACTGCGCCCAGCCTAATGCACTACATTTTGACTTATACGAAACATTAAATTCAATGCCCATTGAATTTCTACAAATTTTACTTAAACGGAAAATATAAATAAAGCATAATGTTGACCAACTATAACTAGCATATGATATTGAATAAATTTACTGTTATTCAATGTTCAATTAACAACCAGAAAAAAAGAAAATAATTGTTATTGGTTCATTCTTCTGTTTCAAAGAGAAACTTCAAACTCCTAGAAAATATAATTTGCAGAAATCCAATGGTTTAAAGCTAATGACAGAACGGGTGTTTTACCCTCTCTGTCAATATAAGACATATATATTTTTATTCAATATATGAATTGACCTGTAATCAAAAACTATAAACAAGCTGTAGCTAATAATCTCAGTGATCTTTTGATGAATGAGAGATATAAACAGATGCCTTCGGTACAAAAAATTCAAGTTACAAAAGTGTAATACTCAAGACTGACTTCCTGAAACAAGTACGTTCTCTATGAAAAGCAAGGTGAGGATGCAAATAAGTTGCCTTTACCTTTCCTGAATGCTTAAGGAAATACATCAAGTCTGAAAGGATAAATTACAACATTTTGAATTTAAGAGCTTACTTCTGGAATCATCTTCAAACATTTATAAAGTCTCCACACTACAAGATGTATTATATTCTGAGCCCCTCTCTGGTAGAGATTTATCTAAGATGTTGATAGCATATTTAACACTTGCTATATGAATATCTGAAAAAAAAATTTTTGTCTTTCAAGTTATCTGTAGAACACCAGGTACACTCTGGGGAAAAAAATAATATAATATAAAGTGATCCTTAAATCCCAAGGATAAATAAGGAAGATGTCAGGACTATGCCACATGCTGCTAGTAAAATATCCTACAAATCTATTAATGACCCGAGTGAAGAGAATCAAAATAATCAGACCAACTTATTTCACAGTCCGTGTGAGATTATTTTGGATATACAGACATAAAATACTATTATGAAAATTGACCAAAACACTTCTGTTGCCCTGCTTTCATAGCAGAACATTTTCAAAAATTCACCTGTTTTTAACATGTTTTAGTTGCTACTTAAAGAATTTTAATAGGAGCCCTCTTTCCATCTAGAGAAGACCCCCAAAATATCCTTGTAATTGAAAATGGACAACTTACGATAATTCTTCCTTACTCTGTACTCCTTTGCCTTCAATTTCTTAAATGTATGGTTTCAGCAATCAGAAACTCTGACCAGTGAATAGGGGAAGCAGAGAGGAAATAATGAGAATAGGAAATCAAAGACAAGAATTGAGTATTTGTATAATTTTATTCAACCCATCACAATAGCAGATCTCTCCCTAGCTCTGAAATATCATTCTCTTACTGACAGATGACTGGCTGTTACTTATATCAGTTTGAAATTTGGATATGGTTTGAAATTACTAAAGAATTCAGCAATGGCCTATTGGAAGACTTGAAACTCTTTGCTCTTTAAACCTGAACTGACAAAGCAATGACTTTTTTCTTTTTTTTCTTTCTTCCGAGACGGAGTCTTGCTCTGTCACCCAGGCTGGAGTGCAGTCGTGAAATCTTGGCTCACTGCAACCTTCACCTGCCAGGTTCAAGCAATTCTCCTGCCTCAGCCTCCCAAGTAGCTAGGGCTACAGGTATGTGCCACCATGCCCGGCTAATTTTCTGTATGTTTAGTAGAGACGGGGTTTCACCATGCTGGCCAGGCTGGTCTTGAACTTCTGACTTCATGATCCACCTGCCTCGGCCTCTCAAAATGCTGGAATTACAGGTGTGGGCCACCGCACCCGGCTGCAATGACTTTTCACTCTATGGACAGTCAATCCATGTAAAAGGAGAGAGAGACTAATTGAAATCAAAAGGAAAATTTTGCTGAGTGACCAAAAAACAATTCTCCTTGTCAGTTCACTAATCAAACATGAAGGTATTCTCTCTAACCTGGGATGTTGTGTCTTTTAGCACAGGAATTTTCTCCTAGTTTGAAAAATATGGCATTTGTTTTTAAGGCATAATCCCTATTTACATTAATTCTAAATTGGCTGCCTAATTATTATATTGATGTTTTCTTTGTCTAATTGGGTAGGTCAAGACACTAATTTGATTCACAGCTGCAGTATGTGTTTACAGACTTTGGTGAACTTTAATTGCTTATAAATATTGGATTATAAGACCATGAGCCTTCACTAGAATCCTGTTTAGCTCCATATGCTTTCAAACTTGACAATATGTTGTCCATTTCCTGAGAATCTTTCGTTCCAAATGGCCCCAAGGGTAAGAAAGCAAAGAATAACACATATGGTTCACATAGCTCAAGTCCATTAAGAATTTTGCTGTTGACAGACCTAATGAGTTATAGACAGGAAACAATATTGTCAATGAGTTATTCCTTCCTTAATAATAAAATTGAAATACTAAGATAGCACAGCTCAATGCCCTGTAGTCTTACTGTGAACGTTCCATTTTAATAATGCGCATGATTCCATACCCCGCCCTACAGTATATGCAAATGGAAACATAGACAGGGCAGCAGCTTGGAGCGGGAGAGGCTGATGCTGATGAAAATCTCCTGAACTATGTGGTCAGAGACCTAACCAGTCTTAGGCAGAAGCTGGTCACAGCCCTGTAGCCAGGCAAACCCTCCCAAGGTTGTGTCCTACCAATGGGGGCTTGTCACTATCCTCTCAACTTCTCCAGTGCCATCCCCAGGTGGATAAGGTCAGCCCTTAATGGGCTAGTTGAAACAGTGAAGGGTAATCGGAGGTTGGGAGGAGAACCACATTTCTACTGCTGAGTTATAGCATGGGTTTCTGGAAGCCACTTATCACACCCTAACCCCAATAGGCACTCAGATGGTCCCAAAGACAGCCATGGTTGTCCTGAAAGTGTGACTCATCCCACTTCCTGTGCTTCATCCCACCAAAGCCATCCTGGACTCCTTGATGACTAGCACTAGATCAGGTCAACGAGATTCCAATACCTTCTTGTTGCTTGGGCCACTACTCTAACTCAGAGTCCTGATAGTCAAGAGCATAGATTCTTCGCTCACAAAGATGTAAATTCAAATCCCACCTCTGCCTCTTAACACTGATAATTGCATACAAAATAGAATTTCAATTAAACCAAGGGACACACATTCATGTAAAAATTTTAACATGAGGTATTTTGATACACATCTCATAACTAAGTACTGACAGTTGAACAACTTGATAGGAAGAGATTTTTGCCTTGATTCAAATACT
Organism: Macaca nemestrina; assembly: GCF_043159975.1. NCBI lineage: Eukaryota > Metazoa > Chordata > Mammalia > Primates > Cercopithecidae > Macaca > Macaca nemestrina. Next base: position 113,275,213 of record NC_092135.1, read on the forward strand.
TTCTCCTTTTTGGTGCTTGGCACATATAGACATTATACTTTAATTTTTAAAATATGACTCTAGGAGGGGGTGCCCAAGATGGCCGAATAGGAACAGCTCCAGCCTCCAGCTCCCAGCGTGAGCGACACAGAAGACAGGTTATTTCTGCATTTTCAACTGAGGTATCAGGTTCATCTCATTGGGGCGTATCAGTCAGTCGATGCTGGTCCGCTAGTGCAGTACGACCAGCGAGAGCTGAAGCAGGGCGAGGCATCACCTCACCTGGGAAGTGCAAGGGGGAAGGGAATTCCTTTTCCTAGCCAAGGGAAATTGAGACACACAACACCTGGAAAATCGGGTAACTCCCACCCTAATACTGCGCTTTACCAAGGGTCTTAGCAAATGGCACACCAGGAGATTATATCCCACACCTGGCCCGGAGGGTACCATGCCCACGGAGCCTCCCTCATTGCTAACACAGCAGTGTGAGATCTAACTGCAAGGTGGCAGTGAGGCTGGGGAAGGGGCGCCCACCATTGCTGAGGCTTAAGTAGGTAAACAAAGCCGCTGGGAAGCTTGAATTGGGTGGAGCCCACCGCAGCTCAAGGAGACCTGCCTGCCTCTGTAGACTCCACCTCTGGGGACAGGGCATAGCTAAACAAAAAGCAGCAGAAACCTTTGCAGATGTAAAAGTTCCTGTCTGACAGCTTTGAAGAGAACAGTGGTTCTCCCAGCTTGGAGGCTGAGATCTGAGAACGGACAGACTGCCTGCTCAAGTGGGTCCCTGACCCCTGAGTAGCCTAACTGAGAGACATCCCCCACTAGGCACAGACTGACACCTCACACCTCACACAGCGGGGTACACCTCTGAGACGAAGCTTCCAGAGCAAGAATCAGACAGCAACACTTGCTATTCAGCAATATTCTATCTTCTGCAGCCTCTGCTGCTGATACCCAGGCAAACAGGGTCTGGAGGAGACTTCAAGCAAACTCCAACAGACCTGCAGCTGAGGGTCCTGACTGTTAGAAGGAAAACTAACAAACAGAAAGGACACCCACACCAAAATCCCATCAGTACGTCACTATCAACAAAGACCCAAAGGCAGAGAAAACCACAAAGATGGCGAAAAAGCAGTGCAGAAAAGCTGGAAATTCAAAAAATCAGAGCACATCTCCCCCTCCAAAGGAATGCAGCTCATTGCCAGCAATGGAACAAAGCTGGACAGAGAATGACTTTGATGAGTTGAGAGAAGAAGGCTTCAGTTGATAAAACTTCTCAGAGCTAAAGGAGGAACTATGTACCCAGCGCAAAGAAACAAAAAACCTTGAAAAAAGAATGGATGAAAGGATAACTAGAATAATCAATGCAGAGAAGACCTTAAAAGAACTGATAGAGATGAAAACCATGACACAAGAACTACGTGACAAATGTGCAAGCTTCAGTAACTGACTCGATCAACTAGAAGAAAGAGTATCAGTGATTGAAGATCAAATGAATGAAATGAAGCGAGAAGAGATGTGTAGAGAAAAAAGAGTAAAAAATGAACAAAGCCTCCAAGAAATATGGGATTATGTGAAAAGACCAAATCTAAGTCTGATTGGTGTGCCTGAAAGTGATGGGGAAACTGGAACCAAGCTGGAAAACACTCTGCAGGATATCATCCAGGAGAACTTCCCCAACCTAGTAAGGCAGGCCAACATTCAAATTCAGGAAATACAGAGAATGCCACAAAGATACTCCTCGAGAAGAGCAACTCCAAGACACATAATTGTCAGATTCACCAAAGTTGAAATGAAGGAAAAAATGTTAAGGGCAGCCAGAGAGAAAGCTTGGCTTACCCACAAAGGGAAGCCCATCAGACTAACAGCAGATCTCTCAGCAGAAACTCTACAAGCCAGAGGACAGTGGGGGCCAATATTCAACACTCTTAAAGAATTTTAAACCCAGAATTTCATATCCAGCCAAACTAAGTTTCATAAGTGAAGAAGAAATAAAATCCTTTACAGACAAGCAAATGCTTAGAGATTTTGTCACCACCAGGCCTGCCCTACAAGAGATCCTGAAGGAAGCACTAAACATGGAAAGGAACAAGCAGTACCAGCCATTGCAAAAACATGTCAAAATGTAAAGTCCATTGATGCTAGGAAGAAACTGCATCAACTAGCGAGCAAAATAACCAGCTAATATCATAATGACAGGATCAAGTTCACACATAACAATTATTAACCTCAAATGTAAATGGACTAAATGGTCCAATTAAAAGACACAGACTGAAAAATTGGATAAAGAGTCAAGACCTGCCGGGCACGGTGGCTCAAGCCTGTAATCCCAGCACTTTGGGAGGCCAAGACGGGCGGATCACGAGGTCAGGAGATTGAGACCATCCTGGCTAACACGGTGAAACCCCGTCTCTACTAAAAATACAAAAAACTAGCCGGGTGAGGTGGCGGGCGCCTGTAGTCCCAGCTACTCGGGAGGGTGAGGCAGGAGAATGGCGTAAACCTGGGAGGCGGAGCTTGCAGTGAACTGAGATCCAGCCACTGCACTCCAGCCTGGGCGACAGAGCGAGACTCTGTCTCAAAAAAAAAAAAAAAAAAAAAAAAGAGTCAAGACCCATCAGTTTGCTGTATTCAGGAGACCCATCTCACATGCAGAGACACACATAGGCTCAAAATAAAGGGATGGAGGAAGATCTACCAAGCAAATGGAAAACTAAAAAAGCAGGGGTTGCAATCCCAGTCTCTGATAAAACAAACTTTAAATCATCAAAGATCAAAAGAGACAAAGAAGGCCATCACACAATGGTAAAGGGATCAATTCATCAGGAAGAGCTATTCTAAATATATATGCAGTCAATACAGGAGCACCTAGATTCATAAAGCAAGTCCTTAGAGACTTACAAAGAGACTTAGACTCCCATTCAATAATAATGGGAGACTTTAACACCCTACTGTCAATGAGACAGAAAGTTAACAAGGATATCCAGGAATTGAACTCAACTCTGCACCAAGCAGACCTAATAGACATCTACAGAACTCTCCACCCCAAATCAACAGAATATACATTCTTCTCAGCACCATATCACACTTATTCCAAAATTGACCACATAGTTGGAAGTAAAGCACTCCTCAGCAAATGTAAAAGAACAGAAATTATAACAAACTGTCTCTCAGACCACAGTGCAATCAAACTAGAACTCAGGACACTAAGAAACTCAATCAAAACCACTCAACTACATGGAAACTGAACAACCTGCTCCTGAATGACTACTGGGTACATAAATGAAGGCAGAAATAAAGATGTTCTTTGAAACCAATGAGAACAAAGATACAACATACCAGAATCTCTGGGACACATTTAAAGCAGTGTGTAGAGGGAAATGTATAGCACTAAATGCCCACAAGAGAAAGCAGGAATGATCTAAAATTGACACCCTAACATCACAATTAAAAGAACTAGAGAAGCAAGAGCAAACACATTCAAAGCTAGCAGAAGGCAACAAATAACTAAGATCAAAGCAGAAGTGAAGGAGATAGACACACAAAAAACCCTCCAAAAAATCAATGAATCCAGGAGCTGTTTTTTTTTTAAAAGATCAACAAAATTGATAGACCACTAGCAAGACTAATAAATAAGAAAAGAGAGAAGAATCAAATAGACGCAATAAAAAATGATAAAGGGGATATCACCACCAACACCACAGAAATACAAACTACCATCAAGAATACTATAAACACCTCTATGCGAATAAACTGGAAAACCTAGAAGAAATGGATAATTTCCTGGACCCTTACACTCTCCCAAGACCAAACCAGGAAGAAGTTGAATCCCTGAATAGACCCATAGCAGGCTCTGAAATTGAGGCAATAATTAATAGCCTACCAACCAAAAAAAGTCCAGGACCAGATGGATTCACAGCCGAATTCTACCAGAGGTACAAGGAGGAGATGGTACCATTCCTTCTGAAACTATTCCAATCAATAGAAAAAGAGGGAATCTTCTCTAACTCATTTTACGAGGGCAACATCACCCTGATACCAAAGCCTGGCAGAGACACAACAAAAAGAGAGAATTTTAGACCAATATCCCTGATGAACATCTATGCAAAAATCCTCAATAAAATACTGGCAAACTGAATCCAGCAGCACATCAAAAAGCTTATCCACCATGATCAAGTGGGCTTCATCCCTGGGATGCAAGGCTGGTTCAATATACGCAAATCAATAAACGTAATCCAGCATATAAACAGAACCAAAGACAAAAACCACATGATTATCTCAATAGATGCAGAAAAGGCCTTTGACAAAATTCAACAGCCCTTCATGCTAAAAACTCTCAATAAATTCGGTATTGATGGAACGTATCTCAAAATAATAAGAGCTATTTATGACAAACTCACAGCCAATATCATACTGAATGGGCAAAAACTGGAAGCATTCCCTTTGAAAACTGGCACAAGACAGGGATGCCCTCTCTCACCACCTCTATTCAACATAGTGTTGGAAGTTCCGGCTAGGGCAATCAGGCAAGAGAAAGAAATAAAGGGTATCCGGTTAGGAAGAGTAGAAGTCAAATTGTCCCTGTTTGCAGATCACATGATTGTATATTTAGAAAACCCCATTGTCTCAGCCCAAAATCTCCTTAAGCAAAGGAGAACTTCAGCAAAGTCTCAGGATACAAAATCAATGTGCAAAAATCACAAACATTCTTATACACCAGTAACAGACAAACAGAAAGCCAAATCATGAATGAACTCCCATTCACAATTGCTTCAAAGAGAATAAAATACCTAGAAATGCAACTTACAAGGGATGTATAGGACCTCTTCAAGGAGAACTACAAACCACTGCTCAGTGAAATAAAAGAGGACACAAACAAATGGAAGAACATACCATGCTCATGGATAGGAAGAATCAATATTGTGAAAATGGCCATACTGCCCAAGGTAATTTATAGATTCATTGACATATCCATTAAGTTACCAATGACTTTCTTCACAGAATTGGAAAATACTGCTTTAAAGTTCATATGGAACCAAAAAAGAGCCCACATTGCCAAGACAATCCTAAGCCAAAAGAACAAAGCTAGAGGCATCACGCTACCTGACTTCAAACTATACTACAAGGCTACAGTAACCAAAAGAGCATGGTACTGGTACCAAAACAGAGATATAGACCAATGGAACAAAACAGAGCCCTCAGAAGTAATACCACAATCTACAGCCATTTGATCTTTGACAAACCTGACAAAAACAAGAAATGGGGAAAGGATTCCCTATTTAATAAATGGTGCTGGGAAAATTGGCTAGCCATAAGTAGAAAGCTGAAACTGGATCCTTTCCTTACTCTTTATATGAAAATTAATTCAAGATGGATTAGGGACTTAAATGTTAGACCTAAAACCATAAAAACCCTAGAAGAAAACCTAGGTAATACCATTCAGGACAGAGGCACGGGCTTCATGTCTAAAACACCAAAAGCAATAGCAACAAAAGCCAAAATTGACAAATGGGATCTAATTAAACTAAAGAGCTTCTGCACAGCAAAAGAAACTACCATCAGAGTGAATAGGCAACCTGCAGAATGGGAGAAAATTTTTACAATCTACTCATCTGACAAAGGGCTAATATCCAGAACCTACAAAGAACTTAAACAAATTCACAAGAAAAAAACAACCCCATCAAAAAGTAGGTAAAGGATATGAACAGACACTTCTCAAAACAAGACATTCATATGGCCAACATACATATGAAAAAATGCTCATCATCACTCTCCATCAGAGAAATGCAAATCAAAACCACAATGAGATAACATCTCACACCAGTTAGAATGGCAATCATTAAAAAGTCAGGAAACAACAGATTCTGGAGAGGATGTGGAAAAACAGGAACACTTTTACACTGTTGGTGGGACTGTAAACTAGTTCAACCATTGTGGAAAACAGTGTGGTGATTCCTCAAGGATCTAGAACTAGAAATACCATTCGCCCCAGCCATCCCATTACTGGGTGTTTACCCAAAGGATTATAAATCATGCTGCTACAAAGACACATGCACATGTATGTTTATTGCGGCACTATTCACAATAGCAAAGACTTGGAATCAACCCAAATGTCCATCAGTGACAGACTGGATTAAGAAAATGTGGCACATATACATCATGGAATAATATGCAGCCATAAAAAAGGATGAGTTTGTGTCCTTTGTAGGGACATGGACGCAACTGGAAACCGTCATTCTCAGCAAACTATCACAAGAACAGAAAACCAAACACCACATGTTCTCACTCACAGGTGGGAATTGAACAACGAGATCACTTGGACACAGGAAGGGGAGCATCACACACTGGGACCTATTGTGGGGAGGCGGGGAGGGGGAGGGATAGCATTAGGAGATATACCTAATGTAAATGACGAGTTAATAGGTATAGCCCACCAACATGGCACATTTATATATATGTAACAAATTTGCACGTTGTGCACATGTACCCTAGAACTTAAAGTATAATAATAAAATATATATATATATGACTCTGGTTGCTGTGTGGGAATGAGCAGGAGTGGATGCAGAAAGTCAGTTAGGAGTCCACTGCAACCACCCAGAAAAGAGATGACAGTGACTTGAGGGAGGCTTATAGATGGAGATGGATAGAACAGTGTTACCCATGGTTTAGACAGTATTTTCAAGTGGAGTTGTGTTGATGGTATAGAAGTGAGAGTGAGGAAAATTCAGTTACCCACAATAGCTCCTGTAAGGCAGGAGTAGGAGATGAGGCCCACAGAGCAGTGGACAGCAGCCATGTGGGATTGTTAAGAGCTGATAAACCCTCAAAAGGCAGGTAGCAGCATAGACCTGCCAGGAGAATGGAAGAACTCAGGACTTCCTAGAAAGATTGAGGGAGGAGAGGGTTGATGGTGGATGAGTAGGACCTAGAGTTTTTACAGTAGGTGGAGTGAGGGCTCAACTCATTTTAACTAGACCCAGTGGTGAGCTGGAGCTATCTCACATTGACTCACAAGAGGAGATGGATAAATGTTCAGAAATTTTGCAAGTCCCATTGGCAACCTGAAGTCACCCAGGGTTGGGAATATTTACACCACAGAAATTGGCAAATGCTATAAATCTGAGTTTTCCCTCCTCGCCATCCCCCACCAGTGCTGGTTGTTAAACATTTACCAGTACACCACTGACAAGGCTGGAAGGCCTAAGATCTCCAGCAGATATTTGAGTTATACAATTAATTGACCTGTTCTCTCTTCCAGTGAGACAAAGAATGCTGCAGACACTTCAAAATCTAGAAGTCTTTAGAAAATTATTTTAAATGCAAGGTCTATTTGTCCTACCAAACTTCTTAATTTCTAATTATATTTTTCTGAAGCTACTATTAAAATAATATTTTTGAGCACATATTGCATAGAAAATAAAACATCATAACTACGCTATAAAAGAATATGCTCGGTATCCAAGGAATCAAGAGTTGCCTTTATTTTAATATATTCTTCTGATAAACATTTTATAATATTTATGTGACCTAATCCTATTCTGATTGAATTACTAACAATAGCTCTATCTTAATAATATAAAAAATATAATAAAATGCTTTATTATAATTTCATCAAAACTTGTACTTTTATAAGAAATTTTTAAATGATCTACGACCTTGTGGAGAAGCAAAAACAGAGCATGTTAAATCTAGAATTATAACTCCCAGAGATAATCAATGTTTGCAGTGATAGAGCAGGGGTCTACAAACTACTATGTACCCCAGGGGCTAAATTCAGCTATGCCCATACTGTGGGCGATTATTTTTGCACTACAACTAAGCTGAGTAGTTGTAATAGAAACCATATAAAGTCTAAAATATTTACTATCTGGCTCTTCACAGAAAAAGCATGTGGACCTCCAGTTATTCCTCGATTTATAGATATAATTTATAATAAAAATAGGGTGACATCATACATACTGCTTATCAACCTGCTTTCCTCTCCCACTTAGCTATGCAGTTGATACCCTTCCATGTCATTAAATGTTGTGTTGCATCACTTTTCAGTTGTGCAACAGTCCTTTTTTTTTTTTTTTTTTTTTTTTTGAGACAGAGTTTCACTCTTGTTGCCCAGGCTGGAGTACAATGGCATGATCTCAGCTCACTGCAACCTCCGCCTTCCAGGTTCAAGCAATTTTGCTGCCTTGGCCTCCCAAGCAGCTGGGATTACAGGCACCTGCCACCAAGCCTGGCTAATTTTTTGTATTTTTTAGTAGAGACAGGGTTTCACCATGTTGGCCAGGCTGGTCTCAAACTCCTGACCTCATGTGATCCACCTGCTTCAGCCTCCCATAGTGCTGGGATTACAGGCCTGAGCCACTGTGCCTGGCCCATTTTCTTGATATAACAACATTTATTTAGGTTGTTTCCAATTTTTTTAGGTAACAAATATACTTTAATTCTTTTCTCTGTAATTGATTTTTTTAGGGTAAATTTCTAGTTGTAGAATTGTTGGATCAAAGTTGACATACAAAAGTTAAGATTTTGGTAAGTTTTGCAAAGCTGCCCTACAAGGATTTTCTTGTATATATTACAACTGTCTTCCTATGAATTTTAAATGTAAAAGGATTGTATTTTCTGGGTGAAAATTCCCCAAGTTTCTTCCAAAATGTCAAGAATAAGTATTTTATTTTTTTTTTTTTTTATTTTTTTTTTTTTTTGAGACGGAGTCTCGCTGTGTCGCCCAGGCTGGAGTGCAGTGGCCAGATCTCAGCTCACTGCAAGCTCTGCCTCCCGGGTTTTTACGCCATTCTCCTGCCTCAGCCTCCCGAGTAGCCGGGACTACAGGCGCCCGCCACCTCGCCCGGCTAGTTTTTTGTATTTTTTAGTAGAGACGGGGTTTCACCGTGTTAGCCAGGATGGTCTCGAACTCCTGACCTCGTGATCCGCCCATCTCGGCCTCCCAAAGTGCTGGGATTACAGGCTTGAGCCACCGCGCCCGGCCATAAGAATAAGTATTTTAAAATATGTCTTTATAAAGTGCCCTGTGTGAGAAAAAGTCAGAAAAAATTGCCTGAGGTCGTGAGTTCAAGACCAGCCTGGCCAGGATGGTGAAACCCCATTTCTACTAAAACTACAAAAATTAGTCGGGCATGGTGGCAGGCACCTGTAATCCCAGTACTCGGGAAGATGAGGCAGGAGAATCTCGAACCCAGAAGGCGGAAGTTGCAGTGACTAGCCGAGATTGTGCCACTGCACTCCAGCCTGGGCAACAGAGCAAGACTCCATCTCAAAAAAAAAAAAAAAAAAAAATCCAAACTCCTGGTCTGCCCCCCACTCCCCCTAGCCACTCCACTCACAGCCTTCTCCTTCTCAGTTTCGAGCAATGCCATCATTTCAGTTGCTCAGGCCCAAAGCTTGGAAGCCATAATTACCCCTTGTCTTTCTCTCACACCACACGTTCAATCCATTCAAGCAATTGAGCTGGCTCCACCTGACAAGTGTATTGAGAAGCAGCCGGCTTCCCACCTCTCCAGTACCCTGGCCTGAGTGCCATCCCTCTTCCTCTGGATTGCTGTAATTATTAACTACTTGTCTTCCTTGACACTTACCTCTCCCCCTACTCACATACACAGTCTATTCTCTGCAAAGCAACCACAGTGATCCTGATAAAATATTTGCTCTAATAGTGTCCTTCCACTCTGGCCATCCCTTTAGCTCAGTAAAAACCAAAGTCCTCACAGAAGCCCATGAGGTCTCTTCATGGGCTGCCCTCACATGGCACCTCTCTGACTGCCTGTCCTGGTATTTTCCCCCTCCATGGCCTCCACCCCAGTCATCCTGGCCTCCTCCTCCCCGGTCCTCTCCACTCTAGCTTCCCTCTGACCTGAGGGCCAGTGTTCTAACTGCTCTCCCTGCCTCCTCCTGGTAGAAGGCCCGCCTAGTTAAAACTGCAACCCCCACCCCATTCCTTATCCTGCTCTGTTTTTCTCTCTCTCTTTTCTTTTCTGCTTTTTTCTTTCCTTTTTCTTTCTTTCTCTTTTTTTTCTCTTTTTCTCTTTCTTTTCTATATTTCCTTTCTTTCTTTCCTTCTCTTTCTTTCTTTTCCTTTCTGCCTTTCTTTTCCTCTTTCTTTCTGCTGGTACTTACCTTCTACCACATAATATAATTTCCTTCTTTATTGTTTATTATGTGTCCTCCTCCCTTCTCTAGAATGTAAGCTCCGTGTAGATAGGGAATCCTTATTTTGTTCAATAGAACAAATAAATTAACAAATAGCTACATACTCACTTGGCAATCCTGAGACTGTATCAAAATCATGGTTAAGACAGAACTAGGCCAGGTGTGGTGGCTCATGACTGTAATCCCAGCACTTTGGGAGGCCGAGGTGAGCCGATCACCTGAGGGTCAGGAGTTTGAGACGAGCCTGACCAATATGGTGAAACCCTGTCTCTATTAACAGCGCAAAAATTAGCCAGGCATGGTGGCGTCTGCCTGCAATCCCAGCTACTTGGGAGGCTGAGGCGGGAGAATTGCTTGAGCCCAGATGGCAGAGGTTATTACGCCACTGCACTCCAGCCTGAGGGAGCGAGACTCCATCTCAAAAAAAAAAAAAAAAGAAAGAAAAGAAAAAGACAACTAAATTTAGGGGAATAAAATATAGAATAAAATAAAGAAAATTGATTAAATATTTTAAAAGACCCACACTATAGATTAAGCCCCCAAAAGAAATTTATTCAAAACGAGTAAAGAAGAAAATGGAGGCCGGGCACGGTGGATCAAGCCTGTAATCCCAGCACTTTGGGAGGCCGAGGCGGGTGGATCACGAGGTCAGGAGATCTAGACCATCCTGGCTAACATGGTGAAACCCCGTCTCTACTAAAAATACAAAAAACTAGCCGGGCGAGGTGGCGGGCGCCTGTAGTCCCAGCTACTCGGAGGCTGAGGCAAGAGAATGGCGTGAACCCGGGAGGCGGAGCTTGCAGTGAGCCGAAATCGCGCCACTGCACTCCAGCCTGGGCGACACAGCGAGATTCCGTCTCAAAAAAAAAAAAAAAAAAAGAAGAAAATGGAAAAAGGAGTAGAAAAGACTCATAGGAGACTAGAAATCAGAAAAGCACCAGAGAAGGCTCTACTCTGCCGCTTCTTAACAACATAACCCAGTGGCAGCCAAAGTCATAAGGAGTCCACATCATGAAATACTTTAGAAGCATTGGTTTTTTAATCCATAAATTGGAAATAACCATTTACTAACTTTCTTATATCAAGGAATTATTGTCAGACGTGTAGATAAACACTCCTTGTAAATTGTAAAGTGCTTTATAAATATGAGTTATTTTAATGTGCTGGTATTAAAACACTGGGTTAGGTTGCCTTTTTTTTTTTTTTTTGTACTTAATTGGCAATTGGCAGTTAGCATATAAAAAGCCCTTAAGTAGTTTTCATTTAGGAGAAGGAAAATTGATCCCTTTCTACTTTAGCTCTCTCAGTAGACACAGAAAAGCAAGTTGGGGGTGGGAGGGGTCTCCCGTGAAACAACTGCTTTCTGCCAGAGTCCCAGCAGCATAGCAAAATGCCCGCAGCCTTTTTCTTAATTGGGAAAAGAAAAGCATGAAACAGTCCCAGAGAGTGAATATGTACAACCGTTGCATAAACGATGACAAAGCATTTTTTAGTAAAGTCTTAAATGAAAAGCCTTTTTCTATGTTAACTCTTAAATCATGTTAACTATTTTTATTAATAAAGATATCAATTGACCAGCAGTTGATGTCTTAAACATTTAACAATAACTAGATAAGGAGCAAGAATCTGCTGTAGTGTATTTCATTTATTTTAGGCTTGCTTTAAATTTGTTTTATGAGTCTGATAACATTAAAATAACTTGAACATGAACGTTTTAAGACATATTAAAAGCTCGATGAAGAAATCTGTAAACAGAGATAAATAAATATATGAAGATCTTGTAAGCGGCTCCTCTGGCATTTATAATTCTACACTCCAAAAAAAGACATTCTTTGCAGTTGTGCCAGTGCCCTCTAGCGGTCAGTGTGGTGTCTACAGTTTTATTAAGTCATTCCCGGCCTTCAAAACGTGCTGGCCACCTCCCATTCTACCAGCCAGCACGTTTGAAGAAAAGAGAGGGGGAAAAAAAATCAGCCAATCAATAGAATAATCAATTTTTTATAATGCTAGAGACTTAAAAAAAAAACACAGAATAAAATAAAGAAAAAGCATACATCATGGTTAGAAATACAACTTTGTACATTAATGAAATCTCAACATTTTGAAGAAAGATTCCATCTCGTGGTTCTTTTCTTTTAGGGTCAAAGATGGAGTTGAGAATTTTATAAAAGCTGTGGATTTTCTTCTCAGAAAAAAAAAAAAATGTGCCACCTGTAATCCCAGCACTTTGGGAGGATGGGGCAGGCGGATCATGAGGTCAGGAGTTCGAGACCAGCCTGACCAACATGGTGAAACCCTGTCTCTACTAAAAATACAAAAATTTCCCGGGCATGGTGGTGCATGCCTGTAATCCCACCTACTCGGGAGGCTGAGGCAGCAGAATCGCATGAACCCAGGAGGCAGAGGTTGCAGTGAGCTGAGATTGCACCACTGCACTCCAGCCTGGGCGACAGAGTGAGACTCCATCTCAAAAAAAAGTGCATGTACCTATAATTTCAGAGGTTCATGTAGCACCTGAAGGCCTTGCATCCCAAATTAAAGGCTGGGGGTTTTATATACCTCTACACATCCCAGGTTCCATACGTTAAAAATCCTGTCTGAAATGGTGAGTTTAAAAATCACATTGGAGAAGGATATGTACAGAATGACTGTATGCAAAATAATACTGTATCGTTTCTATGTATATATACTAAAAATATGCAAACTATGGAATGATGCATATTGAATTCATGATAGTTACCACCCCTCAGAGTAAGAAAGGGTAATGAGATGGGGAAAAATGAAGGTGGCCTCAGTTATGCTTATACTGCATCATTTATTCAGAAACTATTCAAGCATATATGGCATAATATTTTAATAACCCTTGGTGGCAGATAATGAATTTTCATTATTTTATTTTCCATTCTTATCTATAAAGTTGGTATATACCCCAATTTTAAAAGGTTTCATTCAAAAAACTGAAATTATTATATGATCTAATTCCATTGTCATTTTAAAAAGGTTATTTTTCCAAAACATCCAAATGTAAGTTCATGTTCTCAGAAACATATTTAATTCTCTCTTGTATAAAATCACCCAAGCTTCTTTTCAAATACAAGCTAAAATATTAATATTAAAAAGCAAACCATTGCTCTCTTCAGAGTCCTCAAGCAGAAAAGCCTTTATTTTTATGGCCATAATTTGATTTCTTGATAGGGAAAGAAGAAAAGGAGAAAATTCTTCTGAAACTAATGTTATATTGGAACAAAATTTATTATCGATCCATATTCATTCTACTAGCAGATATAATGAAAGTTTGGATAAGGTATTATTCTTTCGGGGGATTTTATGTATAGCCAAGTCAGTGTGAAGCCGGCTATGTCATTGTTTGAGAGTCTGAACCTAATCGCCGCTTAACTGATTCAAGCTTGTAGCTGCACTCTGCTGCATAGCATCCCGGAGTGCTCAGATACTACCGGTCAGGTTCGTCCCATCAGAATGCAAAGCGGCAGGTCTTGTGCCTGCCTTGATTGAAATGGAATGCTGGAGGAATGAGGCAGCCCAGGCAATCTGGAAGGCTGGTAGGGAAGAGGATCAGCTTCTGTTTCACCTCCCCATTGATAAAACTGACAGATCCCAGACAGGCCTGAGGAGGTAAATTATGACCATAACATTAGCTAACTGTGGGGTAATATACACTGCTGGCCTATGGGGTCAGATCAAAGCTCCAGTCCTCCCTGTCCTCGACACCTAAGGAGAAGCAACATTAATTTCTGAGGAACTTTACTGGGCCACAGAGTTGGGGCAGAAGGCAGAACTTTCAATGTCATGGTAAGAAAAGGAGGCAAAAGCTTATTCTCTGGCTATGCTCTCCAGTTGGATTAGGGATTTTAGAGACCCTGTCGTTTTGGACTTGTCTTATTAAAATGATGTCTCCACCAGCTGCGGCTCTAGCAATTAAGACAGGCCTGCTTTCCACCTAGTAATGAACTCCTCCAACGGCCTTTTCTCACCAACCACCCACACCCCACTTCCTATTGCCACAGGAAGGCCTGGCCTGGCATAGAGTGTCTAGGTTTTGGGGCTGGGGAACCATCCTACCCATATTCTTTTTTTCTTTGGATTTCTCTCTCTCTCTTTTTTTTTTTTGCCACTAGAGTGAGATCTGGAGGAACTTCATTTAGGCCTTTGACAAAAGACACATAGGAATGTTTTAAGCCCTGTGTAGTCCAGCACAATTCGCCAGGTCTGGGAATTCCAAATAGGATTTTGGCACCAAACCCAAATAGTGTGCCCAGGCCGGGCCTCATCATCAAGGCATGTACTGTGTCTCTTATGGGGAGCCTAGTAGACATGGTTGTGACTATAAGTGGTTTTTTAGGGATTTGGTGATCCTGAGTCCTGGCCTAATATCAGTTCAGAAATGACTGGCATATACTCTTGGAACAGCGTAGAACGGGTGGAAGGATTAAGGTGAAATGAAGATAGAGACATCTCGTATGAATCACCATCTCACGGCGCAGAACTATCAACATGGTTTCTCCAAATACATGATGTTTCCAAAACCTCTGAATTACATCTCTGAATATTTGGATATTTAAGCGATTTGTATGCCTTGCTTACATTTAAGCTACCTTCCAAAGCAAATTCCATCCATCCTAATTGCTTTCAAGCCAATGTTGCCTTTAAAATATTCCTACAAATCAACTGGTGTTGAATATTGATATACTACTACTCACCTTTAGATTAGAAAACCAGCATGTTTCATCACCAAATTTTTAAAAAGCAATTAATCTTCTCTTACCCATATTGAATAAGAATTCGCTTTAGAATTTCCTTCTCATGAGGCAGAGCTTGATATTTAACTCTTCATATGTTTCATTTTCAGAGGTAAATGAATACGCTGCAGCTAACCTGAGAGTTGATTCCTAGTTAGGAATACATGGAGTAACATGGGGGAAATACCGCCTTTCTTTTGCTCAGGTGAATACACTGAGTGGCTGTAAAGCTACCCACAGTGCCATCCATATCAACCAGATTGTTCGTAGTCAAGTAAGGGCATACGATCAAGGTGTCATCAGGACCTAAGCAATATTCATGATCTATGACAATATGGATCATGCACCGAACTTCTAGAATTGTCTTTAGAGAAAATCAAAAGTTTGTAGCACCACTTTTACCATAGTAGAACTTATTTATTTTTTTTTTTTTGGAATTAAAAAACAAAAAAACCAGATTCGTGAAAAGGATTTTGGTCTCTGAATGCAGGTGAACCTGAATTTGAATCCTAGTGTTTGTAAGCCCTGACTATGTAATCTTGCTCATGGCCTGGCGCCTAGCAGGTGCTCAGAGTTTTCTCTGAAACAGATCTGTATTGGTATCCTACTTTTTTTTTTTTGAGATTGTGTCTCACTCTGTTGCCCAGGCTACAGGGCAATGACATGGTCGTGGCTCACTGCAAACTCCGCCTCCCTGGTTCAAGAGATTCTCCTGCCTCAGCCTCCCAAGTAGCTGGGATTACAGGTGTCTGCCACCACACCTGGCTTTTTAAAAATTTTACTTTTAGTAGAGACAGGGTTTCACCATGTTGGCCAGGCTGGTCTCGAACTCCTGACCCTCAGGTGATCTGCCTGCCTTGGCCTCCCAAAGTGCTGGGATTACAGGTGTGAGCGCGTGGCCTGTATTCATATCCTACTGTGGCTGTAACAAATTACCAAAAGCTTCAAGGCTTGAAACAACACAGATTTATTCTATTTCTGAAGGTCAGAAGTCCTTCAGCATCTTGGGCAAGGCTGTTTCCTCTGGGCACTACAGAGGAGAATCTGTTTCCTTGCCACAGCCTGGCCCCAACTACTATAGCATATTGGACGCTATAAAAAGAAAAATCTCCTAGGCCAAATTGCCTCTACATTTCACTGTAAACACAATTAACTACATTTACTCTTCTCCAGCAGTGATTTTCATACTTTTTGGTCTCGAAACCCCTTTATACTCTTCAAAAGTATTAAAGACTCTGAGCAGCTGTTTTTACGCAGGCTATATCTGTCAATATTTATCACATTTGAAATTAAGATTGGTATTACAAGAGTACACGAAGAGTACAGAAGCACACATTCCATTAAGCATCGGAACAATGATATTATACTTGATGGAGCCACTGAAAACCCCATTCATGAAAGAATGGGAGTGAAAAAAGCAAATAACATTAGCACCACTACGAAAAGATTTTTTACCTTGCAGATCTCCTGAAATGGTTGTAGGAGTCTCTCTGGGCCACATTTTAAGAACTGTTGTTCAGCTGGTGTGAGAGAAGACGCAACAGCTACAGAAATGCCAGTTCTCCATCTCTCAAAGCAATCACCATGCTAACTATGCCCAGAACAGCACAGCAGCCAGTGTTGCCTTCTGCTGAGAGGAAAGACCAAGCAGTCAGACTCTATCCTTTCCCTAAAGACTCTGGCTGTGGGCAGCCTCCATTCCCCGTGGTGTTGGAATCAACCAATGAGGAGGGGAGAAAAGACTTAGAAATAGAGTTCGAACAAAACTCAGTGTCAGCAGTTATAGTTGGTTCTAACATTATTTTTAAAACTCCATTGTTATGATTCTAGTAATCACACGCGGTGCAGGAACTACTAGCTATTTCACTTTATATGAGTAAAACATTTGGGGACATTTCCCTCTGGTTCAGCTGGATATCACGGAGGCCCTTGACATTTGACCAGAGGAGTCATCACCCAAAACCACGGGCAGCTGAACCCTGAGAACTCACCTCGGTGTTTATAAATACGGCAGTTGCATCAGGACCCTACAGGTGACATATCTTGAGGCCACACAGGTATAATTACAATCTGCAAACCTACTCAAGGGGAGTCGCAGGTGAAGATGATGAAGTCAGCCTCATTCCATTCCCTAATTAGATTCTCAGCCAAAGACAAACAGCAACATACGGGACATCAAGGTGAGCAGAGGCGCTGACAGCAGCGCTACTCACAATGTGGCCTGTGATCTGCATGGGTCTGAGAATTGTTTGTTATTGGTTCATGGCATGTAAAGCACACAAAATGAGAGTAAGGATTTAAAACATTTAGAAAAGTTTGACAATCGTTGTATATCTGTTGAAACTAGTAATTCATAAATGTGTTTGTGTTTTGCAAGACTTTTTCATTTTCCGCTGTTCTGCTTCTTCAGTTTTATCAAAGTATTGATCTGCAACAAATTGTGTGTGTGTGTTGTGGGGGACTGATCCATCAGTAATTTGCCAAGCACTGATCTAGAGGTTAAGACCCTTTGGTCTATTGGTTGAAATGTAAAAACTAATTTTTTTAGACAAAAGAACTGATTTTACCTGGATATGATCAGTTTAAAAGTTTATTTCAAGTCTGACTAATCTCAATGAAACACTGAAGTCTAAATTTAATGTCAAGATTTAGATTTGGGCCGGGAGTGGTGGCTCACGCCTGTAATCCCAGCACTTTGGGAGGCTGAGGCGGGTAGATCATTTGAGGTCAGGAGTTTGAGTCCAGCCTGGCCAACACGGTGAAATCCCATCATCTACCAAAAATACAAAATAGTAACCGAGCATGGTGGCGCACACCTGTAATCCCAGCTACTCAGGAGGCTGAGGCAGGAGAATTGCTCGAACCCGGGAGACAGAGGTTCCAGTGAGCCAAGATCACACCACTGTATTCCAGCCTGGGAGACAGAGACTCTGTCCCCTGTCATACACACACACGTGTGTGTGTGTGTGTATTTAACTGGGCACGGTGGTGTACACTCGTAGTCCCAGCTACTCAGAAGGTTGACGTGAGAGGATTGCTTGATACTGGAAGTTTGAAGCCGCAGTAAGCTATGATTGAGCTACTACCCTTCAGCATGGGTGACAGAGCGCGACCCTGTCTCAAAAAAAACAAAAAACAAAAAAACACACCAGATTTAGATTTGACAATTTCAGGGCTAAATAACAAATTAATTAGCAGTTATTATGTTCATCAGACATAAGGCTATTTAATATCATTTCTTTTGCCTGATTCAAGGTTTCCAGGCTTTCAGAAAGCAGTACTATTTAATCAAATACCAATGGCATACTTGTTTCATGCGATACTACATTCCATAGGCAATAATAAAAATGCTATCGAGGCAAAAGTCAAGAGAAGTGGCTGTGGTCTAGATAAATGAAATACAATGTAATTAAGAATATGGATCAGAAAACCTAATTTTAAAAAAAGCAATTTTCTCCTTTAGGTTTGTCCTATCTTTATAGTTCTATGTAAATTTTTAACATCCAATACAGATCTCATAGTGTTATTACTGAAGTTCTCGCAGTTGAAGTGCTTGTTTACAAGTGTTTACCTCGCCAAACAGATAAACATTGAGGTGCCCTGTAATGGGTTTTTGTTTTGAGTCCATCCATTGATTTGTAAAATTCCGAGTGAGTAGATCCCCTGTGTAAAAGGCTTTTAAATTTGCAAGCACAGGAGTTCAATCAATTCCAATTGTTGGAGTGGGACCAACATCCTTAGGTGAAAGAAAACATTGCTTGATAACTCCTTTTATCTTTTTTAAGCTGAGAAAAGCGGCAGTCTCATTCAAATGCCAACTTCCCAATGAGAAACAAACACTTTCTACTTTATCTCCAACATAAGGCAGAAAGAATAAGAGAATTCAGCAAGCAAGAGAATACTACTTTGTATCTGAGTATCTGATAGCCATCATGTCAGAAACGGATCGCAAATTGAATGTTTTGCACCTTGTTCGTGGATACAGAAGTTATTAAATGGACTTATTCCTCTAATCATAAAAACCAAGTCTTCATATTTCCTCCCTCATATTATAAGTATTATTTCTGTTACCTTTTCCCTGATTATAAAAGTAATACATGTTCAATACAGAAATATGTAATAGGAAAGCAAAATCATTCATAGTCATATCACATTTAAAGATAAGCATTCCTAATATTTGTATATACCATTTCCCATTTTTTCTATGGGTATTCATATATGTTTATATATATATATTTTTTTTGAGATGGAGTCTCTCTCCGTTGCCCAGGCTGGGGTGCAGTGGCACAATCTCAGCTCACTGCAAGCTCTGCCTCCCGGGTTCATGCCATTCTCCTTCTTCAGTCTCCTGAGTAGCTGGGACTACAGGCACCCACCATCATGCCTGGCTAATTGTTTGTATTTTTAGTAGAGACGAGGTTTCACCATGTTAGCCAGGATGGTCTCGATCTCCTGACCCCGTGATCCACCTGCCTCAGCCTCCCAAAGTGCTGGGATTACAGGCATGAGCCACCTCACCTAGCCCATATATGTTTATATTTCTACATAGCTAAGAATAATAATGTATGCATTAATGTGAATCTTATTTTTTTGTTTGTTTGCTTTTGAGACAGAGTCTCGCTCTGTCGCCCAGGCTGGAGTTCAGTGGCATGATCATGGTTCACTGCACCCTCCATCTCCCAGACTCAGGTGATCCTTCCACTTCACCTTCCAGAATAGCTGGGACTTCAGGCATGTGCCACCATGCCCGGCTAATTTTGTTTATCTTTTGTAGAGATGGAGCTTCACCATGTTGCCCAGGCTGGTCTTGAACTCCTGGACTCAAGTTATCTGTCACCTTGGCCTCCCAAAGTGCTGGGATGACAGGCATGAGCCACAGCACCCTGATTACTCTTTTATTTATTATTAAATTATAAGCATTTTCCAGTCAATAAAAATTAACCAAGAACATAATTTGCAATGGCGGCATAATATTCTGTTATATTGAAGTTATAATAGATGGGAGGAGTTTTCTGCTGTTGAATATTTACTTTTTCTAGAGGTTAGGAAGAGCTTTACAGTCAGAAAGGCTTGGCTTGTTGACTCTAAAGTCCTGGCTGGGGCTGGGCACAGTGGCTCACACCTGTAATCCCAACACTTTGGGAGGCCAAGGTGGGTGGGTCACTTGAGGACAGGAGTTTGAGACCAGCCTGGTCAACGTGGCGAAACCCGGTCTCTGTTAAAAATACAAAAACTCTGGGTGTGGTAGTGCGCGCCTGTAGTCCTACCTACTCGGGAGGCTGAGGCATGAGAACTGTTTGAACCCGGGATGTGGAGGTTGCAGTGAGCTGAGATCGCACCACTGCACTCCAGCCTGGGAGACAGAGAGAGTCTTTGTCTCAAAAAATATATATATATATATGTGTGTGTGTGTATGTATATATGTGTATATATGTTTATATGTATATATGTGTATATATAGTCACCAAGAAAAATATATAGTACTACTATTGCTTGACTGTACATATGTGTATATATATACATACATATATACATATATATATGTATATAAAGTCCTGGGCCAGGTGTAGTGACTCACGCCTGTAATGCCACTACTTTGGGAGGCTGAGGCAGGTGGATCACTTGAGTTCAGGGGTTTGAGACCAGCCTGATCAACAAGGTGAAATCTTGTCACTACTAAAAATACAAAAAAATTAGCCAGGCGTCGTGGCATATGTCTATAATCCCAGCTACCAAGGAGGTTGAGGCAGGAGAATCGCTTGAACCTAGGAGGTGGATTTGCAGTGAGCAGAGATTGTGCCACTGCACTTCAGCCTGGGCCACAGAGCAAGACCCTGTCCCAAAAACAAACAAGCAAACAAAAGTCTTGGCTGGTTCCACCACTTATTAGCTATGTGACTTTAGTCAAGTTACGTATTCTCTATAAAGTGCAATTTTCTCATCTATAAAAATTGGGATTATAATACAAGTTACTTTATAGGGTTGTTGTTATAGTAAATAAAGATTATGCATATAAAAGAGTGCATCACAGTGTCTGACTTTTTTCAGTAAATGTTAATTATTTTGATACTGTGATGAATATCTTAGATCATACAGCTTTGGTCTAGTTTTATAAAATTATTTAATTTAAACAAATGCCAAGAAGACTTGAAATAGACATAGAGTTCTATATTTTAAAGAGTATTTTTCAGCTTTCAGTTTGACCAAGAGTAACTATTGAATAATGACTCTGTTAGATTTCTGTAAGTAAACAATTAGGTTGGTGCAAAAGTAATTGCGGTTTTTGACATTGAAAGTTATGGCAAAAACCACAATTACTTTTGCACTAACATAATAAGACAACATGGAAAAGTTACTGGATTTGAATAATGGAGCTAACTATCCTAAATATATATGCACCCAATACAGGAGCACCCAGATTCATAAAGCAAGTCCTTAGAGACCCGCAAAAAGACTTAGACTCCCACACAATAATAATGAGAGACTTTAATACCCCACTGTCCATATTAGACAGATCAATGAGACAGAAGGTTAGCAAGGATATCCAGGACTTGAACTCAGCTCTGCACCAAGCTGATCTGATAGACATCTACAGAACTCTCCACCTGAAATCAACAGAATATACATTCTCAGCACCACATCACACTTATTTTAAAATTGACCACATAATTGGAAGTAAAGCACTTCTCAGCAAATGTAAAAGAACAGAAATCACAACTATCTCTCAGACCACAGTGCAAAAACATTTTGTAACTGTCTACTTGACTTGGAATTATTCATATTCCTCAGATGTGTTAAAATTTGAAAGATGACTGGTTCACTTGGTAAAAGATAGAAAGAAAGGAAGGAAGGAGGGAGGGAGGAAAGGAAGGAAGGAGGGAAAAAGGGAGGGAGGAAAGGGAGGGAGGGAGGGAAGGAGGAAGGAAAGGGAAGGAAGGAAGGAGGGAGGGAGGGAAGGAAGGAAAGAAGAAAACACTTTGCACATGTCTTCCAAGAAATTAAACCTTTAGTATGCATTGCTCTGACCTGCCCAGGTTCACCATCAATTTTGACCTTTTCCCCTTTGTTCATCTGTTACCCCACAACTAACCTAGAAAAGTAGCTGCTGATGGCCAGTCTTCTGTAGAGGTGATAACTATACTGAAAAATACTTTCATATTCACAAATCTGTTTGTTTCTTATATCATCAAAGATGACAGAGAGGAAAAGAGAGGAGAGGAGAACCTGAGACATACTTATGTGTGCTGTGGACTGAATCATGTCCCTTCAAAATCCCTATGTCAAAGCCCTAACCCCTTATATGACTGTATTTAGAGACAGAGTTTTTAGATGGTAATTAAGGCTAAATGAGGTCATAAGGGTAGGCTTCTAATCCCATAGAACTGATAGCTTTGTAAGAAGAGAAAGAGAGTGGAGGTCCATTCCAAGATGGCCAAATGGGAACAGCTCCAGTCTGCAGCTCCTAGCGTGATTGATGCAGAAGATGGGAGATTTCTGCATTTGCAACTGAGGTACCTGGTTCATCTCATTGGGACTGGTTGGACAGTGGGTGTGGCCCACGGAGGGTGAGTCAAAGCAGGGCAGGGCGTTGCCTAACCCGGGAGGTGCAAGGGGTCAGGGGATTTCCCTTTGCTAGCCAAGGGAAGCCATGACAGACTGTACCTGGAAAAATGATATACTCCTGCCCAAATACTGTGCTTTTCCCATGGTCTTAGCAACCGGCAGACCAGGAGATTTCCTCCCATGCCTGGTTCAGCGGGTCCCATGCCCGGCTCAGTGGGTCCCATGCCCATGGATCCTTGCTCAATGCTAGCACAGCAGTCTGAGATCAATCTGTGAGACTGCAGCCTGGTGGAGGGAAGGCTGTCCGCCATTGCTGAGACTTGAGTAGGTAAACAAAGTGGCCAGGAAGCTTGAACTGGGTGGAGCCTATCCCAACTCAGCAAGGCCTACTGCCTCTATAGACTCCACCTCTGTGGGCAGGGCACAGCTGAGCAAAAGGCAGCAGAAACTTCTGCAGACTTAAATGACCCTGTCTGACAGCCCTGAAGAGAGCAGTGGTTCTCCCAGCATGGTGTTTGAGCTCTGAGAATGGACAGACTGTGTCCTCAAGTGGGTCCCTGAACCCTGTGAAGCCTAACTGGGAGAAACCTCCCAGTAGGGGCTGGCAGACAGCTCATATAGGTGGGTGCCCCTCTGGGATGAAGCTTCCTGAGGAAGGATAAGGCAGCAATATTTGCTGTTCTGCAATATTTGCTGTTCTGCAGCCTCTGCTGGTGATACCCAGGCAAACAGGGTCTGGAGTGGAATTCCAGGAAACTCCAACAGACCTGCATCTGAGGGACCTGACTGTTAGAAGGAAAACTAACAAACAGAAAGGAATAGCATCAACATCAACAAAAAGGACATCCACACCAAAACCCCATCTGTAGGTCACCAACATCAAAGACCAAAGGTAGAGAAAACCACAAAGATGGGGAGAAACCAGAGGAGAAAAGCTGAATATTCTAAAAACCAGAGCACCTCTTCTCCTCTAAAGGATTGCAGCTCCTCACCAGCAACAGAACAAAGCTGGACAGAGAATGACTTTGACGAGTTGACAGAAGTAGGCTTCAGAAGGTCGGTAATAACAAACTTCTCCCAGCTAAAGGAGGATGTTCTAACCCATTGCAAGGAAGCTAAAAACCTTGAAAAAAGGTTAGACAAACAGCTAACTAGAATAAAAAGTGTAGAGAAGACCTTAAATGACCTGATGGAGCTGCAAACCATGGCATGAGAACTTTGTGATGCATGCACAAGCTTCAACAGCTGATTCGATCAAGTGGAAGAAAGGATATCAGTGATTGAATATCAAATTAATAAAGCAAGAAGACAAGATAAGAGAAAAAAAGAGTAAAAAGAAGCGAACAAAGCCTCCAAGAAATATGGGACTATGAGGCCAGGCACGGTGGCTCACACCTGTAATCCCAACACTTTGGGAGGCCAAGACAGGTGGATCATGAGGTCAGCAGATCGAGACCATCTTGGCCAACACAGTGAAAGCCCGTCTCTACTAAAAAAAATCCAAAAAATTAGCTAGGCATGGTGGCGGGCACCTGTAGTCCCAGCTACTCAGAGGCTCCGGCAGGAGAATAGCATGAACCTGGGAGTCAGAGCTTGCAGTGAGCCAAGATCGTGCCACTGCATTCCAGCCTGGGCGACAGAGTGAGACTCCATCTCAAAAAAAAAAAAAAAAAAAAAAAGAAAGAAAGAAAAGAAATACGGCACTATGTGAAAAGACCAAATCTACATTTGATTGGTGTACCTGAAAGTGATGGGGAGAATGGAACCAAGTTGGAAAACACTTGTCAGAATATAATCCAGGAGAACTTCCCCAACCTAGTAAGGCAGGCCAACAATCAAATTCAGGAATTACAGAGAACACCACAAAGATAATTCTTGAGAAGAGCAGCCTGAAGACCCATAATTGTCAGATTCACCAAGGTTGAAATGAAGGAAAAAATGTTAAGGGCAGCCAGAGAGAAAGCTTGGCTTACCCACAAAGGGAAGCCCATCAGACTAACAGCAGATCTCTCAGCAGAAACCTTACAAGCCAGAAGAGAGATGGGGCCAATATTCAACATTCTTAAAGAAAAGAATTTTCAACCCAGAATTTCATATCCAGCCAAACTAAGCTTCATAAATGAAGGAGAAATAAAATCCTTTACAGGCAAGCAAATGCTGAGAGATTTTGTCACCACCAGGCCTGCCTTACAAGAGCTTCTGAAGGAAGCACTAAACATGGAAAGGAACAGCTGGTACCATCCACTGCAAAAACATGCCAAACTGTAAACACCATCGATGCTATGAAGAAAACTGCATCAATTAACGGGCAAAATAACCTGCTAACATCATAATGACAGGATCAAATTCACACATAACAATATTAACCTTAAATGTAAATGGGCTAATTGTCCCAGTTAAGAGACACAGACAGGCAAATTGGATAAAGAGTCAAGACCCATCAGTGTGCTGTATTCAGGAGACCCATCTCAAGTGCAGAGACACACATAGGCTCAAAATAAAGGGATGGAGTAAGATCTACCAAGCAAATGGAAAGCAAAACAAAGCAGGGGTTACAATTCTAGTCTCTGATAAAACAGACTTTAAACCAACAAAGATCAAAAGAGACAAGGCCATTACATAATGGTAAAGAGATCAATTCAACAAGAAGAGCTAACTATCCTAAATATATATGCACACAATACAGGAACACCCAGATTCATAAAGCAAGTCCTTAGAGACTTACAAAGAGACTTAGACTCCCACACAATAATAATGAGAGACTTAACACCCCACTGTCAACATTGGACAGATCAACGAGACAGAAGGTTAACAAGGATATCCAGGACTTGAACTCAGCTCTGCACCAAGCTGATCTAATAGACATCTACAGAACTCTTCATCTGAAATCAACGGAATATACATTCTTCTCAGCACCACATCACACTTATTTTAAAATTGGCCACATAATTGGAAGTAAAGCACTCCTCAGCAAATGTAAAAGAACAGAAATCACAACTAACTGTCTCTCAGACCACAGTGCAATCAAATTAGAACTCAGGATTAAGAAACTCACTCAAACTGCATAACTACATGGAAACTGAACAACTGCCACTGAATGGCTACTGGGTAAATAACAAAATGAAAGCAGAAATAAAGATGTTCTTTGAAACCAATGAGAAAAAAGATACAATGTACCAGACTCTCTGGGACATATTGGAAGCAGTGTTTAGAGGGTAATTTATAGCACTAACTGCTTACAAGAGAAAGCAGGAAATATCTAAAATCAACACCCTAACATCACAATTAAAAGAACTAGAGAAGCAAGAGCAAACACATTCAAAAGCTAGCAGAAGGCAAGAAATAACTAAGATCAGAGCAGAACTGAAGGAGATAGGGACACAAAAAACCCTTCAAAAAATCAATGAATCCAGGAGCTGGTTTTTTAAAAAGATCAACAAAATTGATAGACCGCTAGCAAGACTAAATAAAGAAGAAAGAAGAATCAAATAGATGCAATAAAAAAATGATAAAGGGGATATCACCACAAATCCCACAGAAATACAAACTACCATCACAGAATACTATAAACACCTCTACAAAAATAAACTAGAAAATCCGGAAGAAATGGATAAATTCCTGGACACATACACCCTCACAAGACTAAACCAGGAAGAAGTTGAATCTCTGAATAGACCAATAACAGGCTGTAAAATTGAGGCAATAATTAATAGCCTACCAACCAAAAGAAGTCCAGGACCAGACGGATTCACAGCCAAATTCTACCAGAGGTACAAAGAGGAGATGGTACCATTCCTTCTGAAACTATTCCAATCAATAGAAAAAGAGGGAATCCTCCCTAACTCATTTTATGAGGCCAGCATCATCCTGATACCAAAGCCTGGCAGAGACACAACAAAAAAAGAGAATTTTAGACCAATATCCCTGATGAACATCTATGCAAAAATCCTCAATAAAATACTGGCAAACCTAATCCAGCAGCACATCAAAAAGCTTATCCACCATGATCAAGTGGGCTTCATCCCTGGGATGCAAGGCTGGTTCAATATACGCAAATCAATAAACGTAATCCAGCATATAAACAGAACCAAAGACAAAAACCACATGATTATCTCAATAGATGCAGAAAAGGCCTTTGACAAAATTCAACAGCCCTTCATGCTAAAAACTCTCAATAAATTCGGTATTGATGGAACGTATCTCAAAATAATAAGAGCTGTTTATGACAAACCCACAGCCAATATCATACTGAATGGGCAAAAACTGGAAGCATTACCTTTCCGGCACAAGACAAGGATGCCCTCTCTCACCACTCCTATTCAACATAGTGTTGGAAGTTCTGACCAGGGCAATCAGGCAAGAGAAAGAAATAAAGGGTATTCAATTAGTAAAAGAGGAAGTCAAATTGTCCCTGTTTACAGATGACATGATTGTATATTTAGAAATCCCCGTCATCTCAGCCCAAAATCTCCTCACTGAAAAGCAACTTCAGCAAAGTCTCAGGATACAAAATTAACAGGCAAAAATCACAAGCATTCCTATACATCAATAACAGACAAACAGAGAGCCAAATCATGAGTGAATTCCCATTCACAATTGCTACAAAGAGAATAAAATATCCAAGAATCCAACTTACAAGGGATGCAAAGGACCTCTTCAAGGAGAACTACAAACCACTGCTCAATGAAACAAAAGAGGACACAAACAAATGGAAGAACATTCCATGCTCATGGATAGGAAGAATCAATATTGTGAAAATGGCCATACTGCCCAAGGTAATTTACAGATTCAATGCAATCCCCATCAAGCTACCAATGACTTTCTTCACAGAATTGGAAAAAACTACTTTAAATTTCATCTGGAACCAAAAAAGAGCCCACATTGCCAAGACAATCCTAAGCAAAAAGAACAAAGCTGGAGGCATCACGTTACCTGACTTCAAACTATACTACAAGACTACAGTAACCAAAACAGCACAGTACTAGTACCAAAACAGAGAGAGAGACCAATGGACAGAACAGAGGCCTCAGAAATAATACCACACACCTACAACCATCTGATCTGTGACAAACCTGACAAAAACAAGAAATGGGGAAAGGATTCCCTATTTAATAAATGGTGCTGGGAAAACTGGCTAGCCATATATAGAAAACTGAAACTGGATCCCTTCCTTACACCTTAATTCAAGATGGATTAAAGACTTAAATGTTAGACCCAAAACCATAAAAACCTAGAAGAAAACCTAGGCAATACCATGCAGGACATAGGCATGGGCAAGGACTTCATGACTAAAACACCAAAAACAATGGCAACAAAAGCCAAAATAGACAAATGGAATCTAATTAAACCAAAGAGCTTCTGCACAGCAAAAGAAACTACCATCACGCAACCTACAGAATGGGAGAAAATTTTTGCAATCTACCCATCTGACAAAGGGCTAATATCCAGAATCTACAAAGAACTTAAACAAATTTACAAGAAAAAAAACAAACAACCCCATCAAAAAGTGGGTAAAGGCTATGAACAGACACTTCTCAAAAGAAGACCTGTATGCCACCAACAGACACATGAAAAAATGCTCATCATCACTGTCATCAGAGAAATGCAAACCAAACCACAATGAGCTACATCACACGTCAGTTAGAATGGCAATCATTAAAAAGTCAGGAAACAACAGATTCTGGAGAGGATGTGGAGAAACAGGAACGCTTTTACACTGGT
Source organism: Macaca nemestrina (assembly GCF_043159975.1). Lineage (NCBI taxonomy): Eukaryota > Metazoa > Chordata > Mammalia > Primates > Cercopithecidae > Macaca > Macaca nemestrina. The sequence goes on from NC_092135.1 coordinate 113,303,397, forward strand.
AGTGGGAGAGTAAATTAGTTCGACCATTGTGGAAGACAGTGTGGCGATTCCTCAAGGCTCTAGATCTAGAAATATTTGACCCAGCAATCCCATTACTGGGTATATACCCAAAGGATTATAAATCATGCTACTATAAAGACACATACATACGTATGCTTACTGCAGCACTATTCACAATAGCAAAGACTTGGAACCAACACAAATGTCCATCAGTGATAGACTGGATTAAGAAAATGTGGCACATATACACCATGGAATACCATGTAGCCATAAAAAAGGATGAATTCATGTTCTTTGCAGGGACACGGATGAAGCTGGAAACCATTATTCTCAGCAAACTATCACAAAGACTGAAAACCAAACACCACATGTTCTCACTCATAGGTGGGAATTGAACAATGAGAACTCTTGGACACAGGGCAGGGAACATCACACACTGAGGCCTGTCACGAGGTGGGGGGCTGGGGAAGAGATAGTATTAGGAGAAATACCTAATGTAAATGATGAGTTGATGGGTGCAGTAAACCAACATGGCACATGTATACCTATGTAACAAACCTGCATGTTGTGCACATGTACCCTAGAACTTAAAGTATAATTTAAAAAAAAAAAGAAAGAAAGAAAGAGAGAGGAAAGAGTTATTACTCTCTTCATATATGTACACCAAGGAAAGGCCAATGTGGGGCACAGCAAGGAGGTGGCTCTCTGCAAGCCAGGAAGAGAGCAAAACTCAATAATGTTGGCATCCTGTTCTCAGACTTCCAGCTTTCAGAACTGTGAGAAAACAAATGTCTGTTGTTTTAGGCACCTAGTCTACAGTATTTTGTTATGGCAGCCCAAGCAGAGTAAAACAACATATGCAACCATTTTTACAATCTGAAATACATGACTTCTGAAGTTCTAATCAATAGTCTTATAAGTATATATGAGAAGGCACTCCTTATATACAGAAAGGGGTAAAACAAACTATGATAATTATCTAAATCCATTTACTTTCAAAAACATCTGAACCCTGGTAAGCAATACAAGTTGTTGATCCTAAAATCAATTAATTACATTTTCCATTATTCCTAGTAATAAACTGGGAATTTATAGGAATAAACTAGGAATAAACTAATAAATATTCCTAGGAATAAACTAGGAATTTATTATTCCTAGTAATAAACCCAACAGAACTGTATACATATGTGCACCCCAAAAATGTACAAAAATATTGATAGCCAAAACCAGAGAATGTATTTCAATAGAATACACATGTATTAAATGAATAATCTTTCTTCAAGCTCATTCTTTTTGGTAAAGAATTTTTAGGCTGGGCGCAGTGGCTCACACCTATAATCTCAGCACTTTGGGAGGCTGAAGCAGGCAGATCACTTGAGGTTAGGAGTTCAAGACCAGCCTGGCCAACATGGTTAAACCTTATCTCTACTAAAAATCCAAAAATTAGCCAGGCACGGTGGCATGCGCCTGTAATCCCAGCTAATTGGGAGGCTGAGGCAGGTGAATTGCTCAAACCCGTAAAGTGGAGGTTTCAGTGAGCTGGGATTGTGCCACTGCACTCTAGCCTGGGCGACAGACTGATTGAGACTGTCTCAAAAAACAGAATTTTTAAAAAGTGTAATTTTCCCTCTATTTACATTTTTAAAAGAGCTTGGGCAGTAAAGTTTATAATGACAATTGTAGCAGCTAATCCCCAAGATGGCCCTTGTGTAGTTTCCTTCCCATATTCAGTAAGGCTAACCTGTGTAGCCAATGGGATACTGGGAAAATGATGTGGTGTGTCCTCCAAGGCTAGGTCATAAAATGCGTTGCAGCCGCTACCTTGCTCTCTCTTGAGTCACTGACTCTGGTGGATGCCAACCACCGTGTTGTGAGGACAATCAAGCAGCTCTGTGGAGAGGGCCATGTGGTAAGAAGCTGAGGCCCCCTGCCAATAGTCAGCATCAACTTAGCAGCCATGTGAATCAGTCATCTTGACGCAAGTCTTCTAGCCCCTCTCAAGTGTCCCAGCTGGCATCGTGACTGTTAACCTCATGAGTGATCCTGAGCCAGAATGACCTAACTAAGGTGCCTCCAAATTCTTCACCTTCAGGAAATTTATGCCATCATACATATTTATTATTGTTTGAGGCCAGTAAGTTTTGGAGTAATTTGTTCTGTGTGCAGCGATAGATAACTAAAACATATGCTGGTACAGTTACCGCATTGTTATTAAAGTACTCAACTAGTCCATATCTCTATTTATTTCATGCTGTATATGAAGAATTTAGAGTAATAAATTTAAAAAATCAACTTTGGGGTCAGGTAAGGATATTTAAAATCTAGTACTTCACAAGCACATTCCAAAAGAGGATATTCAAGTAGTATTTAAGTATATAAAAGGATACTCAACCTCATTAGCCATAGGGTAATTCAAATTAAAACAACAACTAGGCTGGGCCTGATGGCTCATGCCTGTAATCCCAGCACTTTAGGAGGCTGAGGTGGGTGGATCACCTGAGTTCGGGAGTTTGAGACCAGCCTGACCAACATGGAGAAACCCCATCTCTACTAAAAATACAAAATTAGCCAGGCGTGGTGGTGCATGCCTGTAATTCCAGCTACTCGGGAGGCTGAGGCAAGAGAATGGCTTGAACCCAGGAGGCAAGTTTGCAGTGAGCTGAGATGGTGCCATTGCACTCCAGCCTGGGCAACAAGAGCAAAACGCTGTCTAGAAAACAAAAAGGGGGGTAGGTACATAGTACGTAATTCCATTCATATAAAGTTCAAAAGCAGGCCACACTAATTTATGGTGATGGAAATCAGGATAATGGTTACCTTTGAAGAGGAGGAGGAAGCAACTAAGATGGGACATAGGGTGGGGAGCTTTTGGGTGTTGATAATAATCTATTTCCTCATTTGTCTGCTGGTTATGCAAGTGTGTTCACTTGCTGGATATTCCTCCAGATGTATACTTATGATTTGTACACTTGTCTGTATGTATGTTATTCTCAGATTAAAAGTTTACTAAAAAAAAACATCCAACATGGTAAGGTATAAACCCCAATTTTCTCATTGACATGGTTGAACTCTCATCAGGTGGGAGAGTGCTCTTGTTGTTAGAAGTTACATACTGAATTATCAAAAGGTAATAGGGCACAAGTTTGTAATTCTTAAATGGCTTAGAGGTAAAAATATAAAATATGTGTTATATATGAATATATAGTGTATATGATACATATACGGAATGAATATATATGTATGTATTTGTATATATGTATGTGTGTATGTGTGTGTGTATATATATATAGAGAGAGAGAGCTCCAATGATGAAGCAAATATGGTTTTTAAAAAAAACACAATTGCCAGATGCAGTGGCATGCACCTGTAATCTCAGCTACTTGGGAGGCTAAGGCAGGAGGATCACTTGAGTCCAGGAGTTTGAGACCAGCCTGAGCAACACAGTGAGACCCTGTCACACACACACAAACAAAACCCAAACAGGTTGGGTGCAGTGGCTCACGCCTGTGACGCCTGTAATCCCAGCACTTTGGGAGGCTGAGGTAGGTGGACCACCAGAGGTCTGGAGTTCGAGACCAGCCTGGCCAATGTAGGGAAATGCTGTCTCTACTAAAAATACAAAAATTAGCCAGGCGTCGTGGTGCGTGCCTGTAGTCCAGCTACTTGTGAGGCTGAGGCACGAGAATCACTTGAATCCAGGAGGCAAAGGTTGCAGTGAGGCAAAATCATGCCAATTTGATCATGCCAAAACAACTGGGGAGTTTGAGTGAAGGGTATGTGAGAGTTTATTGCATTTTTCTTGTATTTCTTCTGAAAATTTGAAACTCTTTCAAAATAATTAAAACATATTTTTAAAACAGCTGTTAGCTGGGTGTGGTGGCCCACAACTGTGGTCTTAGCTACTCAGGAGGCTGAGGCATGACGATTACTTGAGTCCAGAAGTTGGAGGGTTTAAAAAAAAAAATCCAACTGTTCCACTTACTAATTGTATTTCCACGGGCAAATGGTGAACTTCTCTATGTCTCAGAAGACTCATCTCTCAAGTGGGGATATTAGGCCAGGAACGCTGGCTCACACCTATAATCCCAGCACTTTGGGAGGCCAAGGTGGGAGGATCACTTGAGCCCAGGAGTTTGAGGTTCCAATGAGCTATGGGTGCACCACTGCACTCCAACCTCAGTGACAGAGCAAGATCTTGTCTCCAAAAAAAAAAAAAAAGAGTGGGGATATTAATATCAACTTTCAGGACTATTCTAATGATTTGACAAAATAATAAAAATAATAGGTAACAGTTATATAACTTGCCCTAGGTCACACACATAGTTTTTTTTGTTAGTTAGTTTTTGTTTTTGTTTTCGTTTTTGTTTTGAAACAGAGTCTCGCTGTGTCACCCAAGCTAGAGTGCAGTGGTGCGATCTCAGCTCACTGCAACTTCCCCTTTACCAGTCAAGTGACTCTCCTGCCTCAACCTCTTGAGTTGCTGGGACTACAGGCGTACACCACCACGCCCAGCTAATTTTTGTATTTTTAGTAGAGATGGGGTTTTGCCATGTTGGCAAGGCTGGTCTCGAACTCCTGACCCCAGGTGATTCACCCGCCTTGGCCTCCTAACGTGCTGGGATTACAGGCATGAGTCACTGTGCCTGGCCCACAGAGCTAGCTTTTATGAGCCAGGATTTAAACCCAGGAATTCTGACTCCAAAACCTACACTCTCATCTAATGAACAAATCAATCAAGTGACTGTCACATAGCAGGTCATTAGTGGTACCTAGAATGATGACAATGCTTGTATTAGTTTCCCAGGGTTGCTGTGAAAAAGTGTCACAAACTGAGGCTGGCTTAAAACAACAGTATTTTATTCCTTCATAGTCTGCAGGGCAGAAGCACAAAATCAAGGTGCTGGCCACAGTATCCAGCCTTTGATGCACCTTGGGAAGGATCTTTCCTTGCCTCCTACACCCTATTGTAGTCTCAGATGTGCCTTGGCTTGATGGCAACATAATTTCATTCTGCGCCTCTGCCTTCACGTGGCTTTCTTGTGTGTGTGTGTGTGTGTGTGTGTGTGTGTGTGTGTGTGTGTGTGTCTCAGTGTCTCTTCTCCCCTTCTTATAAGGACACCAGTCATACTGGATTCTGGCCCTCTGTAATTCAGTATGACCTCGTCTTAATTTGATTACATCTGCAAACACCTTATTTTTAAATAAAGTCACATTCACGGGTACTGGGGATTAGGACCTCAACAATCTTTTGGGGGAACACAATTCAACCAGAAACTATGCTTAAGAACTTTCTGCCCTTTTCTTGCCAAATAGAGTAAGTTTAACTGGAAGGACTTCCCCTGGGAAGAGAGGAGATGAAACTTGGACATGGAAAAAAAAAAAAAAAAAGAAAAGAAAAGGAAAGAAAAAAGAAATCCCTTCATGGCTCCTCCCTCTGCTTAAAGATGGGGAAATAGAGATGCTGCATTTTGTTCTCAGAAACGTGGACATTTCAAAGTTCAACCAGATCCTTCAGTGTTAAAGGGTACTGACCAAGGGCAGATGGCTCAACAGTTTTGAAAAAGGCCCGGGTTAGAGGAATAACGAAGGGTTATCAATGACCACTCAGGGTAATAAATGTAAAGTATCACATACACGTGAGCAGGGGACCTGGGAAAATTATGTTATATCTAGGTAAAAGTTTCTCTTCCTCTCTGAAAAGTACCTTTGCTTGGGGGGAATATAAATGTCTATGTAAGTATTGGATTTGAGAGTTGGAAGTTTCTAATGAGAGAGTATATTGCCATTTAACATTGCAGCAGGGGTGGGAAAGACAGAATCAAGGAGATTTGACTTGGAGTCTAGTGTTCATCTTACACCACCATGTGGAAGCCCTCAGGGATGATATTCTATCTTCAGTAACTCAGATTTTCAGAAATGTCATGCTGTGAATTATTATGTCTAGAGGAAGATCAGACATATCCCTGTGAATAGGGAAGTGATTTTCCCAAAAGGGAATTTGAGGCTCAGTGTGGGTATGAGTAAGAAAGCAATTACTGAGAAATGCAAGATTGAGGGCAGGAGATCAAGGAAAGAAACTGAGTTTTATCCACAAAGGGAATTCTTCTCAAAGGTTCTAACTTTTGGGAGCTCTCCCTTTGGGCAATGGGAATAATGACATGTAGCGTGCAGCTTATTAGTTTTTGCATGTCATAATTCTATTTACTCGCAGCATAATAGGTGAATCAGATACATCTGTACAGTCTAGTGTGGGAAGGACATGGAATTAAAGGATGGAGTAACAAAGGGAAATGTGGTTGGATGTTGCTTCCTCTGCATCCAATCGTGAGAAGCCTCCTTTCCAGAACAGGTAAGTATTGTTAGCATCCAAAAAAGCAGTGATCAGTCCCAAAGCAGAACAACACGAGATAGGGAAGAGCACAAAGCCAAGAAAGCCAACGCTCATGGGGATTACCCAGGAGCTGGTGTAGAATAAACCCATTTCCTTAATATTCTATGAAAAAGTAATCTTAGGAGATCCATGTATAGGGAAAGGGAGTTTGATGACATAAACAAGTGTAAAAGCTTAGCCAAGAAAACGCCACCACTTCACCATTTACCACTTCACAGTATATATTCACATTTTTATAACTTGTATTAAGAAAAATTACCAGGCCGGGCACAGTGGGTCATGCCTGTAATCCCAGCACTTTGGGAGGCTGGGGCAGGTGGATCACCTGAGGTCAGGAGTTTGAGACCAGCCTGACCAACATGGAGAAACCTCATCTCTACTAAAAATATAAAATTAGCTGGGCGTGGTGGTGGGTGCCCGTAATCTCAGCTACTTGGGAGCCTGAGGCTGAAGAATTGCTTGAACCCAGGAGGCAGAGGTTGTAGTGAGCTGAGATTGTGCCATTGCACTTCAGCCTGGGCAACAGAGCGAGACTCCATCTCAAAAAAAAAGAAAGAAAAATTACCGGAAATTTTGAGAAAAGGCAAAAATATGATTCTGTTATTTTTAAATATTATGAAAATAAATTCACCTCGGAACTATATCTGTTCACTGCCAATTAGGGTCTGAAGTCTGTGAAGTTGGATGTTTTACTTGGTGAAACTGATAATTGCAAATTATTTGAAAGAAAGAAGAGTCCATCTTTCTTTCCTTTCTTTATTCTTCAACTTTTCACTTCTCAAAGAAGGAGAGACAGACATATACTTAGAATGTCTGTCCAAAAGAGAAACTAACTCTGAAGGTTATGGTTTATTGCCATGTAGAAACATTAATTAGATTTGCAAATAATTTAACAATCTAATTTCTGTTTTTATTTATTTTACTTACCATATATATCAGTCTGATATTCTCACTTGCACTGGTTTTGTTAATCTCCTGGTTAAATAAAAGTTTGATTCATGCTAACATCTTGTATACAAATTACACTTATATTTTGAAATCATACATTAATGCCTGCATAACTTGTAGAAAATCATATCAAAGGACATATGCTTTCCATTTTTAGCCTGGTTGGTTACAGATTGAGTGGGAAAAAGGAGAAGGGCAAGAAGAAAACGTTTCAGGAAGTATATTTGTAGTTTGAAGAAGCAAACTTAATATTATAATATTTTAAATTTGACTGCCATGAATAAGCTTCATAAATTTACTGTAGCTGGTGGGAATATGTAGGTGATAGCAATGATTTTCAGTAGGAGCAGGAGAATTTTATGTTTATCAAAAAAGCAGTTTTGGATTCAAAAACAATACAAAACATTCCTTTAGGAAATTGTTCAGTATTGTAAACCTGAAAGCATGATGCAATGTTCTGTTTATATTTGCTTTATTTTTTAAATGCAAATTAAACAAAATATTGTGCTTGTCACAAATATACTTCAAGACTTTATCTTTTGGTGTACTGTAAATAAGAATTTTGTAGTTACTGTGGTGTGTGACCAATTAACTCAGCTTGTTAGTTACTGTGCTAATGAGGCCAAAGCCTTGGATCTGATCCCCAAATGATCAAGCCAGTCTTGCAAATTCATGCTGTGTCATTAGTCATAAGAGCAACCTGATGAAGTCAGAGAATCTCGATGAAGTAGCACAAATCCACTGGCCCCAAAGGAACTGCAGTTGTATATCCCAAAGTTCAGAGGTTGATCACATTCTTTATCATGGTATGGCAGCTACGGAAAAATGTTAAACCTGGAGCTGATGATAACCAATGATTCCTTTCTTGTGCTTTTTATCCTTTTTAAAAATATGAATGAAAGATAAGAATGTTCATCATCAAATTTCATATAATGCTTTAGTGTTAATAATCCATTCATCAGGATACAAGGAATCAGAGGTGTGGGAAAATTTAAAATCAGATGATCAGGCCTGGCGCAGTGGCTCACGGCAGTAATCCCAGCACTTTGGAAGGCCAAAGGGGTGGGGGTGGATCACCTGAGGTCAGGAGTTAGAGCCCAGCCTGGCCAACATGGCGAAACCCTGCCTCTACTAAAAACACAAAATTAGCCGGGCATGGTGGCGAATGCCTGTAATTCCAGCTACTTGGGAGGCTGAGGCAAGAGAATTGCTTGAACCTGAGAGGCGGAGGTTGCAGTGAGCTGAGATCATGCTACTGCACTCCAGCCTGGAAGACAGAACAACACTCCATCTCAAAACAAACAAAGAAACAAACAAAAAAAACCAGAAATAGGATAGTCAGAGCAGACATTGCCAAGAAAGTGCCATTTAAAGAAAGCAAGTGAATTAGCCATACAAGTGTCTGGAGAAAGCACCAGACCAGAAGTGACCAGAATGGGCAGTCACTGTGTAGTTTTTAGGTGGGTGTGAGCACAGAGTCCATCTTTCTTTCCTTCCTTTGTTCTTCAACTTTGCTTTCTCTTTCTTTCTTCTTTCTTTCTTTCTTTCTTTCTTTTCTTTTCTTTTCTTTTCTTTCTTTTTTTCACTCTTTCTCTCTTTCTTTTCTTTCTTCTTTTATTTCTTTCTTTCCTTCTTTCTCTTTCTGATGAAGTCTTGCTCTGTTGCTCACGCTAGACTGCACTGGCATGATCTCGGCTCACTGACCTCACTCCTAGCCTCAGGTTGTCCGCCCACCTCAGCCTCTCAAAGTGCTGGGATTACAGGTGTGAGCCACCGTGCCTGGCCTATAAATCTTAAATTGTGCTTTTTGTTTTTACTCATCTTTAGGAAGGTATAATTGACAAATAAACATTATATATACTTGTGGTATAAAATAAGTAAATAAAATTTGAAAAACAATTCACCAAAATATTATTAATATCAGTTAAGCTAGATCTTCTCTTGTATAGAAGAATTGTGCTCTGTCACTTGTTATAAATTGTAGCTTTATCTGACACTGACCAACCCTCAGGCTTCTTTTTAACTCACTCTGACTTATTTGTCTTACCCAGAGATTGTGGATTCCCTGTCATCAAATCAGTCTAAAGGGTATTAAAACCCCTATAGCCCTTATATCTTTGCCATAGGCTTTAGGTGACTAAAAAAAAATGTACTGTCCTCTCACTATCTAAGGACTACCTTCCTTAGTATCTTTACGTAAGGAAAAAACTGGTTTTTCTGTTTTATCTGACAAAAGGGAGACATGAGGGAGAGACTGAATTCTTTCTTGAAACAGAAATATTCCTATCTCTTATCAAGTATTTTTATTGTTTAATTTCCTACACTACGTACAACAGGATTTTATACCAAAAGCAGTAGCTTCCCTAAAGTGTACTTGGTACTTGTTTTTTGTCAAAGTCTATTCTGTCTTAAAGAGATCATATTTTTTCAAGCAACATTTTATACACATTCGAATGAGAGAAGCTTCTCTCGGAGGCTTTGTGCATGTATCAGGCAGTTTTCTCACTCATGATATGTGCTTCTGTGTGATACACGAAGCAAAATACTAATGTTATTCTTTTATTCTATTTTTTTGCAGTGCTTCCATGATTTTTATTTTTTTATTTCTTCTTTCTATAACTAGACTCAGATTCCAGAATGTCTATTTTTAAATTCATGCTTGCTACATGCTTTCATGGTAGATTATCTGCATATCCCCAAGAAGATTTTGTCAAGGGATAATTTCAGTAATTTGTTTTAGAAAACAATAGGAATACTGCATTTTAAAACATGTGTTGCCAAACTTCACCAACAATACACCCACAGGATAAACACACTCTGTGTGAACTGAACAATGCCGCTTGAAAACCTACACTCCAAATGTGTACATTACAACTATCGTGCAATAAGTAATTTTCCCAAGTTACCATGCTCATTGGTTTCCACAGGACAGGCAACCTAGCAGGGCATTCCCTCCATGAGGTTACGAAAACACATTGCGCTCCTGTAGACACACAGCGCCCTCCCCCATTGTGCTTATTGCCAAACACTGGGCTTCCCAATCGCTTTGTGTTCAGTCAGAGAAACAGGAAATCCAAACCCGGCCAGAAAAATGCACAACAGCTCAGCAGAAGCAACTTTAATAGGAGCTTAGGGAACCTTCCATTGCTCCCATCCTGGAAAAGCATGTGTTGTGGCAGAAAGAGCACAAACTCTAGCAATGGACAGGCCTCAGGTCATATCCTGGATCTGGCTGGGTTGCTGGGTTACTGGCTGGGTTGTCTCAGATAAGGTCATCTCTGGGTTTCATTTCCATCTTTTCATCTCTTTGTAAAATGGAAATTATCATCATACTCCCTACAGTGGAACCCACTGGTCAAAAGCCATTGCCAGGTCTGCTGCTGTTAATTTCAAGTGGGAAGTCTGAAGGATTGCTGCCGACAGTTTATGTACTGGAATCTTTCTGGCTTGAGCCACTTCCCCAGTGATTATTAACATTATGCCCTTTTTTCATCTCTAGATACAATCTAGAACCCAGGAACTGTTATGCCCAGACCGTTTATTCCCCGAAGAAGACCACCAGAGTCCAGAGTCAAAGCTAAGCAGCAAGGATCTTTATTACAGGTTCGAACCTGGAACTCTCCCTCGCTCGTGAAACGAGACGGGCAGGAGAGCTCCCCCACTGAGCTCCGAGCAGTGTTATATAGTCTAAGAAAAGTGGGCATAGAGTTATTATACAAATCAGATATATGATTGGCTAGTGTTTGAACAAGGCGATTTGGCTAACTATGATTGGTTCCTGCCATTTCTGATATTTTGGTTCAAACTTTGAGGCGGGAGAGCAGGTTTATGGCAGCAAGAGTTTATCTTACTTAAACACGTCTTGTGACCTTGCCTCAGAACTTACAAAATCTCTGGTATGTGCAAAACAAAATCTCTGGTATGTGCAGAAAACCAGGTACTCACAGAACTTACGAAATCTCTGGTATGTGCAAAGATTAGAGAGCAGAACAAGGGTGTAGCGGGTGGGGGGCGGGTATACATCTATCTTTGTGTCCTTTCATTTCCCCCTTCTCATAAGTAACTGGATGTCCAATCTTGGATTTCCAGAGTCTTATAATATAGCCTCACTTTCTGGGTGCAGGAGAGGCTGGTGATGGCTACGGAGGACCATTAGTTGGATGGTATCAAACCTTTCTCTGACAAATTGTAAAATTTTATTTACCACACAGGGGCCTATAGTGAATAGAAGTAGTAAAGACATTAGGGGGCCTAAAAGGGGTGCCAGAAGGGAAAACATTGAAGAGCTCCACCAATTGTTAGTGGCTGTAGTGAATTGTTGCTTTTTCATTTCTAAGCTTAGTTCGTGTAGGCGTTGGACTCTTTCCTCAACTAACCCTGACTCATTTATATAGAAACAGCATTCTTCTTTGAGGAACATACAGGTACCTCCTTTCTCAGCCGTGAGTAAGTCTAAGGCTCTGCGGTTTTGAAGGGTGACCTGTGCTAGGGAGGTGAGCTGCCGCTGAAGGGAGGCTAGGGAATAGGCGGAGTCTTCCATAGCAACAGAGAATTGTTGTAACAGCTTGTCGTTTTCTATCATGGAGTGTTGTAGGGCCCCTCCTGCTAACCCCGCTGCGACGACAGAGGTGGTTAAGGATATTCCGGCAATTAGTGGTAGAAAAACTGCTCGTCTATGTCGCGCAGTTTTAGTTGGGGCGGTCCCTGCCCAGCCTATGAACTCTGCCAGGGTTAGCAGTGTCAGTCGGGGAACTAGGGTAACAGGGATACACAACTGTCCATCAGAGATGCTTTTGGACAGAGTTTTTAACAGAGTCATATTATACCAGAAGAACACACCAGGGGGAGCATATATGGGACTATTAGGGTATGTAGCCGATTGGTTACAGAGGCTGTTGCTAAATGCCGAATAACAATAGGGGTATTTCTCTTGGTATGGGTCACGGTACAGGGCCACATTGGGTATCGTGACTATCGATGAGTTAAAACCTGTATAGTTTGTGGGAGGGGAGGATAGAGGAACAGCCGTTAATGGTGGTCTTCCTAGGGTTGCACACATAAAGCAAGAGGACAGGTCGCCTAAACCAGTGAGGTTGGCGAATGCTAGCCCTTCCCGTAATAGAGTTAGCCAGGAGAAGGGCTGCAAGTCTTGTGATAGCTTGGTTTCTTGCCTGTGGATTTGTGTGTGGATTAAGGGTTGAATCTGGACTAGACTTCTCCACAGATATAAATGGCTACTGGGCCAGGTACTAGTTGATGAGTAATATACTCCCCCATGTTGTGGGGTTGTCCACCGAGAGTCCCATGGGTCTCTAATTATCCAAGTGTAAGTGACGGGAGACTCAGTTTTGTAAAAACACCACCCTTGTCGTTCTCTCCAGTATCGGACAGAGTGCGTCTTACAGTAGCTATATGGGCAACCTGCACTCTGGTGCCACCAATAATTTTTACAATTATATTCAGTTTGATGATATTCAAAACAGATCATGGGTATTGCTGGTTGGGCAATCTGGAACCTAGTGAAATTGAGGTAAACTATAGTATTACACCCTGAGGGGGGGCAGTCTGCGCTAGCTAGCAGTTTACCCGCTTGGGGGGTTTCCCCGGGGTGAGTTTTGTTCTCATAGAGCCAGAACCTCCAGACATAGGGATTAGACGGCGCAGCAGTGAGGAGAGTCAGATGCATAAGGCATAAAAGCATAGGTAAGCTAGACATGGTTACGGCTATGGGGATGACGGCACAGGGTTAGCTTTAAGGGATTGTTCTTATCTTTGTCTATAGTCCATGTAACCGGTGCTCCAGACGGCTTGAGAAGGTCGGATGTTGGGTCCACTGGTTTGACGTGTGTGTAGTGGATCCACGAAGCGAAGCCTTCTACTTTGAGAGCGGTGGGAGTAGTCAGGAGTACTTGCAGTGGTCCTTTCCACCTGGGTTGAAGAGTTTCTTGCCGGTGGCGCTTGACTAGGACCCAGTCTCCCGGCTGGAACGGATGAGGCGTCGGCGGAGGTCCTGCCTCGTACAGTTCTCGTAGTCTGGGCCAAATTTCCTGGTGAATTTTCTGTAAGGCTTGTAAAGAGAACAGGAGCTCAGAGACATTTTCAGTTTCAGGTTTGAGTAAGTCATCTTTTAGACTGCGGACCAGGGGTGGGGGGTCTGCCATACATGATTTCATATGGTGTGAGGCCTAGTCTGTAAGGGGTATTTCGGGCCCGGAACAGAGCGTAGGGGAGAAGTACTACCTAATTAGCGCCAGTCTCCATGGTCAATTTAGTTAAGGTCTCCTTCAGAGTCCGATTCATCCTTTCTACCTGTCCTGAGCTTTGGGGCCTATAAGCACAATGTAATTTCCAATTTGCCCCCAGAATGGAAGCCAAATCCTGACTTACCTTAGCAACGAAGGCTGGTCCATTGTCTGACCCTATTTGGATGGGAAAGCCATACCTGGGGAGGATTTCTTCCAAAATTTTCTTTGCTACAACCTGAGCAGTTTCTCTCTTAGTTGGGAACGCTTCTGTCCATCCTGAAAAAGTATCTACGAAGACAAGTAAGTACTGATACCCATATTTTCCAGGCTTTATCTCAGTAAAGTCTATTTCCCAATAGATACCAGGCCTAGTTCCTCTACACCTAATTCCTGCGGTGGTCTGGGTTTGGGGGCAAGCGTTGTTTAGTTGGCAGGCTTTGCAATTTGTTGTGACATCACTGGCCAGTTCAGCTATGCGCCTGATTCTAAACTTGGCGTGCCTGATTAAGTCCATCATTCGCCGGGCACCCAGGTGGGTTGTCCGGTGGATGTGTTCCAACACCTGCCATCCTAATTTTTCTGGTAGGATGGTTTGGTCATTTATATCAGTCCACCACCCATTTTTAACCTGTTTTAGGGGAAGCGTGTTCATCCATTCGCGATCCTGTTCGGTATGGTCGGGAAAACATGGCAAATCTCGCGGGCCAGGATCGGGGAGCTGGAGCGCGAGGAGCTGACTGGGAGCTTTTGCTATGCTCCTTGCGGTTTGGTCGGCTAAGAAGTTGCCTCGAGCAATTGGCGTAGTTGGTTTCTGATGCCCAGGGCAATGTACGATAGCCAATTTCTTTGGTTTCCACAAAGCAGTTAATAGAGCTAGGATCTCTTGCTTGTTTTTATTTCTTTGCCTTCGGCTGTTAATAGTCCCCTTTCTCTGTAGATGGCCCCATGTATGTGCGCAGTAGCGAAAGCATAGCGGCTATCCATGTATACTGTTAGTTTTTTCTCTGCCCCTAGGGTGAGGGCCTGTGTAAGGGCTATCAGTTCAGCTCTTTGGGTCGATGTCCCTGGAGGCAAGGGTTCCGCCCAGATTACCTCAGTCTCTGACGTTACAGCCGCTCCTGCATACCGCTGGCCTTGGTGGACGTAGCTGCTGCCATCAGTGAACCAGGTGAGTTCTGTGTCGGGGAGCAGACGATCTTGCAGGTCCTCCCGCACCCCATGCACCTGAGCCAGTATCTCAGTGCACTCATGGGACGGGGCGTCCAAGTCTGGATTTGGCAGCAGTGAAGCAGGGTTTAAAGAGGTTGGGGGCAGAAAAGTTATTCTGAGGGGGTTTAACAGCAGTCCTTGATAGTGGGTGAGCCGGGCGTTACTCATCCATCGGTCCGGCGGCTGCCGGAGGACGCCTTCAATGGCATGCGGGGTTATAACGCGCAACTCTTGCCCCATGATAAGTTTATCAGCGTCTCGGACCATTAGGGCGGTCGCCGCGATTATCCGGAGGCAGGGTGGCCAGCCAGCAGCCACTGAATCTAATTTTTTTGACAAATAGGCAACTGGCCTCTGCCAGGGGCCTAGGTACTGTGTTAACACGGCTTTTGCAACACCCTTACTTTCATCCATGTATAAGTGGAAGGGCTTGGAGACATCAGGGAGCCCCAGCGCGGAGGCTGATAACAAGGCAGTTTTGATTTGCTGAAAGGCCAGCTCAGCCTCTTCCCTCCAATTGAAGGGCTGCCGTTCCTTTGTTGCCTGGTATAGGGGCTTGGCTAACTCAGCAAATCCGGGTATCCATAACCTACAGAACCCTGCCGACCCCAGGAATTCTCTCACTTGCCGTGTTGACTGGGGTCTAGGGATGCGTAGGACTGTTTCCTTTCGGGCTTTGGTTAGCCAGCGTTGCCCCCCTTTTAATAGGTACCCCAGATAAGTTACCTCCGACTTGCAGATCTGAGCCTTTGTTGCTGAGGCTCGGTAGCCTAGCTCCCCCAGAGTCTTCAGGAGGTCCTCAGTCCTTTGAACACAAGTTTCCGGGGACCTGGCCACTATTAAGAGATCATCAACATATTGCAAAAGAGTTATTTCAGGGTGTTGCCGCCGGTACTCACCCAGATCTTCATGAAGGGCTTCATCGAACAGGGTTGGCGAGTTCTTGAACCCTTGTGGCAGTCTGGTCCATGTTAGCTGACCGTTGATGCCCCTCTCAGGATCCGTCCATTGAAATGCAAAGAGTTCTTGACTTTTGGGAGCCAGAGGAAGGCTGAAGAAAGCGTCTTTTAGATCAAGAACGGTATACCACTGTTTTTTGGGATGTAAGGCACTCAGAAGGGTGTATGGATTGGGCACAGTGGGATGTATGTCCATGACCCTTTTATTAACTTCTCTTAAATCCTGTACTGGCCTGTAGTCCGTACTGTTGGGTTTACGAACAGGTAACAGTGGAGTATTCCAGGATGAGTGGCAAGCCCGTAGGACTCCCTGGTCTAGGAGTCGGCGGATATGGGGCGTAATTCCTTCTCTTGCCTCCAGGGGCATAGGATATTGCCGAACCCGAACCGGGTCCGTCCCTGGCTTAACTTCCACAAATATGGCAGGTCGATGTTTAGCTAGCCCCAAGCCCCCAGTTTCTGCCCACGCTTCAGGGAAACGCTGGAGCCAAGAGTCAATTCCCTGATCGGGGGGCTTTTGCTCTTGATGGAGTGGGTACTCATCTTCTAAGGTGACAGTCAGGATAGATATTGGCCTGTTTTGGGAATCAGTTATCTTGGGCCCTTCTGGCTCAAAGTGGATTTGGGCCCCCGTCTTTGTCAGCAAGTCCCTCCCTAGTAGAGGGCAGGGGCTCTCTGGGATGACTAGGAAGGAATGGGAGACTTTTCCCGTTCCTAAGTCTACAGTCCTCTGGGTTGTCCAGGGGTATTTTTTGATGCCTGTGGCCCCGTGCACCCAGGATGTTTTCTTAGATATTTTTCCAATTGATTTGGTTAGGACTGAGCGTTCCGCCCCAGTATCGACCAAGAAGCGAACTGGGGACCCCTCCACTTGCAAAGTTACCCTGGGTTCGGGGAGGGGGTCCGAACCCCGTCCTCCCTAGTCAGAGTCCTGGGTAACGAGTACGGAGGTAGGGTTAGCTGGTCTCCGTTTCTTTGGGCAGTCTTTAATCCAGTGGCCACGTTCCTTGCAATAAGCACACTGATCTTTTTCTAATCCTTGCCTAGTGCCTTGCTTTTTCTGCTTTCTGTTTTGGCCATTTCTTGCCTGGGGGAAAGCTGCTACTAAGACTTTGGTCATTTCTTTGGTTGCCTTGAACTGTTTTTCTTCTGGAGTATCCCTATTATTATAAACTCGCTGGGCCATCTGAAGGAGGTCCTGAATCTGCTTTCCCTCTAAACCTTCTAATTTCTGGAGTTTTCTTCTAATATCTGATGCTGCCTGGTTTACAAAGGACATTACTACCGCAGCCTGATTTTCCGGTGCTTCCGGGTCCATAGGGGTATACTGTCTGAAAGCTTCCATTAATCTCTCTAAATACACAGCGGGGCTCTCTGTCTTACCTTGTAACACAGAATATACTTTAGCCAAATTGGTGGGCTTGCGAGCTGCAGCCCGGAGACCCGCCATTAGAGTCTGGCGATAAATGAGCAGTCGTCCCCTACCTTCTGCCATGTTGTAGTCCCATCTGGGCCGGGTCAAAGGAAAAGCCGCGTTAATGAGGTCAGGATTTGCAGTTGGCTGGCCGTCATCTCCTGGAACCAGCTTTCTGGCCTCAACTTGGATTCTTTCCCGCTCCTCCATTGTGAACAGGATTCGGAGGAGCTGTTGACAGTCATCCCAGGTTGGCTGGTGAGTAAACATGACACTGTCTAACAACGAGGTTAGATCTTTGGGATTATCGGAGAACCGAGCATTTTGGGACTTCCAATTGTATAAATCACTAGTGGAAAAAGGCCAATACATGAGACGGGAGAGCCCGGTATCATCGAGTGATCCTATTTCTCTGAGAGGCAGGGCTACAGTGGAGTCAGGGAGTCGGGAAGCTTGGTCCCGCTGTACGCGGCCTCGTGTTCGGCCGGCCGGCCCCCCCAGGTTACTTTCGCTCTCGGCTGCTTCCGCTTCTCGGTTTCCCTCTACGGAAGCACCACCCTGAGGGACTGGGTCCTGCGGGATAAGGTGCGGATATGGTGGGGGAAATGTGGGTTCTAACGTTAGGGGGTCCTGGCTGTCCGGCAGCACAGGGGCCGAGGGAGCAGAGGGAGTCTTTTGTCTTGTAGGTCGCATTACTAGGACTTTGCAGGGCTCAGGGATGAATGGAGTTATCCAGGGTGGTGGGTTTTCCACAAGATCCTGCCACACTAGAATATAAGGAATTTGATCAGGATGTCCTGACTGCCCTGGCAGGAAAATCTTAGTTTTTACCTTAGTAATAATAGAGAGACAGAAAGTTCCTTCGGAGGGCCACCCTACGCCGAAAGAGGGCCACTCCGAACGGCAGAAAGTAACTAGCTTTCCATTCTTTAGTTCTACGCTTAAGTTACGCCCCCGAGCCTTCACATCCTTAAAATTGGTAACAAGGAGTGAGAGCGGCGTGCTCTGGTTGTTGCCCATCTTTGGACTGCTCCTACAAAGAGAAGGGGGGATGAAAATGAGTGTGAAGCAGAGGGGAGTATCCGACAGGTCCGGTCCTGGAAGGGGAAGAAAAGGTTTTATGTTTCGTTTTGGGCTTACACTTAACACTTAACAATAACGGACAGACAGTAATAACAATGAGCATTCGCGAGCGCATGTCGGACTTCCGACCTGAGTCAGACGGGGCAACCAAGGATGGAGGCCCCCAGATGGGCACTGGGGAACATCTCCCACCAGTCCCGAGTGGCTGTCTTCTAGCGCGTCCGCCAAGACCGTGCCACTTACAGAACAGACCAATACAGATTACAGATTACGGATTTCGCAAAATTTCAGGGAGACAGACGGAGACAAAGACAGAGACAGTGACAAAGCCGGCTTACCTACAGATTAAGATCCGTTGACTTGGGGGTCTGGTGGGCTTGGGGGAAATCCCGGACGAGCCCCCATTTGTTATGCCCAGACCGTTTATTCCCCGAAGAAGACCACCAGAGTCCAGAGTCAAAGCTAAGCAGCAAGGATCTTTATTACAGGTTCGAACCTGGAACTCTCCCTCGCTCGTGAAACGAGACGGGCAGGAGAGCTCCCCCACTGAGCTCCGAGCAGTGTTATATAGTCTAAGAAAAGTGGGCATAGAGTTATTATACAAATCAGATATATGATTGGCTAGTGTTTGAACAAGGCGATTTGGCTAACTATGATTGGTTCCTGCCATTTCTGATATTTTGGTTCAAACTTTGAGGCGGGAGAGCAGGTTTATGGCAGCAAGAGTTTATCTTACTTAAACACGTCTTGTGACCTTGCCTCAGAACTTACAAAATCTCTGGTATGTGCAAAACAAAATCTCTGGTACGTGCAGAAAACCAGGTACTCACAGAACTTACGAAATCTCTGGTATGTGCAAAGATTAGAGAGCAGAACAAGGGTGTAGCGGGTGGGAGGCGGGTATACATCTATCTTTGTGTCCTTTCAGAACCTAGTTCTGCATCCTCTCCACTACAGCATGTTGGGAATCCTTTTGTATTTAGCTGCTTGGATACTAGAAGAGGATTGAAATTCCAGTCCAGTAATTCTCTTCCTAGTTCTTCCTTCAATATCATCAAAGCGGATTCAACATGTAACAGAATGTTCAACTCTGTTATTTTATTGGAGAAGACATAATAAGTTAAAATCACCTCACATATAAAATTTAGAGTATATTAGATGGTGATAAGGCTTTATATAGAGGAAATTGTGCAAGGAAGGGAAAGAAAATGCAGGAGAATGTGAAGCGGTTTTGCAAATACTTTAATAACTAACTCTCTTCTCCTTCAAGTCTTTCTTTAAATATCATCTTAATGAGGTCCCCTGATAACCAGATTTTTTTTTTTTTTTTTTTTTTTTTTTTTTTTTTGAGACGGAGTCTCGCTCTCAGGCTGGAGTGCGGTGGCGCGATCTCCGCTCACTGCAAGCTCCGCCTCTTGGGTTCACGCCATTCTCCTGCCTCAGCCTCCTGAGTAGCTGGGACTACAGGCGCCCGCCACCACGCCCAGCTAATTCTTTGTATTTTTAGTACAGTTGGGGTTTCACCGTGTTAGCCAGGATGATCTCAATCTCCTGACTTCGTGATCCACCCTCCTCAGCCTCCCAAAGTGCTGGGATTACAGGCGTGAGCCACCGCGCCCAGCCAACCAGATTCATATCAAAAACCTTTACTTGTGCGGTGTCTCACGCCTGTAATACCAGCACTTTGGGAGGCCGAGGTGGGTGAATCATTTGAGGTCAGGGGTTCGAGACCAGCCTGGCCAACATGGTGAAACCCCGTCTCTCCTAAAAATACAAAAATTAGCTAGGCATAGTGGCGAGTGCCTGCAATCCCAGCAACTTGGGAGGCTGAGGTGGAAGAATCGCTTGAACCTGGAAGGCGGGGTTGCAGTGAGCCAAGATCACGCCACTGCACTCCAGCCTGGGCAATTAAGAGAGACTCCATCCATCTTAATAATAATAAAAGCATTACTTCTGGTCCTCCATAATGTGCTCTACTTTTTCTTTTCTCCTTATGATGATGCCTATTATCTGTCTCCACTTGCTCCACGAGGACAGGAATATTTGTTTATCCCTAAGTTTCTAGAATATCGCACAGCACAGAGTACTCAATAAATATATACGGAATGAGTGGAAAGTGTAGTAGAGGACAGCCTCTCTGAAAAGTTGACAGCGAGGAAACATGTGAAGTTGGTGAGGGAGTCAGCCCTGAAGGAGGAAGCATGGCCAGGCTGTGCAGGCAGCAGAGAGTCTACTATGGTGGCAGTGGGGCCAACAAGATGGTGAATCATAGAAGAGGGCAGCGAGGGACCAGAGGGCATCAGTTCTGTAGGTTATTATCAATACAAGTACTTTGGCTTTACTGAGAATGAGAGGGGAAGCCACTGGAAAGTTTTAGAGCAGAGTGTATTATGATGGAATATGTTTTTAAAAGGATCACACTGGCTTCTCTGTTTCAAAAAGACTATAGTGAGTAAGGATAGAAATAGAAAAGCCAGACTGGGCACAGTGGCTCACGCCTGTAATCCCAGCACTTTGGAAGCCCGAGGCAGGCGGACCACCTGAGGTGGGGAGTTAGACACTAGCCTGACCAACATGGAGAAATCCCGTCTCTACTAGAAATAGAAAATTAGCCGGGCATGGTGGTGCATGCCTATAATCCCAGCTACTAGGGAGGCTGAGGCAGGAGAATCGCTTGAACCCAAGAGGCAGAGGTTGTGATGAGCCTAGAACGCACCATTGCACTCCAGCCTGGGCAACAAGAGCAAAACTCCATCTTGAAAAAAAAGAAAAGAAAGAAAGAGAAAGAAAGAAAGAAGGAAGGAGGGAAGGAAGGGAAGGAAAGGAAAGGAAGGGAAGGGAAGGGAAGGGAGAGGAGGGGAGGGGAGGGGAGGGAAGGGAAGGGAAGGGAAGGGAAGGGAAGGGAAGGGAAGGGAAGGGAAGGGAAGGGAAGGGAAGGGAAGGGAAGGGAAAAAGCCATTTAAGAGGCCTTGCAATAACCCAGGAGGGAGATGCCAATTACTTGGCCAGGTTGATGGCAGTACATAGTGGCTAGAGTCTATATACCTGCTAAAGGTAGAGTTGATGAGATTTGCTGACAGATTAGACATGGGGTATGACAGAAAGATGTTTAGGGTGACTTCAAGGTATCTCACAGAAGCAGTGGTTGAATATAGGTCCCATCAACTAGATGTAATGGCTGTGGGAGGCATTCTTGAGGGAATAGAACTAAGTGTTGGGAATCAACACATCTCTTCCAAATTCCCCCATCACACACACACACACACACACACACACACACACACACATCACCTCTGTTGACAAGTGAAGCTACAAAGGTAAGGATTAAATTCTAGACCCCAATGTTTAGCCATCCTTTGAACTCAGGCTGCTTGGCAACAGCATTTCTCCACTTTTTTCTATGTGCTTGTTTCCCTAGACTGATAACATTGAGGACTTCCAGCAGTAATAGATATTTAGAGCTAAATGACCCTTCATAAATCATTCTAGCATGGTACTTACCACACAAAATTGAATTTCCACATCCAATCAAAGATGCCATTGATTGTAATATGCACCATTATTTTTTGCATTGCTAAGAAAGAAAAAGCAGCCATTTGAAATATGATTGATATTTTCTTATTTATCTATGACTTACTTGGACATAGATTTTTAAAAATTCATATACTCTTATGCATATGTAAAAAGGAAAATATAAGCAAAGTAAATTAAAGTATTTCTAAAATGTTTTCCTTTATTAGGTTATTAATTACATTTTATTCAATGTTATAAAGTCCTCACTTATGCAACTAGAGTTAGAACATTATGCCCCTAATTAGTATTAAGTTCATCAGTTTCATCAATAAATTATAAGAAACATGGATTAGACAAAATAGAAAATAGAAAGTAGAAAATAGACCAGAAATTAAGGAGAGAAAATAGAAAATAGGTTTTGCCTCTCCTGCTACCAAGTTATGTTTAAGTCTAACACCTATTTTAGATCCACCATTAAAACTAGATAGACTAACTTTAGTCAGTTTGGGCTGTAAATAAAGCATGCATAATTGTATGAATGCCTATGGGCCCTGCAACTTCCTTGTATTCAGAGTCCAACTCCTCTGAACACATTTCATTTCAAACCTATATTAGCTTTATAACAAAGTACTCTCAAGTTCAGAAGCTTAAAACCACAAACGTTGATTATCTATTTCTGTGGGTTCCAAGTCCAGGAGTGGTTTACCTGGCTGGTTCTGGCTGGGGGCCTCTCATGAGGTTGCATCTCACTGTCAGCTGAGGGTGCAGTCTTCTGCAGGATTGACCAGGGCTGGGGAATTTCCTTCCCAGCTCATCCACATGGCTGTTGGCCAGCCTCACATCCTTGCTGGCTATTGGCTGGAAACCAGTTGCTGGCTACTCGGGCTTCTTCAGAGGGCTGTTCATAAAATGTCAGCTGCCTTCTCCTGAGCCAGTGATCCAAGAGAGAGGGAAAGCAAGTGACAGCCTGAGATGGAAGCTGCCCTGTCATTTTCACAGTATGTTACGGGGCCCACCAACCAACCCTGCTACAATATGAGATAGAACCACCCAAAGGTGAGAAGATGGAAGACGAGCATTATTGGGGACTATTTTGGAGGCTAGCTCCCACAAATTTAGTTTTTTCAATTTCCATGTTTCACTGCACAATAACTCCCAGTGTACCATGAAGATAATTGACAACATGGTGGGGCGCGGTAGCTCATACCTGTAATCCCAGCACTTTGGGAGGCCGAGGTGGGTAGATCATGAGGTCAGGAGCTCGAGACCAGCCTGGCCAACATGGTGAAACCCCATCTCTACTAAAAAAAAAAATTAGCTGGGCATGGTGGCACGCACCTGTAATCCCAGCTACTCAGGAGGCTGAGACAGGAGAATTGCTTGAATCCGGGAGACAGAGGTTGCAGTGAGCAGAGATCATGCCACTGCACTTTAGCCTGGGCGACAGAGCAAGTCTCCATATTGGGGGGGAAAAAAAAGAGAGAGAGAACTGACAATGCAATATTTGCTAAAAGGTTGTTTCACTAATACTTCCTTCAATAAGGAAGCTGGGAGAAAGGACTTCTGCTAAGCTACTGATAGCCATTTTGTGTTCAATGTTGGCACTGTCTGGATCTTGGCAGGTATCATTGGAAAGCTTTTTTTTTTTTTTTTTTTTTTTTGTGAAAACTACTTATTTACCTTAATGTTCCCAGAACCAATCTATGTGCAAGACACATGGTAGGTATTGTATAAATATTTGCTGAATGAATGAACTTTTCAGATGATCTAATCTAATTTCATTTCAATATTAGCCCATGGTTTCTCAGCCCTTCAAAAACCCTGGCTATCAAATCAATCATAATTCCTACTTACTAGAATTTCCTGGTCATCACTGGCAGAGGGAAAAATATGTAAGGCAAGAAAGAGGTAGGCGTAAGGATGCAACACAATAAGGGTGGAGAACATATCCACCCCCATAGCATTGTTGAAAGGTGTTGCAAAGTCCACCTCCACCAAAATATCTTCTCTTTTGATACCAACTAGCACTATGACCTGATCTAAAAATGGGCATTGCCTTTTTAAAAGGAATAAGTACTTTTGAGAAGGGAAGGAAATGAAAGGATTCTACCCTAGCTTTGCTAATGAATCAGGACTGATCTGACAAGCATCACTTTGAAATTTCGAATGAGTATTGGCCTTAGGGCAATGAGATCAAAATGAACACATTTCAGTAAGAACTAAAAAGAGGGAGCATTAGGAAGACACGAGGCCAAGAATGACAAGAGCATAGACCCACTGTCCCGCTGTGCTGCTTTCTCCAAAAGATTGTCAACACACGCTAAAAAAGGATATTTGAATGGTTTATAGATACTCTATTCTGAAGTTTTAGCACATTTTTTATTTTTTATATTTCAATTTTCTAAAATTAGAATACACCTTAATGTGGAATGTTATACGTCTCCTCAAAAATAAGAACAGAATACCTATTCTCAGCAACAACAAAGATAGAAAAGCAATGGCACACATTAGAATTCCAAAATTCAGTGGTTGCTCCTTTCCAGGCTGAAATTTATGCTCCAGGAAGGTGTCTTTTATTTATTTGTTTATTTAGTAACACAGTGTGGCTCTGTTACCCAGGCTGGAGTGCAGTGGTGCGACCTGGGCTCACTGCAACCTCCACCTTCCGGGTTAAAGTATTCTCATGCCTCAGCCTCCCAAATAGCTGAGATTACAGGCATGTGCCACCACTTCCAGCTAATTTTTGTATTTTTAGTAGATGTGGGGTTTTGCCACATTTGCCAGGCTGGTCTTGATCTCCTGAATTGAAGTGATCCTCCTGTCTTGGTCTCCCAAAATGCTGAGATTATGGGCATGAGCCACCGCGCCCAGCCCAGGAGGGTGTCTTTTAATCATTAGTTCTCTGTACATAATTAGCCCAAGTGTCCAGACTTCAGAGTAAGAAAAGGCAGTTTCAACTCTACCATTTCCTGGTATTGTGACCTTAGAGCTTCTTCAGGTCTTCATTTTCTGCATCTCAAAAATAGGAGTAGGAAGAGAATGTCCATCTTTGGGTTGTAATGAAAATGATTGATAAGAGCACTTCATTAACTGGAAGTCATTGTGCAAATGTAGTTGGTTGTCCTTGTCTTTGAAATTCTGAGTTGCTACTGATGCCCCAGGGAACAACCTTTGCCACTCCCTAGTGGTGGTGTGTTCTTCTGGGAGCACAGCTCCTAGAAATAAATCAACCTCCTTCATTACCCTTTTTGGAGATGCTTCTCTGTGGATATGCTTAATATTTTGTGTGGAACAACTGCATGAACACATTGCATAAAGAATACGTGGAGAATAATCTAAGCAGGGAAAGGTTGAAGTGTTCTTCTGTGTTTGCACCTTCTTAACCTTCTCCATTTCTCCACCCTTGTTAAGCCTAAATGTCCTCAATGCCCTCCTTGCCTGCATTTCATTGCCTTGTCTTTAACATCTTTGCAAACATAAAGTTTTTGTGAGAAGGAGCAAGTCTATAAATGAATTTGTGTTATGGACACTTTGATAACTCACATTTATGTTCTGTTAACTGTAGATCCTCTCTCCTTTCTAGCTTGCACCATCCTTAAACATGAAAGTATTTTTTAAATAAAAAATGTTTATTTAAATGTAGCTATTTGTAGATTCCTTTCCCTTTAGTCTGCACAAAAGTTTTTCCTGAGGGCAAGAATCATGTTTATTCTCTTTCTCTCTCTCTCTTTTTTTCTTTTTTAGATAGAGTCTTGCTCTCTAGTCCAGGCTGAAGTGCAGTGGCTTACTGCAGCCTCAACCTGGGCTCAAGCAATGTCCCCACCTCAGCCACCTGAGAAACTGGGATTACAGGCGTGTACCCACAAAGCCCAGGTAATTTTTTTTTCCTAAGGGACAGGGTCTCACTGTGTTGCCCAGGCTGGTCTTGAACTCTTGGGCTCAAGGGATCCTCCCACCTCAGCTTCTCAAAGTACTAGGATTATAGGCCTGAGCCATGGCACCCTTCCTGTTTATTCTTTATTATGTTGATTTAAGAACCCAGTCCTTGCCCTTGTACTCTCCTGCTATTCATATCCATCTGCTATTCATATCCATGCTGAATCAACTCCAAAAGCAAATGAACACATTCTTAAATGCTGATTGAAAACCTGGCATTGGCCGTGCGCAGTGGCTCACGCCTGTAATCCCAGCACTTTGGGAGGCTGAGGTGGGTGGATCAACTGAGTTTGGGAGTTTGCGACCAGCCTGACAACATGGAGAAACTCCGTCTCTATTAAAAATACAAAACTAGCCAGGTGTGGTGGTGCATGCCTGTAATCCCAGCTACTCGGGAGGCTGAGGCAGGAGAATCACTTGAACCCAGGAGGTGGAGGTTTTGGTGAGCCAAGATCGCACCTTTGCACTTCAGCCTGGGCAACGAGATCGAAACTCTGTCTCAAAAAAAAAAAAAAAAAAAAAAAGAAAGAAAAGAAAACCTAGCATTAAAGAGCCAAAGTAAATTATGTTTTATTTAATGAGGGGAAATAAAAGAAAAATATATATATTTTTTAAAAGCATAAAATTATGTTAGGGGTTTCACAATACTTGAACTTAAATTTTGTATTTATTTATGGTTGACATCCTTTAACATTTAACGATAAAAAATGTGATAATAAATTATACTGATGTTATTCCCAAGTTTTGCTTCTGCTTGAAAGGTCTTCTGACATCCAGGTTTGATAACAAATAGATGCAATGTGTGGTCTCTTGAGTCTGATATTTAATCTTAATCCTAAACTAGACTGTTTAAAGGAAAGAAGACATATGACAGATGACAACTGTGTTTCATCTTATAATTGAGCATATGGAGTCTTCCTTCTTACTCCTGAAGGGTGACACATTTCCTGCCCCAAGAAAACATCCAAGTATTTTATCATGCTCTTATTGTTCCAAGTGATCCAAAATATTTTTCTTTTCCTATTGATTTTTATATGGAGCTTTTCCAGATATTAGATTGAAGATTTTAGTTTAACCTTGTAGACTGAACTTTTCTTTTGAAATGCTTAGGATAGTGGTTCCAAGTTCTGAAAATATGATGCATTATTAAAGGTTTTATTTTTTATAAATAAATTCTAAGGAAGTACATCTGATTAAATGAATTCATTTGTGTAAAGTGTAGAGAACAGTGCGTGGCATGTAGTAGTGATATATAACTGTTAGCTATGTATTTATAATGAACATTGTCATAGCTATACATTTGTAATGGGCATATATACATTGCTAGACATCAGTATATTTTATTGAGTAAAGTTGTATAAATAAATCCATACAAATTATTTTCCTTAAAACTTAATGCAAATGAGATTTTTTGAAAATCCTTAAAATATGAAAATTCACTTTCCCTGGTATTCAGCCATGATATATACTTTTAAAATCTGTGTATATATTCAATTATTTTACTTTGAAAATTACAAAATCGACATATTGGCAAGCAACCCCAAGATAAAACAACACTTTCATGTGGCAATCACTTTTCAGCCCTCAAGCATGATAGGCTGTATCAGGTTGGAGGTTACTAAGGCTTTACTGGGGCCGCCATAGTTTACTAGGGCTGCCATAATATAATACTATATACTGAATGGCTTAAACCAGAGAAGTGATTTTCTCACAATTCTGGAGGCTAGAATTTCAAAATGAAGGAAGCTTTAGTTTCTTCTGGCTTCTCTCTCCTTGGCTGGCAGATGGCTGCCTTCCCCGCTGTGTCCTCACATAACCTTTCCCCTGTGGGGGCACATCCCCAATGGCTCTCCCTTTTCTCATAAGGACACCAGTCATTTTGAATTAGGGCCCACCCTCATGACCTCATTTAAACTTAAGTATCTCTTTAAAGTTCCTATCTCTAAATATTGTCACATTATCTCTCCACATAGTACTGGGGGTTAGTATTCAGCATGTGAATTTGGAGGGACACAATGCAGCCCATAACACAGGCCCTGTTCTACTTTTTTCTAATGTTAATTATACTTTTATTCTTTGGGGGTTTTTAAAATTACACTTTTTTCTTTTTTTTTTGAGACGGAGTCTCCCTCTGTTGCCCAAGCTGGAGTGCAGTGGCACAATCTCGGTTCACTGCAACCTCCACCTCCCAGGTTCAAGCGATTCTCCTGCCTCAGCCTCCCAAGTAGCTGGGATTACAGGTGCCTGTCACCATGTCCGGCTAATTTTTATTTTTAGTGGGGATGGGGTTTCACCATGTTGGGCAGGCTGGTCTCGAACTCTTGACCTTAGGTAATCTGCCCACCTCACCCTCCCAAAGTGCTGGGATTACAGGCGTGAGCCACTGTGCCCAGCCAAATTACACTTTTAAAATAAAGTTTTAATTTAGCTTTTCTTGTTATTAGAAACATAGCCAATCAGAGAACTCAAAATCTAAGATTTTAGAATCAAAGGAACTTACACTTCTGATCTAAAGATCGCTTTACATTACTTAATAATTTAGACACCGGAGTAAGACATGAAGAATACATCTATAAGGGTCTGGTACCAAAATCCTGAATTTATGCAAACTAGATTCTACATAATCAGTTCTAAGTCTCTGGATTTTTTTTATGAATTCTGGCAAAACCAAGTATATATTGGTTACCACTTTTCTAATTTCAGATAATTCCCAAATTTGTAACTTATAGTTGAATCGTGCTGTATAAATAATATTTAAAAAGTGTTAATGTAAACCTTTTCAAGAAATTCTATGCGTTATCTCAGTTAGCAACTGACAGACAATTCTTAGATTCCATCTAGACCAGTGGTGTCCACTAGAAATATAATGGGGATGACATATGTAATTTCATTTTATTATTTATTTGTTTGAGACAGAATCTACTCTGTCGCCCAGGCTGGAGTGCAGTGGCACCATCTCAGCTCACTGCAACCTCCACCTTCTGGGTTCAAGTGATTCTCCTGTCTCAGCCTCCCGAGTAGCTGGGATTACAGGCATGTGCCACCATGCCCGGATAATTTTTGTATTTTTAATATAGATGGGGTTTTACCACGTTGACCAGGCTGGTCTTGAACTCCTGACCTCAGGTGATCCACCCCCCTCTGCTTCCCAAAGTACTGGGATTACAGGCATGAGCCACCACACCCAGGCAACACATGTAATATTAAATGTTCTAGTAGCCACATTTAAAAACTAAAGAGAAAAAAATAAATTACTTTTATTAATATATTACTTTTAACCCCATATATGCTAAATATTGTCACTTTAACATGTAATCAATTAAATTATTAGAAATATTTTATATTATTACTGTTCTTTTCTAAGTCTTCAGAATGTGGTATTTGTTTTATACTTACAGAACTTCTCAATTCAGGTTAGCCACGTTTCAAAGTGCTCAATAATCACACGTGGCTCATGGATACTATAATACAGTGCAGGTCTAGATAGTTAGTTAGTTCAATGGTCAGCAACACATTGTATTAGGTGCAGGTCCATGCTATCCTTTGCTAGTGTGTTTCTGAAACAAGTATATTCATCTACTTTTAAAAATCTTTTAGGGTGTTTTAAGTTACTTCTATAGATTTCAAATCAACTGCCTTCCACAAAAATGACATTGCTTACTCAAATAATAATGTTTGAAAGTAGGATGGCCCGAGATTTGGTTAATTCAAAGCCTTCATAATGGGATAAAAAACCCCAGGCTCTTCTCTTCTTTCTTAAACCTCAAGATTCTCTCTCTTGAGGTCTCTACTAAACCCGTCTCTACTAAAAATACAAAAATAGTCAAAGGATGGCTGTGACGGTTACTATAAACATATCCATAGAGGAAAAGGCATTGCTTAAGCTTCTTTCTAAGAGATAGGAAAAGTTTTCCCAAAATATCCACCTAATACAAAAAAAGACAGTAAAGAAGAAACAGAGGAACAAAACAAGTTAGACATATAGAAAACAAATAGCAAAATGGCATAATTAAATATAAAAATAATAACATTAAATGTGGGCCAGGTACAGTGGCTCATGCCTGTAATTCCAGCCTTTTGGAAGGCTGAGGTGGGAGGACTGCTTTAGCTCAGGAGTTTGAGAATTAGCCTGGTCAACATACCAAGACCTTGTCTGTACAAAGAATAAAAAATTTAAAAATTAGCTAGGTTGAGGTGGGAGGATTGCTTAAGCCTAGGAATTCAAGTGTGCAGTAAGTTATGACTGTGCCACTGCAGTCTAGCCTGAGTGACAGAGTAAGATCCTGTCTCAGAACACCACCACCACCAACAAAAAACATTAAATGTAAATGGACTAAACAATCAAACTAAGAGGCAGAGATTGTAAAATTTGTTCTGGTTTGGACAATAAATTATAGTTCACCTAAAACAATATATTTTTATTTGGTTTTAATGTCATTAATAGGTAAAAACTCATATTGAAATTCTAATTATAATAACATAATTGTAGGACTTTCTCAAGGATAGTTCTAAGGAATTAACACCCACACATTCTTGGAATCAGAAAATTGAAACGCAAGGATATTCAATGAGCCATTGATGGGGATATTGACCTTACCAAAATAACGTAGGAGTTGAGGTAGAACACAAAGACTGTGAACCAGGTCCCCAGATCTCTGTGAATGAATATCTGTGTCCATGAATTGGAGGTGACGGAGACTAAGAGTAGAGAGTAGTAGAGATAGATCTTTTAAGTGTCTATAGTTAGTGTGTTATCTACTAGTTATTGTATTAGGCACTCAGATAAGCACAGAGAAATAAAATGTAGTCCCTGCCCATAAAGAGGGGTTCAGCATGAAGGGGCAGACAGCTTGTAAAGAAATAAGTGTGATCCTTTTGCAGTTCATAAGCATGATGTTTGGGTTTTCAAATGCTTTGAAAACTTTGCTTTGGGTTTTCAGATGCTTCTGTGAGAAGTACCTTCCTCAAACCCTGTTACAATGGTGGCTCACATCTGTAATCCCAGCACTTTGGGAGGCCAAGATGGGTGGATTTCTTGAGGCCAGCAGTTCAAGACCAGCCTGGCCAACATGGCAAAACCCGTCTCTACTAAAAATACAAACATTAGCTAGCCATGGTGGCCTGCACCCACAATCCCAGCTATTTGGGAGGCTGAGGCACAAGAATCTCTTGAACCCAGGAGACTGAGGTTGCAGTGGGCCGAGATTGTGTCACTGCACTCCAGCCTGGCCAACATAGCAAGTCTCTATCTCAAAAACAACAACAAACAAACAAAAAACAACCTTGTTACAACATCAGGACATCAGCACATTACCTGTCTAACATTTAAAAAATAAAGAAAGGAAGAAAGGAAACAGACAAATGAGTGAAATTCAATGATACAGGTGTTACAATTAAATAAGCTCCTGGATCAAAAAAGGGGAAAGAATCAATCCACCACATGGAGGATACAGCAATCAAGAAAGCCTTTAGAGAGAGAGGTAACATAAGATCTATTTGTTCTTGGATTCATTCTGATATTTTATTTGTAGAAACATTGGTAGTAGGAGTCCAGGTGCTGAGAAAGCTATAACAACTATTAATGCTGATGGTGGCTATTCAGCCAAGTGTGAGATATGATAGAGACTGGAGTTAAGTGGTTGATATAAGTAATCTAGAATAAGAGGCAGAGGCTGGGGGCCGTGGCTCATGCCTGTAATCCCAGCACTTTGGGAGGCTGAGGTGGGTGGATCACTTGAGGCCAGGAGTTCAAGACCAGCCTGGCCAACATGGATAAACCCTGTCTCTACTAAAAGTACAAAAATTAGCTGGGTGTGATGGTGTACGTCTGTGGGAGAATCGCTTGAACCCGGCAGGCAGAGGTTGCAGTGAGCTGAGATCGCGCCACCGCACCCAGCCTGGGCAACAGAGTGAAACTTTGTCTAAAAAAAAGAAAAAATTATTTCCTTGTAGAAGCTTTTCCCTCCCCGCTGACAGTCCCTAGGTAGATCCCTCTACAATAAGACTTGCATTTCTCTTGCATTATCACATTTCCCTCTTCCCTACTGAATCAGTCAGTGTTACAGACATACAAATGTGAGTATTTATTCTTTCAGATTAAGAAAAAACAAGGCTGAGTGTGGTGGCTCACACCTGCTATCCAAACATTTTGGGAGGCCAAAAGCAGGAGGCTCACTTAAGCCCAGAGTAACACAGTGAGACCTAGTCTTTACAAAAATTAGCCAGATGTGATGGCCTGCATCTGTAGTTCCAACTACTTGCTAAGCTGAGGCAGGAGGATCTTGAGTCCGGGGGGTCAAAGCTGCAGTGAGCTGTGATAGCACCACTGTACTCCAGCCTGGGCAACAGAGTGAGACCCTATGTCAAAAAAACAAAACCAAAATATCAATAAGCTCCCTGGACCCACTTGCACTACCAGCTACCATGCTACTCCTCTACTCTCCTTTTAGAGTAGCGGTTCTCATCTGGGGGCAGTTTTTCCCACAGGAGACATTTGGTAACGTCGGAAGACATTTCCGGTTGTCACAACTGGAGTGGGGTGCTACTGGTATCTAGTGGTAGAAGCCTTGGATGCTGCTAAACATACTCAAATGTGCACGATGCACCCCCCCATCCCCCGCCACACACAACAAAGCATTATCTGCTCCAAAATGTCTATACTGCTGAGGTTGACAAACCCTGTTTAAGAGCAAAACTCCTTAAAAGTGTCATCTCTATTTCAAATCTCCAATTCCTTCCCTCATTCTGTCTCTCTATTTTTTTTTCTGACATGGAGTCTTACTCTGTTGCCCAGGCTGGAGTGCAACGGTTCACTGCAACCTCAGTCTCCCAGATGCAAGTGATTCTCATTCCTCAGTCTCCCAAGTAGCTGGGATTACAGGCACACCCCACCACACCCAGCTAATTTTTGCATTTTTAGTAGAGACGGGTTTCACCATATTGGCCAGGATGATCTCAAACTCCTGACCTCAATGATCTGCCCACCTCAGCCTCCCAAAGTGCTGGGATTACAGGTGTGAGCCACCATGCTCAGCCCCCTCATTCTCTCTTGAACCTACTCCAGCCAGATCCTCGTCTGTACCACTTCCCCAAATGTGTCCTTGTCAGGATAATCCAACATCTAATGGTCACGCTCAGTCCTCATCAGACTTGACCTACTGGCAGTATTTGACACACAGTATCCTAGGTATCCAGTGTCCTACACTTAACTCTGTCTTCCCCCCAGGGCTACTACATTTGTATCCTTCCCATTTTCAGCTGATGTCAACTTTATTCTTCTGGTTCTACAAGAGGTCGTCCATGCTCCTTCTCTTCCTTTCACACTTGGCATCCAATTTGTTAACAAATCTTATTGGTCTTCCTTCAAAATGTGTCTGGCATTTAATTACTTCCTCCAACGTCCACTGCTGCCACTCTGGGCCATGCCACCCTCATGTTTCACCTAGTTTTAAGGTTCTAGATTACTGCGAGAGCTTTCGTAACCAGAGTGAGTGTGTGAAAGAGGTAAATTAGATGTCACTCCTTCTCAAAACTCTCCAAGGGCTTCCTTTCTCATTCAGAATAAAAGCCAAAGTCTTTACGATGTGCCCATACAGCCTTATCCAACCTGATTGCTGACACTGTGTCCTCCTTCTCCTAGTGAAGTTACCTCTGTTGCTACCATACTGCCCTTCCTGACATTCCTTAGACACTACAGCCACACTCGCTATGCATGGCCTTTGCACTTGTTGTTCCCACCGCCTGGAACTTTCTCCTTCAAATGCCCTGTGGCTTGTTATCCCCCACCCAGCCCTCCAGTCCTTACTCAAATGTACCTTGTCAGTAAGGAATTCTCTGCCAAGCCTTCTTAAAGGTGCAGCTACCTCTGCCCTGTCTCTCTTCTCTGCTCTATTTTATCCAAAAGGACAAAGTGTCTCCTCATCTGCTGGCTGCAGTGTCTCATGCCTGTAATACTCGTACTTTGGGAGGCCAAGATGGGCAGATCGCTTGAGGTCAGGAGTTCAAGACCAGCCTTGCCAACATGGTGAAACCCTGTCTCTACTAAAACTATAAAAATTAGCCAGGCGTGGTGGCATGTACCTGTAATCCCAGCTACTTGGCAGGAGAATTGCTTGAACCCAGAAGGCAGAGGTTGCAGTGAGCCAAGATCGCGTCACTGCGCTCCAGCCTGGGTGATAGAGCAAGACTTGGTCTCAAAAAACCGAAAAACATTAAATGCCTTCCTGAATGAATTTTCTTTCTTTTGCTTTTTTTCTCGCTCAGGTTATCTGTTAGACCTAATTAAGTAAGCTTATCTTCTTCTAGGCTTCAACTACTACTTGAATTTCATTAACTTTCCACATTTATTTATCTCTAACCTCACTTTTATTCCTGAATTTCATTTGTATTGCCAACAATTTGCTGTATGATTTTAACTGTGTCCACCAATTATCTAGACTTTAAAATCAATATTTAGAAACGCAAACATATTTACCGAACCGCTGACACTGACCTTAAATTAAAATAAACACATGCCACAACTGTTCTTTCTCTTACATATATTTTTATATTTTAAAGCAAGAACTGATGGAGTCATTCTTACTTTTTTCTAATATTTCCTATATCTAATTTATCCCTTCATCCTGCTAATTGTACCTCTTTTGAGTTGTCTCACATAGATCACCTCTTTTCCACCTTCTTATGTGTGAGTGGATGCAAAACCTTCCTAACCAGTTTCTCTACTCCCTACTATTCCAATTCATTCTTTGTATTATTGTCAGCTTTATATTTCCAAACACTTCCAGGACCTTCAAGAAAAATGTTAGAATTTCATAATAGGTCATAAATTCGTTTAATCTTCTGAACCACAATAGAGAGGAATTTTGTACCAAGCTCCTGGGAATCACTTTATATGACAAACTACATCCACTTGAGTGGACAAACCCTTGGAGCAAGTCAGCCCAAGATGGCACAGCTTTATTAATCCTTAGAGTCCAATAGGAGATCCAAGATTTGGAAGGGAGATGGAGGTTTTTCAGAGAAAGTGATGAGTTTACACAAGAAACAAACAGCACAGGGGCAAAACCAGATTATAACACCTCCAAAGAACTGAAACAATTCATGTACATTAAATATTTTAAGGTATATTAATATGATTTCAGGGTCTTCAAGTTTCCTTTGGGAGGTATGTGAAGTAAGAAGAAAAGAAATGAAAATGTAATCATTATAGTGTATACACACCCTTTCTGTCTTTCTGAAACAATAATTCTGCAATAAACCATTGGTGAAAGATGCATTCCCATCTTTGTGAGAACATCTCCCTTTTCTAAAACACTAGCTTGCTGGTGACTAGATCTTTGAAGACATACTTTGGTGCCCCGAAAGATACCTGATTAGCCAGACCAAGGGAACCGAGAAGGAGATTACACCTCTATTTTACTCTTATTAGTCTCTTTGCAGTTTGTACTTTCAGTAGACTACCTGTACTTAAATTTGCTTCTTAAAAGATGATGAAGACTGCAGAAAAAATACTATGTCCATATTACAGGTAAAGCAACAAAGGTCCCCAAAAGATGGAGGGACTTGGCCAGGATCACAAAGCTAGTAAAAAACTCATTTACTCTTTTTGTCATTAACATATTAAGTCCTATCAAGTCGGGATTCTAAAACTATGGGAGAATGAATCAAAGTAAATATCTTTATTTTTATTTTTTGAGACAGAGTCTCGCTCTGTAGGTGCAGGCTTGAGTGCAGAGGCACTATCTCGGCTCATGGCAACCTCTACCTCCCAGTTCAAGCGATTCTCCCACCTCAGCCTCCTGAGTAGCTGGGTTTACAGGCACCGCCACCATGCCCGGCTAATTTTTTGTATGTTTTTAGTAGAGACGGTGTTTCACTATGTTGCCTAGGATGGTCTTGAACTCCTGAGCTCAGGCAATCCAACTGCCTTGGCCTCCCAAAGTGTTAGGATTACGGGTGTGAGCCACTGTGCCCGACCCACTTTTTGTATTTTATTAGAGACGGGGTTTCACCTGTTGGCCAGGCTGGTCTCGAACTCCTAACCTTAAGTGATCCACCTGCTTCAGCCTGCCAAAGTGCTGGGATTACAGACATGAGCCACCACTCCCAGCCTGTTATTTTTTAAAAAATTTTAAGAGACAGGGTCTTGCTCTGTAGCCCAGGCTGAAATGCAGCCCTGCAATCATAGCTCACTGTAACCTCAAACTCCTCCCACCTCAGCCTCTCAAGCAGTTAGGACTGCAGGCATGCACTATGTTGCCCAGGCTGGCCTCAAACTCCTGCCCTCAAGTGATTCTCGTATCTCTGCCTCCCAAAGCACTGGGATTACAGGCATGAGACACCGCATCAGGCCCCAGAAGAAACATCTGTAAATGAAAGAGTCTGTAATGAAAGAAGCTCTACAAAATCAGTTTAGTGCCGTGTTTTCTCTATTAATTTTTTTTTTTTTTTGAGACAAACTCTGGTTCTGTTGCCCAGACTGGAGTGCAGTGGCGCGATCTCGACTCACTGCAAGCTCCGACTCCTGTGTTCACGCCATTCTCCTGCCTCAGCCTCCAGAGTAGCTGGGACCAAAGGCGCCCACCATCACGACCGGCTAATTTTTTTTTTTTGAGACGGAGTCTGGCTCTGTTGCCCAGGCTGGAGTGCAGTGACGTGATCTCGGCTCACTGCAAGCTCCGCCTCCCGGGTTCCTGCCATTCTCCTGCCTCAGCCTCCCGAGTAGCTGGAACTACAGGCGCCTGCCACCACGTCCAGCTAATTTTTTTGTATTTTTTTTGCTTTTTTTTTTTTTTTTTTTGAGACGGAGTCTCACTCTGTTGGCCAGGCTAGAGTGCAGTGGCCAGATCTCAGCTCACTGCAAGCTCCCCCTCCCGGGTTTACGCCATTCTCCTGCCTCAGCCTCCCGATCAGCTGGGACTACAGGCGCCCACCACCTCGCCCGGCTAGTTTTTTGTATTTTTTAGTAGAGACGAGGTTTCACCGTGTTAGCCAGGATGGTCTCGATCTCCTGACCTCGTGATCCGCCCGTCTCGGCCTCCCAAAGTGCTGGGATTACAGGCGTGAGCCATCGCGCCCGGCCATTTTTTTGTATTTTTAGTAGAGACGGGGTTTCACCGTGTTAGCCAGGATGGTTTTGATCTCCTGACCTCATGATCCGCCCGCCTCCACCTCCCAAAGTGCTGGGATTACAAGCGTGAGCCACCACGCCCGGCCTCTATTAATATTTTTTAGTTATACATCATGTGTCTACATTTTCATTCCATCGTGAGCTCCTCGAGGACAGTGCTTAGGTGATATTTATCTCTGTCTTCTGACACTGTATTTCTGCCATCCAGGCAGAAACGGCTCAATAAAAATGTATTGAATCGAATAAGTATTTGTAATTCACATAACAGACAAATGCCTGATGCCTAAGCAACTGTTTATTTCCCCTTATCAATAAATGTCAGCATTGTTTTCTCCTTTCCCTGCTTTCAATTTCCTGTAAAAACCTAATAGTGACTGGCCAAGGAAATTTCCTTTTTAAATTCAAAGTTGGCGCACACACTGAAGACACTGCGATAATCTTAATATATTCCTCGTAGGAATGTGAAAAGTGTTCAGAGCAAAGGGTTAACATATTTGGAGGTCAAAAAATTGATTCTAGGCTGGGCGTGGTGGCTTCTGCCTGCAATCCCAGCACTTTGAGAGGCCAAGGCGGGTGGATCACCTAAGGTCAGGAGTTCGAGACCAGTCTAGCCAAAATGGCGAAATCCCATCTCTACTAAAAATACAAAAATTAGCCAGGCGTAGTGGTGAGTGCCTGTAAGGCCAGATACTTGGGAGGCTGAGGCAGGAGAATCGCTTGAACCCGGGAGGCAGAGGTTGCAGTGAGCCAAGATCACGCCACTGCACTCCAGTCTGGGAGACAGAGCGAGACCCTGTCTCAAAACAAAGAAACAAGCAAGCAAACAAACAAAAAACAGGCTGGGCGTGGTGGCTCACTCCTGTAATCCCAGCACTTTGGGAGGCTGAGGCAGGCGGATCACCTGAGGTCAGGAGTTTGAGACCAGCTTGGCCAACATGGTGAAACCCCATGTCTACTAAAAATTCAAAAATTAGCCAGGCATCGTGGCGCCTACCTATAATTCCAACTACTTGGGAGGCTGAGGCAGGAGAAGCTCTTAAATCCGGGAGGCTGAGGTTGCAGGTTGCATGTGACATAGCCGAGATCGCGCAATCGCACTCCAGCCAGGGCAACAAGAACGAAACTCCATCTCAAAACAAAACAAAACAAACAAACAAAAACCAACAAACAGCAACAAACAAAACGGAGGATGGTAAATAACTGTCCAGATACTTTCCAGCTTTGCCGCTATGTGAACTATTCCTTTTGTTTAGTTTGTTTTCAGCATGGGTGCTTTGGCACTTTTATGTACATTCCAGCCTCTGGGGACAGGCTTCCTAGAATAACAGGCGTTTGCCCCAGAGGCCGTGGGGTGGCCTCACTTTGGGGGCGTGGGTAGATCGCGGCTCCCAAGCCGGGACTTTGGGCTCGCAGGCAGGATCCCTTCCAGCCCAAGCACCCCGCCCAGGCGCGCCAGGCAGAGCCCCGCCCCACCCGGCCTTTCCCTTCCGCCCTGGGGCGCGGATCTTGCCTTTGAAACTGAGCAGCGCAGAGCGCGGAACCTGGCCGGCGGGCCACGTGACAAGCCCGGAGACAGCTCCGCCCACCCGCTTCCTGAGCCGCACATCCAGTCCTCCCTCCTCCCTTCGCACGTGGTGCCGTCGCTGCTGCCTCCAGCTCGCCCCGAACCCAGTTCCTGCAGCCATGGCTCCTGGCCAGCTCGGTGAGGCCCTAGTGGAGCGGCGCGGTTCGTGGCCCCCCAAGCTCCCGCCATCGGCGGCGGCGGCGGGACCCGGCATGCAGGGGCGGCGCTGCGGCCCGAAAGCCAGCGTCCCCGCTCCCCAGCCGGGCCCCAGCCTGCGTGTGGCCCGCCTTAGAGCAGGTCGCGGGTGTAGGACCTGAGGAGGCCTGGGCCAGGCCTGCGAACGCTGGGTCCAGGTGCTGGCCTTGCGATTCGAGAGTCTCCTCCCCCAGACCCTCCCAAGGCCTTGCAGACCACAGTGCAAAGTGCTGCGAGTCATGAGAAAAAAATGCCTTCTCTTTCAGCCTTATTTAGTGTCTCTGACAAAACCGGCCTTGTGGAATTTGCAAGAAACCTGACCTCTCTTGGTTTGAATCTGGTCGCTTCCGGAGGGACTGCAAAAGCTCTCAGGGATGCTGGTCTGGCAGTCAGGTAAGGCACAGCTAGTTC
This sequence comes from Macaca nemestrina, assembly GCF_043159975.1. Lineage (NCBI taxonomy): Eukaryota > Metazoa > Chordata > Mammalia > Primates > Cercopithecidae > Macaca > Macaca nemestrina. The sequence goes on from NC_092135.1 coordinate 113,342,393, forward strand.
ATCAGAAAGGAGTGTGATCACATTAACCAGGAAGTATTGTATTCTAGGCACCAGGAGCTAAATAAATGCCTTCCTTACTCCTCCCAGTAGCGCTGTGAGGTTGGTGCAATACTTCCCCACTTTATGGAAGACAAAAATGAGACTCAGAGAGATTTACTAACTTTTAAGACCTTGGACGGCCGGGCGCGTTGGCTGACGCTTGTAATCCCAGCACTTTGGGAGGCCGAGGTGGGCGGATCACTTAGGGTCAGGAGTTCGAGATCAGCCTGGCCAACATGGTGAAACTCCTTGTCTACTTGAAATACAGAAATTAGCCGTTGTGGTGGGACACGCCTGTAATCGCAGCTACTGGGGAGGCTGAGGCAGGAGAATCGCTTGAACCTGAGAGGCAGACGTTGTGGTGAGCCGAGATTGCACCATTGCACTCCATCCTGGGTGACAGAGAAAGACCCTGGACAACACACTGGAGAGATTTAACAACTTCTGCACAAGTTTAAAGAGTTGAGTAAGGGAGAACTAGGATTGGAACCCGTGCTGTTCCTGATTTTAGGGCCCTAGTCTTAGCCACTTCCTTAAACAGATTAACGTAGGTGGGCCACTTGTTATTCCAGGAAAACTTCAGTTACTTTGGTGAGTTAGTAAAACTTGACATCATGAAGATTCCAATCTACCTCCCTTCCCTTAGAATCTCCGGTAACCATATGAAGGTGCAAACCATTCATTCCCACGTTCACAAGCCCTTCATTAGCTGACTAGGCCGTGGAAAGAAGGGACTTAGCAGTGATTAAGCAGGATGCCGTTCCTGACGTCAAGGACTGGCATTCTGGTAGGAGAGGGAGTAAGTCTACTGAAAGGTAGAAAATGGAAAAGACTGTAGGATAGCTATTTAATAAACGACAGTGAGAGTTCGGAGGAACGAGATGCCCACCCCTGAAACATATTTTAGAATGAAAGAGGTGAAAGATGCCTGTCTGCTTTTTGTTGTCATGTGGAAAATTTGCTTCTTGGTTTCTAGATCCATGTAGAGGTAGGTTACTACCTTTTCTTTGTGCAGTTCTCAGCTATGTGAGCAGTACACAGCTTCCCTAAATTTAACAAGATGGTAAGCATGCCTTACTTTGTTAACAAACACATATTTTATATTATCCGATGCCTTTTTGTGTCTTGTCTCTGGTTTTCATGGGAAACCTGTGAGAATCATGGCAGGCAAGTTGGCTCTTTGCTCATCAGGAACCGAATGAGAATTCGAAGTCCAGACCTGTGTTCTTTCCATTGGGCCAAACTGGGTCCTCCTATGGTAATGGAACCTTCTTTAAGCAAAATCCTCATCTGTAGTCTCTTTTTTTTCCCACCAAACTTTGTATTATGGAAACATTTCAGACACAAAAGTAGAAAAATATGATGATCCCTTGTGTCCTGTATCTGTCTTCCACTTTAGGTACCTGTCAACTGATAAGTCTTATTTCTGTACCTCTACCCACTCCTCACTTACTTTCATTATGGTCATATCTTCTTTCAAAACTGGAAATGTAAATGTGTTTCTCTTCTATGAAAGGGTAAGAAGTTCACCATGAGTGATTTATTTAGAACCCAGCACAGTAAAGTTCATTGAATGAAGTGTAAACAACTTGGAGCATTTGTTTTTCTGCAACAAAGGCCACATTCAGTTGCAGTGGTATTTTATTCAGTTGCAGTGGTATTTTATTCAGTTGCAGTGGTATTTTATTCAGTTGCAGTGGTATTTTATTCAGTTGCAGTGGTATTTTACATATATAAACTCTTATAGTCCTTGTAACAACTTTTTAGTGTAGGTAGTGTTGTCCCCATTTTATAGGTAAAGAAACTAAGCACAACGTAGTTAAGTAACTTGCTTGAGATTACACAGCTAGTAAGAGGCCAAGTTTTTTTTTTTTTGAGATGGAGTTTCGCTCTTGTTGCTCAGGCTGGAGTGCAATGGCACTGTCTCAGCTCACTGCAACCCCTGCCTCCCGGGTTCAAGCAGTTCTCCTGCCTCAGCCTCGCAAGTAGCTGGGATTACAGGTGCCCGCCACCATGCCCGGCTAATTTTTTTGTATTTTTGATAGAGACAGGGTTTCACCATGTTGGCCAGGCTGATATCGAACTCCTGACCTCAAGTGATCCGCCTGCCTTGGCCTGCTGGGATTACAGGTGTGAGCCACCACACCTGAGGCCAAGATTTTGTAGGGGTGGAAAGGTGTCACGACCAATATTTTTATAAGAGAAGATAGGTTATAAGAGAAAAGCATAACAAATTTATTTAACAAAGTTTTACATGACATGAGAGCCTTCAGAATGAAGACCCAGAGATAGAGGGAAAACCATCCATTTTTATGTTTAGGTTCAACAGCGAATACACAGAAAGGTAGAAGTATGATTGGACAGCAAGGATATGCTGTATGCTAGTAGACTGAGGTGGAGAAAGCCAGGAAAGCTTGTTTGTCCAGATTCTTCTTGGCATTTCTAAAATTCCTTCTCCACCCTGCCCTCCAACAGGGTCTCCTGTCCTACTATTGGGCAAGGAGATAAGAGGATTTCTTGGCCGGGCGCGGTGGCTCAAGCCTGTAATCCCAGCACTTTGGGAGGCCGAGACGGGCGGATCACTAGGTCAGGAGATCGAGACCATCCTGGCGAACACGGTGAAACCCCGTCTCTGCTAAAAAATACAAAAAAAAACTAGCCGGGCGAGGCGGCGGGCGCCTGTAGTCCTAGCTACTCGGGAGGCTGAGGCAGGAGAATGGCGTAAACCCGGGGGGCGGAGCTTGCAGTGAGCTGAGATCCGGCCACTGCACTCTAGCCCGGGCGACAGAGCCAGACTCCATCTCAAAAAAAAAAAAAAAAAAAAAAAAAAGAGGATTTCTTTATGGCCAGCTCCTAGACAGAAAGCCAGGGGTAAGTTAGAATCATAAGTTTAATTCTTATGACTGGCTTTAGGAAAAGGGGTTCTAGATTCTGTAACCTGCCCTGGGGAAGAGAAGTTCTGGTTTCTGTGACTTCAGGGAAGAATGAAGGGTGAGAGGCAAGAGGACAGGAGAAAGTTAGATTTTTGTTTGTTTGTTTGTTTTTGAGAGAGTCTTGTTCTGTCGCCCAGGCTGGAGTGCAGTGGCACAATCATGGCTCATTGCAGCCTCGAACTCCCAGGCTCAGGCAATCCTTCTACTTCAGCCTCCTGAGTAGCTGGGACTACAGGTGCACACCAGCATGCCTGACTAATTTTTGTATTTTTAATAGAGATGGTTTCACCATGTTGTCCCCCGGGCCTTGAACTTCTGGGCTTAAGCAATTATGCCTGCCTTGGCCTCCCTAAGTGCTGGGATTACAGGTGTGAGCCACGATGCCTGGATAAGATCTTGGTTCTGGCTGGGCGCAGTGGCTCATGCCTGTAATCCCAGCACTTTGGGAGGCTGAGGCTGGCGGATCATCTGAGGTCAGGAGTTTGAGCCCAGCCTGGCCAACATGGTGAAACCCCATCTCTGCTAAAAATACAGAAAAGAATCAGTCAGGTGTGGTGGTGCACACCTGTAATCCCAGCTACTCAGGAGGCTGAGGCAGGAGAATTGCTTGAACCCGGGAGGTGGAGGTTGCAGTGAGCTGAGATTCCGTCACTACACTCCAGCCTGGGTGACAGAAAGAAACACTGTCTCAAAAAAAAAAAAAAAAAAAAAAAAAAGATCTTGGTTCTGAGGCTGCTTCTGAGCATATTTTTGGGTATTGTTATCTACAATCATTTTATCCCAGGAAGTTAACCATTACCTCGCCATGAGGCAAACTGATGGATTTTAATTGGATTTTAATTAGTGAGTATACAGCAGTGAGCATACATAGAATTATTTCCCAAGACTACAGCCATTATGTATAAATTCTTCAGTTCAAAGGAGTAGCAAGCTTTTTAATTACCCCAAATGTTTAATTCTAGAAATAAGTCTACCTTCTCTAAGTTTTAAGTGACTGTCTTCATTTGGAGGAAATGGATTTTATTTCCTGAACCCCAGGAAAAGAAATTTTGAATTTGAAAACATTTATGTCACCAGATTGTGGATGTTGGAACTGTGTGTGTCATTGGTCAAACACCAGTCTTTTGCAAATGGCTCCCCTTAATAGGAGTATCTACCCAGGAAATTCCATATCTTACTGGCAGAACTTGCTGCTTTAAAGTGTTTATTATAGTCTCAGCTACTTGGAGGATTACTTAAGCCCAGGAGTTCTCGGCGGCTATGCACTATAGTTGTACCTGTGAATAACCACTGTACTCCAGTCTGGGCAACATAGTGAGATCCCATCTCAAAAAAAGCTATGTATGTTGATTGTAGAAAATTCAAAAGTGTGGAAAACTATAAAGAAGGTAGTAAAAATGGATTGTAATTCTTAACATGTTAATATAGTTTTCTTCTAGCATTTTTATAAGCATGCACTTTATTTCATAGCTTACACAGAAAATAGATGCAGTTTTGCTTACTGCTTTATTTATGTTTGTTTATTTATTTATTTATTTTTTGAAATGGAGTTTCGCTGTTGTTGCCCAGGTTGAAATGCAGTGGCGTGATCTTGGCTCACTGCAACCTCCGCCTCCCGGGTTCAAGCGATTTTCCTGCCTCAGCCTCCCGAGTAGACGGGATTACAGGTGTGCACCACCATGCCTGCCTAATTTTGTATTTTTAGTAGAGGTGGGGTTTCACCATGTTGGCCAGGCTGGTCTCGAACTCCTGACCTCAGGTGATCCATTTGCCTTGGCCTCCCAAAGTGCTGGGATTACAGGTGTGAGCCACCCCATCCAGCCCCTGCTTTATTTTTTCTTACATATTGTGGACATTTTTACACACCATTACAACTTATAAAGTCTGCCAGAGTGTTCATGGTTACAACTTTCTAGGGGTCAGCTTGGTGATATAAATTAATATTTAAATACAGTCCTTCACTTGACCCTTTGTCACATTGTGTGATTATTTTTTCTAGTTTACTGGTTTTCCCCATGTAAAACTTTTTATTTGACATTTCTGTAATCAGACCTCTCAATCTTTGTTTAATAATTGCAAAGAATATTATACATATTTAATTTTGCTACATACATGATTTTTTAAATGCTTAAACCTTTGATTCATAAGGAATGTATTTTTGTGTGGTTTTAACCAGTTATTCCAATACCAACACCACTTTATTAAACAGTCTTTTATGTCTTCACTCACTTGATACGCTATCTTCATGTGGTGTCGTTGTTGCTTTTTGAGATTGGAGCCTTGCTCTGTCGCCTAGGCCGGAGTGCAGTGGCATGATCTTGGTTCACTGCAACCTGCATCTCCTGGGTTCAAGTGATTCTCCTGCTTCAGCCTCCAGAGTAGCTGGGATTATAGGTTCCAGCCACCACGCTCGGCTAATTTTTTGTATTTTTTTAGTAGAGATGGGGTTTCATCATGTTGGCCAGGCTGGCCTTGAACTCCCCAACTCAGGTGATCCATCTGCCTCGGCCTTCCAAAATACTGGGTTTACAGACATGAGCCACTGTGCCCGGCCAAGGATATTTTTAATGCTTTTTGTTACATACTGCCAACTTCTCAGTTGTATTTCTTAGTAATATTTAATGAGTGTGGCTTATGATTCAGTTTCTAAATTCTCTGAAAATTATAAAACCAATGCTGTGATAGTTACCAATTATCCCTGAACATACACAACAGTTAGGAAATATATTAAATAACCTTTTTTTTTAAAGTAAATAGAATTTTACTTAAGAAATCAAGTATAGTGAAAGACTTAAAAAATCAGAATTTTCTTGTTGAATTCACGCTCAAAATCTCTTGAAATGAAAACAGTAGATGCTTTGAATAGTGTAAAATAACAGTTCATCCACACCAGTAGTATTATTCTGTTTATCTGTTTTTCAGAGATGTCTCCGAGTTGACGGGATTTCCCGAAATGTTGGGGGGACGTGTGAAAACTTTGCATCCTGCAGTGCATGCTGGTAAGTGGTTGGTATCTTTAGTGTAGAACAGTCAGTGGTTTCTAGGAATATTTTAGTTGATAACGTCCTAAAATAAAGGAAGAAAAAGGCTCAAGAGAAATTTACATATAAAGTTAATGTTATGAAGTTGCTGGCAAATTTCATAATATGTTAGAACTGGTTTAAAATCCGGCTTGTCTTACTACTTGATGAATTCAGATTGTTTTCCTCTGCTTGCTATTAGTCCTCACCTGATGCGTAATTTAGAGGCTGGTATTTCCTGCTCGAGTGGCTGAAGATATTTAGATTTCATAGTATGAAAAGACTTTTAAAATAGTTCAAACTTAGAATGAAGCATCACAATGTAACCGACTTGCCAAAGAATGTTTTTTCAAAGTGCTTTACATTTGTTCATTCACCTGAGAATGAACTATATATAAACCAAAGTGACAAGAAACTGATATCCTAGTTTGTCAGTTGTGGTACAATTTGGTGAATAAAGCTGAATGGCTACAGATCATCAGACATCCATTGACTTACAGGAACGCATAGACTGTTCTGGAACTAGAAACAGTTTTGTAAAATTCTGTGTACCTTTTTTATATTTTATTGCTCAAGAAAAGGGGAGCAAGAACTGAAGAAAAGATTTTTAAATGTATCCTTTTTTTTTTTTTTTTTTGAGACAGGGTCCCACTCTTGCCCAGGCTGGAGTGCAGTGGTGCGATCACAGCTCGCTATAGCCTCTGCCTGCCTCCCAGGCTCAAGCAGTTCTCCCACCTTCGCCTCCCAAGTAGGTGGGACTAGAGGCATATGCCACCATGACCAACTAATTCTTGTATTTTTTATAGGGAAGGGGTCTTACCTTGTTGCCCAGGCTGGTCTCAAACTCCTGGGCTCAAGCAATCCCCGACCTTAGCCTCCCAAAGTGCTGATATTACAGGCATGAGCCACTGTGGCCAGCCAAATATATCTGTTAATCCTGATTTTTTTGTTTGATAACTCCTCAACTATATGTTTGATATTCTTTAAGAATATTATGCTGGGCATGGTGGCTCTTGCCTGTAGTCCCAGCACTTTGAGAGCTGAGACAGGAGAATTGCTTGAGCCCAGGAGTTTAAGATCACCCTGGGCAACGTGGCAATACCCCCCTTCTCTTTAAAAAATTAAAAAGACCAGCTGGGTGTGGTGGTGCATGCCTGTAGTCCCAGCTACTTGGGAGGCTAAGGTAGGAGGATTGCTTGAGCCCTGGAGATTAGGGCTATAGTGAGTTGTGATTACGCCACTGCAATCCAGCCTGGGCAATAGAGCGAGACCATCTCAAAAAAAAAAAAAAAATTTGTTTTTAATCGAGAGGATTTAATTTGATTGAAGACACTATGTTGAAAGAAATTCCTTAATCTTACTTGTTTTTTGAACCTAATACTTTGTTTAACTTTGTTAAATTAGGAATCCTGGCTCGTAATATCCCAGAAGATAATGCTGACATGACCAGACTTGATTTCAATCTTATAAGGTAAAAACCTGAAATTGAACTTTGAACACATTATGACCAATGACAAAGACTGTGCCAGACCTGGTATCCCTGGTTTTTCTTACTCACTGTAGACATTTACTGCCTGCCTTCTGTGTGACTTTGTATGTGTGTAAGCATTTTGGTTTGGCCAGATTTATATAACCAAAATACATACTTAAGGTTTTTAGGAAGTTAGAGTCTAAATCTTAGTATGTATAGGTTGAGTATCCCCTATCTGAAATGCTTGGGACCCAGAAGTGTCTTGGATTTCAGATTTCTTCAGATTTTGGAATATTTGCGATAACATATCAGTTGAGCATCCCTCAGAAATCCGAAATGCCCCAGTGAGCATTTCCTCCGAGTGTCGTGTTGACATGCAAAAAGTTTCAGGTTCTGGAGCATTTCAGATTTTGGAGCGTTTCAGATTTCAGGTTTTCCTATTAGGGATTATCAACTTGCACAACTAACTGAGTTATTTGCATAAAGATACTGGCTGTTTCTCTTAAATATACATAACAGCTTTATTGAGATCTAATCCACATACCATACAACTCACCAATTTAAAATGTACAAATCAGTGGTTCACAGAAGTTGTGCAACCATTACTGTGTTAGTCTATTCTGCATTGCTATAAAGGAATACTAGAAGCTGGGTAATTTATAAAAATAGGTTTATTTTGGCTCATGGTTCTACAGACGGTACAAGAAGCATGTTGCCAGCGTCAGCTTCTGGTAAGGGCTTCAGGAAGCTTACAGTCACAGTGGAAGGCAGAGGGGGAGCTGGCATATCACATGAGAAGAAGCAAGAGAGAGGGAGAGGAGGAGTTGCCCGGCTCTTTTACTTTTTAAATTTTATTCTTAATTTAATTTTATTTTATTTTGAGACAGGGTCTCACTCTGTTGCTCAGGTTGGAGTTCATTTGCACGACCTTGGCTCACTGCAACCTCTGCCTCTCGCATTCAAGTGATTCTCCTGCCTCAGCCTCCTGAGTAGCTGAGATTATAGGCATTTGTCACCACACCCAGTTCATTTTTACTATTTTTAGTAGAGATGGGGTTTCACCATGTTGGTCAGGCTGGTCTCAGAACTCCTGACCTCAAATGATCCACCCACCTCGGCCTCCCAGAGTGCTGGAATTAGGTGTGAGCCACCACGCCTGGCCTTCCCGGCTCTTTTAAACAACCAACTCTACATGAACTCAGAGTGAGGACTCATTATGGGGAGGGCACCAAGCCATTCATAAGGGATCTGCCCTTGTGACCCAGTCACCTCCCACCAGGCCATACCTCCAACATTGGGGATCACATTTCAAAATGAGATCTGGAGAGGACACACATCCCAAACCATATTAATTGCCACATCCCAGGCTGGTCTTGAACTCCTGACCTCAGGTGATCCGCCCATCTTGGCCTCCCAAAGTGCTGGGATTACAGGTGTGAGCCACCATGCTCAGCCCACAAAAGTTTTTAATTTTGATGATGTTGAATTTATTTATTTTTTTGTTGCTTGTGTTAATGGTGTCATATCTAAGAAACTATTGTCTAATCCTCAGTGATGAAGATTTTTGTGTATATTTTCTTTCTTTCTTTCTTCCTTTTTTTTTTTTTTTTTTTGAGATGGAGTTTCGCTCCTGTTGCCCGGGCTGGAGTACAATGGTGTGATCTTGGCTCACTGCAACTTCTGCCTCCTAGGTTCAAGCGATTCTTATGCCTCAGCCTCTCAAGTAGCTGGGATTACAGGTGCCCGCTACCACGCCCAGCTAATTGTTTTGTGTTTTTAGTAGAGACGGGGTTTCTCCATGTTGACCAGGCTGGTCTCGAACTCCTGACCTCAGGTGATCTACCCGCCTCGGCCTCCCAAAGTGCTGGAATTACAAGCGTGAGCCACTGCACCCAGCCTGTGTACATTTCTTTTAAGAGTTATTTTAGTGTTAGTTATTATAGTGTTAGTCTTTGTTTCATTTTAAGTTAATTTTTATATACAGACATGAAATAGAAGTCTTACTTTGTTTGTGGCTGTCCCGTTGTCTCAGCATCGTTTGTTGAAAAGACTGTTCTTTGCCCAGTCGAATGGTCTTGGCACCCTTGGTCTGCGTGCCTATTGTTATGCCAGTACCACACTATTACTACAGGTTGGTAATAAATTTTGAAATCAGCAAGTGTGAGTCCTCCAACTTCCTTTTTCTTATTCAAGAATGGCTTTGACTCTTCGGGGTCCCTTGTATTTCCACATGATTTTTAGAATCAGCTTGTCCATTTCTGCAAAACAACGCAGTTGGAATTTTCATAGGGATTGTGTTGAATCTGTAGATCAATTTGGGAAATGTTGCCATCCTAAGAATATTAAATTTTCCAGTCTGTGAACATGGGGTGTCTTTCTATTCATTTAGATTGTCTTTAATTTCTTTTAACATTGTCTTGTGAAGTAGAATTGTTTTCTTAATTTTTTTCTCATTCATTGCCAATGTATATTTTAATACAATTGAATTTTGTATATTGTTCATATATCCTGCGGCTTTGCTGCACTCATTTATTAGTGCTAAGAGGTTATTTTTGTGAATTTGGGATTTTCGGTATACTAGATGATATCATCTGCAAATGGAGATAACTTCACTGCTTTCTTTCCTGTCCTGATGCCTTTTATTTTCTTTTCTTTGCTAATTGCCCTGGCTAGAACTTCTAGTACAGTGTTCAGTAGAAGTGGTAAGAATGGATGTTATTGTTTTGTTCCTTTTCTTAAGACGGAGTTTTGCTCTTGTCACCCGAGTTGGAGTGCAGTTGCGTGATCTTGGCTCACTGACCTCCGCCTCCCGGGTTCAAGTGATTCTCCTGCTTCAGCCTCCCAAGTAACTGGGATTACAGGCGTGTGCCACCTTGCCCAGCTAATTTTGTATTGTTAGTAGAGACAGGGTTTCTCCATGTTGGTCAGGCTGGTCTTGAACTCCCAACCTCAGGTGATCTGCTCTCCTCAGCCTCCCAAAGTACTGGGATTACAGGTGTGTGCCACCTTGCCCGACTAATTTTTGTATTTTTAGTAGAGACAGGGTTTCACCATATTGACTAGGCTGGTCTCAGACTTCTGACCTCAGGTGATCCGCCTGGCTTGGCCTCCCAAAGTGCTGGGATTACATGCGTGAGCCACCGGCTTGGCCTCTTATCTTGTTTCTGAGTTTAGGGGAAAAGTATTTAGTCATTCACCATCAAGTATGATGTTAGCTGTGGGTTTTTCTTACACTTTGTCATGTTCAGTAAGTTCCCTTCTATTTTTAATTAGTTGAGTATTTTTATATGAATAGCTGAATTTTGTCAAATCCTTTTTGTACATCTATTGAGATGATCAGGTGGTTTTTTGATTTTTCTAGATGCAGTTTGTTAGTGTTTTGTTGAGGGTTTTTGTGTGAAGGTACCTACCTAAGAGATACTGGTCTCTAGTTTTCTTGTGCCATTTGTCTGGTTTTAGTAGGAGGGCAGTAGACTTAATAAAGATGAGCTGCAAAGTGTTTCCCCTTCTCTTCTGTTCTTCTGTTTTTTGTTTTTTTGTTTTTAATCAGTTTTCAAGTTACGCTTGTTTTGCTAGGGAGCCTGCCCCCAGACCTCCTCACACTACAGGTCTAGGAGTAGAACTGTACTTCACTGATTGTTAATTTTAGATTACTTCTGTATTTTAAATTATTCTTTTGGCATTCCTGTTACCATCATTTTTATGACCTCTCTGAAGGCAAAACAAATGTTTCACCCTTAGAATGCTCTGATATTTTTCATCATTGTACCAATCCATTGGAAAAAGAATCTAAATTCTAATGTTCTGAATAATAGTGATCGCATTCCAAAATGTGGATGTTGTCTGTAATCTTGTACTTTATCCTTTTATTAAAATGTTTTATAAATGTTTGATGGCTTGGTGGTTCCAGGTAGCTAAGGTTACGCAAGCAGCAGCGTTGCAGTGTGACGTGGAGGGAGTACTGTGTATCCAGATCCGGACAGCACCTGCTGACTAAATTCCCTCTGCTCGACCCCAGCAGGACACCCTGACTTTTTAACACACTTGTTAGAACTCCAAAATGTCAGGCTCATAGTTTATATTTTAGTTCTGTATGGCTTTTGATAACGTTAATAGTACTGACTTGTCTTTTTCCTAGATAGCCGTAAACCACATGAGTGGAGTTTTTAATGACGCCAGATTCGTCTTTGTTTTAGAGTTGTTGCCTGCAATCTCTATCCCTTTGTGAAGACAGTGGCTTCTCCAGGTGTAACTGTTGAGGAGGCTGTGGAGCAAATTGACATTGGTAAGTCAGAAAAACCATTTTAGAAGACTGAGAGAGGAGAGAATTATTTAAATTTTAGTGAGATTTCATTTTGACTTTCATTACTGAGGAAATAGAAAATAACTGCTTCTGGATTGTGTTTTGGGATTACTATAATTCATTTATATTTTCTTTTTTCATTTATATTTTCTTTTTTTATTTTTTTTGAGATGGAGTCTGGCTCTGTTGCCCAAGCTGGAGTGCAGTGGCATGATCTCGGCTCACTGCAAGCTCCGCCTCCCGGGTTCATGCCATTCTCCTGCCTCAGTCCCCCGAGTAGCTGGAACTATAGGCGCCCGCCAGCATGCCCGGCTAATTTTTTGTAGTTTGCTTAGTAGAGATGGGGTTTCACCGTGTTAGTCAGGATGGTCTCTATCTCCTGACCTCGTGATCCGCCTGCCTTGGCCTCCCAAAGTGCTGGGATTACAGGCATGAGCCACTGCGCCCGGCCTCATTTATATTTTCTAAGCTATTTTTTGTGTGCAGAGATTCATCTGGGTAATTTTCCTGATTTTTTTTCTCTTTTTTTTTTTTTTTTTTTTTGAGACGGAGTCTTGCTTTGCCCCCCAGGCTGGAGTGCAGTGGTGCAATTTCGGCTCACTGCAACCTCTGCCTCCCAGGCTCAAGTGATTATCCTGCCTCAGCCTCCTGAGTAGCTGGGATTACAAGTGCACACCACCAAGCCCAGCTAATTTTTTTTTTTTTATTTTTAGTAGAGACGGGGTTTTGCCATGTTGGCCAGGCTGGTCTCGAGCTCCTGACCTCAGGTGATCCATCTGCCTCAGCCTCCCAAAGTGCTGGGATTCCAGGCGTGAGCCACCGTGCCCAGCTTATTTTCCTGATTTTTAAGTCAAGAATTAAAATGGAAGTACATGCACAATGACTTTATTTCAAAGAGGTTCATAAGCTGATAGGGACATACAAAAATCATTATGTCTTTTGTTCTTCAAAGGTGGAGTAACCTTACTGAGAGCTGCAGCCAAAAACCATGCTCGAGTGACAGTAGTGTGTGAACCAGAGGACTATGTGGCAGTGTCCACGGAGATGCAGAGCTCCGAGAGTAAGGACACCTCCTTGGAGACTAGACGCCAGTTAGCTTTGAAGGTGGGATGCACTGTCATGATATTGTGAGTTATATCCATGGAGTGCAGCATTTGCCAGACCAGTCAGTATTCAATTCTTGGTAGATTGCATCACCTACCAAAGCTCTGCGTGGGGTTGCTGTCCTTTTGTTAAAAATTGAGAGACCAGCTATTACAGAGGTATTCTGTCACAAAGATTGAAAGAGGGCCGGCGCGGTGGTTCACACCTGCAATCCCAGCACTTTGGGAGGCCGAGGCTGGCAGATCACCTGAGATCAGGAGTTCGAGACCAGCCTGGCCAACGTGGTGAAACCCCGTCTCTACTAAAAATACAAAGATTAGCTGGGTGTGGTGGTGTATGCCTGTAATCCCAACTACTCGGGAGACTGAGGCAGGAGAATCGCTTGAACCCAGGAGGTGGAAGTTGCAGTGAGCCGAGATCACACCACTGCACTCTAGCCTGGGTGGCAGAGTGAGACTTTGTCTCAAAAAAAAAAAAGATTGAAAGAGATTTGGAAAGGGGTAATTTGTTGGGCCATTCATTGCTTTGGTGTCATTCATGGTGTCATCATATCGTGCGGCCACCACATAGCACTGAATGGTGAGGAGATCTTGTTTGCCGTGGACCTAGAAAACCATCTTGTCCCCGCTTTGGGAAGTGCTGCTAGTGTCTCACAAAACTTACGCTTTTTGTAGGCATTCACTCATACGGCACAATATGATGAAGCAATTTCAGATTATTTCAGGAGACAGTACAGCAAAGGCATATCTCAGATGCCCTTGCGCTATGGAATGAACCCTCATCAGACCCCTGCCCAGCTGTACACACTGAAGCCCAAGCTTCCCATCACAGGTAAAGCCTGAGCGTTCTGTGGCATGGTTTGCTGTGTCTGGAGAGTGTGTGTTTCTCTGTATTGCATCTGATGTGGTTCACATTCAGAAGATGATACATTCCATAATGCCTCTTGAAGCCATGTGATAACCATCTGGTTGGAGATGCCATTTGGACTGAAGAGCACAGAAGTTGAGTAGTCTGGAGTTCTGAAAAGGTGTCATGTGGAGATGGAGATTGGAATGTCTCCGCCGGGTAGATGTTTTTGAAGACAGGAGACAGGATGGGATGGCCTGGATTTTATAGAGAAGAGGGTCAAGAATGAGCTTTGGGGTAAAGGCTTGGTAGGTATACTGTGGAGGAACCAGCAGAAGAAAACTTGTGAAATTCCTGTTGCTGACTCTTGAGGAGCAAGTTTTCTAAGCCCTTTAGGTTTCCCCAGACATTACTGAAGAAATTGCAGCCTCTGGAAGAAGTCTGACTATTCTCCAAGGTCTGCTTTGTGGTGAGCCCGTCCTGGGGGTTGGTGCTGGGTATGTAAGGAGCCTGATGACCACTGGCAGGTTGGCTTCCAAGGAGCCATTTGCGGAGAGGGACAGCTGCAATACTGGATGCTGGCTTCTGCCCTGGCATTAGGATGTAGCCTCTCCTCCAGGAAGGACCCAGTATTTGATGAAGTAACATAAACCATCAAGTTCTCAGGAATTTGAATTGTTTTGGAGACCTAAATGTGTTGATGGTCTGGCACAGAGCAGTTGTGCATTTGAGAACAGAAAAGGGACTGTTTGTTTTGCAAATGTTGTAAGAAGCAGTTTCCTTGGAATGTTGGAGCTAGAAGCCCAATTGAAGTAGGCCAAAGGAGAAATGTGATGTTAAGAACTAACAATGTTAAAGAGGTTTCTTTGGCCGGGCGCGGTGGCTCACGCCTGTAATCCCAGCACTTTGGGAGGCCGAGGCGGGCGGATCACAAGGTCAGGAGATCGAGACCACGGTGAAACCCCGTCTCTACTAAAAATACAAAAAATTAGCCGGGCGAAGTGGCAGGCGCCTGTAGTCCCAGCTACTCGGGAGGCTGAGGCAGGAGAATGGCGTGAACCCGGGAGGCGGAGCTTGCAGTGAGCCGAGATCGCGCCACTGCACTCCAGCCTGGGCGACAGAGCGAGACTCCGTCTCAAAAAAAAAAAAAAAAAAAAAAAAAGAGGTTTCTTTGAACAGAGAAAGTAGGACTTCCCATGGGTTGGTAGAGTTTAGAGAGAGTTTTTAAATTTGTTCTGTTCCAAAGGTAGGCTGTGAGAGCCTGTCCTGCTCTGGTACAAGGGAGAGTGGGGGCAGGGACAGAGGTGAGAGTCCCAGGCATGGAGGCCTTGGAATCCCAAGCACTGCTGGGGTAGCTGGCCTTGGCTGAGAGCAAGGGCAGCCTCCTTCCTGCCTGGGGCGGTCAGCATTTGCTGGTGGGATGCAGCCTGGGCTTCCTTTCTCTGTCACCAGCTGAGAGAGCAATGGGGAGGGGAGCAGCGTGCCAGGTGGGAGGAGAATATGAAATAGTCTTCATGTTTGCTGCATTCTATTGTTCTGCCTCAGATAGATTTTTTTTCTTTTTTTAATTAAGATGATGGAGTCTCTCGCTCTATCACCCAGGCTGGAGTGCAGTGGTGCAATCTCTGGTTCAAGCGATACTCCTGCCTCAGCCTCCTGAGTAGCTGGGATTACAGGTGCGCACCACCATGCCTGGCTAGTTTTTCTATTTTTAGTACAGATGGGATTTCACCATGTTGGCCAGGCTGGTCTCAGACTCCTGACCTCAAGTAATCTGCCCGCCTCAGCCTCCCAGAGTGCTGGGATATTACGGGTGTGAGCCACCACACCTGGCCTCAGATACATTTTGACACTAACACTTCGCAAGTCCTCACAGCACAGTAATATTTTAAAAATGGAAATCGGATGATGTGAGACCCTACTGAAAACCATTCCTTGGCTTTTCTTAAGCACCTTGCCCTGCCCCACAAACCCTATGCTGCCTGCCTGCCACGTATCTGCCCCCTCTGCAGCTCTCCCTGCCCTGGCTCCTAGCCCCTCTGCCCTGTGCCTCCAGTGGGCCCAGCTCCTTCCGCTCCAGAGCCTCTGGGGCCTTGTCCCCTTCACCCAGAATTCTTCCCTCTGCCCTTCACGATCCTGGTTTCTTGTTATTCAGTCCTCACCTCCTCAGAGAAGCCTTCCCTGACCACTCAGACCAAAGTAGCCGCCCATGATGCTTTCATCCCGTCACCCTGTTTTGCTGCACGTGTTTCTGTTTATTCCGTTCAAGTTGTCGTTCCCCATTAGGATGGCAGCTTCTTTTTTTTTTGAGATGAAGTTTCACTCTTTTTGCCCAGACTGGAACTCAGCGGTGCTGTCTTGGCTTACCGCAAACTCCACCTCCCAGGTTCAAATGATTCTCCTGCCTTAGCCTCCCGAATAGCTGGGAATACAGGCGCCTGCCACCACAACCGGCTATTTTTGTATTTTAGTAGAGATAGGGTTTCACCATGTTGGCCGGCTGGTCCTGAGCTCCTGACCTCAGGTGATCTGCCTGCCTCGGCCTCCCAAAGTGCTGGGATTACAGGCATGAGCCACAGCGCCCGGCCAGGATGTCAGGTTCTGAGAGCAGAAGCTGCATCTGTTTTTGTTTGTTGCCGAATCCCCAGGGTTTAGAAGACTGCTTGGCACATTCCCTAAATGTTTACTGAATGAACAATTAGAAACCTGACATTTTGCACAAATTTTTCCTTCTAGGACTTCTTGAAACCGATTTGTCTGCTGTTATATCTGAGCTATTTCCTGCTTATAGTTTATATTCTCCATTAAGATTCTAAGGCAAAAAAAAAAATCCCTATGTACTGTCAGTTCTTACACTTTTCATTTTCCAAAGCGTTTTCACTGGACTATATAAAAGCCTTCATTGTTCCTTAGACTGTGTGTGTGTTTCTTTTGAAGTTTAAAGTATTATTTGTGGTAAACATGGCAGAGGTGGCCCTGGACACATAAATAAGCGTTTCTTGTGTGAGATTCCCAGGGTTTCTCCCCATCATGGACTTATTTCCACAACAGAAAAGGCAGTTTGCCTTTTCATATGGTTTGAGTATTTGGCAGCGATGTTATTACGAAGTGTACAGTTGTGTTTGTATCTAAAACAAAATTGAAGCAAGAACAAAGATGGGGTTGTATGAGTGTGTGTATGTGTCTGAGATTTTAATGACTGGTTTGCTTATGTTTGGAAACACGAAGATTCCTATTTATTTCAGCTATTTACTAGATTAAGCAACTTTCATCATTTCTCTGTTGCACTTTCTATTTCAGTTATTAATGTCTTTGAAAATTTGATATTTGAAGGGGAACCAGATACTCTTTTTTATTTTGAGGCAGAGTCTTGCTCTGTTGCCCAGGCTGGAGTGCGGTGGCGTGATCTCGGCTCACCACAAACTCTGCCTCCCAGGTTCAAGCGATTCTCCTGCCTCAGCCTCCTGAGTAGTTGGGATTACAGGCATGTACCACCACGCCTAGCTAATTTGTGTATTTTTAGTAGAGACGGAGTTTCACCATGTTGGCCAGGCCAGTCTAAAACTCCCAACCTCAGGTGATCCACCCGCCTTGGCCTCCCAAAGTGTTGGGATTACAGGCATGAGCTACCACACCCATCCAGATACTCTTAACTATGAGATGTTTCAGAAACCAAAAGTTTTCTCCCACTTACCAACCTTAGCCTAAACCATCTATGATGAGTGGGAGGGAGATGGGGTAGTCATACATATGGTGTTTTGTTTTATTATGCGCGTTGTATGCCTTAGGGGATATTTTACTTTTATTGTTTACTATTTATTGCCTAGTTTGTTTCTTCTGTGCCTCTCCCGTAAATTTCATGAGGACAGTGATTTTATTTGACTTGATTTTTGGTTGGGGGAATTATTTTTTCAAGTTCTTTTTAAAATGGGCTTTATTTTTTTAGAGTAGTTAACAGGTTTACAGAAAATACACAGTGATTATAGGGAATTTCCATATACCCCCTCTTCCCCATAGTTTCTTCTATTGACATCATGCATTAGCGTGGTTCATTTGTTACATTTGATGAACTGATTTTGATTTCATCATTATTAAGTAAGGTTCATAGTTTAACATTCGTTCTTTGTGTTGTACATTCTCTGTATTTGGAAAAATGCATAGTGGTATGTATCCCCCATTACAGTATCACACACAATCGTTTCAATGCCCTAAAACTCCCTTGTGCTCCTCCTCATCCCCTCTTTCCCTTCTCCCCAACCCTTTGCAACCACTGTCATCTTTTTCTCTTTTCTTTTTTTTTTTTGTTTTTTGAATGGAGTCTTGCTATGTTGTCTGAGCTGGTCTTGATCTCCTGGGACTCAAGCAATCCTCCTGCCTTGGCCTCTTAAGGTGCTGGGATTACAGGCATGCACCACCATGCCCAGCTATTTTTACTGACTCTGTACCAATTTCCAGAATGTCAAATAGTTGGGATCATACAGTATGGAGCCTTTTAGACACTTTCACTGAACAACATGCATTAAGTTTCTTCCATGTCTTTTTGTGGCTTGGTAGCTTAATGCTGAGTAATATTTCATTGTGTATGAATGCACCACATTTTATCCATGGACATATTGAAGGGCATCAAAACTTCCAAAACTACTAAAAAGGACAGTTTTGGTAGTTGATGAACAAAATTGCTATAATTGTTTGTGTGCAAGTTTTCAACTCATTTTGGTAAATACCTAATATTTTCTTTTACTGTAGACTATTTATTGCCTATTTTTTATTTGCCTCCCAGTAAGCTCCGTAGGGACAGTGACTTTTTTTTTAAGAGGGTTGCAGGGACGGTTTTTTCCACTGATGTATCCTGAATACCTAGAACAGTGCTTAACATCGTAGTAGGCATTCAGTAAACATTTGGCAGGGTCTTTAAAAACTAGTAAATACTTGGCAAGGTCTTTAAAAACTATCTTAACCCATGAAGGACATGAAATTATACTTTTTTTTTTTTTTGAGACGGAGTCTTGCTCTTGTTGCCCACGCTGGAGTGCAGTGGCGTGATTTTGGCTCACTACAACCTCTGCCTCCCAGGTTCAAGCGATTCTCCTGCCTCAGCCTCCCGAGTTGCTGGGATTACAGGCGCCTGCCACCAAACCCAGCTAATTTTTGTATTTTTAGTAGAGACGGGGTTTCACCGTGTTGGCCAGGCTGGTCTTGAACTCCTGACCTCATGATCTGCCCATCTCGGCCTCCCAAAGTGCTGGGGTTATAGCCATGAGCCATTGTACTCGGTTCATTTTGTTTTTAATTAGTGCTGGCCCACCATTTCTTTCTGTGTGCTGAACTTCTTATGTTTATTCACAGGAGATACTAGCTCCTAAAAAAAATCTGCCAATGGTAAGACACTAGGTAATGGAAAACTCTGAAGTTGCAGTCTCCTTTTAACTACAGTTCCGCTTTAGGCAGAGTCTGCTGAGTTTGCCATTAAAGAAGGAAAAAAACCACATTATTTCTTCTCTTCTTCTTCCACCCACAGCTGTTGCTTTAGCTTGTAATATAATTTCTTAAATCTATAGGGTTTATGACTTAAATTTTGTACCGTCTCTGTAATTACCTCAATTGTTTAATCTTAGTTCTGTATTTACATGAATTCCTGACTGATCACTAGTCTTGTCATAGTTTCTCCCATCCCTAAATCTCTATTTAGGGATGGTTCTGGTCCTCCAGTCGTGTGTGTGTGTGTGTGTGTGTGTGTGTGTGTGTGTGTGTGTGTTCATGTACATGTGCATTTTTTTTTTTTTTACAGATGGGCTCAGGCTCAGTTGCTTTGTTCTTTATCATCAAGATTTTATGCTTGTGTATATCTCTTTGGCTTTTAATTATACTTAAAACATTTGTTTAGTCATGTTATTTTTTGAGAAGTGTGCATACATCTGACCTCACTGATCCTGCTTAGTAATGTGCATGTATATTTTTACATTCAGTTCTAAATGGAGCCCCTGGATTTATAAACTTGTGCGATGCTTTGAACGCCTGGCAACTGGTGAAGGAACTCAAGGAGGCGTTAGGTATTCCAGCCGCTGCCTCTTTCAAACATGTCAGTCCAGCAGGTAAAGCTCTGCGCTCTAGAACGTTCCAGAATTGTTCGAAAGGCATTTCTTCTTAAATTTTTTTGAATATTAACAAGTTCTAATGTGAATATAGACATTCTATGAAATCTGAAAGTCATCTGTTGATAACAGTATCAGTGTAACAATCTAAAATCTGATACACACACACACACAGAAAATTGTGTAATATTGTCAGATAGGAAAATGAGGCAGGAATTCGCAGGGTAGAACCATAAAAGTTTAGAAAATAAAAGTGAAATATCCTAATGCAGTAGACTAAGTCTTTTCCCACATCTTTGAAAATGTAATGGAGTAAACATAAAGAAGAAGTTCTTAGGACTGTTTATCTGAAACTTCTTGTAGTCATTGTATGAGATACTTTGCTTCTGTGTTTAAATCATTATTTCTGCAATCGAGCTGTCTGTACACCACATCTTGCTGACAGTCCAGCACATGATTTGTTCTCAGATGTTTATTGGATGTTAAAGCGATGTGAGTGGGGAAGAAATAAATGATGTGTGATATCAAAGTGATATCAAGCAGAACAGAGAAAGAGACAGTAATGAAGTAAACCAGCTTCACCTACACGCTGGGTACTGTCAGGCTTCAGTGGCTCTGTGGTTTCAGAGGGCAGAGAGGAGATTTCCCTCACAGTGCTCCCACAACCATATTTTTAGTGTTTAATTATCTGGCTAAATAGATTTCTGTTTAGTTTAGCATAGGCACTAGAAAATATGCTGTATAGACTGGATGTTAAGAAAAATGTCTTGATTTAAGTGTTGACAGGTAGTAACTTTAGCTTTCTTGGTTTATGATTTTACTATTTTCTAACCAGGCGCTGCGGTTGGAATTCCACTCAGTGAAGATGAGGCCAAAGTCTGCATGGTCTATGATCTCTATAAAACCCTCACACCCATCTCAACGGCATATGCAAGAGCAAGAGGTCAGACTCCTAGGGCTTTTTGATTTGGAGGAGAAAGAAAAAGCAATGTTTTATCCCGAATAGAATAAAAAGGATAGAATAAAGAAAAAATATATAGATATTCTATGTAATATATAGATGAAATTAAGGGCTTCTATCTCTATATAAATATGTGGTTATTTTATGTAATATAGTTTGATTAAAGTAAAATACCCTTTCATTATAGGATTTCCAATGTTTACTAATATTTAAGAGTGATTATATGAGTGTCTCAAAAGACATTTGTTTATAAAAGTATGTTAGTATTTTAAGATAATAAATGGAAACACAATTGGAATTTGGTGAATGTAATTTTGCTACTTTAGGCTATTGAATGTGTTATTGTTTAATATGTGACCAAAATTGAAATTATAAAAAGCTATTTTTTTTTTTTTTGAGACCGATTCTTGCTCTGTTTCCCAGGCTGGAGTGCAGTGGCACGATCTTGGCTCACTGCAACCTCCGCCTCCTGGGTTCAAGCAATTCTCCTGCCTCAGCGTCCCAAGTAGCTGGGATTACAGGTGCATGCCACCACGCCCGGCTAATTTTTTTGTATTTTTAGTAGAGACGTGATTTCACCATGTTGGCCAGGCTGGTCTCGAGCTCCTGACCTCAGGTGATTTACCTGCTTCAGCCTCCCAAAGTGCTGGGGTTACAGGCATGATGTATGGCTCTTCTAACTTTACTAAATTTGGTTAGAGTCATGTTTTATCAGAGACATTTACTTGTTGAATTTAATAACCTGTGAATATTTAATATTTGTGAAAGTTCTTGAGAAACTATTATCATAGTTTATCATCTACAGCAGCGGTCAGCAACTTCAGCTGAATCCAGCCTGCTACCTGTTTTTGTGAATATAGTATATATATTAACTGGTCCTTCACAGAAAAAGTTTTCTGAGTGTCACTCTAGAGGGTAAAATTAAAGAATACTTTCTTACTGGTTACTTCAGTTAAATGACTTATCGATCTGTTAAAATCTTATGTAAACAGTAAGGTTAGATTTAGAGAAATGAATTTTCTATGACAGTAGAGAATTTTATTTTTCTATGTCAGGATACTTTGTGATAAATACCTCATTTTAATTTTATTTACAGGGGCTGATAGGATGTCTTCATTTGGTGATTTTGTTGCACTGTCCGATGTTTGTGATGTACCAACTGCAAAAATTATTTCCAGAGAAGTTAGTGGATATTCATGTATCTTAATCTGTGTGTAATTGAATAAAGCTTTATTTGTTCATATTGTTCACTGAAACCATACTATATTTATATTTATATCTTTAAATTAGTTAAGTTTATCATTTAATGTTCATATTTTAAATAGGACATGAATCTTAAATTGTTAATTTTGAGATGTAGTGAATTATTGTTTCAAATGGACATTTGGCTGTTACGATAATTTTTTTTTGAGACGGAGTCTCGCTCTGTCGCCCAGGCTGGAGTGCAGTGGCCGAATCTCAGCTCACTGCAAGCTCCACCTCCCGGATTCCCGCCATTCTCCTGCCTCAGCCTCCCGAGTAGCTGGGACTACAGGCACCCGCCACCTCACCCGGCTAGTTTTTTGTATTTTTTTAGTAGAGACGGGGTTTCACCGTGTTAGCCAGGATGGTCTCGATCTCCTGACCTCGTGATCCGCCCGTCTCGGCCTCCCAAAGTGCTGGGATTACAGGCTTGAGCCACCGCGCCCGGCCAATGTTTTTAACTTATATATTTATTTTAAATTCTTTTGTTGTCTTTATGCCAAAGTTATTGTTTCTGAAGAGCAGAAGTTGTAATCTTAGGTAGTGATGCGATAATGAATCTTATTGTACAATGGGGAAAAAATAGAAGCTACATTAATAAACTTACTCCATCAGTTGAATACCAAACAAGTATTCCAGACAGGTGGGGGTACTGATGGTAGTAGGAAGACAGGAAGAAAAGGAAAAAAGGTTGAATAGCTCAGAAAGGGAAAAAAATAGTCAGAAGTGAAGGCTGAAGGAGCATGTGGCTTGGCAGTATTTTGTTGCTTTAGGATTCTTTCCATGGCTACTGCCATCCCTGAGTTACAGGTTACAGGAGGGCTATGGCGTTTGTACCTTTCGTCATGTTGAATCTCTGATTTAATCTGGTCTTGCTGTTAAGGAAAACGCCTGCCGGAAGAGGTCATTTAACCATGTACTAGCAGAGTCAGGACTAGAATGTGCTCTTGTTCATTCAAAACACTCCCTGAAGAAATATTTCCTCCTGAGGTACGTGCGTTAGAGCACATCACTCATATTTTCTTAGTTTAAACTGAAACGAACAAAAACTTGGAAAGGACAGAAAGTTAGAATCTGCGATACAGAAAGCCGTATTCTACCATAGATTTCTCTTTTTCAAGTATAGCATTAGCATTGTCTGTTGGAGGCAGAAACCAGAACATGCTGCCACATTATTTAAGACTGATAATTGCTGCTAGATTTTTTTAAGAGGTGTTCTCTGATTTTTAAAAATAGAAATTAAAATTTAATATTTTTGCAGGTATCTGATGGTATAATTGCCCCAGGATATGAAGAAGAAGCTTTGACAATACTTTCCAAAAAGAAAAATGGAAATTACTGTGTCCTTCAGGTGAGTGCAATTCATGTTTGAAGCAATAATTTGCACTTTTATTCTGTGTCTCTTCCCCCCTTGTTTAATCTTTCCTTTATACGCATACCCTTCTAGTTTATCCTTATCATCCTTTTCCCCTAATCCTGCATTAAAAAAAAATACTATTAACTTGGGGATTTGAGATGAGGGTAGCTTTCTTACCCTCAATTTTAACTTTTTGCTCGTTGAAATGGCTCATGCCTGTAGTTTCAGCCACTTGAGAGGCTGATGTGGGAGGATGGCTTGAGGCCAGGAATTGGAGGCTGTATTGTGGTACCGTGATGCCTGTGAATAACGACTGCACTCCAGCCTTGGTAGTGTAGTAAGACCATGTCTCTAACATATAATAATAACAATATTTAATGGAAAGTCTGTCCATCCTTCTGTTACCTTTTGAAAAAATAACTAATATTTTAAATTTCTGGATTATCTTTCCTGAAATAGTCTGTATATTCAGCAAATGTTTGCATGTGCATTTCTTTTTCTATTTTCCCATTGACACAAGTGCACCCTGCTTCACCTTCTTGGAAGTTTGTCCTGTATCTCTGTATTTTAACTTACCTAGACAGTCACCAATCTTTAGCGGCTACAAATACCCCCACAGTGAATGACCTAGAAAAGTCCTAAGGGTGAAATTAAGGCTTTAAAACAAGCTATATGTGTATTGATAAGCCTGATTGATACTGCCCCTTTCACATGTTGTAGGCAAATTCATTGTCCTAACTGAAATATATAAGGATGCCTGTTTCCCAACACTTTTGCCAGCATTGTGGTTTTATACTTTTAAAAAGTCTCTGCAATTAGAAAATGGCATCTCAATGTAGTTTTAACATTGTGTGTGGTATAAGCATCTTTTCATGTTTGAATGTTTTTATTCTTTTTATGAACTGTCTTTCCATATTCTTTGATTTTTCTACCAAGCTGTTGAGGTGTTGTGTTTGTTTTATTTTTTTTTTTAACTGATTTTTATGAGCTCTTCTGTATTGGGAAAACTAACTCATGGTCTAAGATTATGCATTGATAAAGCGAAGAGTTATTTCAATTTAAAGTAAAAATTCCTAATGCTGCTTTTCACATAGTATTTGATATCAGAACTCTGTGGAATCCTAATTCCATATAAGGAAAGTTATTAAGTATATTCCTTTGATTGTAAGATACCAATAATTTTATAGTTCACGATAGATTCCATGTCAGCTATTCAAGGAAAGAAGAAAATACCACATTCAAGATACATTTTTTTTTTTTAGCCACTTGACAGTCTGTTGGCCAGGCTAGAGTACAGTGGCGCTATCTTAGCTCACTGCAACCTCTGCCTCCTGGGTTCAAGCAATTCTCCTGCCTCAGCCTCCTGAGTACCTGGGACTACAGGCATGCACTACCAGGCCTGGCTGATTTTTGTATTTTTAGTAGAGACCGGGTTTCACCATGTTGGTCCGGCTGGTCTCGAACTCCTGACCTCAAGGGATCCACCCGCCTCGGTCTCCCAAAGTGTTGGGATTACAGGCGTGAGCCATCACGCCTGGCCTCCAGTTTCTTAATCAAGTTTTTTTGTTGTTGTTGTTGTTACTAAGAGTATTATGTGCTTAACAACTATTAGCATTTTCTTGTAGCATCATGGAAAATATTTTCCAAAACCTGAATCATTGTCTTGATCTCTTTAACACCTGATAGTACCATGTTGGAGAGTGTCAAAGGAATATGAGGACTTCATTGCTATTTTACTTATTTGAGTATTTGGCTTAGTTTGCACATTGGATACATGATGATAAGCATGAGACAACTTATCCCTCTACCTGACTTATGATAAGTTTCTCCTAGCATCAGTTAATAGGAGAGCATATCAACTTTAGAAATTTTGTCATGCGTAATACAAAGGAACATTTTAGAATTCAAGAAAATGTAGATTAAGCAGAACTAGTATGTATGGGGTCTTGCTTATAAATTATAGATGTCAGTGCTTTCTAAATCAAAGATCATCCAAAGCATAAAGAAGAAATAGTGTCAAGTTTAAAAAAAAATCCAGGGAGAGAGTAGTGTTACACATATTGTTCCACATACCTCAATGTTTTTTTGGTTCAAAATTTGGGAGAAGAAGTTGACAGTAACTAATACAGATTCCTTCCAAATAACAAAGACCCGGGTTACAAATCCTGTTTTCTCACTTTTAGCTTTTAATTCATGGGTTAGCTGGGTATTTTGTAACAGATTTTTAGAAAGGAAAATTAGAATTTAATGTTTGTGTCACGGCTTATTTAATTAGCACATCTGTTTTATCTGCCGACCTTTCAAAAGAACCATACACATAGTAACTTAGCCAAAAACACACTCACTGGAATCATTGGTTTTTAACATGTTGTATATAGGTTGTAAAATCTATAAAATGCTATTGGGTAGTAAAACCTATAAAAGACTTTGGAGAAAAATATTAGTGCCTGGCTATCGTATTGTATCATGTCAGAACAATTTAACACATCATTTGGTGTGTGAGAAAAATTAGAAAATTAGAAAAATGTGTAACAGAATTAGAAACATGCATGTAACTTTACTTATAATGAAATCTTTTGTACATAAAGTAAATGAAAATTTCAGGGAAGTGGGTAGATCACCTTTAACTTTTACAATTTGTATTTTAGATGGACCAGTCTTACAAACCAGATGAAAATGAAGTTCGAACTCTCTTCGGTCTTCATTTAAGCCAGAAGAGAAATAATGGTGTCGTCGACAAGTCATTATTTAGCAATGTTGTTACCAAGAATAAAGATGTAAGTTGGGAAGTATCTGAACTGACTGCTAGTAACTTCAGTTGGTCTATTTTCAATACTTATGAGCTTTACATTTATTAAGATCTGGATTTAGAACTGCTTTATATGCACACAGCTGTCTCATCTTTGAGTCATCAAATAAGCTTTGGAGTTTAAGAAATGAATCAAAGGCCATGTTAGATGCTTCTGTGCATATGTACATAGAGAGCTATGTAGCTTCAATCGTACATAAATGGGATCATGTGTTCCATAATCTGTCTCCTGTAACTTGCCTTTTTTCCATGTACTAGATGAGGCTACAAATGTGTTTTTGTATCAATAAATACAGATGCTGGGTGCGGTAGCTGACATCTGTAATCCCAACACTTTTGTAGGCCAAGGGGCAGATCTCTTAAGCTCAGGAGTTCAAGACCAGCCTAGCCAATGTGGTGAAACCCTGTCTCTAGAAAAAGTACAAAAATTAGCCTGGCGTGGTATCTGCACCCATAGGCCCAGCTACTCGAGAGGCTGAGGTGGGAGGATTGAATGAGCCTGGGAGATTGAGGCTGCAGTGAGCCGTGTTTGTGCCACTGCACTCCAGTCTGGGTGACAGAACAATACCCTGTCTCAAAAATAAATGCGTAAGTATTCATATCTTTATCTGAAAGTCCATATGGCAATCAGTCCATGTGTAGATGTACTATGATGGATGTTTTTCTTATTTTTACTTTTATTATTTTTGTTTTAAGAGACTGGGTCTCGCTCTGTTGCCCAGGCTGGAGTGCAGTGGTGCGATCATAGCTCACTGCAACGTGGATCTTACGATGGATAATTAGATTGCTTACATTTTCAGTGCTATGATCAATGTTTTTATATAGACAAGTTTTTGGACTTGTGCTCTTTGTTATCTTGTAGTAGGTACATGTTCCTAGGATAATAATGGTGATTTTTGTGTTTTGGATATATTATCTCATTTAACACTTAGATCACTCTTTAGGGCTGACTACCATTGTGTCTGTTATGAAGATCACAAAATTGTACCATAGAGGACAGTTAAGAAATTTGCCCAGAGTTGTACAATAAAGAATGGACAAGCTGACATTTATTTTCTGGAGTATCTTAACTGGGCCTTAAGTTCAAAGGATGTTTTTCCTAGGTCTAAAGTAGGCTGTGCTTGTTTTTCAGTACTTTGAAGGAATCATTCCATTGCTCTCTGGTCTGTCTGGCTGATAGCCTGGAATTTTTTTATTGAGTGCTAGGCACTGGGTATGAAAAAACTGTAGCGATATTTGGAGGGCTGGATGATGTTATTTTTTTCTCCAGTGTTGACTTGTGCTTCGGTTGGGCAGATAAGGTGTAGGAGATATCTTCATTCTGTGAGGAATTGTTGAGCTGATAGGAGTTTAGCCTTCAGTCTTTGTGAGGACTGGTCTGTTTATGGTTCACTCCTGCTCTCTAAATATCTACTGCTGTACGCTGAACTCAGCTTTTGTCCCTTAGTCCTCTAAGACTGCCAAAAGTTGTGCTCAGCCAATTTACCTTTCAGTTTATTGCATGCCACTTGGAAAATACCTTGAGGAGAAAAGCAGACTGTCAGGCCCATTTCTTCCTGCTTCCATTTTCTCTGTGATCTTTGCCTGTTAGTACTTGCTGTCTATCCTCTCTGCCCAGCTTTTTTGTTTGTTACTAAAAGAGGATTGGTCTCTTAGCAAGCTATTTGCTGTAACAGAAGAAGATGGGGGGCTTGCTCCCAGGTCTGACTCCTGAGGCCTTTTCAGTAGAATTGCTGGAAATGAACCTTAAAATCTTTATCCAGAGAGTTCTGTCTGTTGATAAGCATACGATGATTAACACATCTTTTTTTGTTTGTTGATTTAATGTCTATTCTTTTATTTCTGTCTTTGACAATTAATGGTGTCCTGACGTAAAGAAACATGTAGGCATACATAGAAATATCTTTCAGCCCTTTGGAATCCACTCTGGTTGGTTCATGTACTTTGAAAAATACTGAATGGATATTGACCTAGATTCCATGGTACCATGTTGAGAATTGTGCCTACCTATTGAGAGTCTTTTTTCCTAAGGTTTGTAGATATTGGATTCATTAATAATTTAGCGATCTTGATAGGTTTTGTGCCTCTGGATATTTTTTTACAAGGGTGGTGGGTGTGATCTTAATCGTTTATCTAAACTCTCTCCTTGCTTCGTGTGAATTCTTAGTAGAAATTTGGAAACTTAAGGATGAGAGAATGATAGCTTTATTCTCCTTTCTATTTTACCCCTGTCTTTTTAAGTGGATTTTTGTTAACATTCCAGCCTCAGAATTATTAGTCTGGAACCATTTCAGTCCTGAGAGAACCAGACAGGTGGACAGAATGTTTATTAATACTGAACGTGTTTGAATTGTTTCCTCTTCTCCCATTTTTCTTGAATAGTGCTTTAATTGTTTTAACTATTTGTAGCATGTCTCTAAGACTGGATTCCCTTACTCCCAGTCCACTGGCATTTCTCGTATTCCTTGATCCCAACCCAGGATGTCAAGTATATTAGTTTTTATCACGCTGCTGTGAAGAAATTCCTGAGACTGGGTAATTTATAAAGAAAAGAGGTTTAATTGACTCACAGTTCCACACGGTTGGGGAGGCCTCAGGAATTGTACAATCATGGCAGAAGGCACCTCTTCACAGGGCGGCAGGAGAGGGAATGAGTGGAAGCAAGAGAAATGCCATACGCTTACTGTCAGATCTCATGAGACTCACTCATTATCACGAGAACTGCACGGGGGAAACTGCCTCCATGATCCAGTTACCTCCACCTAGTCCCACCTGTGGACACGTGGGGATATTATAATTCAGGGTGACATTTAGGTGGGGACACAGCCAAACTACATCACCAAGATAATCTTTGGAGGTCTAGACATCTATGAAGCTGGCTTTTGCTAATAAGTTTTCTGGGAACCAAAGGAATCAGATTTATAGTTAGTGACTCAAATAGCAGATAAAGATAAAAGATATGTAACAATAATAATACCTTAGAGTAAATTCTTAAGAAATCCTAATAGCTTTTTTAAATTCAACTTTTAATTTTGAGGTGAAAGTTGTAGGTTCACATGCAGTTGTAAGAGTTCCCATGTAACCGTTACCCTATTTCTCCTAATGCTAGCATTTGTCACACTACAGTACAATTCCACAACCATGCCATTGACATTGATAACAGTTGAAGATACAGGACACTTTCTGGCCGGGTGCGGTGGCTCACGTCTGTAATCCCAGCACTTTGGGAGGCCGAGATGGGTGGATCACGAGGTCAGGAGATGGAGACCATCCTGGCTAACATGGATTGGGAAACCCCATCTCTACTAAAAATACAAAAAATTAGCCGGCCTGGTGGTGGGCACCTATAGTCCCAGCTACTTGGAAGGCTGAGGCGGAAGAATGGTGTGAGCCCTGGAGGCGGAGCTTGCAGTGAGCCCAGATCACACCACTGTACTCCAACCTGGGCGATAGAGCGAGACTCCGTCTCAAAACATAAAGAAAAATTAAAAAACATAAAGATACAGGACATTTCCAACACTGCAGTGATCCCTCATGTTCTTCTGTAGCCAGGCTCACTTGATACTGCTTCCACCCCCTCCTTACCCTTGGGCAACCACAAATCTATTTTTCCTTTTTATAATTTTCATTCATCGTGCATTCATACACAGTTTTTTTTGTTTGTGAACATAAGGTTTTGTTTTTGTTTTTGTTTTTGTTTTTTGGGGAAACAGGTTCTAACTCTGTTGCCCAGGCTGGAGTGCAATGGCATGATCTTGGCTCACTGCAATCTCCGCCTCCCTGGTTCAAGTGATTCTCCTGCCTCAGCCTCCCAAGTAGCTGGGATTACAGGCATGCACCACCACACCTGGCTAATCTTTGTATTTTCAGTAAAGACTGGGTTTCACCATGTTGACCACCAGTTCAGGCTGGTCTCGAACTCCTAACTCAGGTGATCCACCTGCCTTGGCCTCCCAAAGTGTTGGGATTACAGGCGTGAGCCACTGTGCCCAGCCTAAACATAAGTTTTTATTTCTCTTTGGTAAATGCCCAGGGTTGTTAATTGCTTTGTGGTATGGTAGTTGCATGTTTACTAAGAAACTGCTGAATTGTTTGCTAGAATGGCTTGTACCATTTTGTACTCCCCCCAGCAGTGGATGAGTGATCCAGTGTCTCTGCATCCTTACTAGCTTTTGGTATTGCCACCTTTTGTTTTGTTTTGTTTTTTAAAGACATTCTGATACGTGTGTATCAATATCTCACTGATTTTAATTTGCGTAATGGCTCATGATGTTGAACATTTTTTTGTGTACTTATTTGCTACCTGTGTATCCTTTTTGGTGAAATGTCTCTATGTCTTTTGCTCATTTTCTAATTAAATTTTTTACTTAACTGAGTTGTTTTGTTTTGTTTTGAGATGAAGTCTCGCTCAGTCACCTAGACTGGAGTACAGTGGCACGATCTTGTTTCACTGCAGCCTCCACCTCCCAGGTTCAAGTGATTCTCCTACCTCAGCCTCCTGAGTAGCTGGGATTACAGGAATGCGCCACCACACCTGGCTAATTTTTATATTTTTAGTAGAGACGGGGTTTCACCATGTTGGCCAGGCTGGCCTGGAACTCCTGACCTCAGGTGGTCCACCTGCCTTGGCCTCCCGAAGTGCTAGGATTACAGGCGTGAGCCACTGCGCCTGGCCTGTTACTGAGCTTTTAAAGTGTTTTTGTGTTTTAGGGGCTAGTTTGTTGTTGGATATGAGGTTTGTTAATAATTTTCTCCTAGTCTGTAGCTTGTCTTTTCATCCGCTTTAGTGAGGAATCTTTTACAGAGTAAAAGTTCTTAATTTTACTGAAGTCAAATTTATCAACTTATCCATTGGCTGCAGCGAATATTCTCTGTCCCCTTAGCATACAGAGGTGGACTGTCATCCTTCTTTTCCATTTGTATTCATGCTTTATACTAAAGATAGTGATATTTTTGGGTGTTACTCTTGTTGTTCTGTTTGGTCCAGTAACTCCTAATGGTTTTTGAACGGTTTCTACTTAAGTTATTCTAAACAAAAGAGAAAATGATCCTAATTTGATTTTTCCAAACAGTCTTGGCTGTCCGTGTGCATCATAATGATTTTTGATGTCTATGAAACAATTCTCCACATTGGTTCTGAACATAAATTTTACCATGTCTCCAGATTGTTAAAACTACTCTGGTCAAGAAAATATTGTTTGTCAGTTTTGGAATGGGTATGATAGTTCTTACCTCGTGTGATATAAAAAGATTGAATCCACAATTGCTGCAAAATAACATTAGTTTGTTTCTATGGATGCATTGTGCTAAGTTCCACCACAAATGTGTTAAATATTTAAGTAAATCATGGTAGTGTGTAGCAGGAACAGTTAATTTCCCTCTGTCATTTGAGAGGTATAACTATGTCGTAGGTCTTTTATATTAAATAGAACTAAGAAGCTTGAAGTTGGCTGGGCGTGCTGGCTCACACCTGTTGTAATCCTGGCTCTCTGGGAGGCTGAGGCAAGTGGATGACTTGAGCTCAGGAGTTCGAGACTGGCCTGGCCAACATGGTGAAACCCCATCTCTACTAAAAATACAAAAATTAGCCAGGCATGGTAGTGTGCATCTGTAATTGAAGCGTGAGAATCTCCTGAACCCGGGAGGTGGAGGTTGCAGTGAGCCGAGATAGTGCCGTTGGAGATGTCCCATTGTGTCTGGGAGACAGAGTGAGATTCTGATTCCAAAAAAACACAAAAAATAACATTTGAAAAAAGAAGCTTAAAATTAAATGAGTTTAAAAGGCCCCATGCGATTTACCATTGTGTATGTGTTTCAGTTGCCAGAGTCAGCCGTCCGAGACCTCATCGTAGCCACCATTGCTGTCAAGTACACTCAGTCTAACTCCGTGTGCTACGCCAAGAATGGGCAGGTAAATGGGCTGTTGGACTTGCCTTCAGGGGACTGTTGTTTTACGAAATTATATTTAAGCATCCGTCTGCCTTAGATATTGGACAGCCTAAAAGGGAATACGTGCCAAGTGTTTCTCTTTTGGGTTTGTTAGTGTTTTCCTCAGTACCCTGGTGGGCTGTTAAAACTAATGATGATCAGAAAATATCTTTGGCACCAGGTACTTGGAACCAGGTACTCAAATTAGTTGTGCCGCTTCTTGCCTGGAGTAGCTGGGCACATTTTGGATTAGTGAGACTCTAATAGCTGTTACAAAACTGGATTATTTACTCTTCTTTTCCCCCATTGCTAGTATTTCCAGGGAAGAGGAGGTAAGTTATGGTACTGCCACCTGCCAGCCTATATTTTTGCAGCCTGCAGGGTATTTTCACATTATTTTTTACATTGTCTTATCAAGAATCTGCTGAGTAGAAAGACTGCTAGACTAGGAGTTAACCTGATCTTTAAAAAATCATGTTTATTGAGGCATAATTTGTATACAGTAGAATTCACCTTTTTAAATGTACAGTTTGACCAGCTTTCACAAATTTCACAGGATGTGACCGCTGCTGCAATAAAATACTGAACATTTCTCACTGTGTAATGTTAAGCAAGATATTGAACTTCTTTCCTAGTGTCCCAAGCCTCAAAATACAAGATCGAACTGATTCATCTTTGAGGTCTCTGCTAGCCTTTTCTTCACATGGTGTCCTGAGCTTATCTCTTTGGCATTTGTTAAATTATTTGGCCCACACGTGATGGGGAGGCAGATGGATATGAATTAGCCTATGGCCTGGAAGACCCAAGATTGCCAGTCTCTGTAGTAACAAACTCCTGGGACATTGTGTCTACTGACGTCAGGTTCTAGGAAGTTCTGTAAGTCCATGTAGAGTGAGTCCTTCTTTCCTGATGTCCAGGTGGAGGCGGCTGCACAGGTGTTTGTGATCTCTTTTGTCCTCTTGTAGCTGTGGGCAGGGTTGCCAGCAGCTGTGCTCAGAAAGAGATAGACTGTTGGGCAGACAGCTGAGGGGGCTGTTCATTGTAGTAACTAAAACCAGAAAACACACCTGTGCATTTAAGTCCTTAGTGCTTAGAATTCAACCCATAGAAATAGAGGGAGGAAGGAAGAACATTTGTACCTGGTGGAATTGTTTCTACTTTTAAGCTACCCGCGTCAGATCCTTATCTCAATTCCTGAGAGTTGATATTTTAACTATAATTTATACATTGGGGCAAAGACTTTCAAATAACCGTAGTTATTTTTGTGGTCATTGGTTTTATTTATTAGTTAATTATAGAGACAAGGTCTTGCTCCGTTGCCCAGGCCAGAGTACAGTGACATGATCATAGCTCACTGTAGCCTTGGACTCCTGGGCTCAAGCGATCCTCCCACTTCAGCCTCCTGAGTAGCTGGACTACAGGTGTGCGCCACCACCCCCAGCTATTTTTTTATTTTTATTTTTTATAGAGATGAGATGTTGCCATCTTGCCCAGGCTGGTCTCCTGGGCTCAAGTGATCCTTCTGTCCTGGCCTCCCAAAGTGCTGGGATTACGGGCATGAGCCAGTGTGCCCAGCATTGGTCATTAATTTTAACTTTTTTTTTTTTTTTTTTGGCCTCAAGCCATCAATTTTATTGAATTGTAGAATATTAATAGTCATGTCACATATCACTGAAGAGCTATAAATAGAGTTATAAACCTCTTATTACTCCCCCTTTTAATGACTTAAAAATTATTTATATTTCTCTTGGCCTGATATGTTACTCCACAAAACTAATAAATAGGTTTTAGAGAATGTGCACAAAAGATCCTTTTGAGAAGAAAGTGTTGTTGGAAGAGGTGTTCACTTTAATGTCTGTGTTCCTCAGGTTATCGGCATTGGAGCAGGACAGCAGTCTCGTATACACTGCACTCGACTTGCAGGAGATAAGGCAAACTATTGGTGGCTTAGACACCATCCACAAGTGCTTTCGATGAAGTTTAAAACAGGAGTGAAGAGAGCAGAAATCTCCAATGCCATCGATCAATACGTGACTGGAACCATTGGCGAGGTGAAAGACTTGTCATTGGGTTCTGGGCTGTATTAATATTCAGTTCACTCCTTTATGTGTAACAGATTTTAGCTTCATCACTACACAGAGAAAAAGATACTTTCCTTGAAATTCTATGTTGTCTAAAATTGAGCATTGAAACTTCTTACACATTTCTCATTTTCTTCTGTCTCATGTAACTTTCTTCATTGTTTTTGACCCCTTTCTGAAGCCACAGACCTCTGTCTTTTTAAGTTGCAGCCTTGGTGTAGGTTTGTATATTGTACTTCCCCTGTTGTTTATAAGCTTTTGATGACAAGGACTGCTTTTCACCTATGTCGAGATGTCTGCCATCGTGTCAGGCATGGTGCTTGCTGTCTGACGGGTCTATATTCAACATTAAATACAAATTGCTTGACGGCAGGTAACTGTAGAGTCTTCTCCCACCATATTTTCTACATGTGCTATTAATAACTTGATATATTTTATTACATTTCATGTTCTTCTGTTTGAAGAAGGTATGTGGGAACATGACAATCGCAAACTTTAGGTAGGTAGCCTGCCAGAAGAAAAGATCTAGCCTAGTTTCTGGACATAGTGCATGCCTAACAAAATGCTGGATGGAAAACAGAAGCCTGCTTAATCAAATAGTAGATGGTCTTCTGAAGAGCCAATTGACTACCCTCAGTTTTTTATTCAGAAGCAGGAATCAACATCAGTGTCATTGAAGAATGAGGCTGCAGAATGTAACTGAAGTACTTAAAATCTCTTTTTTTTTTTTAACTTTGATACTTGGATTTTTCTGTTTGATATTATCAGTCAACCCCTGCTACTAGTCCTGGAAGAGTCCTGGAAGTGAACAAGAGTAAAAGTACATCAAAGCTAAAACATCACCCAAGATAGAAGCACCTTGTAAAATATGATTAACTGTCTTAGTCTGTTTGTGCTGCTATGACACAATACTGCAGGCTGGGTAACTTATAAACCATAGATACTTATTTTTCATAGTTCCGGAGGCTGTGAAGTCTCAGATCAAGGTACTGGTGGGCTGAGAGTCTGGGGAGGCCTACCCTCTGCTTCCAAGATGGCACAGCCCTCTCTGGAGAGGACAGACACCGTGTCCTTACTTCACAGAAGGGGCAAACTTCCTCTGAAGCCCTTTTATAAGTCCATAATCCATTCATGAGGGCC
The DNA here is from genome assembly GCF_043159975.1 of Macaca nemestrina. Lineage (NCBI taxonomy): Eukaryota > Metazoa > Chordata > Mammalia > Primates > Cercopithecidae > Macaca > Macaca nemestrina. The sequence continues at coordinate 113,377,719 of NC_092135.1, forward strand.
CCACTCTCATCGCCTAATAACCTTCTAAAGGCCTTACTTTTTAATACTGTTGCATTGAGGATTAAGTTTCAACATGAATTTTGGAGGAGATACACACTCAAACCATAGCAAATATGAATTGTGTTTTGTCTACAACTGATTTTAGATTTAAAATAATTTTTGTATAAACATAGTTATAGAACATTCATCCTCATCTCTTTCCTAGATTGGATATGGAGGGGTTTTATTTGAAAACTGAAAACCCTTGGAATACAATTTTTTATTTGCCTTCTTTGCTACAGTACTATCAAAGCAGTAGGTCTAAATTAGACAGTAGTCTAATTAATAGACATAAAGTAGTAGATACGAAGCAGATTTAAATTAGAGATTTTTAAAACTGTGTATTTTTATGTAAGTAGCTTAGCCAAAAATAGAAAAAATTATATATATACTTGGAATAAACTGATTTAGAAAGTAAAATGGTATTATCTTTATTTGGTAAACTTAGAATGACTTTTTTTCCTTAATGAAAATGTTTCTAAAAGCATCAGAGAGATTCTAGATATGTGAACTTCTATGTAAATAATGGTCATTATTTACAGTTAAGAAGTTCTGGCTGGGCGCGGTGGCTCATGCCTGTAATCCCAGCACTTTGGGAGGCTAAGGTGGGCGGGTCACAAGGTCAAGAGATTGAGACCCTCCTGGCCAACGTGGTGAAACTCTGTCTACACAAATACAAAAATTAGCTGGGTGTGGTGGTATGCTCTTGTAGTGCCAGGTATTTGGGAGGCTGAGGCAGGAGAATTGCTTGAACCTGGGAGGTAGAGGTTGCAGGGAGCCGAGATCGTGCCATTGCACTCCAGCCTGGTAACAGTGCAAGACTCCGTCTAAAATAAATAAATAATAATAATAAAAAGAAATCCTAAGAAAAATGCCCAGGTGCTTTCTGGCATTGGTGCTTTGCCCCAGATGGGACTAAAGACAATGTCAGACTAAGCTGCTTCCTTTCTCTCTCCCCACATAGGATGAAGATTTGATCAAATGGAAGGCATTGTTTGAGGAAGTCCCTGAGTTACTCACTGAGGCAGAGAAGAAGGAATGGGTTGAGAAACTGACTGAAGTTTCTATCAGCTCTGATGCCTTCTTCCCTTTCAGAGATAATGTAGACAGAGCTAAAAGGGTAAGTATGGAATTGGGTGCGTTTGCCTAGAGTTGAGCATTATGTAGAAACTGTTTCAGAAATTCTGCTTTTGATTTTTTAAAGGTGTGGTAAAGTGATACAGATTGGTAATATTCAGAGAACCATTTGGCTTATCCATTGGGTGGATGGAGAGCCCAAATCTGTTGTTATTCTGCCTGTTTGAGTGGATCTTTGTTAGCATATGCTTTTTAGAGGGGGATTTTGAGTTTTGCAGGTTTTTGCATAAAGTTGCGTTTTGAAAATCAATTCCCCCAGAGTGGTGTGGCGTACATTGCGGCTCCCGCCGGTTCTGCTGCTGACAAAGTTGTGATTGAAGCCTGTGACGAACTGGGAATCATCCTCGCTCATACGAACCTTCGGCTCTTCCACCACTGATTCACACGCTGCTTTTTGGCTTGCTTATGTGTAGGTGAACAGTCACGCCTGAAACTTTATGAGAATAACTTTTTAAAAAAATAAAACAGCACCTCTTAATCACTGGATCCATAGTTTTTGGTAGTTGTGTTTTATGTTAAAGATACAGGCTCTTTCAACTGACATATGACACATAAATGAGGAATTCCAGAGCACCCCCGCCTGCCGGAGCTCAGCCCATCCCACAGCACTGCCTGTGTGAAACATAAACATTCATGGGAACCAAACGGACTGAGCAGCCAGAGGACATGGCACAAGCGTCTTAAAGCTCCATGTTTCCTCCCAGGGGAGTCTTCTCATGCTGGTTTTTTTTTTTTAATGTATTTTTTTGAGATGGAGTCTCGCTCTGTTGCCCAGGCTAGTCAGTGATGTGATCTCAGCTCACTGTAACCTCCGCCTCCCAGGTTCAAGTGATTCTTCTGCCTTAGCCTCCCAAGTAGCTAGGATTACAGGCATGCACCGCCAAGCCTGGCTAATTTTTGTATTTTTAGTAGAGACAGGGTTTCACCATGTTGGTTAGGCTGGTCTCGAACTCCTGACCTCGTGATCCACCTGCCTCGGCCTCCCAAAGTGCTGGGATTACAGGCGTGAGCCACTGCGCCCGGGCCTCATGCCATTTATTTTTAATCACACTTCTGAGAAGCTTCGTTGTCTACTTTTCAAACACAGCAGATTGACACCTGTGAACTGGAACCTTAGAGGGGATTAGTAAGTCTTGCTGACACCCTGTATGGATAATCTAATGCATCTTTTTCTTAGTGCTAAGTGAAATGTTTCCCAGAGTTTCAGCAGCCATAGATTCACTCTCTGGAGCTACATAAAAATGTCGTCGATGTTCAGTGCTCAGAAATTGTACCCAATATTCCAGTTACAGGCTTCTCACTGCAGTGGGCACAGTGGGAGGGCAGTGCCTTCCTTCGTCAGGACAGCCCTGTGCATCTGTGCGTCCTGCCTGTGTGCTTCTGACCATTCCTGTGCATTGCACCTGTGTTCAACTAAAACCCTTTGCCATTGTTCACCTTGACTCATGAGTCCTACCCTCTTCCCAAGTCTTTAACCTACCGCCCCTTGCTAAATAAACATTTCTGAAGTTTTTTTCTTAATGGTCATGTTTCTAATTTATTTCTGCATCAGCTAGTCTTCCAGCCCCTGCATAGTACCTGCCCACATTGAAACAAGGCTGACTTGTGTGATCAGTAAAACACTGCAGAAAAAATGTGACTTTTGAGGCTAGGTCCTAATGCATTGCAACTTTAACCTTGTTTTTTTTGGATTACTTCCTCTGGGATAAGCCAAGGCCACGTTGTAAGATTTAAGCAGCCCTCCACAAGGAGAGAAGCCATCTTGCTTACACTTGCTGCCAGCCATATGAGTGAGCCACCTCAGAGGTGGATCCTCCAGCTCCAGTCCCAGGCAACATCTGGCTTCAACCTCTTCAGAGACCTGAGCCAGAACTGCCCAAAAGAGCTCTTGAATTCCTGACCCAGAGATACAGAGAGATGCATGCTGTCGTAAGCCACAAAGTTCTGGGATAATTATGTAGCAGTGAATAGCTAATACAGATTTTGGCTTATAAATTAAGTGTGCATTGTCTTTTTGATGGTTCTTTGGCTTGACCAAAGGTTAACATTAAGGGTATGATAATGGGAACAGGCTGGGCACTGTGTCTCCCGTCTATAATCCTAGCACTTTGAGAGGATCGCTTGAGGCCAGGAATTCAAGACCAGCCTGGACAACATAGCCACATCCTCATCTCTAAAAATAAAAAAGAAAATTTTAATTAGCTGGACGTGGTTGCTCGTGTTTGTAGTATTCTTCACACAAATGAAGAATAAATAAATGGAGAACATACAACTCCCATGCAGAAGAATTCTTTTTTTTTTTTTTTTTTTTTTGAGACGGAGTCTCACTCTGTCCCCCTTGCTGGAGTGCAGTGGCCGGATCTCAGCTCACTGCAAGCTCCGCCTCCCGGGTTCAGGCCATTCTCCTGCCTCAGCCTCCGGAGTAGCTGGGACTACAGGCGCCCGCCACCTCGCCCGGCTAGTTTTTTTGTATTTTTTAGTAGAGACGGGGTTTCACTGTGTTAGCCAGGATGGTCTCGATCTCCTGACCTCGTGATCCACCCGTCTCGGCCTCCCAAAGTGCTGTGATTACAGGCTTGAGCCACCGCGCCCGGCCGAGAAGAATTCTAAGTAATTTACATCAACACTCCACCGTTAAGATGGGCATAACTCCCAGTCCTTAAGTGTGGCCTGTACACAGTGACTTGCTTGCAAAGAGGAGAGTATAGAAATGGGAATAAAATAGTAACTACAGTGGAGAAAACTGACACTTTCTCAGCCAGATGATCAAGGTCAACATCGATAATGTCATGTTGCTAGGAAATACCTCAAAATGGGAGAATGGCACTTTACCTTTTTGGTCTTCTTTCAAAGACCCTGTACTATCAGCTTAATCATGAGAAAAACATCAGATATAACCTAGCTGAAGGACTTTACAAAATACCTTCCTACTGTCAAGATCATCAAAAAGAAGAGAAGCATGAGAAATTGTCATGCTTAGAAGAGCCTAAGGAGACGTGATGACTAAATACAGTGTGGTGTCCTGGATAGCATACTGGAACAGAAAAAGGACATTAGGTAAAAACTAAGAAAACCTAAAGTGGTTAGTTAATATGTATCAATATTGGTTCACTCATTGTAATAAATGTACTATGCTAATGTGAAATACTAATAATAGGGGAAATTAGGTGTGATGTATCCTCACAATTTTTTCTGTAAACATAAAACTTAGAAAATAGGCTGGGCGTGGTGGCTCACGCCTGTAATCCCAGCACTTTGGGACGCCAAGGTGGGCGGATCACCTGAGGTCAGGAGTTCAAGACCATCCTGGCCAACATAGTGAAACCCCGTCTCTACTAAGGATACAAAAATTGGCCAGGCGCGGTGGCTCACGCCTGTGGTCCCAGCACTTTGGGAGGCCGAGGTGGGCGGATCACGAGGTCAGGAGATCGAGACCATCCTGGCTAACATGGTGACATCCTATCTCTACTAAAAAATACAAAAAAATTAGCCAGGCGTGGTGGCGGGCGCCTGTAGTCCCAGCTACTCGGGAGGCTGAGGCAGGAGAATGGCGTGAACCCGGCAGGCGGAGCTTGCAGTAGTGAGCTGAGATGGCGCCACTGCACTCCAGCCTGGATGACAGAGCGAGACTTCGTCTCAAAGAAAAAGAAAAAAAGAAATACAAAAATTAGCCAGGTGTGGTGGCACGCGCCTGTAGTCCCAGCTACTTGCGAGGCTGAGGCAGGAGAATTGTGAACCCGGGAGGCGGAGCTTGCAGTGAGATGAGATCGCTCCACTGCACTTCAGCCTGGGTGACAGAGCAAGACTCCGTCTCAAGAAAAATTAAAAAATAAATTAAACTCTTACAAAATAAAAAGCCTATTTTAAAAAGTATATAACCACATTCAAGTATCGTACTAAAAGGATAAGTCGTTTTGAATATTAAATACCCAATCACCTTTAGATCTCACCCAATGGCTAATTTTTTTTTTTTTTTTTTTCAGTTTTTTGATTGTGCTACCCAAGCCTGGTACATCCATTGCATTTGATTGGCATATCTCAAGTGTCTTCAACAACTGGTTTCTCCTTTTTAGATTTTTTTCTTGCAGTCAATTGACTGAAGATTTTTGATCCCATAGTGTCCCACATACTGTACTGTGCCATTGCATTCCTGTGATGTCATTTAGTTTGTGCCTCTGCTCCTTTGTTACACATTGATAGCTGTAGTTAACGTAAATTTTTTTAGTTTGATTTATTGAGAATTTAGAAAAAGGTTTTGAAACTTCCCTCCATGAGGATGAGTTTTCCATTTTCTTCCTGCAGATTTATAAATGTTCACTTCATACATATTTGAGGCTAAAAACATGGACACATGTTTAAGGTTATTACTGATTTTGGTTCTGAGTTTTCTTTAATGCATTTTGTCAACCTTTCCCTTTGCACTCAGCCCATTTGTATTCAATTACTGATAATATTTGAGGTCTATTTTTACTATCCTATAAAGTTTGACCCCCTTTTAATTCCTTTCTTCTCCCCCATCACCCCTACCCCACCCCATTCCAAACTCCTGTTGATTCCTGGACTTGAGGTTACATTTTCACTTAGCCTTTTTTTTTAAGACCAGACTAAGGTTTCTATTTACCTTCACTTCGTGTATCTATTGCAGTGCCTACAGTTTCTCCTCTTGTGTTAACTGTGTGCAGTGTCTGTGTGGTGAAGCTTCCGAGACCTTATATGTCTAAGGTTTTTTTTTTTTTTTTTTGAGACAGATTTTCACTCATGTGGCCCAGGGTGGAGTGCAATGGTGTGCTCTCGGCTCAGTGCAACCTCCACCTCCCAGGTTCAATCGATTCTCCTGCACCAACCTCTCAAGAAGCTGGGATTATAGGTGCACGCCACTACACCCAGCTAATTTTTGTACTTTTAGTAGAGATGGGGTTTCACAATGTTAGCCAGGCTGGTCTCGAACTCCTGACCTCAGGTGATCTGCCTGCCTTGGCCTTTCAAAGTGCTCGGATTATAGGCATGAGCCACCGCACCCGGCCAACTAAGGATATTTTTATCATGCTTGTATATTTGAATTCATTTTGGCTATGCTTACAATTCTCAGTTTTAAATTCTGTAATACTTTAAAAACACTGTTCGGTTTTTTCTTGTATTCATTGTTGTATTTAAAATCTGATGTCAATCTGGTTCTTGTTCCTTCTCAGGAAACTTTTTTTTTGAGACAGAGTCATTCACTGTTGACCATGGCAGGCTGGAGTGCAGTGGTGTGATCTCCGCTCACCACAGCCTCTGCCTCCGTGGTTGAAGCAGTTTTCATGCCTCAGCCTCTCGAATAGCTGGGACTACGCGTGTGCACCACCACACCGGCCAATTTTTGTGTTTTTAGTGGAGATGGGGGTTTCACCATGTTGCCCATACCGGTCTTGAACTCCTGACTTCAGGTGATTTACCCGCCTCAGCCTCCCAAAGTGCTGGGATTACAGGTGTGAGCCACCATGCTTTCTCAGGAAACTTTAATTTTTTCCTGGGTATTTTCAAGCTTCTATAATGTGTCTAGGTGTGGGTGTTACGCGTATTTCCCTTTGTTGGCACTCTGGGTTTTTCATTCTAGGAAACTTATTCCTGTTATTTGTGCTAATATTTCCTCTCCCATTTCTTCTCTCTGTGGTGTTTTATCCAAATGTTAGTATTTCTAAGCAATTCTCTATCTCTTAGCCTTTCTTTTATATTTTATATTTCATTTTCTTTTATTCGTCCCTCCAGATTTCTTTAGTCTGGTCTTCTATTTTTTTTTTTTTTTTTTTTTTTGAGACGGAGTCTCGCTCTGTCACCTAGGCTGGAGTGCGGTGGCCGGATCTCAGCTCACTGCAAGCTCCGCCTCCCGGGTTCACGCCATTCTCCTGCCTCAGCCTCCCGAGTAGCTGGGACTATAGGCGCCCGCCACCTCGCCTGGCTAGTTTTTTGTATTTTTTAGTAGAGACGGGGTTTCACCGTGTTAGCCAGGATGGTCTCGATCTCCTGACCTCGTGATCTGCCCGTCTCGGCCTCCCAAAGTGCTGGGATTACAGGCGTGAGCCACCGCGCCCGGCCTAGTCTGGTCTTCTAATTTACTCATGAATTCTTACAGTGTATCCATTCTGCTGTGTGTCCTGTCTATTGATCTCTTTATTTCAGGAGTTATATTTTTCACTTCAAATATTTCTGGTTTTCTTTTCCAATTGTTGGTATCATCTTTCTAGCTTTGACTATTTCTACTTCTGTTAGAATCTGTAATCTAGTATGTTACTGTTCTTTTAAAATCTGTTTACTCAAGTGTTGTGATATGTTGGCCTGTGAGCTCATTTTCCCTAACACCGGCTACCCAGCAGCACGTGCTTGAGACAGATCAACTGATGCACTCCTCGCCAGCCCCAAGGGGTTCAGGAAGGACAGGTTTGAAAGAACCCTGGGGAGGAGCACCCAAGCAGCAAAAACAACCATTCTTCACTCTAGAAAACGACTCAGTTTAGGGCTGTCAACAGCTTCTTTCTCATTTTACTGTCTCACTTCCCTGCGTTTTGCGAAAAAAAGCGGTGTCCTGCCTTAAGCGAAAGTGCCACCCCTCACACACAAGCTCACTCCTGGGTTCCTCATATTTTGCTCTGTGAGGTGGTGTTTTCCTTTATATGTACTCAAGTTAATGTTGGTGGACGTAACCAGTAACCAAAGAAGTTGAGCACTTTGGGAGGGTCTGGAGCTGGAACCCCATTAACATATGTGTCTAGTACAATTCAATCATTTGAAACGTCAAGACTGGAGTTTCACTGGTATGCATAATGATCTTATGTCTGTTGTTTCCATGGTACTGAAGGAAAGAAGATCCATGATGTAACAATGCCCTGACCAATACCAAGTGTATTTCTATTGGGGGATTCCCTGGGCATAGGGAAAAAACAGTCCATGAAAGGGATCCTCTACTCTTCCTCCCATTGCCTTGCCCTTTGACACCTGCTTCTCTCCAGGCCACCTTTCTAAATAAAGCCCAGCCTATGTCCCTTCCTCAGAGCACAGAACCCTGCAGGCCTTTAAGCTCGCAGTGCCTTCCATTCTTGGACATTTTTATACCTTATTTTTGCCAAGCACTGTGCCAGGCACAAATTTATCTTTAAAAAAAAAATTGTAATGAAGTATGCATATAGAAAAGTGCATGAAACTTGTACCATTTAAAGTATAATTTTTAAGCAAACACCTGTGTCACCACCAACCAGGTCAAGAAGGAGATTTTGCTAGAAGGCCCCCACATTCCTGTCCTTGATCACGACTCCATCTTTCCCTCAAGGAAATTGTCTTTGTGCCTCTTAGGACAATGACTACTTTGTTTTGCCAGTCAGTAGGTGGGCAATCTTGGGCACATAGCTTAACCATCTTGGAGTTTGATTCTTCTGTAAAATGGGGATGGATTCACTCCTCCAAAAGGCTGAGTAGCTTCTGGCTAAAAGCACATAGTCTATCAGGTTCAAGTCCCACTTCTGCTACTTACAAACTATGTGATATTTAGTGATTCACTTTGCCTTTCCCTCAATTTCTATTTGTAGAATGAGATGAGAACAATACTGACCTCTTAGAGTTGCTCTGAAGAGCAAATGAGATAAAATATTGCAGGCACTTAAAATACCACCTGAGTCATGATAAATACTGTTTCAAAAAGATGCTAATTATTCTTCTCATAATGCTTTTGTGTATATGGAAGCATAGGAACTAGTGGAAGATAACCTATGGAAATTACTATGAAAAATAATAAGTCTATTTATGGATAAGTTTGTTTCAGTTTCCAAATTGGTAGCCACAAAGTTTCTGAGTTCTTTCAACCTTCATCTACTCTTACCCCACATCTCTTCCTCATGAAGGAGCAAAATTAGATTTTCTACAACTAAAGTGGCATTTCTTAAGATTTACATAATGTAAAATTCACCGTCTTAACCATTTCAAAGTGTATTGTTCAGCGGTTTTCGGTATATTCACACAGTTGTGCAACAATCACCATTATCTGTTCCATAAAGTTTTCATCACTCCAAAAGGTAAGTCTTAGCCATCACTGTCCATTTCCCCTTCGCCCCAGCCCCTGGCAACCAGAAATCTACCTTTTGTTTCTATAGATTTGCCTATTCTGGACATTTTGCATAAATGGGATCACACAATATGTGCTCTTTTGTGTCTGGCTTCAACTTAGCATAATATTTTGAAGGTTTATGTTGTAGCGTGTACATCCCTTTTATGGTCAATTATTTCATTATATGGATATACCACATTTTGTTGATCGATGGACATTGGATTGTTTCCATGTTTTGGCTATTATGAGTGATGCTGCTATGAACATCTGTGTGCAAATTTTTGTGTGAACATATGTTTTCTGTTCTCTTGAGTATATGTCTAGGAATGGAACTGTGAAGTTGTATGGTGACTGTTTAACATTTTGAAGAGCTGCCGGGCTGTTTCCCACAGCAGCCACACCGTTTTACATTTCCACCAGCAATGAATGAGGGTTCCAGTTCCTCCACCATTGCCATATATTTTTGAGTCAAAAATAGCTTTCCAGCACTTGGCCCAGCATCTTACATCTGAAGCTGAATTACAGAGATAGACAGGTTTCATTGTAAAGTCCTGTCCAGCATTCTGGCAAAGGCAGTGCTTCATTCTAGAATGAAATGGCCATTTACAAAGTACCAAGTTGCAAAGGGCTCAGTGGGAGACTCCTTGGCCTTTGACGAATTTTTGCCTAAGGGATCCTGCTGTGGTGGGTAGCTTCAGGGCAGCTGACGCCAGCCCCAGTCCATCACTCGGGGCTGGCTGCCTTGTACGGCTTCAACCAATGCTAATTTCAGTCCTTTGGGGGCCCCACACGAGCTATTTTAGAGGTAAATTTGGCTCCTGAGATTGTTAAAACCTGTATGTCTCTAAAGAGTAAGTAAAAAGGAATTCAAGGAAATGTAAAACACGCTTTAATATCTCATACCTGACTCTACTGAGGAATGTTAAAGGAATTTCCCATTTGGGACTTTCAGCTGAAGCCCCATTTCTGTTGCTCTTTTATTACATATTTTCTTCATTTGTAATTTATATAGGTTTCTATTTGCAATTCAAATGGAATCTTTAATGAGGATATGGAGTAAAACGATGTGATAATGAAAACAATGTGCATTTCAAGTATAAGTGCCATATATTCTTGAAAAAACTTTTAGTTTCTGCAAGGTCATCTTTGTGTTTCTTCTGCTTTATCAGCCTTAATGGTAATCTTTAAATGTTTCCAAACATGGGAAGTCCCAACAGTGGTCTTTTTTTTTTCTTTTCTTAATAGTTGAATTGTCTCCTTCGAAAATGGGATTTTTTAATTGTAACCTGCCACATTCCCTACCACAGAAATGGGAACTTACTAAATAGGAAGCAATTTCAGCACTTAAATGTGCTGATGTGATGTTTCTAAATCACTTTAATGAGTTTCATACCACTAGAAATGGAATAGAAGTTTCAATGGAAATATAATTAAATAGAAAAGTCATTTCCTATACTTGTAATTTCCCCCTGATCGTTTCTTTATTCACCTCCATAGAAAGGGTGCCCTACAGGTGTATAGTGATATTATTATACAGACTTATTTGCATAATTCACTTAGGTTATTAGAGCTGAAAACAATATAAAACATAATACATTTTATTACAAATCAAGTGTAGCAAGGCAATGTAAAACTTTAAAACGATATTTCTTTTTTAAAGTCTGATTAATATTTACTAGTTTTACCTAATTTTTCTTGAATTGTCAATTTCTTGCCTAAAAATAGATTTTTCTTTTAGCAATGCCTTTTCAATGTTGCCTGCTTAAAATAATGCTCGGGGGAAGCAATAACCTGAATCAATAAAAACGGCAAAACATCTTTGGAAATAGTTGATTCTCCTGTTTGAGATCAGGAGTAAACAAACTGTTTAGCTGGGAGCTTATCAAGCCATGCTAAAAGTGTCAGCTGACACAAAGTAAGACACGTTAGATTGGGGTTATCATAGGGGTTTCCCTAAGACAAAACTCTATACTATACTATTTGCTGAGAAATAGTACGAAAGTTTTACCATTCTTGTACTGTGATGCTAAAAGGCCATGTAAATGTGTTTAATTTGCTATTCGTTTAATTCATAAATTTAATGTAAGGAGAATCCAACAGACATTTTGGAAAGGGTGGCATTTTTCCTGACCTTAAGTGGGAAACTTGAGGTTTTTTACATTTCAACATAAAAGTAAAGGGGCTTGCTATCCATTTAGTTAATACAGTCCAACTTAAACTGCAATTTTTTTTAACTTTTAATTTTGAGATGAAGTCTCACTCTGTCGCCTAGGCTGGAGTGCAATAGCACAATCTTGGCTCACTGCAACCTCCGCCTCCTGGGTTCAAATGATTCTCCTGTCTCAGCCTCCCAACTTATGGGGACCACAGGCATGTTGCCACCATGCCTGGCTAATTTTTTATTTTTTTTTGTAGAGACAGGGGTCTCACTATGTTGCTCAGGCTGGCCTCGAACTCCTGAGCTCAAGCAATCCTCCCACCTCGGCCTCTCAGAGTACTGGGATTACAGGTGTGAACCACCATTCCCAGCCCTTACACTGCATTTTAGGGTAAATATTTTTAGGTTTGTAGTTAGGCAAGTGGTTTGAAGCATCATCAGTCTCAAACCATAGCTGCTCTTTCCTTATATTTTTAGATATCAAGACCTTTAAGCAAGATTCAGATGAAGGGCCTGCTTTACCAGCTCACCTGTGAATATGGAGGCACCAGCTTACTTTCTGCAGCACATGTATCTCAGGGGGTTGTCCCTTCCCACAGTGTATAGATTGGTATTGAGACAACATTCTCTCTCCAGGGTGCAGTGATGACCCACATATGTGAGACAGTCATTTACTGTCACCTTTATTTTATACTTTCTGTGGTTTCTAAAAAACATACAGAGTAGCTCTCTTGGTGACTACTGGGCTGATAAAGCTGAAAGATCAGTAATGTTAAACAGAAGTCCAGGGTCTGGGTCTGTATTTTGCTAAGGAACCCTCATCTGAGCTTCATTCCCTGTAAAATTAAGCTCTAAAACCTCTCCTAAATGAGATGGCTAAATGTCAAAGCATTTTGTAAACTGTAAATCAATTCAAATGTGAGTTAGTTTTTTTTTTTCAAATGAACATGAAGTATCTTTCTGTATTTAGTTTTAATATTCTTTGCCAGGTATTTATTGAAATACCTTCTTTCATTGTACAGTAGTGTATTTAAAAAGTGCTTTGCATGTCTTGTTTATTATGAACTACTAATTTTTTACTAATTAACAATTAACTATTTGCAGTGGCACTATTTACTATTCTGAATGTCTTATTTATTTATTTATTTATTTATTTATTTATTTGTGTTTTTTGACATGGAGCCTTGCTCTGTCCCCCATGCTGGAGTTCACTGGCACAATCTCGTCTCACTGCAACTTCCACCTCCTGGGTTCAAGCCATTCTCCTACCTCAGGCTCCCGAGTAGCTGGGACCAAAGGCACCCACCACCACGCCTGGCAATATTTGTATTTTAAATAGAGACAGAGTTTCACCATGTTGGCCAGGCTGTTCTCAAACTCCTGACCTCAGGTGATGCACCTGCCTCAGCCTCCCAAAGTGCTGGGATTACAGGTGTGAGCCACTGCGCCTGGCCTGAATGTTAAATTTAATCTCAAAGTTTGTTTCCTCAATGTTAAATTGAAAAAGAAATGACCTTTACAGATCAGGAGTAAACAAACTGTTTGGCTGGGAGTTTATCAAGCCATGCAAAAGTGTCAGCTGATCCAAAGTAAGACATGTTAGATTGGGGTTATCATACTATGGGGTTTCCCTAAGATAAAACTCTATATTATACTATTCAAATACTTTTAATATCTTAGTCATTTTTATTTTCCTTGTAGGCAATCTCTTTGAAGAGGTTTATTCAGTAAAGGAAGGAAAGGTGGAGGAAGGAAAGAATTATAATGGTTAGAAAAGAGTAACTAAAGATTATTTCGATTATACTGCTGAAGAGCAAACTAGCAATTTTAATAAATATTTGGGTTCACTTAAACTTATTAAAGCAGAAAGTATAAGGCTGTCTCCATTAGTGCAGAGATGGAAGTGACAAAAACGAATCCGTTTTTGTAGCAACTGACTTAGAAAATCTTGTACTGAAATCAACAATTAGAGAGACTTGCACATCATAGATTTTCAAATGTTTGCTGAATTGAAAAAGAACATTGACAAGAATTATTTCCCCGCAAAGTGTCTTATGTCAAATAGATGAACTTCACGTTGTGGAATGTAAATCTTTTATTAAAACAGTTGTCTTTCCACAGTAGTAAAGCTTTGGCACATACAGTATAAAAAATAATCACCAACCATAGTTATACCAAATTCCTCTTATCAACTGCATACTAAGTGTTTTCAATACAATTTTTTCCGTATAAAAATACTGGGAAAAATTGATAAATAACAGGTAAGAGAAAGATTTCTAGGCAATTACTAGGATCATTTGGAAAAAGTGAGTACTGTGGATATTTAAAATATCACAGTAACAAGGTCATGCTTGTTCCTACAGTATCGCGGGCCAGACACTTAAGTGAAAGCAGAAGTGTTTGGGTGACTTTCCTACTTAAAATTTTGGTCATATCATTTCAATACATGTTGCATCTTGGTTGGCTGCATATGCTTTCCTATTGATCCCACACCAAATCACAAGTTAGAATCACTTCATTTAAAATACTGAGCGGTATTGAATACTTTGAAGCAGAACAGGCAATGTGCAGCCCTCATTTATGAGAAAACTCTCAGGACACTCCCAGGGTGATGCTTGGAGAAGCTGTGAGTTGAGCTGAAGCTGGAGCACTTCCTCCAGAGCAAAGGGCTTAAGAAAGAAACAAGAACTCTAAGATGGGTCTGCTAACATCACTCCAGTTTAGATGGATCTTGGCAGAGAGACACGCTTGTTCCTCTGGGTTGGAAAGATTTACTCTCGGGAATCTTCTTTGTCAGCCTGTACATCTAAAGGCATGAAGCACTCAATTGGGCAATTAACATTCTGTTAAAAAAGAAGGGAAAAAAAATTAGTGGCAAATACTGTAAAGTGTACAGAAAAAAAAAATGCGGGGAGGTGGGGACTCGTGACAGCTGCTTATAAATAGGATAATATTTCTTCCTAGTTTCAAGAACCTAGCAGCATACTGGGCAATAGGAGATGTTCAAGAGTTAAATAAATGATAACTTAAACTGTATTATAGAACACAGTGTTTCACTTAAGTCATTCATGGGTTTTTTTAAAAAATTAAAATATTTGGTTCATTCTGAAGGAAGACACCTGTAGAAAGGACTGTCTAGTATGAGGGAACACACTCGTGGCGCCAATGCACTTACAGTGTTTGTTCTTTGATGGTATCTCTGAGAATACTGGTTGTAGGACTGACCAGTAGTGCCTTCGGGACTGGGTTCACCCCCAGGTCTGCGGCAGTTGTCACAGCGCCAGCCCTGAGAGAGTAGAGGCATGAAGTCAAATGGGGTTTATGATAACCTGAGGACATCGTAATTTAGTGTTTGAGTTAAAGAAAAATTTCACAGCTTATGCACTGGCCAAATATAAGCAGTTAATCACTAAGGAAACTTTGATGATGATTTCATGCATTTATAATTCTTAGAATACATTTTGGCTTATTACCATATCTTATACCTGTATCTGTCTCTCTGTGTTCTTTCTTTTCCCCTCAAATGTCCTCTCTTCTCCTCCTATTCAAACCTTACCCATCTGCTGAGGCTCATTCCAATCCCAACTTCCTCAACAAGTTCTCTGCACTAGATGATGGAAAAGGTTTTCATAGAATCGTAGCGATTTTAAAAGGGACTTGAGATCACATGAACAAACATTGTCATTTTATAGGTAAGGAAACAAAGACCCAGAGGAGAGGAGTGACTTTGCTTAGAGGGAGCAGGGCAGTCATACAGTGGACCACTGGTGGAGTTGGGGCTGCTGCCTAGGAGGTGGGGTGACCCCGGCCATGTTCTTTCTAATGCACCACTTTGCCACTCCCTTCCTAAACTTCCCTAGGCAGAGATATGGTAGCCTTTCGTCCGGCCAGAGATGGCATGGGAGATGGAAATGGGACCACGCTGAGCCAGTGAGGCTCCTCCCTGAGGTTTTTGCTGGAAATGGGAGGACATACATGTTCTCTTTTACTACTGTTCTTAAGCTGGGAGGGGGTAAAACTGGAGCTCACGGAGGTCAGTCATCAATGACACCATCTGCAGAGACCCCTCTGAAGCATGGCGCCAGTGCATGGGAAGGCACGAGGAGCAAGAGGGACTCCGGGCGCCATTGCTGGAGCAGCCCCTGAAGCCGGTGGGTCCTGGGACTTTTCCATTCTGTGGACCATTTTTGCTTAACTTGAGTTGGACTTTTTTTCTTACAACTAAAATGCAGCCCTAAATAATACAATCACTTTCTTTTTTATATTAGAATTTAAATATTTTGGACATATTTCTCTGTGTAAGCACATATGCCCCTTAATACCTAACACAATACCAGTGACTGCCTCCTTACAGAATCATTGAATCTTCCTTTCATATGAGAAAGTAACCGTTTCCACTCCTGTCTTATGTTTCATTTAGCACTTTACTTGAGAATGGAATAAGCCTCACACATGAAAGGTTTCATGTGCATAAATAATGA
Organism: Macaca nemestrina; assembly: GCF_043159975.1. Taxonomy (NCBI): domain Eukaryota; kingdom Metazoa; phylum Chordata; class Mammalia; order Primates; family Cercopithecidae; genus Macaca; species Macaca nemestrina. Next base: position 113,393,608 of record NC_092135.1, read on the forward strand.
GAAGATGCTGAAGTGAGACCAAAATCAACTTCCCAGCAAATTCACTCTCCGTCACACATTTTTAAAACCAGAGTGACTGAATTCTAAGATCATACGATCACAGTCGTTATAAGTGTTAATGGGAGAGAGAGAGAGAGAGAGACAGAGAGAGATACAGAATTCAATCTAAATTCCAATCTCCAATTCTCCTCCAGAATTGGGAGCACCTCCCTCCCCATGTAATCACTGGGGGTGAAACAAGATCAGAGTAGTTTCCATGGGCTGCCCCTGGTGGGGTCAAGACAGGCCCCTGAACGCCCTTGCTGCCAGATTAATTTTCCTAAAGATTAATTTTCCCAAAGACTATTTTCCATCATGTTTCTTTGCATCTTGGATACCTGTAATTGGTTAATGCCAAATGCATTAACCAGTGAGTCTCACCCTCGAGTGTGAAGCACGCCCCTCACCTACCAGGATTTGGGGAGTTGCTGGGAGGGCACGTCTTCACTGAAAACAAAGAGCTGTCACGTTCCATTGCTTTTATTTGAGTTACGTGTCATTTTGTTTTGAAATTTCAAATCATATTAGAGAAAGGCATATTATTTTTTGTTATACTGGGCATATTTTAGAAATGGTTGAGAAGTACTGGTTTAAACAATGGGCTGCCAAGGCCCTCCATAAGCCACTTCTTCCCATCTAATTTCTTACCAGAAGACAGCAGGCAGAGGGTTGGCTCACCAAAGCCCACCTGGGCCAGCTCCTTTTGATCCCAGGGGGTGTGCTTTCTGTCTCTCTGCTTTCTGCCTTCTCAACTAAACCTTAGGCATCGTAAACTTCAGTCAGTTCATGCTTCTCTTTCTTGCTAATTCCAGCCTACCCAGAACTGTATTTGTCAGACCCACTTAGAACTTAATTAGCTTGACTTCGAAATGTATGCTAATTTAACATCTTCAACTATATCATTAAGAGCCAAGACCATTTCCCATTTCCTCTGTTTTTCCTGTATTACTTAGCACAGTGCTAGACCTGTAACACGGATCTGTTCTGAATCAAGAGAGAGGGTGAAAGAGTGGCATTTTCTTACATCTGAGATATTATTCAAAATATTTAACAACGTTGCCATGGGGACACCAGTCCATCAGAATGGAGCTGGAGGCCTAGAGCTACACTGCACTTAACACTTTAGTTGCTGAAAAATAGAAGCAGCCTGAGAGTAGCAGGGGAGGGGATGGTCTCAGGCTGCCCAGGATGGGGAGAACTGGCTGAAATGAAACACATTCTGCTCACCACTGATTAATTTGACTAGTATCTCTGCTTCACTTTTTTTCAGTGTAAATGATATCTCTGAGATGCCAGGGAGCTTAGGAAAATGATTCTAGCATAGTATAAATGACAGGTATTGCTATTAAGAATGACTCAGGACTCATGTTTTTGGTACTCTACATGCCATTCATTCTTTCTATTACTAGAAATAGTAATTCCTGCCATTCATTCTTTCTAGTACTAAAAATTACTATTACTAGAAATAGTAATAGTAGAAATTACTATTACTAGAAAGAATGAATGGCATGTAAGGTAGACATAGAGCTACTCTAGAGCGCTGTGTCAGCAGCTGTATGCCAGCAAGAAACATGGTATTTTAATACTTCCGAAGGGTCTCTGCCCCTCCTGTGTGTACGACACATCCTCGCAGGAGCCCACCCTTTATCTTAGCTAGCTTGTAGGGAGCCTGGCACATCTGGTCTTACCCGCTGGCCTCCAAAGCATGTGCAGGAGCAAATGGCACCGAGATATTCCTTCTGCCACTGTTCTCCTACGTGGTACGTCTTCCCATCATCATAACACGTTGCCTCATCTGCATGTAGACACAAGACAGATGCACGTGTAAGCTGAGAATCATACTGCAGACTTGATCTAGGGGTGGGTTCTATTTCTGTCCTAAATTTGTATCATCACAGTGCAAATTCCACATATTTATGTGAATCATCCATAAGAGAAGTACTACTATACAGATCTTAGGGTGGCATTTCCAAAAATTAGACTTAATATACTGGAAAGGCTCCAATGGGAAGATGGAAATCATATTTTACAAGTTGAATCTACAGACTAATAAAGCTGCTTTCTAGCATTTTACTGCAGATAATGGTCAAAATACTCATGTTGGAAAAGTGCTAAAGTGTCCTGTAATAACATTAAATCATGACTCATTTTTGAAGCTTGTCTTCACTTTCCCAAATCAAAAGACTAAGAAACCCACTGTTCACTCTTCAAGGAGACCTAAAGTCTCCGATCATTTCTGTGAATGAGAGTTACAGCCTGATAATGAAAGTGGGAACGCTTAATAAGGCAACTAAAAATGATCTGTGATGACGTACGAGGGTCACACTTGAATTCTCCTTTTCCATTCCCAAGACACGTGCAGCTCATCATCTGGCCATTTTCTCCCTGACGGTCCCACTTCTCTCCAATCTTGTAGTTCACACCATTGTCATGGCACCATCCTGTAGGGGTGGGGAAAGTCAGGACCAAAAAGTTATTTGTATATTCTGACTCACAAGACAGTGGGTGAACTGGGACATGTCACAGGGTCTTCAGAAGCACGATCTGGAAGAAACAGCAAGTTAAAGATAAAAACCCCTATAATGGGCCATTTTATTTGATTATTTTTATTTATTTAATTTATATATATATATATTTTTTTGAGACAAAGTCTTGCGCTGTCACCCAGGCTGTAATGAAGTGGTGCAATCTCGGCTCTCTGCAACCTCCGTCTCCTGGGTTCATGCAATTCTCCTGCCTCAGCCTCCCGAATAGCTAGGATTACAGGCACTCCCCACCATGCTATTTTTTTTTTTTTTTTTTGTATTTTTAGTAGAGATGGGGTTTCACCATGTTGGGTAGGCTGGTCTCAAACTCCTGAGCTCAGGTGATCCACCCACCTCAGCCTCCCAAAGTGCTGCGATTACAGGTGTGAGCCACCATGCCTGTCCAATGGGCCATTTCTTTGGTTGACTTTTAAAATATTATTTCTTTATCATTTACCATTTTCTAGGACATTTTAAGATCCAATTTATTCTGCCACAATCATGACATAAGAATAGTCAAATGAAATGACTTTCATTTGAATTCTCACTATTAAGATTTAAAATTGTGGAAAACTAAAGTGGGATTGGAGTAGACTGTTAGGAATAGATCCTAGATGAAAAATCACTTTTGGATTTGCAGAAACCCTGGATATGAAATAGTTCAATTAACCATAAAACAAAGATCAGCTGATCTCTACATGCCACCACCTGTTTCAGGTACGTGGGAAGAGTAAAAAAAAAAAAAAGAACCTGGATAAAACAAAACAAAAACAAACAAAATGCTAAATTATTGGTTATTATCCACATCAAATAAGACTGGTTCTGTGGAATATCTAAAAGTCACAGTTATATGCCTTTAACTACTATACATAAGGGATAACGTTTTAACCTCCAGGGCTTACACAACAAAACACACCTCAGAAGCTTATATAACAATATACTACTTCTTCCATTTTATCAACACTTCAGCCTGCCTTAAGTTACAAAGTAAAATAATTAGACAACTATGACATCAAAACAAAGATTATGTAAGTTTAGCCAAAGAGTCACATAAATGAACTTGACAGCTCTGCTCCCACAATTGCACCTAAGTGCTTAAACAGGTAATAAACGTACAAACTTAAATGTAGTTCGATTTCAGGAGTTAAAAACCACCTACTTGAAGTAAAATATTAAAATTTCCAACTCCTAAACAGCATATGATGTTTTTACTGTTTTTCATTTTCAGATGGTCAAATATGGAAGTCTATATTGAAAACAGCTGGCTCTAAAATTTCAGTCTGTATTAAATGATTTCAAGTATACAAGCTAAGTAAAATACTTTGAAAATCCTTTTTTACCAAGTCCTATATTCCAATCCCATGGGACATGATTTCTGTATGTCTATAGGTGGCTTATTTATAGGCATAATGGTCAACATCTATAAAAATGAACCAATTGTCAATAATAATCACATCTCGTAAACATAAAGAATAAATGAAAGGTTTATAAATTCTAATCCTAAATCTCAAAGCATAATAGATATTTCCTAGGCACATTTTAACTTAAAAAGTTTGAAAAATTAAAACCTATTAGAATTTAAAAATCAAACATTTATCAATTCAAGTTGATTTTTAATGATCTAAAAGCAGATTATCTGTTTTTTCTTTTATATTTCTAGCAACATTCAAGCTACCTGGGCTATGTGTGTGAGGCAAAAGTGTGTGCATGTGTACTATGATATGTGCATGTTTGTTTTATGCTGAAGGAGACAGTGTTTTTGAGTCTAAATGTCCACCTCTGATTTCACTCAACACTAAAGATTAAAAGAGATTTGAAGTTTTTCTTTGTTTCTAATACTCTTAATTAGACCTGGTTCCAAAAGCCTTTAACTTTATCGATTTGTTTTCACAGAAAATTTCAAAAATCAAATTAGCACCATAACCTTATGTTTAATTAATGGTTGTGTTGGCATACAACCCTTGAAATGAAGCAATGTCTACCAAGTAAAATTTCCCATCATTTTTCTATGATGCAAAATATTACTTCGAGTCAAACAGTATTCCCTTGTTTGCTTCATGTTTGGAAGAACCTGTGTCTTCCAAACATGCTTCCTTGGCACATGAGTGCATGCATGGAACTGAGGAGACGAACACGCAAGTGGATGGACAAAGCAACTACTCACTAGATGAATCACATCTGAAATGACCACTTCCAAAGCCTAAGCAGTGGCACAACAGTTTAAAGCCTGATTCAGACATTCGTTCCCACTCATCTCCAACGGCGTAATGGGAAACCGTGTAGGGGTCAAAGCATGAGTCATCCGTAGGTTGGTTCAAGCCTTCATTGACTATGAAGAAAAGGAGGAAAAAGCAAAAAGAGACATCTTATTAATCGATTTGGACCATAAGAAAAAAACTGAATGATTGTATACAATCACTTAATCTAAAACAAAAATTTTAGGAGGATTAAGAGGCATTCATCTGTTCTATCAAGGCATTAACTGCTCTAAAAAACCATGCTTAGATGTAGTCAGTGGACACCTGTCACAGGCATCTGACAAGAAGCCCATCTTTTATTTTTCCCTTTGTTTCTAAAATAATTGCCATTTCTGCTAAAACTACTTTATAGAACGTGGAACAGATCTTGAGGCAGTTTAAGCTAGTTGAGAACTTTAGTGGGATGCAAAGACTAGCGATGCCTCTCCACTGGTACCTGAGTGACCTTGGGCTAGCTATTTAACATTGCTCTGCCTTGCTTCCCTCATCTGCAATACTAGGAGAATAATAAAAATATCTATACCTCCTGGGGAATCTTGCGAAGATGATATAAGGTCATGAATTCAAAACATTGACCCTTTTCCAAGACTTAGAAAGTGTTCACTAAATAAAGAATAATTATTAAAGTTGTCTTTTGCTTATAATGCAAAAGTCTTAGCATTTTAATATACCATTATAATGTAATTTTCAATTTTATTATTGTAATTTTTGCATAATAGTGCAGAAAACCTAGATTTTGGACACTGTTATTGTAGTGGTAAGACCGCTTTATCAGTGAGGTCAACGGTTCCAAATAAGAAAAAGCCCTTGGAATACAGATGATTTAGGAATGAGTAAGGGAGTGTCTTCATGTTACCTAAGATCTTATCTCTTCATGATTTGGAAAAGCTTATTTTAAAAAAAATCTATGCAAACAAAGCATGCTTCAAATTATTCCCTAAAAATTAAATAAACTAATTTACTTTGACTTAAAGTCCCACCATGTATTTTTCTTTTTACAGTGCAAAACTCAACAGCTCAAAAGCAGTAGATATTTGAAGTGCCTAATTTTTAAAAGGCATCACCCTTGAAGAAAATAGTGTTTTGGAGAGCTAGTAAGTCTGAGACATCTCAAAGCTGGGAGAACCTGGTTAGAATGTAGAATACTGCTGCTGGGAATAAGGAGTTTAAAAGAAAAATGGAAGGAACTTAAATTGTTCCTAGGGGTTTCTATACTCAAAAGAGCCAAGAGTTAAAATTCCATCCTAACTAAAGTTAAAGAGATGGAATCTTTTTTTTTTTTTAAATGACTTAGAAAAACACGAAGACCTTTTTGCTCTTGAAAATTCTGTTCACGTGGCATTCTGCTAGTAAAATCACAAAAGGCAAAGATAAGCATTACTGTGGCTATGTAATACAACAAACACAAATTAATCTCCTCCCAACCTCTCTCCAGCCAAATGCTCAACTGCTTAATTCACAGGAATTTATACATGTAAAGTAGCACAGTCTTCTATCAGATGAGGGAAGAGGCTAAAATTAAGCGACTGGCCTTAGGAATAAAATCTGTCACTTGGCAAAAACAGGACTTAGCACTCTCTGTTGGTGTGGAGTAGAGAACCCTCCTGTTGGAAGATTCGGGATTCACGGTTTTGATTATCTCCTATCTCATGTGCCTTGGTGGATCTTCAGCTGCTTCAAATTGAGAAGCCAGGTGGCACACTATTGATTTAAAAGGATTTCCCAGGTGCTACAGAGAAGAGTCAATGATCTTTTAACCTCTATAGAAGCTTTTGACCTATATAGTCAGGAAAAAAATGGAAATAACGTTGGGAAAAATGGAAATAACATTGGAAAAATGAATTAACATTGGAATAACATTCTCTGCAGACAGAAATGCACAATGGTGGTAGCATTTTATATCAGGAGCAAAAGCCAACTGTCCCCATGTCTGCAGAAGGGGTATTTTCTTTATAGGTAATCATTTCAGTATTTAAGAATCACTCAAGAGGACAGCAGCATGGTGAGATGGAGAGGGTCTGGGGAAAGACATCAGGAAACCTGTGCCCTATATCAACTCAGATACTCACAAGTAAGGACTCCGAGTGTTGTACTAAATAATATTTGAAGTCCCTTCCAGATCTATAATCATATCACCATTTGACAGTCTGTCAATTACGTATGCATTTTGTGAAGACAACAGGATATGGCAGGAGGTGAGGGAGAGATTAATTTAATACAAAGTTGCTCATTTATTTCATGTTGATGTGTTGCATTATTTCCCAAAGATAAAAAGACAATGGCAGCAAAGGTACAGTCAATAGAAAAGCCCATCTCTGGTGTAGAGCAGAGGGGAGCCTGTGTCTTAATAATACGTGTTTACATACCAGAGTTGCCCACGGTAACAACCTCTTCCCGAACCTTATGCCTCTGCTGGTCTTTCAGTGCCTCCACTATGATGTTGTAGGTGGCACCTCTGGTGAGGCCTGTCAGAGTGGCACTGGTAGAAGTTCCAGGAACCCTGAACTGCAATTATCGGTACATCCAAAGCAGAGAAGAAGCATTATAGTGAGGAATGACATGGGCTCTCCTCTTACCAATAACCCTCACTGTTTAAACAAAGCAAAGGAAGACAATAAACAAAAAAAAAAAAAAAAAGGAGGGTATAGTGGTCCTAACCAGCGGAGGAGAGAAGTGGAACAAGGATAGGGGCTAACATTCCTGCCAGATTTTCCTGCCAACAATCTACCTATGTGGTCCGTAGTTAGCAGGAGCCCTCGACAATACTAGAGACGGCCTGCCCTTGATCTTGCTTCAGTCGCAGGTCTGCATAAGCCCTCTGGAAGCTCTGGCCATGTTTGCTTGACATAAAACCTGGACACTGCACTATATGGGAGACACAGTCATGCTACTCCAGGAGATATCTGACCCCAGTGTGGAGTCCTTAAAACAGTTGGGCAAATCCTCAAACCTGTGTTTCTAAGCTCATAAATTTCCTCCAGTGTTGTCAGTTTTTAAATTCTACCACTTTCTAAAAATAACAACATAATAAAAATTGATACTGTCAGTGGGCTGGGTACAGTGGGTGGCTCATGCTTGTAGTCCCAGTACTTTGGGAGGCCAAGGTGGGTGGATTACGAGGTCAGGAGATTGACACCATCCTGGCCAACATCGTGAAACCCCGTCTCTACTAAAAAATAGAAAAATTAGCTGTGTGTGGTGGCACGTGCCTGAATCTCAGCTATTTGGGAGGCTGAAGGAGGAGAATCGCTTGAACCAGGGAGGTAGAGGTTGCAGTGAGCCAAGATCATGCCACTGCACTTCAGCCTGGGCAACAGAGCAAGACTCTGTCTCGGGGAAAAAAAAAATTGATACTGTCAACACAAAGAATATACGTTTTAGAGAATCAATCACTTATCAGCTGCTATGCACAGCTTAGCCTGGTTTTTTTCTATAGACATATTGTAGATAGTGGGGTTCTTCAAGGACAAATCGCAAAGGTAGTGTTGTAGACTGATGCACACAAATGGAGATTCAGGTAGAATGTTTTTCTTTCTTTTCTAGAATCATCTCTTTGTCCTTACTCAAAAAGGAACCTCAAATGTGTGAGAATAATAGAAATAGTTTCATTTTCTCTATGAAATAAAAGCTAGTGTCTCTCTGGTATATCCTCCAAAGTAGAGCCATGTCGGGATTAAAAAAAAAAAAAAAAGGCTTAAATGTGCCATCTTCTAAGAGGTTCTAGAGGGAAAGCCACTTTTTTTTTTTTTTTTTTTTTTCCTTCAAAAGACGGGGTTTCACCACGTTGGCCAGGCTGGTCTTGAACTCCTGACCTCAAGTGATCCACCTGCCTTGGCCTCCCAAAATGCTGGGTGAGCCACTGCACCCAGCCATGAAGCCACTTTTTATCTGAGGGCTGGTCACTTCAGTTACTTAACTTACTCCTTTCTGTGCTGCTCCATGAGAAGTGAAGAGAAAAATTAATTACCTGTAAGGGCTCTTCGTCAGTGCCAACAGGATGACATGAAATGATGTACTCAGAAGTGTCCTGGAATGGGGCCCATGAGATGGTTGTCTGAGAGAGAGCTTCTTGTCCTGTAGAGGCATTTGGATTGAGTCCCAGCCCATGTGGGTAGAGGTGATAGTCTACGTCTTCCCTGGGGATGTGACCAATTTGAATCTCCTCACCTACATTCGGCGGGTATGGTCTTGGCCTATGCCTTATGGGGGTGGCTGTTGTGGGAGGTGTGGTCCGCCTAAAACCATGTTCCTCAAAGATCATTTGTTGCCCAACAGTGGGTTGCTGACCAGAAGTGCCAGGAAGCTGAATACCATTTCCAGTGTCATACCCAGGGTGGGTGATGAAAGGGGTCTTTTGAACTGTGGAAGGAACATCCAAGATCTCTGGTCCATGAAGATTGGGGTGTGGAAGGGTTACCAGTTGGGGAAGCTCGTCTAGCCAAGAGAGGTTAGAGCCAAAAAAGCAAAGCGCATTAAGCTCCAAGAAGCAGCAGCAATAATAATCATCTATTCAGGCAACAATGAATGTTCACCAATGTGATAAAAAGCCCTCAGAAAATGAGCAGTTCTGAGATCACGAAACACTTTTTCCAGAAAGAAATCTTTAGGATTTTTCTCAAAGGTTTCTTTATAGTTTAGAAAGAAAAAAGTGTTAGTATGAATTTATCATACACACAGCTTTAAACCGCTGGGCCCCTTAGAAGCTGCCTCTGCTCAAATTAAACCTGATGGAACCGAAATGTGCATTCTCTTTCTTTCTTTTTTAAATTTGAGAAGCAAGTTGTAGGAAGTAGAATCCAGACTAATCATATCAGTGTCTTAAGTATGAGAATTACAGAGGTTTGGCTCAACAGTTTTTCATGGTTTGAAATGGTAAAAATAGATAAAACACACATTCATTTTTTAAATTTTCCTATCACGACAGCATTTTCTTGAAATTAAAACTGGGTGCAAAAGCAAGACATTATTTAGCTCGAAGTTGTAGAAAACAAACAATAAATAAAGATAAATGTGAGAGGTTTCTCTTCCTCCTTTAAAAAAGGAAACATTTTAAAATTCAACAGAAGATATAAAAGAAGAGCAATGATAGCAACTTGGTTTTACATTTTAGCATCTTGTTTGAATTTTTAAAAGGTGAATAACAAGGCTTTATATTGAGTGGCTGTAGTAAAGAAAAAAAATAAAACCAAACTCTGCAGTGCATGTTAAATTATTCCTACTATTACAGAATACAATATATACACTATGCTGTTAGAAAAAAAATCACAAGAAATGCATCAAAACACGGAGAACCTTTTCATATTGCAAGATTGCTCATCTGTTATTAGTTTTGTCCTAACTTTCTCCTTGTTACCTGCAAGGTACTCTTACCTGTCTTTTTCCTTCCAATCAGGGGCTCGCTCTTCTGATTATTCTTCAGGGCAATGACATAAATTGTATATTCGGTTCCCGGTTCCAGGCCTGAAGGGAGAATAGAACCATCACATTATGTCAATGGGCTCAGCTAGTCAAGTGGAAGTCGGTCTCACCAGCAGATGCTACTGGGAGGAGGCACTTCCTCTCCAGCTGGCTGTTGGCCTCTTGAAGGTAAAATCAACTTCACTTTTCCTCCATAAACACCTAAATATCCTGCATATAAAGTGCACATCGCAAAGTACTTGTCTGACTGTCATATCTGACACCTGAATAGACACTTTTTGGGTACCTTTTCCAGGGTATTCTTTTACCATGTGGTCTTATTTGCCTTTTTGAATTTAAGAAAATCTATCAGCATCATATACCACCAGTCCTGCAGATTATATACATGAATCTACTTAGACCTAATAACCAAGTGGTCCTCAGTGGCAGATCAATGAAAAGCAAAACTCAAGGCAAGTGAAGGGTAAGAGAGATTGGCCAATCTTTGTACAGCCTCTGTGGGAAGTGTCTAGTTCAATTCCTCTCATATCTGCTTCTATTTTCCTGTTCTCCCGAGTTTTAAAAAGGCAGTGTGTCCTTCTAATGTCTGTATGTTCTATGGGAATTTTAAAGTCTAGGTGATACTCTATACAGACTGATATGGTTTGGCTCTGTATCCGCATCCAGATCTCATCTGGAATTGTAATCCCCATGTATTGAGGAGGGGAGGTGATTGGATCATGGGGGTGGTTCCCCCAGGCTGTTCTCATGATAGTGAGTTCTCACAAGATCTGATAGTTTTGTAAGTATCTGGAATTTCCTCCTTTGTGCTTCTCTCTCCTGCTGCCATGTAAGACATACCTGCTTTCCCTTCCACCATGATTGTACATTTTCTGAGGCCTCCTCAGCCATGCGGAAATGTGAGCAATTAAACCCCTTTATAGCAGTGTGAAAACAGACTAATACACATAGTTTAAAAATTTCATCTCTTGGGCAAAAATAATACTAGAGACTTATAGTCTTTCCCACCAAGGTAATCAACTTTTATTGGCCATTCCAGGCATTCTTTCTGATGTGGGTGGTTGGGATTGCTGTGCCTCAAGACCTATCCTGTGATAGTGGTCAATGGCAGGTGGTACTCTGGCAAGTCCTGCAAGAATGCCATATCTATAGAGATCTGAGTGTAATGACAGAATCACTATCAGCTAGTTTGCTTTAAAAATATCTTTCTCCAGGACTGAATTGACAGGTATCTGGGAAACTTGCAACAAAAGGAAAACATGAGTCTAGTCATGCCATTTAGGACAGTCTTGAAATTGCATTTTCCTTCACTCATGCCTTCTGGGAAGTATTGAGCTGTACCACTCCTACACAGAGAATGCTTTTTGAGGTTATCAGGAACAGGGTTTTGCATTCTCATGACACAGTATCAAAGACGCAGCGGGCGTTTGCTAAGGACTTCATGTGCCCTAGGTAGTAAGAAGGAAAATGACAGCATGAAAGCAGCAATACCAGTAATAGTAGCCTCTGTGACACCAGGGCGGGGCCGAGGGACCACTTCTCTGGGAGAAGACCCAGGCTTCTCATACTTGATGATGTAGCCGGTGATCCTGGCACGTGGCGGCTGCCACGATACCAGCAAGGAATTGGGTGTAGTGGCCAGGAAACGCAGATTGGATGGTGCATCAATGGCTGAAAGAAAAGAAAATTAAGTCTCTAAGAAGGCAAATAACCAAGAAAATTATTCCCACACTTTTCTCCCTAGCCCTTCTAAACACACTTAAAAGAATCTGAGAATACCGTAAACCGGAAACAGGATTCTCGGGAATCAATAATACAAAAATATCCGCCTCACTTTTGTTTTTTGAGTTCATGAGACTGATTGCATACAAGTCAGTGGCATTTCCTCAGTAGAAGGTATAGTTACCAGTGGAGGCGTCGATGACCACAGGGGAGCTCCGGACATTGTCGTTCAGGGTGTACAGGTAGATCTTGTAGTCAGTGCCTGGTTGTAAACCTGGGATTTGAGAAGAGATGATTTTTACCAGTTCTTGCTTTACTAGGAGAATTCTCAAGCTCGCCTGCAGTTTTTCTGGGTTTCTCTATCATCCCATATTTATATAGACTATCAAAGTGGTCCACATTTGAACAGTAAAGTAGAGCATGGTATGGATGTAACTGTTAACAAGAAATGTATCTTGAAAGTGAATCACTGATGCAGATAAGGACACTGGCTAAAGTAAATTCTGGAATGCAAAAATGCTATATTGGAAGAGGCAACATTCATTGCAGAATGAGGGGCGGCCATTTATTGAGGTTTTCTCTTTATAGTAATCAGATGATCAATAGCTGAGCCTTGGAATCAGAATTTTAAAAAACTGAAAAAGACCTCAGATATTGAATATTCTTTGGTTACAACTTTGACCTTTATTAAGTAGTATCATTTACTTTTATATTAACTATGCTTTTTAATCTATACTAATGCTAAGATCTATACATCACTGTTTTTTATTTCTTTTAGTTTTAAACTTTGTGTTATAATTTTTTAAATAAGAAAGGGCACAATGATGAAAGATCAAACTTGTTGAATGAAACTTATGCCATTTCCATGACAAATATTACACAAAATCAGGCATTCAAAAGACAAAACAATTTCTGATCATAGCATGAAAATAATGTTCTAAAACTGGGTAATGATAACACTGAAAATAAATTTTATCAGTGTCAGTCTTAGAGCAATTAATAAGTCAGTTTACATTGTGGATATTTTTTAACAAATGTGGTTAGCACAGTGAGTTCCCTGACCTGTGATGGTGTAGCTTCTGACATCTGGCTTGATGGTTCTCTGGATTGGAGTCTGGCCATTGGCTGGAACAGCATCAACTTGGAAGCCAGTGATCGTCTCGGTCTTGGTTCTCCAGCTAATGGTGATGGTGGTCTCAGTAGCATCTGTCACACGAGCCCTTCTTGGTGGGCTGACATCTGTACAGGAGCATAACTAGAGATTAGTGCCTGCTTGGCTCATCCTTGTAAAGTTTTGGTATTTTAAAATGTTTCCTTGGTATATATCAAATTCATCCATTTCAAGAAATATATAACTAGTAATGTGTAGATTATCTCCTTTGGCATTCGGAGAGAAAGGTCAACTGCAATTAGAAAATATGAAAAAAAATGGCCGGGCGCGGTGGCTCAAGCCTGTAATCCCAGCACTTTGGGAGGCCGAGACGGGTGGATCACGAGGTCAGGAGATCGAGACCATCCTGGCTAACACGGTGATACCCCGTCTCTACTAAAAAATACAAAAAACTAGCCGGGCGCGGTGGCGGGCGCCTGTAGTCCCAACTACTCGGGAGGCTGAGGCAGGAGAATGGCGTGAACCCGGGAGGCGGAGCTTGCAGTGAGCTGAGATCCGGCCACTGCACTCCAGCCTGGGCGGCAGAGCGAGACTCCGTCTCAAAAAAAAAAAAGAAAATATGAAAAATCTACCTCTCATACACTTTATTTTGAAGAACTGAAAAGCTTTATAGATACTACCAGTGGTTCCTAGGGCTGGCTTTTTACTATCTACAAATATTTCAATAAATATTAAAATTATTAATGCATTATAATGTAAAAATATGTGTGGTAGGAGTTATAACATGGCCAGCTAACAATTATATGTGTGTGTGTATGTGTGTGTGAGAGAGAGAGCATGTGTATGTCTGTGTGTGTCTAATATTACTGCAAGTATTTTATCTTTTCTCTCAACAGGTAAAATGCCATCCTTCTTTTATAAACTATGAAACTTTGACACTTTACCTGACTTTTGAAAAGGCATATATCAAGTGATTGATACAACAGAAGACTAGAATCTAAGCCTGATTTTGGTCCAATGGTTACTGTGCTGTGATATAATTTGGATATTTGCTCCTGTCCAAATCTCTGTTGAGTTGTAATCCCCAATGCTGGAGGTGGGGCCTGGTGAGAGGTGTTTGGATCATGGGGGCACATCTCTTGTGGCTTGGTGCTCTCTTTATGACAGTGAGTTCTCAAGAGATTGGGTCATTTAAATCTGTGGAGTCGTCCCCTACAACTCTCTCTCTCGATCTTGCTTTTGCCACAGCCATGTGATGTGCCTGCTCCCCCTTGGCCTTCCATGATGATTGCAAGCTTCCCAAGGCCTCCCTAGAAACCAAGATACCAGCACCATGCTTCCTGTAAAGCCTGCAGACCTGTGAGCTAGTTAAGCCTCTTTTCTTTAGAAATTACCCAGTCTCGGCCGGGCGTGGTGGCTCAAGCCTGTAATCTCAGCACTTTGGGAGGCCGAGACGGGCGGATCACAAGGTCAGGAGATCGAGACCATCCTGGCTAACCCGGTGAAACCCTGTCTCTACTAAAAAATACAAAAAGCTAGCCGGGCAAGGTGGCGGGCGCCTGTAGTCCCAGCTACTCGGGAGGCTGAGGCAGGAGAATGGCGTGAACACGGGAGGCAGAGCTTGCAGTGAGCTGAGATCCGGCCACTGCACTCCAGCCTGGGCAACAGAGCGAGACTCTGTCTCAAAAAAAAAAAAAGAAATTACCCAGTCTCAGGTATTTCTTTATAGTAATGCAAGAATGGCCTAATGTGCATTATTAAGATAGAGCAGAAGCCAGTGGGGTCTCCCCAAGCTTAGCTCTATGAAAACAAATTCTAAAAAGTAGAGCATAAACTAGATGTCAGTCCTAGTCCATAACATCAACATTATAAGCTGATGAAGTGATTCCATTTTATGGGTCAGTAGACCCCTTTCTGAAGGAGTATAAAAGATGACAGTCATGCGTCAAAAAGACAATCAAATTGATTTTCAAATTAGGACTCATTCCACTGTTAACATATATAGCTTAAAAACATTTTTATTTATTTATTTATTTATTTATTTTAAGAGACAGGGCCTTACTGTGTTGCCCAGGTTGGTCTGAAACTCCTGGCCTCAAGTGATGCTCCCACCTCAGCTTCCCAAAGTGCTAGGATTTTAGGCATGAGCCCCTGAACCCTGCTGATTTACCATTCTTTAATTTTGGTCTATACCGAAGGTTTGTCGATATGAAGAGATTTTATTGCTTACTCTCTAGAGTGGTGACAACTCCCTGAGCTGGTCTGCTTGTCAGAGTGTCCTTAAGAGCATAGACACTCACTTCATATTTGGTGGCCACCTAGAGAAATAAGGGCATGGTGAGCATTAGCAGTGTCATGAACTGAAACCCAGGGAGTTTCACTACAGCATTAGGTAAATACAATGATTAGAAAATAAAAAATAAACAAACTAGCAAAACTCACAACCTTGTAAATTCCTTGATTTCATTCCTACAGTGCAGGTGATCAACGTATTTATCAATTTTAAAATGCTCTTAGCGGTTAAGCTTAAGTAAGCCATAGATTACATACTTAAACTAAGCTGGTAAAAAAATGAGGAAAGTGGGTATTAGCATATTTTTCTTTTTTATGATCTGACAGGTGCAAATCATAATTTTACCCTTATCATAGAGAGGCAAAAAGAATGTTCCATTTTGTCTCTGAACAATCTTTCTGTAGTTTCCCCTGAAATTGACCTTACGTTAACAGCTACATCAACCCCCTAGGTTCCTAGCAGTTTTCTGCATGTATGTCTGGAAGGTTTTTAAAATGTTTTAATGAGGGTAGGGTCAAGGTAAACTGGTACAAACTGTAAAATATTCTTTACCAAGATAACAGAGCTCAGAAAATGCATAACTAAGTCGATTTATGCATTCAAGCAAACGGATATGTAAATTGTCCCCCACAACCTTTTAAAATAAGCACAATACATCTAAAAGAGCTGAACAAAATCCAAAGCTATTTATAAAATTCTGTCCCAATGGTTACCTGGAAAACTTAGGTCAACATAAAGGAATTCTGTTGATACAAAGTTACAATAAGAGTATTTGATGCAGAGGAAAAGAATAGTTAGATTTATTATTACATTATATTTTCACCACCTTAGAAACTGTATTAGAGATGGTCTCCATCTTTATTCCAATGAACAAAGGTCACGTCTTACCATAAGTCCTGATACAACCACGGATGAGCTGTCAGGAGCAAGGTTGATTTCTTTCATTGGTCCGGTTTTCTCCTTGGGGGTCACCCGCACTCGATATCCAGTGAGCTGAACATTGGGTGGTGTCCACTGGGCGCTCAGGCTCGTTGGTGTGACCTGAGTGAACTTCAGGTCAGTTGGTGCAGGAATAGCTGTCGGGATTGTCATTGGTTAGAGGTTATCTTATAGGAAATGGGGAAAAAGGAAAATAAAGTGGGTTCCAAGAAGTAGAATGGATTGTTCTTGTTGGGTTAGGTGGGTTCCCTGGTCAAGCAAAGATTCAGTATGATAAAGTACAATAAGGGATGTAAAATGAAGAAAGTGTTTGCTGAGAAATGCGTTTTATATCCACCAATTCTCAGAATCACTGAAAACATTTGGATAAATGCCAAAACTCTAAGAGATTTTAGGTTTTAGAAGTTTTTTTGCTTTCCCTTAAAAAAAAAAGTTATATTGCCTTATTGACCATTATGATTTACTTTCCCTTTGTATGGAAAAATAAGCAGTAGCCCTTTTTCTTTCTTAAAATTTTTAATTAATTTAGAAACAGGGTCTTGCTCTGTCATCCAGGCTGCAGTGCAGTGGAGCTGTCATAGCTCATCGCAGCCTTGAACTCGTAGGCTCAAGCGATCCTGTACCTCACCCTCCTGACTAGCTGGGACTACAGGCATGTGTCACCACACCTGGCTAATTTTTTCATATTTTTTGTAGAGATGGGGTCTCACTTCATTGCCCAGGCTGATCACGAACTCCTGGCCTCAAGCAATGCTCCCACCTTGGCCTCCCAAAGCACTGGGATTACATGTGTGAGCCACTGCACCCGGCCTCCTTTTTCTACATAAAGTATCTTTGTATGGATTACCATTTCACACAGTATTCCATCCAAAAAAGAGAGAATAATGTTTTTATTGTCTCTTTATTTGGACCCTATGACAGATATGGCTGCTAAATTTGATGTTCTCTCTGTAATGCGGCATAAGAAGAAAATTGGCTCCCAACAGAAGCAGAAAAGAGAAGCGAAAAGCAATAATACAGACTGTCACCTCTAGGGTTTATGCTGTCACTAGGATACATCTTTAGCATTCTACTCTGCTTCAGAAATAAAGCACAAGAGCTAAAGTATTATGGAAAGCAATTGCCCTATTGATTGTTTCCTATGTGTCTGAATCACAATCATTTAAGCTAATTATACACCAGCGCATGACATCTAACCAGAGAAGAAAGGTCTTACCCATGTGTGCTCAGAATCATGCTGCTATGAAATGCCCCAGTTTGGGTTCCTTTTTATAAGTAAGCTGTATGATGCCAAACTTCTTTCCTTTATACATAGTGAGGGTAATCACAGGGAGTCAGAGCTTAGGAAATAATCCACAATTTTAGTATCCTCTTCAAACGTCTCGTTTTATGGTCTTGTTTATAAGCCAAGATACTCCAAAATTTCTTTTTATCAGACTTGTTTACTTAAATATCATCTCAGTTTTATTGTTTCTTACCATTCCTCTTTAAAGAGGATCTTTCCTAATAATTTTTTTCACCCTTACACGGGAATCAATAGCCCAGTGAAGTATAATTCATTCAGCAGGGCATAAAGCCGCTGCTCCCATGGGCACCTGGTGGTGCAATTAACCATATACCTGTGGACTGGGTTCCAATCAGGGGCTGGCTCTCCATATCATCGTGCAAGGCAACCACACTGACTGTGTACTCAGAACCCGGTCTGAGGCCTTGCAGCTCTGCAGTGTCTTCTTCACCATCAGGTGCAGGGAATAGCTCATGGATTCCATCCTCAGGGCTCGAGTAGGTCACCCTGTACCTGGAAACTTGCCCCTGTGGGCTTTCCCAAGCAATTTTGATGGAATCGACATCCACATCAGTGAATGCCAGTCCTTTAGGGCGATCAATGTCTGTTAGGCAAATTAATGGTAAGAGGTTATGTGAAAAGCAAGTTGTGAAATAAGCATTTTTATAACATGCAAAGCAGTTTTGCAGATACCATTTTCTTTGACGAAGTCCAATTAACCCACTGTCAAATGGAAAATCACTTAAACACTTGCTTAATCTTTCTTGGTTTAGAAAATATGCAATGTTGCATCACTTATTAAAACATAGGTGTATGTGAGATAAGCAGATACCCTGCAAAACGTCCCCACAATGGCAATGTATTTATATTAATTTAAAGATATTCTACTACCATTTGATTTTACAATGTGATGTTAGTCTCATAGACCTGGATTTTCTATACCTTGGAAGTGGTAAAGCTGATTTGCAATGTCAGATTCAAATTGTTATAATTGTTCTTTTTTTTTTTTTTTTTTGAGATGGAGTCTCCCTCTATCATCCAGGCTGGGGTGTAGTGGCATGATCTCAGCTCACTGCAACTTCTGCCTCCCAGGTCCAAGCAATTATCCTGCCTCAGCCTCCTAGTAGCTGGGATTACAAGCACGTGCCACCACGCCTGGCTAATTTTTGTATTTTTAGTAGAGACGGGGTTTCACCATGTTGGTCAGGCTGGTCTTGAACTCCTGACCTCGTGATCCTCCTGCCTCGGCCTCCCAAAATGCTGGGATTACAGGCATGAGCCACTGCGCCTGGCCCTATAATTGTTCTTACACTCTTCTTTTCTCGTCTCTATTAAGCATTTATAGTACACTCCGGTCCAGCCATAGTCCTTCAAATGCCCCAAACATAACAGCTACATGAGGCACACTTCAATCAGCTTTACCATCCAGTTGTAGAAAAGACGGTCTAGGAAAATTTTTTGTAGATTTGCTATAGGCAAATAAGATTTCGCTGAGGCCATTTGAGCAAAAGAAATTCAAAGCACAGCAACTAACTATGGTAGTTTCACAACTTCTTTCTCTATAAATTCCTTGCTTGGCACCGAGAAGGAAAAAAGATGTTCGTAAAGGGCTCAGCTCAAGACATAAACTAACCAACAAGTTGACTTTCCCTATATGTAATTGCAAAAGACATGTGGCGGGCATTCAGACACCCAAGAACAAAATTCGACTTTGAAAATGGAAACCAAGCAGTGGTTACGTACTGGTTACTGCAGTCTGAACCAGAGGCTGACTCTCTCCGTTTGGATTCTGAGCAAAGACACTAACCACATACTCCACTGTGGGCTGCAAGCCTTCAATAGTCATTTCTGTTTGATCTGCAAAGGGAGTGAAAAGCAAATACGATACCCACGTCATCCACTATAAAGTCCTCCAGGTGGCTTCTAGAGTTTGGTAGTGAACATATGGTGGCCTAGAATTTTTATTTGCAGAATTGTAACAAAAATATGGAGGAGTCAGACTTTGATTTCCTCTTGGACAAACCTGTTCATTGCTAATACAAATTACCATATGGGAGTGAAGTCACACTCAAGGATAAGTTCTAAAGCTTAATATGATGCCCCCAACAATTAGTGATACTGCTCTCAGAAAAAATGAAAATTAACTTGACTTTAATAAATTGCCTTAAGATCCTAATTTCACAAGTATTCTATTTAAAAACAAAGACAACATAGCTAAAAGGATCTGAAAAAGTCAGTTAGGCCATTTCTCTTTTTAGTGTGAATGATAAACAAAACCAGAAGGGTGAATCTAATAATTTAAGATGCCCATATCACTAAATAGAACTATCCATGTTAAAACAGAAATGCACTTAAGACTTCTACTGTGAAGAGGGTTGATAACGGTCTTGAGCCCTGAATTCATGAATGGGGAAAATGATGACATAGGACAAGAATTACATAGTACTCACAACAAGGTAGCCATTTACATAAAAAAGAATATTAGATGCTACCCCATCTATCCTGTTGTATATGAGATGCAGATTATTCTTTTTTTTCCTGAGATGGAGTCTCTCACGCTGTCTCCCAGGCTGGAGTGCAGTGGTGCTATCTTGGTTCACTGCAACCTCTGCCTCCAGGGTTCAAGCCATTCTCCCTCAGCCTCCTGAGTAGCTGGGATTACAGGCAGGAGCCACCATGCCCAGCTAATTTTTTGTATTTTTAGTAGAGATGGGGTTTCGCCATGTTGGCCAGGCTGGTCTTGAGCTCCTGACCTCAAGTGATCTGCCTGCATCAGCCTCCCGAAGTGCTGGGATTACAGGCATGAGCCACCACGCTCGGCCAAGATGCAAATGATTCTTACCTGGACCTGCAGTTTTAGTTTTTGTTGGTCCTGGTCCATTTTTGGGAGTGGTGGTTACTCTGTAACCAGTAACAGGGGAACTTGAAGGCAGCCACTTGACACTAATGCTGTTGTCCTGAACATCGGTCACTTGCATCTGTGATGGTTTGTCAATTTCTACATATAAAAGCAGGGAGAAACCGGTGAAGCCTCAGTCCTTGGAGAAAAGATTGGACAAGCCCTCCTCTCTAGGTCTGCTATATGTTCAAATGATCTCTTACATGAGAAAGGTATTTCTTCTTGAAAGAACACAGAGAGAGCTTTTAGAGGGATGGGGCAGGCATCTCAATACCATTTCCTATTTTTGAGATGGCTGCTTCATCCACAAAGAAGCTACATTCCACAAGCAGATACCTGTCATCCTACTTTATCAACTCATCCATTCTTTTCCAACAAATATTTATTGAACACTCTCCATGCCCGTCTTATTGCAGACATGTGGAATATATCAACAAAACTGACAAAACTTCCTGCCCTTGGGGTGCTTCCTTCTTTATCTGGCTCAAAACTCTGTTAGCTGCAGGTGTTAGCTGCAGTTTGTTGTCTCATTAAAAAGGAAAATCTATTCCACAATGAGAAAAATACCTTGGGAGAACATTGTAAAAAACTATCTGAATAAATAAGCTGGTGTCACCCCAGAGTAGAAGTTTGTACCTGTTCGGTAATTAATGGAAATTGGCTTGCTGCTTGCGGGGCTGTCTCCACGGCCAGTGACAGCATACACAGTGATGGTATAATCGACTCCAGGTTTAAGGCCACTGATGGTAGCTGTAGACTTGCTCCCAGGCACAGTGAACTCCTGGACAGGGCTATTTCCTCCTGTATGAAAAGGGGTTAGTTCAGAGTGTGAGGGGCTTAGAGCTACTTGGGTATTACTGATTAATTGAATTACCACATTTATAGCAGCATGTAAATCACATCTTCTTGCTTATTCCCTTTTAAAGAGCACTCTCTTGAACAGAAAGAGGTATTTATGCACGTAGCAAACCTTGGTAAGTGTATAAACATTGAGAGAAAATTACAGTTAGCGCTATTTTAACATTTCAGCTTTAAAATGCCACTGAGTAGTAGAGTAGCATTAAAAGTGGGAAGAAGGTAAGCCCTCAACGGAGGATTGCACGCATTGTGTCCTTTTTAAAAATTTTAACGGAATAAATTCCTGTTAAATAAAATTTGGAAAATACAGAAAAGTAAAGAGAAGAAAAAATAAAAATCACTTATTTCCACCACTGATAATATGTCTGTGAATTTACAATCCTTTTATTTCCTCCGCTCTGCTGTTCCCCCTCTAGTTGTATTATATAAACAACTTTTTATTTGGCTTTTAGAACAAATTATATCATCTATATCTTCCATATTTTCTTGGAAAAAACCAGGGCTCCATTGAATGGACTTGCCAACATTTCTTTAATTCTTTGTTCACTGTTGGGCTTTCAGGTTATCCACAACAGTCTGATTTAATCAGAGTGTAAAATAGCATTTTGCTGCCGTACCTGTTTCTCCATAAGTGATCCTGTAATATCTCACAGTGACAGCAGGAGCATCCCAGCTGATCAGCAAGCTGGTGGGGGTCGCAGCAACAACTTCCAGGTCCCTCGGAACATCAGAAACTGGAAAAAAAAACGGGAAACTTTTCACATCCATAATTTTCAAACAATACTCAGATTTATTCTTTGTTTATTTTCCAAATAGTTGTCTTAATGATTCCTTCATACAGTAATGTAAATAATATGTGTAATTAGCAGAATTTAATATTATGACGAATTCAAGATAAGGGGTTACAGAGCCCATTCAAATTGTGATAAAATGATTATTTCAAATTTAGGGAAGAATTTTTTTCCCTCAACATTGTGTTTGGAAAAATTTCAAAACTACAGAAAAGTTAAAAAAAAATGTAATACAAGGCCGGGTGTGGTGGCTCACACCTGTAATCCCAGCACTTTGGGAGGCCGAGGCGGGCAGATCATTTGAGGTCAGGAGTTCAAAACCAGTCTGGCCAACATGGTGGAATCCCACCTCTACTAAAAATAAAAAAATTAGCCGGACGTGGTGGTGGGCGCCTGTAATCTCAGCTACTTGGCAGACTGAGGCAGGAGAATTGCTTGAGCCCAGGAGGCAGAGGTTGCAGTGAGCCGAGATCCCGCCATTGCACTCCAGCTTGGGTGACAGAGCAAGACTCCATCTCAGGAAAAGAAGGAAAAAAAAAAGTAATACAATGAACACCTATATACCCTTCCCTTAGGTATTTGTCTCTGGCTTGACAATTTGAGACTAAAATACAGGTATCATGATGCTACTGTTCCCCTAAGTACTTCAGCCTCTATCTGCTAAGAACAATGACACTGTTACCCTAAAATTATATTTTTAAAGGTACTTTGAAAAAGTGTTCAGTTTTCTACATTTTTTTTTTTTTTTTTTTTTTGAGACAGATTCTTGCTCTGTTGCCAAGATGGAGAGCAGTGGAACAATCTTGGCTTACTGCAACCTCTGCCTCCTGGGTTCAAGTGATTCTCCTGCCTCAGCCTCCGAAGTAGCTGGGACTACAGGCGCATGCGACCACGCCCAGTTAATTTTTGTATTTTTAGTAGAGACAGGGTTTCACCATGTTGGCCAGGATGGTCCCGATCTCTTGACCTCATGATCCACCCGCCTTGGCCTCCCACAGTGCTAGGATCAGAAGCGTGAGCCATTGCACCTGCCCCCCCCCCTTTTTTTTTTTTTTTTTTTTGAGACAAGGTCTTGCTCTGTCACCCAGGCTGGAGTGCAATGGCTTGATCTCAGCTCACTGCAACCTTCGCCTCCCGGGTTCAAAGATTCTCCTGCCTCAGCCTCCCGAGTAGCGGGAATTACAGGTACATGCCACCACACCTTGCTAATTTTTGTATATTTAGTACAGATGGGTTTTCACTGTGTTGGCCAGGCTGGTCTTGAACTTCTGACCTCAAGTGATCTGCCCACCTCGGCCTCCCAAAGTGCTGAGATTACAGGCGTGAGCCACCACATCTGGCCAATTTTCTACATTTTCAATAAAACTTGTGTTATTAGAAATGCATAAATGCCCAAATCAGGTGAGAAATTTCTTGAGAGGAAAAAAATGATCTTCTTTACTGCTACCATGCCCAGACTTCTTTACCATATTCTAAGAGAGGTGTTTCTCCACATATTCTCTCCCTTTCCTCTCCGTGTCCCATGACAGTGATCTATTTTTTTTTTTTTTTTTAAGAGCTGATGACAGACAACAGCAAGCTACTTTACAGAATCTACCAACTGGGTAGGAAAGTCTTCTGAGTTTCTTTGCAGACCAGAAAACAAGTTACCTGTTGATTGTTGGCCAATCAATAAGGGACTTTCCTCTCTGCCATTAAGAGCAACGATGCTGACCACATACTCTGTGCCTGGAGTGAGGTTGGTGAGGGTGATGGAATTCCGAGAGGGGGGCACCCGATCTTCTCGAGGTCTCCCGCTCATGTGCTCGGGGTGATGGCGGATCCTGTAGCCAGTGATGGTGGCTCGAGGAGCAATCCAGTGCACAGTAAAAGAGTTGGCAGTAATATCAGAAAAGTCAATGCCAGTTGGGGAATCAAGACCTGTTGTTCCCACCCAGGGGAGGAAGAGAAAAAAGAAGAAAAGATACTACCAGTTTAGGAAGTGAAGAAGGTGTAGGGGAAATTAACGTACATCCAACATTTCATTCCTGTCTCATCAATACCATGATTTGCCATAAACCTCAGAGTAAGATGTACTGATTCTAAGCTACATATGAATTTTAAAATCTTAAATTGACTCACTTCAAAATAGCCAGCTCAAGCACTCATTTTTTTTCTTTTGCTAAGTAATTCAAGCAATTTTTAGGGGTTATTACTGTAGGTTTCTGTGTTACATTTGGAGATAAGTGTTCAAGATCTTCTGAGAATTGACATTTTCAAATTCTTCAGTGTTTAAATATTCTGTGTTTCTATCCTGTAAGTGTATCCTTCCAAGTAAAGCAAGATCTGCCCACTCTCAAGGTAAATGTTTGACTCTCAGAGAAGCCTCCTAAGCTCAAGAGGGAATTTATATGTCAACAGAATGGTAATGATGCCAAACACAAAACTTTCTGAAACTAAAGACATTATCCCAGACAAATTACAATGCTGATAATTCCTCATGAATTGACATTTTTGAAAAATGCACAAAAATTCAGAGTTTGTTGTAAATTTAAACCACTTAGTCTCTGGGACTTCCAGCAAATTTCTGTTCTAGTTACAGCATTCACTAGTTCTATTCAATAAGAAACCAAACTAAGATACCGTAAGTCCTTTTTGGAAGCAAGTAGACTATAAATAAATTAATTAATACACTAAACTGTATCTTTTTAAAGAAAAAATTAAAAGAAGCATTCATATTTAAGTACATAATATTTATGAGGTTCAGTTCAACTTCCTTCTAGTAAATTCATATTTTATTAAGTAAAAAGTAATCTTGCTGGGTTAGTAAAGGAAGAAAAATAGATGACAATGAGTGTTGGGTCAGCCATTAGACAGAGCCACCTAATGAAAAGGAATGTCCACTAAATCTAAATAACAAAGATCTTCTTAGGAAATGTTTTTTAAAAGGACAGACAACAAATTTCTTGATTAATTTGTTAGTGACTGAAAGTCTAGGTGATTGTTGAGTAAGGTATCTTTTAGTTTTTCAGACCAGTGGTAAAGTCATACTGTGATGACAAAAGTACACACACCACGACCACAAAAAATGGAGATGTATTTCATTTGTTATACAGAATTGGTAGGCAAAAGTCATACTTTTGACTTTATCCAGTATGACTGGATAGTCATACTGCCAACATCACTCACCTGTTTTCTGTCTTCCTCTAAGAGGTGTGCTCTCGTGTTGTTCGTAGACACTGGAGACACTCACTACATATTCTGTACCAGGCAGGAGATCTGAAAGGGCAAGTGGGGCTTATTTTAAAACTGTGCTTGAAAGCATGAGAAACCAAAGCGCGCCCAGGACTATTTCAACTGATGAAATGTCCAAATGTCCAGTCCTAAATCCTACTTACACTAAAGTGAACACTAAGGCAAAGTGTTCACTGAACAGACCTGGCGAAGGTCTGTAATTAGATGACTCAGCTGGATTTCAAGTGGGACGAAGTTGCTGCAACAACTGGATATTTCTCGCATCCACCTGAGAGTATGTCTCTGGAGGGCACATGATAATCCTGGCTGTGGTACTATGGATTGCCATTGATGCCTCACAACAACCCTGAGAGGTAGTTTGCTACTTTTAAAAGCAATTTTCTTGCCATACAATGTACTGCATATATTTAAAGTGATTTGATGGGTTTTTACATATGTGTGACTTGGGAGACCATCACTGCATTCAAGAAATGAGCAAACCTATCACCTCTAAAAATCTGATTTACAATTATCTCCATTTTGTAAATGACAAAAAACCAGAAAACAATAACAACAAAAAATACTGAGGCACAGAGAAGTTATCTTCTTTAATTTACGTGCCCAGGATCATACAGGGATTGACCCAGGCCAGCACTGGTGGTCTTAGCAATTAACCTTTACTGGAAAAAAGCCACACTTCAAGAGAAAGCAATCGGTTCTGCCATATTAAAATGAGAGCAGAATAGTTTTTTAAAAATTAAATATACATCCCTGAGTCTCTTCTTCCCTTTTTTTTTTTTTTTTTTTTTGAGACAGACTTTCACTGTGTTGCCCAGGCTGGAGTGCAGTGGTGTGATCTTGGCTCACTGAAACCTCTGCCTCGTGGGTTCAAGTGATTCTCCTGCCTCACACTCCGGAGTAGCTGGGATTACAGGTGCCTGCCACCATGCCTGGCTAAGTTTTGTATTTGTAATAGAGACAGGCCTTCACTGTGTTGGCGAGGCTTGGACTAGAAATCTTGACCTCGTGATCCGCCCGCCTTGGCCTCTCCACGTGCTGGGATTACAGGCGTGAGCCACTGTGCCCGGCCTCTTCTTCCATTTTGATACACAATCATGCATAGCTTAATGATGGAGATACATTTTGATAAGTGTGTGATTTGGTGATTTTATTATGTAAGCATCATAGAGTGTACCTATACAAACCTAGATGGGCTTGTAATCCCAGCACTTTGGGAGGCCAAGGAGGGTGGATCACTTGAGGTCAGGAGTTGAAAACCAGCCTGGCCAACATGGTGAAACCCCACCTCTACTAAAAATACAAAAAAATTAGCTGGACCTGGTGGCTCATGCCTGTAATCCCAGTTACTCAGGAGGCTGAGGCAAATCGCTTGAGCCTGGGAGTTGGAGGTTGCAGTGAGCCAAAATCGTGCCATTGTACTCCATCCTGGGCAACAGAGGGAGACTCCGTCTCAAAAAAAAAAAAAACAAAAAACACCTAGATGGTAGAGCCTACGACACACCTAAGCTATAAGCTATATGGTCTAGATGGTAGAGCCTACGACACACCTAAGCTATAAGCTATATGGTCTAGATGGCAGAGCCTACGACACACCTAAGCTATAAGCTATATGGTCTAGATGGTAGAGCCTATGACACACCTAAGCTATAAGCTATATGGTCTAACCTACTGCTCCTAGGCTACTAGCCTGTGCAGCATGTTACTGTACTGAATACTAGAGGAACTGTAACATATGGTAAGTATTTGTATATCTAAAAGGTACAGAGAGTGAGGTTTCTAAACTTGGAACTCCTACTCACTAAACCCTCATTCCCCTGCACACCATTTGCCCTTCAGCGTTTCTGTAACGCCTCCTGCAAAGTTTGGAAAAGTGCCAGATTGGAGGACCAGATGCTTGCATTCCATTTGCACCTTACTAGCTGGCCAGTGGCAATTTACTTAACCATTGGGGACCTCAACTGCTTCGTGTTTGTTTATTTATTTTTTTGAGACAGGGTCTCACTCTGTCACCCAGGTTGGAGTGCAGTGGCATGATCATGGCTTGCTGCAGCCTCAACCTCCCCGGGCTCAGGTGACCTTCCTATCTCAACTTCCGACATAGCTGAGACCACAGGTGTGCATGACCATGCCCGGCTAATTTTTGTATTTTTTTTAGAGTCGTGGTCTCACTGTGTTGCCCAGGCTGGTCTCGAACTCCTGGGTTCAAGCAATTGGTCCACCTCAGCCTCCCAAAGTGCTGGGATTATACAGGTAAGAGCCACTGCACCTGGCTTGCTTCATCTTTAAAAGAGGATAATAATGACTCTGCTAGGAGGGAGAGAGGCTACCTTGAGGTCATTTGTAGCATTAGGATTATAATAAGGTCTTAGAACACATGATTAACATGTGACAGGTCTATGGCTAAGGGGCAGACATTGTGATACAGGGGCTTGTATACTGGGTGATGCTGTAATTAGTGATTCCAGGGTGCTCTAGAACAGAAGCAATAGCCCTGGGGTGGTGGATATGCCAAATAAAGATATTCTTGCCCTCAGCCACAAAGTAAGAAACCAAGATTATGGTCACGTCAAGCTGCTCTTCTTTGTGTTTCATTGTCTAAATTATGTTTGAAAGGTAGAAGATGTTTTCAGACTAATATTTGTTAATGTACCTAAATGTAAGCTATTTTTCCCTTATGTAGAATCTTTTGCTGTTGTTATATATTTGACTATTACAGTGAAAATAATAAAAAGCACTGTTTATGTGAAACACAGCACCATCTTGCAGCCTACTGTTTGATTCTTTAACAAAAGATGTCTATTCTATAATGGTTGGGACTAGAAAGAGACAATTTCCATAAATTGTTGTTGTTTATTTAATGTCAGGTTTTTTTTTTTTTTCTGAGCTCTCAGCCTTCTGAGAAATCCTTCTAACAGATTCTTTTTGAAGTACAAATTAAACTTCTGACTCTCTTCAAAACAACATCCTAATCTAGCCCAAGCAATCAGTCACTTTTCTAAGTATTCAAATCCTAAATCAACTACTGACACTTTTTTTATAAAAATGAGAATAAAGCACGCCTAGTGACACTATTTTCAGTTCTCATTTTTTTCTCTAAAGATTTACATTTAGTCATGTAATTTCTCTTGATATTCACTTATTTTTATCTGCTTATTTGGAAGCGGAGTTTGTTTAAAGTCATGGAACTTTCCTGCTGGTGTTTTTCCACTCTGATTTCTTTAAAAGCTGTAGATATCAAAAGTATATTAAGATAGCAACAAACATTACAGCTTTCAAAATTTATGGAGCTGTACATTGAATTTGGAGTTTAGTTTGTAGCTTGGTTGCAGCTGTCTTGCTTTTAGCTGCTCCTACTTGAGAACTCAGAATTCATTTGCTATGCTCTGGGTTAATATTTATGGAACAGATACATTCGACTGCTTACTTGTTAAGACCACTGCATTGTCTGAAGGAGAAATTGACAACTCTGCAACATCTTCCTCATTTTTCACAGGTGAGTAACGCACCAGGAAGTTGGTCAAATCAATGGATGGGGGTGGAGCCCAGGTGACACGCATGGTGTCTGGACCAATGTTGGTGAATCGCAGGTCAGTGGGAGGAGGAACAGCTGGTTTCGAACAAGAAGGAAGACTCATTTAATATAATTTTAAAATTAAAGCTAACGAAGTAGCTGGAAAGGTAAAACCAATATTTCATGCATAAAGGAAACAGAATCATAATCATGCAAACAGTCTAATCTAAATCTATTTTAAGTCATAGTGTACTACTGTTAAAAATAAAACACTACACACAGTACTGTTAGGCCCCCTTTAACCTTTTTGCCATCATCGATATATTTAAAAAAATAATTTTAATCTACTTTCAAATATGTTGACTTTATGTACATTATTAATACCACTGCAGATTATTTTATCCCAGGCTGAAGAGGCTTAAGTCGCCACACAGCAAAGAGAAACATAGCGGTACTTTACAAAGAAATACATGCACACAGACAAAAAGACAAGAGGGTCCTAAACTTCCCCCCATGTGAGATGTCTAGAGCTACAAGTCCATTCAGTGAATTCTACTTACAAGTGAAAAGTGTTCATGCAAATTGGTTCTCAGCATGTTTCTTTTCCCATGCACAGCAGAGAACCTTTAAAATGTTGCATGCATGTCCCCAGACTGTGGTTAAAGAGGTGTTTCTTTACCTAGTGACAGCAACGAAACCTAGAATGCTCCCAAATTTACTTTTCTCCTACCTCAAAACACTCTACCCTAAATTTTGATGGGTTTTTAGCTACAAAGAAGGAACATGGTAGAGTTTATCAAAGGGTAGAAGGAAGAGCATGATGGTACATTTTGGAGATATCTTTCTTATAATTAATTGGTGCTTATACAATTTGGTATTCGTGTTTGGTATTTAAGAAGAAAAATTCTAGGTCTCCAAATTGAATGAACATTTGCTATTTTATATTTAACAGAACAGACATCTGAATTTTTCTAGCTCTATATCTACTTGTGGTTTAAATGAGAGTGTACTGAAGAATACTTGCATATGTTTAGCAGATGCATTTGATTCCTTATCCCCATAGTCCACCCTGTCTTAATCTTTGGCCAACTGCTGACTTCCCCCTTAAAACATCCATATTTAACCAGAGTAACTGGTGGCAGCATGCAACACCATCTATGTCTCAAACACAGAAGTTTTCGAAATTCACCCGTTTGTTGTGTCAGTGTAGTAGGGGCACTCTCGCCGCCATTAATGAGAGTGATAACGCTGATATCATAGTCAATGCCCGGCTCCAGCCCTGTGACTGTGTAGTATCCTACTGAGGAGTCCACAAAATCTTCAAAAATAGGGATACCTTCTCCTGCCGCAACTACTGTGATGCGGTACCCAATAATGGTGGAAGAGTTTAGCGGGGTCCACCTCAGGCCGATGCTTGAATCGGTTATATCAACAAAGCTTAGGTCAGTGAGTTGGGGCACCTCTATTGAGTTACAAAGCAAAGGGGGTGGGGGGCAAAAGGAAAATAGAGGCAAAAAAAGAGGAAAAAATAAAGCAGTGTATATCAGGTTACCAGTAGTAACATTGATGGAATGTTAAAGCAATGATGGTAATATGCAATCTGTTTTAAATTCTCTGAAAAGACTTCCTAAGCATCATGAACAGTTTGCTTCCCTGGAAGAATAAAACAGGTTACAATATTCTTTTAGGGATTTTTTTGTTTGTTTGTTTTGTTTTTTGTTTTTGTTTTTGCATTTTGAAAATGTCCTTAAAGGGTACAATTTGAACTGTTCAGATTCCTAAAAATCATATGCCTGTTTAGGATGTCAAAACCATTCTTAGAGCCTAGACATAGTATCTGAAGTAAGCATCAGCAATGTTTAATAAGTATCTGAAATAAGTGTATGAAGTAAGTATCAGTATTATTTAATAATTCCAAAACTGTTTTAGTAGAAAATAAGCTTGCATGAAGAAGGTTAAAAAATAATAATAATTAGGTGATAAATTGATATTTTTTCTCCCATACAAAACTCATGACAATATCATCGCCATAATGCTAATGCATTATGAATGTATGGTGTGAAATGTGCCATTCAAAAGCACATTGAGGCTTAGGAAAGAGGCTTAAGGTCAAGGCCATTGCCACTATTTTAGTTCATTTATAATCAACATATGTAATTAGCGTTAGTAAAAGCATTCTTCTGAAGAGTCCAAAGGGGGACACAACTGTCCAATGCTTTCATTCTGTTATAACCCAATGGACAAACAAGCCTATCCTTAGACAGGCCTTTACAATGTTGTCTTTCAAGCCACAACAAAGAACACCCTGAAGGTGTGGCTTTTACTTCTTTTTTTTTTAATCCAATTTTTAAAAAGAAGGATTTGAAACTGCAAGATGAAAAACTGGACGTGTCAACCAAATGCTGTTCCCGTGCTCACATACGAGGACAAAACTATTTTATAGGCAGCTGTTGGAAATTGATACGGACTGTAAAATCAGGCAGAAATGTACCGATGGGATGCATTTACCATATTACTTTGAGCCTGTCAGTACTGAGTACAGACATGTGACAGTGTTTTAGTCATACTTCCATGTGAGCGGACATTACAGAGTTAAAGCCGTGGCTGCCACTCCATTACATACTCGCTGCAACACACAGCATCCCAGTGAAGCACAGACAGTAAAGCGGTGTTAACAGCAAGCATTTGTCCAAATCGCTGCTTTGACTTCTTGGTTTTGGAGAGTGCAGCTGGGAGATCGGAATTAAATCCCAACTATATTTGACACCCTTAACCGTCTAGGGATTAAGGTGCTAATCCCCACTCTTATTGGAAGTGCCACTCTCAGGATAGCAGCTTATTTTTCTATTACCTGGGATGATGGTATCAGAGATAGGGACACTTTCCTTGTCATCCTTGACAGTGTAAACACTGACATTGTACTCCAGGCCGGGACTCAGGTTATCAAAAGTGCAGGAGCTCTGATCAGCATGGACCACTTCTTCCAAAGAATATCCCTGCTGGCCGTTTGTAGGGGTTGTGGTAATTCTATAACCAGTAATGTCTGGAGGAAAAAGAAAAGAGGAAGTTATTGCACAGAGCATCTGTGAGCCAGAGCATATTTAACTAGACTCCAATGACGGACTCACAGAGCGGAATGCAGAAGGACTTGGCATTTGCTGAGGACTCCACTGTCACTGTCTTTCAATGCTTGCAACAATCCTTTCAGGCAGTACTAAGATCCTCACTTTATTTTATTTTTTGTTTTTATTTTTTGAGACACAGTCTCCCTCTATCACCCAGGCTGGAGTGCAGCGGCACGATCTTGGCTCACTTCAACCTCTGCCAAGATCCTCACTTTAAAGGAAATTTTGAACCAGGGGAGTGATTCCCAAAAGCTTTCATTTCCAAATCCCATGGTCCTACCACTGTACCCTGCTTTTCCTTAATGAATCATTTGAAGACAGCTGAGGAATATTCCTTTCTACCTGCCTAGTATGGAATCGCTCTCAACCTTAAGCACATTCCTCAGAGAGCTCTCCTAATTTAAAAGGTCTGAAACTATGGGATTTATAGGAAGAGAACCAAGAAAGGAGAAAAGGCGAAAAACAAAAGTAGTGATACTTATTCTATAAAGAGTATTGATTGGGAGGTTGAGGCAGGCAGATCACCTAAGGTTGGGAGTTCAACACCAGCCTGGCCAACATGGTAAAACCCCATCTCTACTAAAAATACAAAAATTAGCTGGACGTGGTGGGGCATGTCTGTGGTCCCAGCTACTCGGAAGGCTGAGTCACGACAGTCGCTTGAGCCCAGGAGGCGTAGGTTGCAGTGAGTCGAGATGGCACCACTGCACTCCAAGCCTGGGTGACAGAGCGAGACTCTGTCTCAAAAAAAAAAAAAAAAAAAAAAAAAAAAGAGAGTATTGATTGTTGAAGTCTTCAGGAATCATAGAAATTGGGCAGTAAAAGAGTTGAGGGGGATGAGAGATATTCAGATAAAAACAGTGAGGACTAGAGAGCTATAGGGCCAGATTAAAAGTAAAATGAGAAAGTATATTAAACTTTATAAAAGGCAAGGAGATGACAGAATTTCATTTGCCATTAGGAACAGGGTAAACACTAATGTGGCAAATACAAGGAAACCCAACTGAATGAGAAATAAATATTGAGATCATTACACTTGCTAGTGATCATCCAAATGTGTGGGCTGGGTCATTGAGACAAGGTATGAATGATCCTGCTGCTAACAAGCGTGAAGCTTGCCAACTGAAAGTTTCAGATTTGGAGCAACTCAGCTGGAAATTGTATAGCTTTGGCTTAAACGATGTTTCCGCAGATAATGAAAACTTTACCAAAATCATTCTACTTCAGAGAGAGATTAAAAGAGATATTCTGAGCTAGTTTTTTTCTGTGTGGTTGCATACATTAATCAGACTTAGAGATGATAGCCTTAGCTCTGTGCCCTGGCAAAGATAAGAACTATACAGTACTTTTTTTTCTAACAAAAATTTCACAATAATTTAACAGTAAAATTAGAAATAGCTAAGGAATAAACTAAACATATCCCTTAAATTAACAAATATAGGAGGTTAGAATGCAATCAACATTAATTGGAACTTCTATTTTTGTTTAAGATTTTTCTCCATAAGTTTTGTGAGACTTCCATGCGGTTTTGGCAAAAGTAATGAATATCTAAAATTTCCTGTTATTGCCATAGTACATCGTGCTATTTGACTATTATTACAGCTATCTTTATACATTTTAGCATTTTGTAAATAATTTTCAAATATATATGAACAAGGAATTTAGACAAATGCTTCATTTAAAGCTTTAAAAATGGTCAAGAAACCTCTTAATCAAATTTTTCAGTTTGCATAGAATATAATTTTAAAAAATTACATTCCAAATATGTGATGTTGGGTGTGAGAAGGAGTCTACAAACTTAAGTTACAATCCCAGTTTTGTAACATTTAAAATGTGTGACTATGAGTAGGCCAATTTTTTCTAAGTCTCAGTTTTCTTATTCTGTAAAACGAAGGTATTTCTGCCTTTCATCACCCTTAAATATTTGTGGTGCAACTCATGACAAAACATTCATAAAACTTCAAGGAATAATAAACTTAGGCTCTGTAACAACTCACAAAAGGGAAATTACGTAATATGACTTCAGCCATTTGTTTGGCACTTTTTAATGCACTCAGCAAAAGGCACCTTCCACAGCGCTTTTCTTCAGCCCTACAGCTGTGTGAGGATCTGCCTTGTCCCCCTAGACTAGGGTAAGATTGTTCTGTTTCCTGTGATTGAAGTCAACGTGGATTAAAGCATCCTGCAGGCTGCCCCATGATGTACGTCATGTACTGCTATAGTCTGTATGGAGAGCTGAGCATTTGTAATTTGAATCCTTTCTTTGTCTGAAAGAAACAGTTTCTAAAATCTTTGTCTTGGGAAGGTATGGTGTATACTTGCCCTGTGATCCATCCCAAACTTACCTGGGGTGGTACTCCTCTCCCAGGAGACTGTGAGCACTCCAGTGTCAGGGTTTGTCTCCAGATGCAAGTTTGTTGGTGGAGACAATGCTACGGAGAAAGAAAATTTTAAAAGTTAAAGCTGACACAAAGCTCTTGACCTGTGTAATCTTTCCTCCTTCCCTACCTCCCTCTCTTCCACGCTTCTTGCCTCCCTCCCTCCCATATAAATATAGGTCACGTTATGAAAACATGATGGACAGCAGCAGTTCTCTGACAAGACTTTTCTTATGATTAATGATTTTGCAATACTATTGAAATTATTTTCATCTCGCCTGTTCATAAATATTCTTGACATGGAAGGAACATTTCTGATGCCATAAAATATAAAGCATGAATTGAACCTGTTACTCCAAATTCAGGAATAGCATTAATAATTTAAGTAAGGATGAGATATCTCCCCTGTGCCATTCTCATAAGTAAAAATTGATATTGACACTAGATTTTTTCAAAAAGTGGAACAGTTTTAAAAACTAATAGAAAAGGGAGAAAGAGTTCTTCTTACGTGTCACCACTTTGTTTACAATTGGCGCATCTCTTTCCTGTCCGTCTCTCAGGACTTGGATGGTGTAGACATATTCCACTCCTGGAGTCAAGCCAGACACAACGATGCTTCCTGAGTCTGAAGTCACTTCTCGTGGTGCCTCTCCTCCCTGGCTTGGTCGTACACCCAGCTAGAGGAAGGAAAGCAAAATAAACACCAAGGACGAATATTTCCAGAGGCCTGTTACTGCTGTGAGGTTGTGATTATGCTTTAAATAGTGTAAACTCTTCAGAAACTGCACAATGTACTTTTATTAGGAAATGATTTGGGGACTCTTTTATATACTTTAGCTGGAAATTCCCCAAGGTGGGGAAGGTATCTTCCAAACTGCATTAAGGTGGATTATTACGGAAGGTTCCAGAGAAATGTCATTACATACTGTTTTGCTTGATAAAGAATCTCTTGTTACAAACCAGACATACCCAGGGACTGTGGGCCACATGGTATTTTGTTTCTATTTTTCTGTGTGTGTGCTGGAAGGAATGTTTGAGCTCTCCCTTTAACAAGTTATTCACATTCAATTCACCTTTTAGTTGCCATATAAAGGCACTAGCCCCTGTAGCAACTGTATTGCAAAAACACACCTTTTGAAGAGCTATGTTCATAGCTTCAACTGCAGGATGATACATTACAAGAGAAGAATTAGAATAACTATGCCCGTAATTTAAAATCCTTTTAAGATCCTTTTTCAAAAACTCAGGTAACACTGTGCTATCAAATAGTGTCCAACTCTAAAGAGATCCTTCACACACCATAAGGCTTCTGAAAGTCAGCATGACATTCAGGGAATTTAAAAGGTATACTGGCAATCTTCAAAAAGTTCCTCTATATTTGAGTAGCATAATCATAAGTATGGCCATTCATATACTTTATCTTTGGTGTATTTTTTTAAATAATCAAGGGGATTGAGTCATGATTTCCAGCGATAACAAATATTTCTGTCTTCACACTAAATGCCAAAGAATGGAATTCTTTTAAACATATTCATTTGTATTCATCACTTCCCTAATATCATTACTTTAAAGACGATGAATCCAGATATCCACAGGGAAACCTTAATCTTAACTTCTATTAAGAGATTTACCCGCAGCGCTTTGAACAGTTGGAGATGAAACTGATTGGATGAAAATGCGATTTTTAAGTGACTCTGAGTTTAACTGATCTCCCTAAATTGGCTTTTGTGAACTTGTTCACACCCATTTAGAATGACACATCAAATAAAGTTTTCCTATGTTTTTTTGAAATGTAGTTCCCTGCGGGAAAGGATAGAGAAAATAAGATAACAACAAGCAGCAGCTTCGTGCTAATGTTTTATCCTTAGAAAAGCACTTTCATAGCCTCCATCCATTCTTGGAACAATTCAGTGAGGTAGGCAGGGAAGGATTGTTAGGCCCTGACAATGTAGTCAAAGATGTATGAACAGAAGCAGGTGGCAAAACCCAGGTCTCCTGACTCCTGAGCACCCTGTTTCCACTACATGGGAAACACAAGGACAGCTCAGGGCTGTATCACAGAGATTAGGAACATGGGCAGTTTACCTTAAAACCAATTCTTGGAGCAGGTGTCCATGTGATCACAATGGTGGTCTCGGTCACCTCGGTGTTGTAAGGTGGAATGGAGCTCCCAGGCTGCACTGTGAGAGAGAATCAATACACGTTTTCAAAACTTAAGATCACAGATGATTTCATAGAATAGAGATAACAAGTATCTTTATAGAGAACCTCAGTTTAACCAAGCAGTGGATAGAGAATGTAACATATTTTTTCATTGGGTGAGAATTGGGAGAGGATCAGGCTTCTCAATCTTTAATGTGCCACACACATCATCTGGGTCTGGCTAAAATGCAGATTCTGTTTCTGGAGGTCTAACAAAGAACTAGGGAGTTCGCATTTCTGACAAACACAGATAATACCGATTCTGTTGGCCCATGAATTATACCTGAGTAACAAGGGGTTAAATATTCGCTAAGGCAGTCTTTTCAATGAAATTATATAATCTAATTCATGTCTTTCCATCATTGTTGGGATTTGAGTTTTATGACAATAAATTTCCCTATATCGTCAGTGTAAAATCCCTTATAAAATGTACAACTGGCCACCACAAACTGATTATCGTATTGTTTCTTAATCATTAATTTAAGAACAATGGTAAATTATAGATGGTGATCTAAAAACAGTTTTATGCTGGGCAGGGATTGGTGGCTCATGCCTGTAATCCCAGCACTCTGGGAGGCTGAGGTGGGCAGATCATTTGAGGTCAGGAGTTCGAGACCAGCCTCGCCAACATGGTGAAACCCTGTCTCTACTAAAAATATGAAAAATTAGCCGGTCATGGTGGCTCGTGCCTGTAGTCCCAGCTGCTGGGGAGGCTGAGACACAAGAATCGCTTGAACCCTGGAGGTAGAGGTTGCAGTGAGCCGAGATCATGCCATTGCACTCCAGCCTGGGTGACAGAATGAGATTCCGTCTCAAAAAAAGAAAAAAAAAAAAAAAAGCTTTATGCTGAATTATTCCACAATAATGGTCAACTATTTTTGGTTGCAGTAAAACATGCTATATAAAAGTTAAACAAAATCTGCCACCATGGATGCACTTTGAAGTCTAAAGATTTGTACTTTAAATATGTGATTATTTATTCAGAATAATAACACTGCAAAAATTTAGTATTTTATCACCAGAATCAGGAATCATAACAAGTTTGTTTTGCATTTTCTAGCATCTTGACATCACTGTTCTTTTTCTTATCGAAAATATTACTTTGGCTGGGTACAGTGGCTCATGCCTGTTATCCCAGCACTTTGGGAGGCTGACGTGGGTGGATCACTTGAGGCCAGGAACTCAAGACCAGCCCGGCCAACATGGGGAAACCTCATCTGTACTAAAAATATAAAAAGTAGCCAGGTATGGTGGTAGATGCCTGTAATCCTAGCTGCTTGGGAGGCTGAGGCAGGAGAATCACTTGAACCTGGGAGACAGAGGTTGCAGTGAGCCAAGATCACACCACTGCACTCCAGCCAGGGCGAGAGAGCAAGACTCCATCTCAAAATAAATAAATAAATAAATAAATAAATAAAATAAAATAAAATATTACTTAAACAAATTTTTATTTTTATTTTTTGAGATGGACTCTTGCTCTGTCACCCAGGCTAGAGTGCAGTGGCACAATCTCATCTCACTGTGACCTCGGTCTCCTGGGTTCAAGTGATTCTCCTGCCTCAGACTCCCATAGCTGGGACTATAGGTGCCTGCCACCACACCCAGCTAATTTTTGTATATTTAGTAGAGACAGGGTTTCACTATGTTGGCCAGGCCAGTCTCAAACTCCTGACCTCAGGTGATCTGCCCACCTTGGCCTCCCAAAGTGCTGGAATTACAGGCATGAGCCATCGCACCTGGCCAAAAATTAAAAAAAAAATTTTTTTTTTAAATCTTCTTTTTAAATAAAAGATTTGTTTTCGGTTTTAGCACCAAAAATGAAAGAAAGAGAGAGAGAGAAAGAAAGAGAAAGAAAAGAAAGAAGGAAGAAAGGACGGAAGGAAGGAAAGGAAGGAAGGAAGGGAAGGAAGGGGGGGAAGGAAGGAAGGAAGGAAGGAAGGAAGGAAGGAAGGAAGGAAGGAAGGAAGGAAGGAAGGAAGGAAGGAAGGAAGGAAGGAAGGAAGGAATGTATATATGAAGTTAACATAGAGCTTTCTAACAACCTCACAAATCTTATTATAAATTTAGAAAGGTAAAGTCACAGAAGGCCATATATTTTGAGTTGGGTAAGTTAAGTTCAAGGGTATCAAGTGTGTGAGTAGCCCTGGTCACATGTTTGATATCTCCACAATTCTTCCTCTCTTTGCATCTCAATCAAATTTTGTTCCCCTTTACATCTCAATCAAATTTTGTTCCCATTGGGGAAAAAACCTCTGAATGTATTTATACTAAATTATGAATGGCTGGCAAGACAAAGAATTAGTCTCCAGAGTTATACAAACAGGGATTAAAAAGTGTTCAGACTCCAGTCTCAACTCAACTCCAGTCAATTTTTTTTTCTTTGCCATGTGGGAATTTAGAATCAACATCGCAATTCTCGCATTTCTTTTTCAGTCTGGATTCTAAGGAGCCATTTTTTTATTTTAAAAATATTGTGTGAGAAAAAGCCAAATATATATGTGGGCCACTTCGTAATGATAGCTCTAATGGCTGAATTGAGGTACTACTGGTTTAGTGGGCTGTTTCATCTATGTATGTTATTATTTTGATGGTGTTTGGTGGGGGTTGGGGGAACATGACTGGGATGGGTGACCCCGATGCCTTTTAGTACCTCTGAAATTATACACCACTTGGCTGCTGCTGACTCTGCCAAAATGCCATGACAGCCCTGTGTGACCATTTTTTAATGGCCCACGAAAAGCAATTCAGAGAACAGTCAGTTTCTTTCACTGAACATCTGTGAAAACCACAACTTTTTTACAAATTATATTTGCCTCAACTGTCCTGGGCTTTAAGACTAGGTATTTTCTATTGCTTGAGCCAGCCAGCTAGAGTCTTCCCAAGTTTAAGATGATGCTCTCTGCCTGGGAAGGCCATTATGGGAAAATCACCAAACCACAAACCCACAAACGATGTCAAACAAAGGATGTGATTCTGAGTGTGAGCTATGGGTTCTGGCAGGTCTTGTTAGGGAAGAAAGCCCAGCTGTTAAAGAAATAAAATTTGCCCTATCAATACAGGAATAAGCTGAATTTTCCCCAGAAACAGCTTTTTCCCGTAACTTTTCTCACATTCGCTCTTAAGAATTTAGCACAAGTTATAAAACTCAGAAAAGTTACTCCCAGAATTCAGCTTAGTAAGACAGTAAAAAAGTTACAGAAACTTAGTAATTTCAAAACCATGCAAGCCTTGAGGATGTTTACAACCTTAAGGAGTACCTAAAGTTCAAATGGAGTTGTAGAATACCCTGCTTACATTAGTTTATTTAAATATAAGCTTCGTTGAACTGTTTTTGTTATTATTCCTTTCTCAATCATCTATTCACCAAGTATTTTTTGAAAGCATACAATGTTCCAGACACGATGTTAACCTTTATCTAATAAAATTACTTTTGGCTATTAGTACTTCAATTAAAATAATTATATTTTATATGAATCTATTATGCAAAGCATAAAATAATATATCCAATATATCAAAGTCTTCAGAAGTACTTGAAATATCTTGACCCACCACCTTCCCTTAATTATTGTTAGCATCATTAAAAATGCTTTTTCTTTCTTCAGCACTGTGTTCAACCAAAGAAACTACATAAAATATGCCTTATGTTAAGGAATGAACAAGACAACTATAGAATTCTACATTTTAGTAAAAGACAACATCTACTGAAAGGGCACCTTCACTGAAATCTCCATTCTAATCCACTGAAGGACATTTATAAGAAATGAATATTTACAAGAAATATAAAAACATTAATTTCATGAGAGTAGATCTTAGACTATCTTAGAACCGTGTAAAATTTTAGCCAAATTTTCAGGTAAGCTTATTTGCAAATTAAAAATGAATTTTACTTGCTTACGATTAACTATTATTTAGGAAAAGGGCCAAATTTCATACAGTAAATTTAAATGGAAGTAAGTTTTCCTTAAAGTATGTATTTTTATGGGGAAAAGTTTATATTTTCTTTGGGAAA
Organism: Macaca nemestrina; assembly: GCF_043159975.1. NCBI lineage: Eukaryota > Metazoa > Chordata > Mammalia > Primates > Cercopithecidae > Macaca > Macaca nemestrina. Next base: position 113,434,205 of record NC_092135.1, read on the forward strand.
TCAATTCCATAGTTATTTACAAACTAGGCTTCTATTGACTTTTTGAATGCTTTTTAACATCCATACTTTTAAATTAGTCGAAGAGTAACATTTGTTGAAGGCTCTTAGAAAATTGCAAACTAGTCCATGGTTACAATATATGCTAAAAAAGTGCTTATGTTAGGTGCTTCTATAATTCAAAACGTCAAGTTGAAAATAACAAATAATGTTCAGCCAGAAATAAGGAGTCTCATAATTCTCTGTAATGTAAATGGAAATGTATTTAATAGAAATCAGTTTGTGAATAGAGGTCTTTATTGTGATGTAGATATGTGGGAGATTTAAGACCACTTCCTTTAAAATGTTGAGCAAAAGGAGAGACGTGGCCAAAAATTATTGTTAGTATTTTCCTCCTCTGAGGAATTTCAAGAGTAATTTAAGAAAAAAGCGATTCTGTCTGCAAAAGTACTTTAATCTTCTGCAGCCAACACTCATAAAGAAATCATTTCCCTGGCTTCATGTTCAATTAGTTGGTTCCCATTCAACCTGTAGATATTTTTATTCTGCATTCATAGTTACTATTCAATGCCCAAAGTAATAGAATATAGACATAGGTGCTAATTTTTTCTTGCCTTAACTAGTATTTGGTAAATTCATTTAATGTAATAGAATTTAATTTTTGTAATAACAGAGTGCTTTAAACCCATGTTACTCAAAGTGCTGGCTCTAGAGGAAAGAAAGAGCTTGGCAATGTATGCGAATTAACGCACTGCTTCCTTCAAGAAAATCTGGCTTCAGAAAAATTCTCAGCTCTACTAAGCAGTGTGCTTTGTGATTTACATTCTGGCACAACTCTTTTTCTTGTTGCAGACTAGCAGCAAACAATTAACGGGCCAGCAGCCAGTCTACGGAGCACATTTTTAGTATCACTGATTTAAATTATATACTAACTTTTTAATGTTTTTTTTTGGGGGGGCCGTTGTTTTGTTTTTTTGTAAAGCATGAAGAATAGAGAATGTAAATATAGTTAAGAAAAGGCATTTAATTTTCGGCTTACGTGTGGTAAAGACTCCAGTGGCTTTGGGGCTCTCTTGGTTGCCCTTTATGGCCACAAGGGATACGGTGTACTCAGATCCAGGCTGCAGATTCCTCAGTGGGTACTTCGAGACAGAGGGACCCACATTGTACTGCCTGGGCTGGCCTCTTCGGGTCAGGCCCACAGTCAGTCGGTATCCTGTTATCCGGGCCCGAGGTGGAGTCCATCTCACCAGGACAGTAGAATCCGTTTCATTGACAAACTGGAGGTTAGTGGGAGCATCCAGTTCTAGGAAAAAAGATGAAACATGCCAAGAAATATTTAGATCAGTAATGATCATAACTCAAGTCCTGAAGCTTGATTGAATGTCTAAGTTTTCTCTCCTCAAGGTTGCAACTATGTGAAAGTCAGAACCCCGGAAAAACTGAGCCAGTAAGAGATTGAGTGCTACATAGAACTTTGCCAAAACTCTGCCAGTCATGAGAAATTGTGGAACCATTTTGCTTGACTGTGATCCTTCGGGAAGTCTAATGTTCCAGCATGACCTTCCCATCACTCTCAGAAATTATAGTTACATTAAAGCAATGGTATTTTTAAAAAGGCAAAACAAACACTTCTGAACTTCACAGGTTGCTCTGAGCCAAACAGATTAAGGAAAAAGGGATATGCCTCCTAAAATGACAGCAAGAAGAAGCTCTCTATGGGTCAGAAGCAATATTCTGTGAAGAGTCCCTGCTAGAGAAATAAAAGTTATTTTCACATGGTTCAGATTAGACAGTAATTACAGTAATGATAACATATCCTCAGATTCATGGTAGGATACTGGTGAGTTTGCACTATCAGAATCACATAAGTTGTGGAGTTTATTCTTAAGAATAATAACCAGCAGTTTTCCCACCGAAATTTAAATTACATTTCAAATAGAGGAAATATTTAAGAGGCAGTCAAGTATAATAATTCAGAGCATGGGCTTTGGACATAGGTTATAGAGCCAGCTCTATCCATTCCTATCTCTGTGACCCTACAAGTTCCAGAATTTTTTTAAAGCCTCAGTTTCTTTATGTATTCAATATGGATACTAGTAAGACCTTCCAGCTGGGCACGATGGCTCATGCCTGTAATCCTAGCACTTTGGGAGGCCAAGGTGGGTGAATCACTTGAGGTCAGGAGTTTGAGACCAGCCTGGCCAACATAGTGAAACCTGTTTCTACTAAAAATACAAAAATTAGCAGGGCATGGTAGCGCATGCCTGTAGTCCCAGCTACTTGGGAGGCTGAGGCAAGAGAATCGCTTGAACCCAGGAGGTGGAGGTTGCAGTGAGCTGAGACTGCGCCACTACTGTCCAGCCCTGGCGACAGAGCGAGACTCCATCTCAAAAAAATAAAAAATAATAATAATAATAAGACCTTCCTTCCTAAGGTCAAAACAGAGAGTAAATATGAGAATAATGCTTGTAAAAACTGAGCAGATAAGCTGGTGGCTAGTAATACTAGATACTTGACAATTGCTATTCTTAAATGAATTCTACTGTGTTACGATCCTGCATTTTAACTTTGATCTAGATATATTTAGTTACAGGAAAAATGCACTCAAATTAGATTCTCTTCAGTTCTCCCTCTTAGTACCCTTCAGCTGATACATGTATTTTAGAAATGGGTTACCACTTAGCCTCATGGAGCTTGTTTGAGTTTTGTTTTCAAGTTTAATGTGCTTTGTGTTCACTATGCATTCCCTTGCCGGCTGGGTATTTCCCTCTCTCTAAGCCATACACCTCTGAGTCAATGGTTTGCTGCACTTCCTCACGGGCTGGAAGTGAGGGTGGAGAATTTGGAGGGGAGGTAAAGATAGGAAAAGACATACTGGTTGTCTGTTCGGCAGTCAGAGGCTTGCTCTCCCTCCCGTGGTTCACGGCAAAGACTTTGAAGTAATAGGTGACCCCAGGGGACAGCCCGGTGACTTCTGCGAAGGTGTTCCTGCTGATGGGCAACCTCTGCCCGTGCTCCCCAGGCAGGTTGACGGGGATCACATCCACGCGGTAGCCGGTCACTGCACTCTCAGGCGGTGTCCACATGATGGTGACCTTCACGTCTGTCACTTCCACAAACTGCAGGTCCCTGGGAGAGGGCACTGTATCTGACAGACAAGAGTCAACCAGTCATTCACATTTTCTGCTGAAGATTATTTTTAAGAAGCCAGTTTCTCGGATATGATAGGCAGTTCACTGAGCCTCTCATTCGAGAGTTTTGCTAAGTTTTTTCTCTTAATCAGATCATATTTTCATGGCCCCGTCATAGTGCTTAAATTATGACATTTGAACCTTTTGTCTAAAATAGTTAGGTAATAAATGAGTTACCAGCATATGAAGTGTCATATTATGGTGAGGGGAGAGGGTTATAAGAAAAGATACTAAAAAACAAAACAAAACAAACAAAAACCTTTGAAATAACTGCAGAAAATAATGTAATGGTTTTTCTTTTACTGAATCATTTTATAATACTTAAGAATCAAAGATGAAATGACCCTTGAGCTTCTGGGAGAAAATTTGTAGACGGACGTTATGGTGTTGGTTTTTAATAAGAAAGGCCAGTAGCCAGCTTTGATAAGTTACTTATGACATTTCAGCTAAACATCAGAAGTTTAGGGAAAAACTATTGCATAAGATTATTTGAATGTGGGAACTATTGACAGAGACAAAACCACCCCCCCTCAGGAACAATCTTGATAACATAACATAGGAAGTGTCTTCTTAAAAAAGTTACCTGAACGTGGGGTGCCAGTGGTTTCTTGTTGAATGAAAACAGGTGTACTTTCTTGATTTTCTTCCACAGCAAAGATAGTGATGTTATACTGAACGCCAGGTTGCAAGTCACTGAGGGTGACGGAGTTTGCAGTTTCAGGAAGGTTGAGTTCTGTGCTGCTGCCTTCTACTGACGGTGAATAGACTATTCTGTACCCTGCAGATGGATCAACAAAAGTAAGATGCACTGTTTTCTTTGAGACCGAGGCTTAGAAACACCATAAATCCTCCCTTTTCGAATATTCCTTAGCATCTTGCTTGATTAGTGAAGAGCCAGTGATTCTTTTTGACTCTTTTAATATTGCCACTTCTTGTAATAATGACTACTCAGCACGAAGATAAAATAAGAACAGTCATGCAAACCTTGTTAATAATAAATGTCATCCTTGAAGACCTGAGATCCTTAATAAATGTCAATTAGAGATGCCATTAGGTGAAAATATTCATGTTAAGCTGATTTTTCCTCTTTGAGCTCCAGATGAGGGAAGCAATTAATGAACCAGCCTGAGCAGAGTTGTCTAGCACTGTGTGTGTCTTTTTGGAACTTCAGTGATGAGGCAGTTGAATCACCTAATGAGCTAAGAAGGCAGCTCAGCTTTCTCCTTAAGGATAAATCTTAGAGCAAGGTTTTCAGGAAAATTACACCTCTTCAACCCTGGGAACACTTGCTTTAATAAGCCAATGAGCTGGCTTTACAGGTTGTGTGTATGTTGTGGTGTGTGTGTATAAGGGAGTTGGTAAAATGGTTTCGAGGGGAAATGTGCCATAGAAAATAACTCCCCCCGACACACACACACACACACACACACACACACACACACACACACACACCTCTCTCCCATAAATTATATTGGAGATTTAAAGTGATATGCAGATCCACAGTCAGAATCTGCGCCCTCCCTGTTGATGTCATTAAGATTAACATAGCAGCCAAAGAGCGGGAGGCTCAGCTGACCTGTGATGGGAGCCTGGGGTCTGCTCCAGCGAACAACAATTGAGGTGTCATCAACTTGGTCCACAGTCGGGTCAGGAGGGGCGTCGGGCGCTAAGAAAGAAAGAAAGTGGGGCAAACAGTCAGGAAGTGCTACTACAGGCCTGTGTTTTACAGAAAAAGATTCTTTTAACATTATGTAGCACACAGGTACCTGTTGTTTGTGAAGTAGACAGGATCAAACTCTGCTCCCCATCCTCAGATATCTCATAGACATTTACAATGTATTTTCGGCCAGGAAGCAGGTCAGGGATGTTCACGGAAGTGGCTGTGCTTGGAAGATCTTTGAAATGAAAAGACAAGGTAACTAATCGGAGCAAACTAGTCCCTCAAATGACTCTACAGCTTAGAAGAAGGATATTTTAAGAACTATATATTCATAGGGAAAAATGACTGAAGGTAATGTGCTAATAGATAATCAGTGATTATTATTTTTACGGAGTCTTGCTGTGTTGCCCAGGCTGGAGTGCAGTGGTGCGATCTCAGCTCACTGCATCCTCCACCTTTCGGGTTCAAGCAATTCTTCTGCCTCAGCCTCCTGAGTAGCTGGGATTACAGGTGCACACCACAACACCTGGCTAATTTTTTTGTATTTTTATTAGAGACAGAGTTTCACCATGTTGACCAGGCTGATCTCGAACTCCTGGCCTCAAGTGATCCACCAGCCTTGGCTTCCCAAAGTGCTGGGATTATAGGAGTGAGCCACTGCACCCCGTGTAATCAGTGATTATTAATGTACTATGGGAAAACCCCACTCCTTGTCTTTCTCCTTTCTCCTCTTCCTCCTTCCTTTCATTTTTCCAACTTTTTCTCTAAAGATGTGTAACTTTTGTAATCTAATGCCAAATTTTTAAAAATAGCTCTCTGCAGTAAGAAGTCAGGGTAGTGATTATTGGTGGAAGATGATGTGGTCAGGATAGACAGATATTCTTTTTCTTGATCCGGGTGCTGGTCTTGTGGTGTGTTCACTTTATAAGAATTCAAATTCACTGAACTCAGTGCTTACGATTGGCACACACTTCAGTGTGCTGATAAAGTTTTTTAAAGGCCCCTCACCATAACTATTTGAAAAGTATGAGTGATGATACTGTGCTAACATTGTCAGCTGCAGTCCTGGTAATTACTTCCACCAAGAAAACAGCTTTTGCTGTAGAAACTTGTGCCCAGGTAGGCACATGATGCAGCTGGCATCAGGGACCAGGAACATGTGAGGGTGGCTTGGGAAAAACCCGGCCACTTCCTAGAAAGAGTCAGTCCTTTCCTTCCTCATGCCGAAGGCTGGTTTGTTCAGTCTGAGCTGTCAGCCAGTTCCAGACCACAGATACCACCTGCCTAGAGGCCCCTCCCAGTGAGAGTTTTCCAGCAGCTGCCCCAAACCGGTCTTGAGCGACATATTGCGCTTACCCAGATACTGTGGCTCATCTCCCTCCTCACTCAGCTCATATTCCACCCGGAATCCTGACACAGTGTCGGAAGCTGAGACCCAGGAGACCACAAAGCTGCTGGCTGTGATTTCAGTGACAGATTCAGAAGTGGCCACAAGGGGAGAAAGGGGAGTTGTCTCTCCTGTCACGGTGTTGCCTAGAGAGTCACAGAAAGGGGAAAGTCAGCCTTCAGCCTTCTAGAAAATGTACCGTCCTTGCTGCCAACATCATTTTTAAAAATGTTGGTGCCCCTCATGGAAGAATATGAATTGAGAAGGAAAGCACTTCCTCAGGAGAGCTCAGCTCCAGGAACCTTGGGCATAGGAGGCGTGAGGGTGGTTGTGTACGTACTGGTCACAGGTGTGCTGGTGCTGGTGGTGGTGAAGTCAAAGCGAGTCACTTCTCGGTGGCCGTACTGCTGGATGCTGATGAGCTGGCCCTCGTATACCACACCAGGCTTCAGGCCTTTGATGGTGTAGGAGTTTAAGTGGCCTGGTATGGTAGCTTCCTTCCAACGGCCTACAGAATTTTTCTGAAAATTTAAATAAACACACACACACACAAGTGTTTACAAGGATGAACATTTGAAGATGATGTTCAGTAATCTTCAGAGAAGAATGACATAGGCAGGACTTAGGCAGCTCCATTCCAGAGGCACATCATGGAAAACTGGATTCCCAATGGTTATATAGTTAGGTATAGTTAGATATAATGCTAACTATTGTTCACATAGTTAACACATAATGCTAACTACTGTTAACATCAACAAACTGCTGCAGTTTACTTACTAATACCCATTCTCTGTGCTATTTACCTACATTCTCCCATTTAGTCTCCATATCCTCCTGATGGTGAGGCAATGGCATTGTTGCTCCCATTTTACAGATGGAGAAACAGAGTGATATGTGATATGTCCGGGGTGACATAGTTGCAGACACTGGGCACCTTCCCTTTTTTTTTTTTTTGAGACAGGGTTTCACTCTTGTTGCCCAGGCTACAGTGCAATGGTGCAATCTCAGCTCAACGCAACCTCTACCTCCCGGGTTCAAGCGATTCTCCTGCCTCAGCCTCCCAAGTAGCTGGGATTAGAGGTGTGTGCCACCACACCCGGCTAATTTTATATTTTTAGTAGAGATGGGGTTTCTCCATGTTGGTCGGACTGGTCTCGAACTCCTGACCTCAGGTGATCCGCCCACCTCGGACTCCCAAAGCGCTGGGATTACAGGTGTGAGCCACCACACCCGGCCCACACCTTCACTTTTACCAAGTTAATTATGTTATATCAGTAACATAATATGATTAACCTAAGCTTTGCCTCTCCTATTTATTTTTTGTTCCTATAACAGATAACATTCCTCTCTGAAGTACAGAAATGCCAATGCCATATATTCTGTCTTTTAACTCAGTGGGATACGATTCAAGTTTCTTGCCCTGAAAAAACAAAGGCAGAATGTTGCTTTGTGACTCAGTTCCTGGGGCCATCACATACCAGGTTCAACAAGTCTGGTTTTGTGACTCATTCTTGGATAGGAGCTACCCCATCAGAAGTGGTTACCCAATTTTGGACAAGACTGCAGAAAAAACGCAATTTTGGTTTATTTAATCTTTTGCTCCCAGTTTATATTTCACATCCTGTTCAGCTTCATTAATATGCTATGGGTCACAAAACTCAGTGCAATAAAATGTGTATGAAAGAAACACCCTTACTTCAGACAAGATGAGACACTTTCAAGTGTAAATATTCTAAACTAATATAAGTCAAAATATGTTTTTTATGCCCAGTGGTTTTTTAAAATTACCCAGTCAACCAGTTCCTCAATAATTCAAATACTCAAGTGTCCATTTATATTTCTGGAATAAGCGAGAGTGATCGTAGTACTCTTCACAGTGAAATTTTAACTCCAATACACTGTGGAAAAAATTTGAAATCAGTCACTGCAATTAGCTCAAATTTAGTAATAAATCATTTTTCAATGTGAGCTTGTTTGGTTAGTTATTAGAAGAAAATAACAGAAAATAAAGTCTCAGGCGGCATCCATTAAAAAAATCCCTGAATTTATGTAGTTGTTAAAAATCTCAAAAAATTTGTCACTGCTGCTCTTTGAAGACTTTCCAATTCAACATACATTTTATATCTCAGTGTCTCCCACTGCAATGGTCTCACATACTACTTTGGATATCCTTAATTTTAAAGTAAATAAAATTAGTGATGCAATAAGAAGATGAGAGACTAGAACGTGTTGGATGCACTGATGCTGTTGACTTAGATCACTGGATATCAACTTCTGCAAATGGCCAGATTATGGACATAGGGTGAAAGAAGAAAAAAGGATGACTTTTTTTTTTTTTTTCATTCACCATTTGTTAAGCAGTGTGCCAGGTGCTGAACCATTCTAGACTCTAGGGAGACTATACTGAGCCAATGAGAAAGACATGATTCCCCTCTCTAAGAGAATCTGTTTCCATTTTCTATTCTTCTGGTCTTGCCGCCATGTAGACAACATGCTTACACCTCTATTTTTTTCATTTGTCAACAAGAAGTCATATTTACAGACTCTTTGCTATGAGACTTGAGGATTTATTTATATATTTATTTACGTGGACACAGGGTCTTGCTCTGTCTCCCAAGCTGGAGTGCAGTGGTGCCATCTTGGCACACTGCAACTTCCGCCTCTCAAGCTCAAACGAGCCTCCCGCCTCAGCCTCCCAAGTAGCTGGGACTACAGGTGCATGCCACCTTCCCCTGCTAATTTTTATATATTTTTGTAGAGCTGGGGTATGGGCATGTTGCTCAGGCTGGTGTCAAGCTCCTGGGCTCAAATAATCCACTGGCTTCAGCCTCCTAAAGTGCTGGGATTATACATGTGAGCCACCGTGCCCAGACAAAGTTGAGGATTTAGCTCAATAATACCACCCTTTTCCTTCCAGAATCGTGGACATTCCCAGGGTCTGACATTTGTATCATTATATTTGTTCTTCTTGTGTTTATATTTGTAATTTAAAGTATTAAGTATCTTTTTTTTTTTTTACTTCATCAGCTTTTGGTACCATCTCTCTTGATTCTCTATTTTGAAAGATAAAGCTATCACCTCCTCTCTTCTCCACCTTCCATATCCACCATTTTTTCATGTAAATGTTTACTTTTTACTTTGTTTTTGTGCAACCAAGTTTCCATGATGCATCTATAGACCGATCGTATCAAGCATTAGAAATATATTCTTTTCAATGAGTCTAACATCATGACTGCTGGGTGGATCAAAGTTTCCAGAATCAAGGTTCAATGGAATTTTTCCTCTCTTTGTTTTTATACCTTAATATTGCTGCATTTTAGTTTGCTTTATATAGGAATTATTGCCTTATAATACATTCGGGTTTTTTTTTTTTTTTTTTTTTTTGAGGCAGAGTCTTGCTCTGTCACCCAGGCTGGAGTGCATTGGCGCTATCTCGGCTCGCTGCAACCTCCGCCTCCCGGGTTCACGCCATTCTCCTGCCTCAGCCTCCAGAGTAGCTGGGACTACAGGCTCCCACCACCGCGCCCGGCTAATTTTTTGTATTGTTAGTAGAGACGCGGTTTCACCATGTTAGCCAGGATGGTCTCGATCTCCTGACCTCGTGATTCGCCCGCCTCGGCCTCCCAAAGTGCTGGGATTACAGGCGTGAGCCACCGCACCTGGCCACATTTGGGGTTTTTTTGAGAAAGACTCTCTCGCTCTGTTGCCCAGGCTAGAGTGCAATGGCGTGATCTCGGCTCAACTCCCTGCAACCTTTGCCTCCTGGGTTCATGCGATTCTCCTGCCTCAGCTCCTAAGGAGCTGGGACTACAGGCATGTGCCCCCATGCCTGGCTAATTTTTGTATTTTTAGTAGAGATGGCGTTTCACCATGTTGGCCAAGCTGGTCTCAAACTCCTGACCTCAGGTAATCTGCCTTCCTTGGCCTCCCAAAGTGCTAGGATTACAGGTGTGAGCCACTGCACCCGGCCACATTTGGGTTTATTATACATTCCTCCACCTGATTGTCATGTTATTATTTTAACTGCATTATTTGCCCCTGTGATTAATTATCCCCAAGCCTGCTTTTTCTGTGAAGTCTCTCTTTATTCTTGGAGACCTCAATCCCTGATCCCTCAATCCCATCCTCATCTTTCTGTTCCATCTGTATTGGTTGCCCTCTAAGCCAGCTATGCAGTTACTACATTGCAAAGTTTTCCACCACTATCAGGGGTCTGATTTGGAAGCACTGTTTGCTGGACCCCACAACTTTCTTCTTATTTCACTCTTGTTTTTCTGGAGTGTATCTACAAATACTCTTAAGGAAAAGGATGTATGGAAAATAAACTACCAAAAATCTGTCTGAAAATATTAATGTGCCCTCATATTTGATTGATAACCTGGCTGAGTATGGAAGACTTTAAAAGTTTCTTTTTATCCTTGGAACTCTGACACATCAAAGATGTGTCTAGACGTGGTTCTTTCTGCTAATTTTTCTGGGCACCTAGGAGGCTCTTTTAAATCTGAAAAATTCTGTCCCTCTGCTTTAGGAATTTAGAAAAAGAATAATTTTAACAGTTTAAATTTTTCCCGAAGAGTTTAAATTTAACTGCCTGGGTTGGTCAAATTTTGTTTGTTTGTTTTTAATTGTGGAATTCAATAGCTATGATTTAAAATGGACATTTTTTTCTTCTATGTTTAAAATAGTGTTTCTCAAATTATGAGCCATGAACTTTGGAGTTAAACAGGGCAGGGTTTAGAGAGTAAGAGAAACTAAAACTAAATAGACCAATATCCTCCTTATTTGGTTTCTTCAATTTCTAGTCACTTCTCATTAGGAAATCACAGGGCTACTGTTTAAATAAACCAACTGTCATCCTTCATCTAAACTTCCCTCCCATCATCTCTTTTCCTTCTATCTAAATAAATTCAGTAGATCAAAAGTAAAATTTTAAAAATGATCACTTTAAAAGTGAATCAAAAAAGAAATATATTAATTTAGCTATTTTTTTTTCAAATTATGAAAATGACACTAGTAATTTTCCTTTGATGAGGTTGCAAGACATATAAAAACCTTAGATTCTCTTCCCACATTGGCCAAGAACAATTTTAAGCATTATCAGTTCTAAGTCCTTACAAAAAAGATTTCTCTAACATAAAGAGCTAAATTCTTCCAAATACCAGCCACCCCCGCCCCACTGCAAAAAAAAAAAAAAAAAAAAAAGAACCCAAAACCAAAACCAAAATCCCCTCAGTCTACAAGTCAATTTAATTGAGCACATATTGTTTGTTCACTAAGCAAATATAATAAAGGCTATAGGAATAGTTAATCAGACTTATTGGCTCAAAAGCTGGGAAAAAAAGAAACCATCAGAATTTGATAAGGTCAGGAGACTCAGTATCCAAGGTTTCTGGGTGGGATACTCACAGGCCTCCACCTGAGAATGTACTTGGAAATGTGAGACGGCTGTGGTGCATTCCACTGGATGGGGTGAGAGTTGGGCTGACTCGGAGTCTCAGTGATAAATACTTGGACAGGACCACTTGAGCCTGGAAATGAAAATGTAACATTTAATTATCTTAGATATTCACTCCAACTTAAAACTGTGTACATGGACAGTCATCATTACAAACAGCTTTGCTTGTCGTTAAATGTGAGTATAGTAAAATTATTTGGGATTAGTTAATCTTTTAAATATTTACGTTGAAAATCAATGCAGCAAATCCATTTTTAGCTGATAATTACTGTTCTTCATATGAGAAATGCAAATCGTAGTTGTTTATAGCAAATAAAATACATTTTTAAAAAAGTCTCTTGGCTTGCTTTTATTTTCTCTATTATCAAAGTAAGAATTATGAGAAAATTGTGAAACGATCCTATAAAAATAATGTAATACAGAATGCAAACTTCATTTACTTATTGTATTGAGCCTCTTTTAAAGCAAATTCTAATTTTGGAAGGTTTTCATCAAGAATGAATCTACTACCTAAGAAGGAAACAACATTCCAAAGGCCATATGAGATGATGTAAAACAAACACATTTCTAAATGGGGGTAGAATCTTAGACAAATAGGCAAAGGTAATAATTAAAGACCTAGTTTTATTTCTCATCAGTCTAAGCAATCTATCAGTTTGGAAAAAACATCTCGTTTTATTTTTATTCAAGAAGTGTATTCCCAAATCACACCATTGATCCATAAAATTATTAAGTGATTAAACTTATTTTTTTCCAAAATCAGTTATCAACAGAAATGACTTTATGAAGTATATACTAAATTCCGTATTTCTACATCTTGATGTTTATCACTGCTATCAACAAAATTTAAAGTATGGTTTTGGTTCTTTTGTCTAAAAAAAAAAAGGAAAATAAGGGAAGTAGCATCAATTTCTAAATAGTGTTAACTCCATTTAAGATAATAATGAAATAGCTAGAAAATTTATGCTTGCAGAACAGAAAACTATCTTTTCTTAAAACACTATCTTTATGATGTCAGTCAATGTTTAAATTACTAGAAATAAAAATCATGTCTTATAATAACCTTTTCAAGAATTTTTAACTGACACTCTGTCAAACAGAGCAAAATTTTGCATGTGTAATAAAGCACTTCACCAGATTATTAACAGATTTAAGTTTTCTGAAAGCTTCTAGGAAAAACTACATTGATTTTCAAGCTTTATTATCTAAGCTGTTAAATTCTCTTTGAAAACAAAGCTTTCTGTAGCAGAAAAAAACATATAACTTGGATATCCATGTAGATTCAGAAATTCTAGAACAATATGCTCACTTCTACACCAGTAACAATTCCGGGTTGGTTGAAGATTAACAAATACTTTGAATCGTAATTCCATTTAATGCACATATTTCCAAGCCACATGAATACCAAAATACCAGAATGCATAAAATTATCAGTTTTTCATTTTAAAGTTGTATGCATTTCACAGAACACATAGGATGTTTGTTTTAATCAATTGGCCTAAGTCAATTCCATGTCCCTGTTTGAATTGCCCCTTCTGTTTATGAAGATCCTTACAAAGGGAAACACATTTTTAAAGACAACTATTCAAGAAAAATTTTGGAGATGTGACTATTTAACGTACTTCCATGTAGATCAGGAAAGCTAGGAATATCATGTCCTTAATTATTTATGATAATTGGCATAGGGTTATTTAAATATTGATCCTTTAAAGAAATCCGTCTACAATTTCCTCTATAAAGAAACATCTGATACACAGTTTATTTAGTTTTGTCAATCACGATTTTGAGGGGGGAAAAGCTTATAATGGTTAAATGTCTACTAAGTTTTAAAAAAGCAACATAAATGACCTTTACTGTTCACCTCTAAGCCTAATCATATTTCTACATCCACAAGGACACAAGGACACAAGGAGGAGGATAAAAACGGGCAGGGAAAGGAAGGAAAAAGGGTACTGCAATGGTTTTTACCCCAACCAAAGTGGAACAAAACTACGGGTCCCTTTTGCTTTCATAAGATTTTAAGCACTGGTCTGAAATTCTACGTTTTAAATTTAGCCTTGTGCCATAGCCCACCTTTAAAGGAAATGGACTGAACAGCAATGGAATTTAGCATGTTTTTGTTCAGGAAGTAAAGAGACTGTGACAGTTATTTCTTAGATCAATTAAATTCCTCCATACTAGCTTATACTACATATAATTACTCTAGCTTATATTACGTACCTTTGAAGACAGAAAAGTTAAAAATTATGACATCTTTTACATTATTAGATTTAAATTTTTGATAATCCTTTTGCTACTGGTAGTTGGTATAACTTTTTAAGTTAACTTAATTGGCATATACTAGCTATTGCCATTGTGAAATCTTTACTCCCTCTCTTATTCAATATGAATAAACTAACAATAAAATGGTTGAGATGATACCAAAAAAAGGAGATAGTATAATGTCTACACTTTTAAAATTAGTTTAAAATAAAGTCTAACTGAGTAATTTCCAATAGTAGTGTCCTTGGAGAAGTTAAACATTTATGATTTTTCGACTCAGTCCTTTTTTTCTCTATTTATTTTGCTGAGATCTGTGCTTTTCTAGTTGCTTATTGACAAACCAAATCTCTCTTATCTTTTGCTAGTTTGAACAACTCTACCAAGTTCTCTGTAGGAGGAACAAACAGGGCAGAACTCAGAGACAATATATTGGTAATCTGTTGTTCCTTTATTCTCACCACACTCTTAAAGCCCTACATGCTAGGCCACTGAGCAAACCAGAGATACAGATAAGCGCCAAAGAGCGTATCTGAGGTCAAATGCCAATCTCTTCCCTCCAAAATTGCCTCTGTGCTCAGTGGGCTCTTGCTGTTCTCCTTTTTAAAGAGTAGGAGTAAGATCAACATGTAAAACTCCAATAACTCAAGGATTCCTTCCTTTACGGATTTTATCTCTAACATGTCCACCTAAATGCTTCCAGCAAGCATATATTAAGTTACAAAACATTAAGTGATTCCTACACCCAAATCCTCCAAGAAATACAACTTAGGAGGTTGATCAATCTGTGCTATAAGCCTTCAAAAGCAAAGTCACCTTCCCCAGCACTGACAGTGTCTGAGGGTTGGGAAAAGCAGAATCTTCCAAGTTCCCAGAAAAGGTGCATCTGGGTGTTTAGTACTTAGGATGGAACTTTAAAGGTAATCAGCTACAATCTCCCCATATTACAGATGAGGAAATGGAGGAGTGAGGCTTGGCTAACACTACCTTTGGCCAAGTTGTTCCCATAGCTTGTTCTCTGTCACAGTGAATCTCTTATTACAGAGTTAATTTAATCTTAATTTCTGTCACATGCAGATTCTGACACCCTGAAACTCTTTTTTATTTCTGAATGTAGGCCATATTTTAAGTCAAACATTAGTGAAGACTTTGGAGATTTTGTACCTCAGCAGTTGCTCAAATAACTGATGTCTTTTAATTAGCCTTTCATGTTTTAGTAACATGTTTTATTGTAATCACTCAGTGAATATTTAAATGCAATTTTTCCCCCAGATGAATTAATTACACCTACAGCTAGGTATGATGTCTTTTTGACCTGGAAAAACTCAGCAATAAACATTTGAGGGTGTTTGAACTGTGTGGGCAGAGAGTTGACCAAGTTACTCAACCCTTGGCCCAACATACTGTGTTCCTGGCTGCAATTGATCAAATAAATGAGAAGTTTGATACAAAGGGAGCTTAGATGACATGTTGAATGAACACGTACCCTAGGTTGCATTTCATGCCATCTCTCTACACAGCTTCTCTGTTAAGAATCATAATATAAAACCCCAAACCTTTACTCCCAGCATAACTCACTTGGTGGTTTTTATTTCCATGTATGGATACAAGATGAAATCAGCCAGAGTGTCTTAACCTAATGGCATATTTTACAGTGTTAAGAAGTAAAATTATAGACAGGCACATCTTCATAGCCTTCTCTACCTTTTACTTGACAGAGGAAGAGAGAAAAGTTATTTTAATGAAAAATTCAATTATTAGATAATAATAGGAGAAAAGGGTGGGAAAGAGGGGAGACCCCCAACTTAGGCATGAGATCATTAATAATCACTGCCCTGTTGTTATAACCCAATTGGCAGTTCTCAACTTGCAGTAATAGAGCTACTTACTTGGATAGGTCTGTAAAGGTTGGCAATGCCACTCCCCAATGCCACGGCCATAGCAGTAGCACTGGTATCTGACACCATGCACATACTTCTCCCATGAATCTCCAATTTGATAAAATGTCCCAGTCTCTGAATCCTGGCATTGGTCTAAAATACACGCAAGGAAAAGATAAACAGCCTTGAAGACTTAAAACTATGAATTTAATGTCAGGGTGCTAGAGCATACATTTAGTTTGAATAGAAATTTGCAACTGTCCTTACACATATATGCAGTCAAAAAAGTATTTTGTTCACATTCTTTACCTTACAGGACAATTTGTAATAATAATTAAAAAAAAAGTACCTATTAGGAGGAATAGTTTTCTAAAGGGTAATATTTCTAAATAAAAATGTAAAGATTTGGATTTCAGTGTATATTGATAATCTACATATTAATATTAAATATTAGATATTATTTTACCCATATTAATGTAACTGGCTTAACATTTGAATAGCAAGAAAAAAAATCTGCAATAATTTCATTTTCCTTCTCCAAAATTTAAAGAAACTAATTTGACATTTAAATGACAGAGCTAGACTCTAACTATGAGTACTTGCTGAGCAGCTTCTAAGAAAACCTCTCAGGCTTCTCTCTCAGTTCTCGCAATCTCACACTAAACGAACTGATGATATCAGTTTGTTTTCTTAGTTAGCAACCAGTCTCTTTTGGTAAAAAAAAATAGTAATGGATTACCTTAAACTTTGTCGTGCTGGTAACACAGCTCTTTTAAGGCTCAACCTTCACTATTTGCTTAGTTCTATTTTGAAGGGCAGCCAAACAAATCCTAGAGTATTTTGGTGGGCGATATTTACTGGTACAACCCTTTGCTCATGCTGTTGCACAGCTGGTAAGGAAGAGAGTTTGAGAGCAGCCTGACCAACATGGAGAAACCCCGTCTCTACTAAAAATACAAAATTAGCTGGGCCTGGTGGCGCATGCCTGTAATCCCAGCTACTCGGGAGGCTGAGGCAGGAGAATTGCTTGAATCCAGGAAGCGGAGGTTGCAGTCAGCTGAGACTGCCATTGCACTCCATCCTGGGCAACAAGAGCGAAACTCTCTCTCTCAAAAAAAAAAAAAAAAAAAAAAGGAAACAATACTTTTCATAGCATGAATTATCTTTATGATTCTAAACCAAAGAATAAATTCCATTCAATTAAAATAAGCCTAAATTTGTCATCAAATTCAGCAAAAACCAGATGACTACCAATATCAAGATATTTTGGTTCAGTATTAGAGAGAAGACTTTACAAAGCTCTTTGCAAGCCACTGATTAAAGTCTGGAGCCAACTTCAGTCACGTGATTTCACATAGCTTTTCTCATCTGAAACTTGCTCACCATTCTCCCTGTGCAAACTCATCTAGGGAAATGGGGCTACTCACCGACGGGATCACACTTCCATCTGCCCCGACCCTGACCGAAGCATGTACAGTTCAGCATGTGTCCCTCTTCATGACGCTTGTGGAATGTGTCATTCACATTGTAAGTGATGTCATCAACAATGCACTGATCTGTTGAGGAAATAGGTGGGTGAGTGAGAAACTTTTTAAAGTTCCATTGATGAAAGAAAAAAGGTATGCTTCTCAAAGCACACAGCTACTTCTGCTTAATTATCAACACCTTCCACTAAAATAACTTTTCTACAAGCATAGAATAACATTTTTAATACAATTTTTGCCAAAAATTTTTTTTTTCTCTCCAAAATCTGTAACTGTTGCAGAGGTTACAGCATGCTCAAGTAAAGGATATGGCCAGGCGCGGTGGCTCACGCCTGTAATCCCAGCACTTTGGGAGGCCGAGGTGGGCGGATCATGAGGTCAGGAGATGGAGACCATCCTGGCTAACACGGTGAAACCCTTCTCTACTAAAAATACTAGCCGGGCGTGGTGGCGGGCGCCCGTAGTCCCAGCTACTACAGAGAATGGCATGAACCTGGGAGACGGAGCTGGGAGTAAGATCACGCCACTGCGTTCCAGCCTGGGCGACAGAGCGAGACTCCGTCTCAAAAAAAAAAAAAGTAGTAAAATACAGTTTCCTGTGAAAAGCCAATATTTGAACAAATATACATCTTACTTTCTGAAAGTTTCTTGCTTAGTTGGTAATTTCCTTTAAATATCTGCTTGTTAGGATAAATAAGAAGAAGATTAAACATATTTATCTAACACCCAGCATGATGTAGTGGTCTGGTCTATGGAATAGGGGGAAGGGGTGGAGATATATATATTTGGGAAATAAAATGTCAACAGTATTCATATTGCTAAAATAAATTAGGCCAACTCTGTTGCTCACTCTTTGAGAGATCCTGAGAAAATTACTTTTTCCTTTTTGGGTCTCAGCTTCTTGATCTATAGCGTGAGGTCTGTATGTGTTATTAAGGTCTCTTTCAGCTCTGCAACACCACATGTAATTATTACTCCTGGATGGTGTTACCCACTGGACACCACAAAAGGAGAACAAATTCAGACCAATATCTACACACTAGCCATACAGATTATTAATAGCTCAGAGTTCTCCCTAACTATTACTTTTCAAATCAAAGAAATGGAAAACTAAAACACTTTAAATAAGTCAATACTTCCTCATATTATACAGCTGGGTGCAAAGGAGAAAAACTAATCTGAACAAGGAAAGTTAGTCCCCTATGTATTTGTTTCCTGAAATTTAGATCTGCAAGGATCTGATTTTAGAATAACAAGGTCTTCATTTCTTTACAGAAATTATCCTATCTTTTCTAGACATGAATCCAGTGGCATAGCCTAAAGCTGAATGGATCAAATGTTTCATTCTTACTTTTGAAGTCATCTTTTTGGCTCAGCCTAAGTACTTACATCCTAGGAATGTTTCAGGACGTTAGCATTGCTATGCCAGCTTGTCTTAGCAGGCTGCCTGAAAGGCTTATCTTACCAAGCATGGTAGACTAATGAATGAAGTGGCATTGAGTATTTCTTCCCCTGCTTGTGGCAAAGTGCAAGTTTTCATTAAAAAAAGTCTCCCTCTCTGTACCTTTTGCCATCTCAAATGTTTTCATTAATCAGCCAGCGTACCTCGAAGCTGCGAGTAGGCAATGCATGTCCATTCCCCACGACCGTTCCCAACACACGTGCACCTCATCATGTGGCCCATGTCATGCTGCTTATCCCACTGATCTCCAATGCGGTACATGACCCCTTCATTGGTTGTGCAGATTTCCTCATGGGCTGTTTGGAAATGGATGAGAAAGGCACTTGATAAATGATCACAAGGTCTAAACAGGTATGTGTGCAATAGGATCCGTTCAGTTTGGTCATCCCAAGAATTCTCACTGGGGAAGAAGCTTTGTGTGCACCCAAGAAATCTAAGTGCTGTCAGGTGAAGGGGTAGAATTTTTGAGCCCTGGAGGCAGAAAACGTAGTCCAAACATGAAGTACGTCATAGAAAATAGTTACAGGAAGGGTTAGGGGATGTTAAACTAAGATAATACCTACACATTCACACAAAGGGTTCATGCTGTTCTAGAAGCCTGGATTTAACTACTGCTTCATAACTTTTCCCAGTTCCAATTTATTCTGGATCAAATAAAAACTATGTGTTTGGATATAGAATTTCAAGCAAAAGTGGTTTTTTCTTCTAAACTCAACATTTTCTTTTGTTGAAATAAAGAAATAAAAGTGTAAGCAGTTTCTTTGTCTCATAGTCACTCTTGACAGTGCCTACTGCACAAGCTCTTGGTTCTACAACTGGAAAATCAAGGGGAATCTATGGGGTTCTTGAAATCTGAAAACAAGTAAAAGATATTGGTTTCCATTTGTTCGCCATCTATACAAACTGGAAACCTTAAAAAAAAAAAAAAGGCGAGATTCCCTACCTGTTAGAAAACACTGAGTTTTGGCCGGGCGCGGTGGCTCAAGCCTGTAATCCCAGCACTTTGGGAGGCCGAGACGGGCGGATCACGAGGTCAGGAGATCGAGAGACGATCCCGGCTAACACGGTGAAACCCCGTCTCTACTAAAAAATACAAAAAACTAGCCGGGCGAGGTGGCGGGCGCCTGTAGTCCCAGCTACTCGGGAGGCTGAGGCAGGAGAATGGCGTGAACCCGGGAGGCGGAGCTTGCAGTGAGCTGAGATCCGGCCACTGCACTCCAGCCTGGGCGACAGAGCGAGACTCCGTCTCAGAAAAAAAAAAAAAAAAGAAAAGAAAACACTGAGTTTTAGTCACTTTGGCACTCTTTAATAAGTGCTGGAGCTTCTGCCATCAAACCACAACCATGTGTCAATGTTGTAGCTCTGTGACTAAAGCCATCATATATATATTAAATGTTGTGAGCTACTCAGTTGTGTGCTCTTTACAAAGACAAACCTGTGTAAATTCCTATTTCCAGACTTAGAAATAAGGAATTATACTTTTGACACTAAATCATGTCAATGAGGTTTAAAAATTATATAAATAATTATCTAATTATTCTTCCCAATCCTTATGTATATGATGTAACATCACACACATACACACACACACACACACACACACACTTCACATGAAGTTTTCTGTTGTCTCAAAATTGTCTTAATGAATGAAACAGGAGTAAACTGGACACTAGTCTTTAGTCTCTATTCCCTAAATAGTTGTCAAACAAGACAACCCGCAAGGGCTTCATCTTACCAGCCATGGGGCAGAATCCAAACTTCTGGTCGGCATCATAGTTCTGTGTGGTCCCACACCACTTCATGTTGTCCCTTCTGCCCTCAGAAGTGCAATCAGTGTAATTGTGGTTGTTGTATAGGAAGGGGAAGTGGCACAAGGCACCATTGGAATTTCCTCCTCGAGTCTGAACCAAAACTGCCAGGAACAATACACAACAAGGAAGGAAAAGATTACCGCTGAGCTTTCCAATGTACACAGAATTACTGGTCTGAGAGAACCAAGTTTCTGCAGCTAATTCTCAGAGAGTCTATTTCAGAATAAAAAATATCTGATAATATAGTTCTAAGCTTCTTATAATGTTTACCTTCACCTTCAAAACAGATTTAAATCCCATTTTCACTGTCATTTCCCCAGCACCCCCCACAAAAGATTAAATGATAGCTTTGAATAAAACATTGTTTTAACTGGAAAATAAGCTAAGGCATTAAAATATTCATCCTGTGTATTCCTCAGCTCTGTGGGATCATCTACTGATTCCAAAATACAAGTATCTTTAATCACATCATAATCCCAATGTGTTAAATCAAATGAACTGGAAGGCTATTCCCTTGGTGTCATTTCCCAACAGTACTGGGGAAGACGGAAGAATCCTCAGCTGTTACGTGAGCTCCATTATCTCTTGAGTCCAAACTTAACAAAAGCGATGCTTCTTGGGCAGCCTCAAAATAAATGGCTAGAATGCTGGCAAGTAAAAATAGGGCATGCAAGTGAGTTTTTTTTTTCACTTCTGTGGCTCCCCCTTGGGACACTCACCAGTATGGTCTGTGCAGAAAGAATATTTCTGGTCCTGCTCATAGTTCGAAGTTGTGCTGCACCAAAGATGTCCGTCCTGTCGCCCTTCTGTGGTGCAGGAGTAGAACGTCCTGCCATTGTAGGTGAATGGTAAGACACATGGCTCTCCATTTGAGTTGCCACCATAAGTCTGGGTTACAGCTACAATCATAATCAAAGGAGTGTCAGTAAACAGAGATGCTTTATCTCCCACTAGCAGCTGCTTATTTATGGCTTCAATGAGATACTGAGCTTGTGCCCTCAAAGGAAGAAGGTATGAGTACAGATGATCATCGTTAATTTCAGTCTAAATGCATTACTCAGGAATCCACGTCTACTGTGGATAGAATGACACCTGAGTTCTTCTGCTGATATCCTTCATGACCACTTCTGCTACCATGCCTCAGTTTCTCTATTTGTAAAGCTATATTTATACAGGTCAATTAAGGATGCTGCTTAAGGATGTTGGGATAATATTTATGGCTATATCTATGCCATAAAAATTAATATATAAGGCTATTCTGGGGGAGAATTGTGTACCAATTTTTATTGCCATAGTTACTACCACATTTGTAGCCCAGAATACATATATTAGGTTATTGGAACATGTTTACATCACAAAGTTGCTGAAAATTGAGATTTAGAATATAAAATTTTGATGATCATTCAGAAAGCAGCTCTCTTGTAACAACACTTTAGACAAATAAAGATAATACAATCTTTACCCATGATGCCCATCGCCAGAAAGAAAATACATAAATTAAAAAGGTTGGAAGAAAATGTTTCAAATGCCAACCCTGATTGTTATCACAGGGTGGTAAAGATTACAAGCTTCTCTTATTTGTTTTATTGTTTCACATTGAATGAATGTATTGTCCTTCAAAAACTAAATAATAAAGTCATCAGTCCTATTCTTCAAAAAGATAATGCATACCTGTCTCTTGGCAGCTGACTCCATTGCCCAGGCACATGCAAAGCATTTGCTTATTTCCTTGTGTCTTCAGCCACTGCATCCCCACAGAGTAGACCACACCACTGTCTGTGACACAGTGGCCATAGGGGGCAGGCTGGGGGTGAGGCTGTGGTTGGTAAACAGCTTCACGAACATCGGTGAAGGGGCCAGATCCTAATGGCATGAGAAGGGAAGGTCATGAAACTGGGTGAGAGAAGACAATTCACTACTTTCTACAGTCAGGATCTTTAGGATCTCACAGAGATCACTCTGAAATCCATGTCGTTACTGGCCTGGGACTGGAAAAAACAAATGTCCCTTATTCAGCAGTTGCTTTTGTATTTAGTCTAGGAAATAATCCACAAGTGTCTACCAAGTGGTCTCCATCCTCCAGCTCAATTGGGGCTACTGGGATTATATTTCTGTTTGTTTGTTTTGTGGGGTTATTTTTGAGATGGAGTCTCACTCTGTTGCCTAGGCTGGAGTGCAGTGGCGTGATCTCGGCTCACTGCAACCTCTGCCTCCTGGGTTTAAGCGATTCTCCTGCCTCAGCCTCCTGAGTAGCTGGAATTACAGGCACATTCCACCATGCCCGGCTGACCTTTTTTCGTATTTTTAGTAGAGATGGGGTTTTGCCATGTTGGCCAGGGTGGTCTCGAACTCCTGACCTCAGGTGATCCACCCGCCTCGGCCTTCCAAAGTGCTGGGATTATAGGCATGAGCCACCACACCTGGCCAGGATTATATTTCTAAATCACAGACATCATCCTGCTACTCCATACAGCAGATACCTTGAACATCTCCTCGCTTTTCTGTGTAACTGAGCTCATTAGAGGGTGCCTTCGGCAGCTGTCCTGGATTCTCTGGAGGTCACCTCCACCTTCCACATTTTATTTCTCCTCAGTATTATTGCGATTCTGTTGTGCTTTTTCTAAAACCAATCGATCCTCTTAAGACAGCTTTCCTTTCAGAACAATACAACAGGATGTGTCGATCTTTTCTTTCAACTTTTAGATATCTGTTCTCTTGGAGGCCAGGGCCCACCGCAGAACAGAATCAGGGTTGATGCTAGACCAAAGGTACACTGAATTCAGTGCCTCCCTAAGTGCTGCTGAACACTAGAACCCAAAGATGTTCATAGGCAAAGAATCCCAAGGTCAAACGTACTAGGGAGACATGGCGCCCATCCCCTACACGCCACCATGGAGAGTATGATGTAAAGGAACATACAAATTCTGCAGAGCAGGT
Organism: Macaca nemestrina; assembly: GCF_043159975.1. Classification (NCBI taxonomy): domain Eukaryota; kingdom Metazoa; phylum Chordata; class Mammalia; order Primates; family Cercopithecidae; genus Macaca; species Macaca nemestrina. Next base: position 113,457,731 of record NC_092135.1, read on the forward strand.
TCCATTTTGTTTAACCCAGTGCTTTTCAAACTTTTTTGAACAATGGAGTCTTTTCAGTATTGGCAATATTCATAAAAATAGCTAACATTTACTGAGTATTTATCCCCATTTAATTCCCACCTACTCTTTTAATCTATTTTGGTAGATTGGCATTTATAACTTTTTTTGGTCAGTAGCAATTTTATTAATGATAATCAAATAACTCAAAGATATCAAATCTAATCTTGTTCACCTTTGTAAGTGCCCAAAGCAAGACAAAAACTCATCAAAAGAAGAAAAATTAGAACAATTAATATTTTTAACTGAAGGACGGCTGAGACACTATATAATGATACTGGCACATCATATAGTAAAAAGTTGATCAAAACGTATTAAAAATAATGAGAGGAGTGCACATTCATGTTGGCCATATTTCTCTCTTCAGATTTTTATGAAACATTTATGATGTAAAAATCTTGTTCTTATGCCAAAAATGATTAAAACTTGTTTTTTTAAAAAGAATGCTTGGATATCATGTCTTTCATGGCCATCTCCAGGTCCTCTCTGAATTTCTAAAATTTCAAATGCCAATACATGAAGAAAATGATTGTGCATTACTTTATAAAATGTAACAAAGTTTGCCAGAGCATAGAAACCACATATGAAGGATGGTTTCCACTACAAAAAGAGCTCAATGTCGGAACAGGGAAGTATATTTCATTCAAAAACAAACAAACAAACAAAAAACAACAGAAAACTCAAATGTACTTTTTTTGTTCTTTCCTAGGGAAGAACCAAGTAGTCATCTAATTAATTATAACTCTCATTTCCTTTCAAATGAACTTTGGATATTCAAAATACGTGTGCGTGCATGTGTGTGTGTGTGTGTGTGATCTATCCATGGTAGATTTTATGATGATAGGATTCTTTAAAACTCAGTTTTATCTTTTGGAGATAAATCTGGCTTTTTTCCCCCTAAGATTTATTTGCATCATTTTCATTTATTTCTCAAAAAGTTAAAACCTGACATTAAAAAAAGTTTTAACAACCCATAATGTGTTAAATGATCTTAGGTTATTCACTGAAACCCTGCAAATTTTCATTTATTTCTCAAAAAGTTAAAACCTGACATTAAAAAAAGTTTTTTTTTTTTTTTTTTTTTTCCATTAAAAAAAGTTTTAACAACCCATAATGTGTTAAATGATCTTAGGTTATTCACTGAAACCCTGCAAATTATCCCCAAATGGCATGTCAAAGGAAAGACGGATTTGTGGAAATATTTCTTGACCTGCTTCCCCGTTTCCCGCCCCTGCTCGTCCTGTGCCTCACCGCTCGATGTGGTCTGCACAGTGGTGTGCCTCTCACACTTCCACTCTCCTCGGCCGTTGCCTGTGCAGATGCACTGGAGCAGGTTTCCTCGATTATCCTTCTTGCTCCAGGTGTCTCCAATTCTATAGGACGTCCTCGTGTCCTGATCGTTGCATCTATCTGTGTCACAAAGGAAGCACATAAATACATATATCAGGTCAAGAGTGGCAAGTGGTCAGTTCAAACTTAAAAAAGGAATGCTATCTATGCCTGGTAATCTATTTTTGCTAATAGGTTCATATTCAGCTCTAGTGCTGCAAGGTATTACACTTCTGAAAGATGAAATTATATTTGTTACAATGGAAAGGGAGCTGAATGGTTTAGTCTAGTTTCATCTCTCTGTCAAATAACATATTCATTCATTCGTTCGTTCATTCATTCATTCATTCATTCATTCATTGTTTTCACACCGTTCCTTTGGCTAACTTCATTGTCTGGCATTATATTTCATCTTTTTCCTTCTCAGGCTTTTCCAGGACTTTTCCTAGTAATCACTGTCTATGGCCTGCTTTTTTTTTTTTTTTTTTTTTGAGACGGAGTCTTGCTCTGTCACCCAGGCTGGGTTGCAGTGGCCGGATCTCAGCTCACTGCAAGCTTCGCCTCCTGGGTTTAGGCCATTCTCCTGCTTCAGCCTCCCGAGTAGCTGGGACTACAGGCGCCCACCACCTCGCCCGGCTAGTTTTTTGTGTTTTTTAAAAGAGACGGCGTTTCACCGTGTTAGCCAGGATGGTCTCGATCTCCTGACCTCGTGATCCGCCTGTCTCGGCCTCCCAAAGTGCTGGGATGGCCTGCCTTTCAATAGGGAACTTGCTTTAGAAAACTATAAACAGGCTGAGTGCCGTGGCTCATGCCTGCAATCCTAGTACTTTAGGAGGGTGGATCATTTGCAGTCAGGAGTTCGAGACCAGCCTGGGCAACATGGTGAAACCCCCGTCTCTACTAAAAATACAAAAAAAATTAGCCGGGTATAGTGGCGGGCCCCTGTAATCCCAACTATGCGGGAAGCTGAGGCAGGAGAATCGCTTGAACCAGGAGGTGGAGGTTGCAATGAGCCGAGATCACGCCACTGCCCTCCAGCCTGGGCGACAGGGCGAGACTCTGTCTCAAAACAAACAAACAAACAAACAAATAAGCAAACAAAAAAAACTTAAAACAATGGGGAGACAAGCAGGTCTTAAAGGGTCTTCACCAATGGATACAAAGAAGCTATAAAAAGATGGTAGTATCTCTTTCTTCATTTGTTATGTAAAAAATTTAGAGGATGCACAATTTCTTTTACTAAAATGTTATTTTCCCCTCCCCTATACTCCAACACCTACAGTATTTAAAAATCACTAGCAAAATAGCCCCAAATTATTCAGTGTTAGCCCTCCAATGGAAGAGTGGGATCAACATAAAATGATAATTTGTAACTAAATGACCATTAGTCTATGTGTTCATTTATCTGGTAAATAGATTATTTAAATTATAATCCAGATTTGCTCTGTACCATGATGTGAGTATAGAGGATCTGATTTCTTTGTGAATCAGATATTGTTGCAACTACTGGGTTAGACACAAAAAATTAACAGTTGATGTAGGTTCAAACAAATACACACTCGCATTCCTCTCCCACAAGAACAGAAGTTTGCGTGAAGGTATAATTACTGATTAGAGCTTTTTCCCAACTCCCCCGCTAGAAGTATTATCATCCCCTGAACCTCCATAGTGCTACTTTCAGTAGTTCTGTTGAAACTTTTAATATTGTGTTTTGCAGATGATAAATATGTGTAAGACTTTCTCATCTCCCTGACCCCCTAAGTGCTCTTCGAAGGCTGAGCTAATGTTCAGTTCATATCTGCACCCCTATAATACCTCGAACAAAGTAAGTGCTTATAAAATTTTCTGGAATAAATGACTTCTCTTTCCGAAACTTTTCCCAACTTGCTATTTAAAGAGTTCTAAATAATAGATAAGGTTTGAGTCAGACATCTAATTTGTCTTAAGCTAAAATATTGCCACAAAGATCCTGGAAGTCTGATGATCACAGTAACATTTTAAATGCAAAATAGCTAATAAACCAGCAAGTTTCTGGGAAAGTTTTGGTCAAAATTGTTACCATTTTTCATGAGAGACCTATTTTTTGTTAGCAAAGAATTTGAATTTGGATGATGGCTATGTTAAGATAGTTAAATGTTTTCAGCCAGATAAATAAAATAGGTTCAAATTATTTGGATTTGATTTTAAACTTATTTACAACACCAGCAGTTAATGGCTGTTTTACTTCAACAAACTCTCTAGTTGTTATTAGTGTAAAATATCAAAAAAGGAGCCTTGAAACCCAAAGGCAACAATTAAGACCCCAAGACAATCTTAGAAGGAGCAGTAAAGATGCCAGGGCCCAGTTTCTTTATAGCACTAATAAAATGCGTTGGGTCAGAGATACTATTCTTAACTCCAGAGTAGATCATTTAATGTATGGGATAAATTCTTTTTAATTTTATCAATTTAGCCTATGAATGTGCCTTATTTAAATTTCAAACATAGAAGGAAACCTAAACCTTTTGTTCAACTCTTTGTCAGTGGCAGTGAGCTGAGATTGAACCTTATTGAAGTGGTATGTTTTTCTATTTATGTAGTCTTCTCTGAAGATGCAGAGTAAGTTGGTTATGAAAGTTTTCTTGACATCCAGAAGTTACCAAAGCATGCTGGTATACTGGATAGGTTCTAAGTGACATAGTATTACCCGTCTCTCTAGGAGTCCAGAAAACAATACCTGGACTTTAACATAAGGATGTAAAACATACTTCTAGAGGTGCACGTGATGCGTCCGCTGCCTTCTCCCAGGCAAGTACAATCTACCATCATCCAGCCTTGGTAGGGCTTCTCCCAGGTTTCTCCGACCACATAGGAAGTCCCAGCAGCATGATCAAAACATTTCTCAGCTGTAGGGAAATTTGGAAGAAAAACAGGAAAAAAAAATGGTTATTTTGAATTGTGCAAGCTCCCTGTAATTTAAAGTGTAGTGTGTAAGCAAAAATTCAGCCACATTTTTTTTAAGTGGCACTCTGTTCAGAAAGAATGACACACCCAGCATCTAAGCACACAGTAAGTAGCCAAGGCAAAAGAAAGCTCCAGCTGAGTTGGCAGGCAGAAATTCCATTCTCCTAATAAGTACATGGACTACATATTTTCAGAGAGCCCCAAACTTCCCACCAGCATTTCCAGTAGCAAGGATTTATGTGTATAACTAGTCTGTGGGAGACTAAATATGCAAAATTCCAATTACAAATGACCAATTATGAATTTTGAGTGGCCTAAATACAATGACAAAAAAAAAAAAAGCTATTTTAAAATGTTGGAAAGCAAAACAATACAAAACAAGACAAGAATCTCTAAATTAGAAGATAAATAAACAGAGTAAAATTTATAGCCAGAAACTTTCAGGCTTATACTTACAGAATTCAACTGAGGACTGAGACCCAAAGAAGCTCAACAAGTTTTAATTCGAAAAGAAATGACCAGAGTGTGACAAGCACACACATTTCATGTTTCAGTCCAGGACATTCCATAGAGAAATGTGTCCAAAGTGTCATTTTTTTCTTTTAAATAAATTATATCTTGACCAAAGAGGAATCTGGGATCAGCTATTAGGTAAAAGAAATGACTTCATTCTAAATCTCTATACTTTTGAAGCAAAGTTCAGACTTCTATGTGCAGTCAGTACTTTTTGATCTGATTCCTGTAAGAAGACTATGGATTCTATAATAATTCATTATTTCAAATAAAATTCCCATTGGTTTTCATTGGAATTCAGGTCTATGACCTACGTAGATGTGATTCTCGTCTAACTCCACATTAGAACTAAGCATCCCAGCTCTGGCTCAGCCCTGAGACTCACACACCTATGGGCTTGCAGGTCCATTCTCCTTTTCCATTACCAAGACACACACACTCTAACATGTAACCACCAGTCTCGTGTGGTCTCCTCCAGGTGTCACCAATCTTGTAGGACTGACCCCCTTCATGGCAGCGGTCTGTTGAAGATACAACACAAATGTTAGGAGAAGGCAGAACCAATTTTTCTCTTTTTTTTGGTCTCATGTTCCACCCATGGTAGGTACTTAGGTTGGCTAAAGTAGAGACACAGACAACAGCTTTCCCATCAGAGACAGGGGAAACATTAACAGGTCTGGTCACTTGGAGTCAATTCAATTAAGTGTCTTGTTTAGAACACAATGGAAAACTACAGAGAAATCTGGATGGCAAGGAAGAGGTCAAAAATCCTGCTTTCCCAGAGAGATCACAGGAAATTGGGTCCTAAGCAGAAAAGAAAGGCTGGGAGGCTTGGTCTTCACTCACATACAGCAGGCTAAGACTGAGACTAATTCAGTGAAAAGGCCACAGCAGGCATAGCACTCCAGGTTTTAGGAGCATGGAGAGCCTGTATTTTACCCTAGGATAGAAATGTCATTTTGGGGGAAAGCAAACAGACACATACATATAAAGTGTGGAAATCCTGGTAGTTTTCTAAGGTGTTAAGTCCAATGGCACATTCAAATGCTGAACTAGACTAAACACTATGGACCCTTGCCTCTTGCGATTTGCCTGTAAAGTTGGATAAAGCCTAACATGAAGTATGGGGTAACTTGACTGGGCCTATTCACACGGAACACTTTTGAATAGAAGCCTTTAAGATGACTTATATTTAAAGAATGGATCTAAAAACTTAAATACTATGTTAATAGAATCTATTGGTAACTCAGTGAATCATACTGGAAAGAGTGCCTTAGCTAAACTGGAGTTGATGAGAATCAACCCAGTTCCCAAAGTTCCTTAGCAAACACGATTGGGTTAATAATTTAGTATTATCCCTTGGAATAGGGACATCTGCTTCCTGGGTACAACCTACTGGTCACCAAGAAACCAGACTGTTTCTGTGAGGTGTAAGAGGTCTCTGCATGGCAAACAAGAAGATCACACAACACATGGCTTGTTCACTCTTCATGAACACCTTCCTAGTCACGGCAGAAAAGTCTCATGATTTGTCTAGCTTGAAGATGTCCAGGTGATTTAAAATGGGCAACTCCCCTAAGCATGTCTTATTGAAATGGAACCCAAGAGGTCTGTCTCTTGGTTCTACTGTGTACACAAACACACACACTCATAAATGCACACACACTCATAAATGCACACACACTCATAAATGCACACACATCAAACACTGACTCCATCTGTGCTCATACCCGTCTTTAAGAAACACAGGAACCAGTTGGGTGACCACTTAAGAGTACCAGGTCACCAGGGCCAAATCCCAAAGTTAGGAATATCCAGTCATGGATAACAGAAAATGACAGTGATGGTAACAGAGACATTCATATTTGGTATTTTGGCGTCATTTTACACAATGTCTTCCTTACTTGCTATGGTGCAGCTTATTCTCCCTCGCCCAGCCCCGATGCAGGTACAGTCCCAGATCATGGAGTCTTTAGGACGCTCATAAGTGTCACCCACTCGGTAAGTGTTCCCAGTGTACTTGTCAAAGCAAGTCTCTTCAGCTGAGGGGAAAAGGAAAGTCCACGTGAGCCTCACTTAGGTACAAGTTTTTCTAGTTCACTAATCCCCTCTAAAGGAAAACCCACTTTTCTATTCCACAAGTAACATGGTACAACTCAAAGAATAAAATGAAGTGAGAGATACAGATTTTTATCCTAGGCTCTAATAAGGCCATGGTTTCTGACCTTGACAAATTCTCAAATTTTCTGTAAATTATTCATATTGTAAAGAAATCTCAGGCTCTTAGAAAAAGGCCATATCAAGTACTAACTTGTGACAGAGCTAGATTTGTGAAGGGTTTCAGATCCCAATCTCTGACTCAGGAAGTCAAACCAAGGTTCACATAAAAAGCAAACAACTGGCTGGGCACAGTGGCTCAAGCCTGTTATCCCAGTACTTTGGGAGGCCAAGGCGGGTAGATCACCTGAGGTCAGGAATTCGAGACCACCCTGACCAACATGGGGAAACCCTGTCCCTACTAAAAATACGAAAATTAGCTGGGTGTGGTGGTGTGCGCCTGTAATCCCAGCTACTCAGGAGGCTGAGGCAGGAGAATTGCTTGAACCCAGGAGGCAGAGGTTGCAGTGAGCTGAGATCATGCTACTGCACTCCAGCCTGGTGACAGAGCAAGACTCTGTCTCAAAAACAAAACAAAAACAAAGAAACAATTTGAAGATCCCCACCTCCCACCAGGCCTTAACATTTGTTAATCCTATGATTTCCATTTTCCCCTCATGAGTGCTTCTCTGACAGAGTTGCTATAATTTATAAGAAAAATGTCAATGGTCCCAAAGGAATGAGAACTTTGAAGTGGCTAGTGGTTTTGTGTTAACTGCCGCTGACAAATTATTTTATAATATAGGTCCCCAAAGTGTTTTCTGGCTCATAAACTAACAGTTTAAGATTTGAGACTGCTTTCTAATAAATTAAAATTTTATAAGCAATTTTTTTTTTGGTCAGAGGACACACAAAATCTTTGATTTTCTCATCAAAAACTGGGAGAGTAAAGCAAAAACAAGACTCTAGGAACTAATTTGGGAAAGATTCGTTTCTTTGTTTTAAAGGTAAAAGCATGTGAAAAGCAAACACAAGCAGTTTTTAAACGTTTATTCAGAGGAAATGACAGGTAATTCTATTAGAAAAATGGTGTATATAGTTTTACTTACGAATGCAAAGTTTAACAATTACCACTTCATGTATTAAAAGATACTAACTATGGGGTTTGTGGTCACTTACCTTCAGGTTTACTCTCGCAGTTAAAACCTCGGCTTCCTCCATAACAAGTACAAATCAAGGCATTGCCCAGGTAGGTCCGCTCCCACTGTTGATTTATCTGATAGTGTTTTCCATTGTCATAACAACCGGCTGCAAATAATTGAAGGAAAACGTTACTACATTTCCATTCCTCCTTTTCCCAAAATTATGGAATTTTCTTCATGTGAATATTTAGGTATATTTTTTTCCTTTCAACTTTGCTAAAAGTTATATACAATGATGTCATTTGCATCTGGCCAGGGGTCTACATAAAAAAGTTGGAAACATTTTGGAAGGCAGACAATTGAAATCACATTTTTAAAACTTGCAAGGAACTTAACTATTCTTTTGGAGTAATAGTAAAAAAGGACAACTTTAAGCAGGTTTCTCGAAGCAAAAGGAGGGTGTGTCTTTGAAAAATGGAAAGAATTCCAACCTCTGTTCTTGGTGAAGTATCCTGAGCGGCCCTAAAGAGGTTGGAACCAATTGCATCTCTTCCAAGTCAGTTACAAACAAGACAGCTATTTCAATACCCCCTTTCCACCCCCATGTTGAAAATATTTGACCAATTATTTAACAGAAGGAAATAAGTAGCAGTAAGGACCACACTAATCCTGGACGGAAAATTTATAGACATGCATCATTTTTCTCTTTAAAAGCAAGTTTTGGTTAATTCCTAGAAGGACAATCTATCTGAACGTGCAGAATTTATTAGAACACGGGTAGGTCGCAGAGTCCCCGTCCTCCAATGCATGATCTTATCATCTCAGGCCCTCAGAAGCAGCCTGCTCAAAACTCGATCCTTTTGTGTGCACAGCTGGTTTCTCTCAGTAAAGCGCGCACACACTCGCACACACTCGCGCGCACAAAACTTCAGCCCCAACTTTGGTCGGCTGTAGCGTCCCATCCCTGAGGCAGCCTGTTTCAGCCCGCGGTCAGTACTCACGCTTGCTTTGACTGACAGCCACCGGAGACTGGGGCTGAATCATTTGCTGAGCCTGCCTCTTGCTCTTCGAGGCTCCCGTGGAGGGCACCGCTGTCCCCAGGCACAGGACGGCCAGCAGCAGCAGCCCGGGCCCCGGACCCCTGAGCATGTTGAGACGGTGGGGAAGAGATGCCCTCACCGGGAAGCAAGTTGCCACCAAGTTTGCTTCCCTTCGCAACCTGCGGGAAAAATCCCTTCCAATGCCTCCGGGGGGTTGACGCCTCCAATAAGGTGGGGGCCAGAGGGTGGGAAGGGGACGGGTGGAGGAACAGAGGGGATGCAGAGGACCAGAGAAGTTGTGGCTGCAGGTCCCCTCTCCCCGCTCGCGCCTGGGGTTCCCTCTCCTCCCCCTGTGCAGCACAGCCGGCGCGGGCGTCCGAGCCCCGGGAGCCGGGGCTTATATGGGACAGTCCCCTCCCGCCCCGCTGGAGGCCTGGGGCGCGGGGGAGGAGAGACCCACTGGGCTGTCCCCGCCCCGCCCGCGGCCGCCGACCGCGCGCCGATTGGCCCGGGCTCCGGGTGACGTCACGGGGAACTGTGGGTTCGCAGCGAACAAAAGAGATGCTGATGGCCCGCCAGGACTGGGGCAAGACAACTTTTTTTTCGGTTTCCTTTGCGGTCATCAAACTTTTTAGGGGATGGGGGCAGGGATGGGAAGCGGCTGGGAGGAAAGGGAGTGGCTGGACTTGTGTGAAGCGAAGGGGTTGCAAGACGCTCCCCCTTCCCTTTTCTTTTTTATTGGGGGTGGTGGTGGTGTTTGAGGACATTGCGTCACCTCTGGTCGGGGTGGGGGGTGGAAATCTCTGCTTATAGGAGTGTATTTTGTGGGGAAGAAACCCCATAAAATATCCACCACCTTGCAGCTGTAAGAATCCAGACTTTTCAGTCCCAGGGCGGGGCTGCCTTTCCCCCCACCCTGCTCGCTTTCTTTGGACTAGAGGGCACTGACTCGGGACTCCCTTATTTTGTCTTCACAGCTCCCTGTTCGGACTTCCCTTCTCAGCTCTGCGCCTGTCTGGCTCTGAGAAAGGGCCAGGGGACGAACGGGGAGCGAAGGGGAACAGAGACCTTGAATGAGCTTCTACTAAGTACCGGGAGTTCCGCGGGGCGCTTTGCAGATCCCGGGGAAGTTCAGAGAATAAAGTTTTCCTTTGCAAGGACAAAGTAACAGTTTGCTTTTTCACAAACTCAGGAAAGCCTTTCTTTCCTGGGGATGGGACACCCGTTTCCACTGAAAGTGAAATCACTGTGAACAACCTGAAAATTGGAAAGTTGGACCAGCTGTGGGGAGCGAAAGGTCTTCGTGTCCTTTCCCACATTCACCGCGCCAGTGACACACAAAGCAGAGAATTTTCTGCCCAAATCATTAAAAGCCGGGTGGGTGGGGGGCACCCTGTGTACTGTCTTGCGCTCCTTCGGTACCTTTCTCGCATTTATTTGCCATTTTCTTTTTGCTGACACGTTCCATTACAGAATGTCCCCTCCATCCCCCGCCGCCAGATTTTTTCTATTTCAATTGTTATGTACTCCAAGAGTGTGGAAAGTGCTTTAAGATTCCCCCGTCTCGAACTCTAAACCCAGAGTGGAAAGGGAGTCTAAAAAGTCTCTCATTTAGCAACTCATCACATCAGTCCTTTTTTTCAGACAAACGCAAGCACAATTGCTTTTAAAGATCTTCAGAAGGAGGAGTCCACCGCTTCCACAGTAGATCCAGAGAGACCCAAACTGAATGCTTTGCCTTCTTGCGTTAGGATTTCAGAGGTTCCATTTACTTTGAGAGGACATGAAGCTACTAATAAAATATATTTATTTCGGCTAGGTACCTGTTTTCTCCAAAAGTTTCACCTTCAGTAATTGCCACAGGAGTAATTAGAACTCTGTGTTCTATAAAATGCCGGACACATTAAAGACACAAAATTAGCATTTGTTTTTATTCATGCAAGGATTTAAAACCAAACCAAAACAAAGCAAAACACCCAGCAAATATCAGGTTCCTACAAATAGTGTAAAAAAACCTCTTGAGGAATCTTGGTGACCCACACTCCAAGTTGAAAGAGTGCCATGGATTTCCCCAAATTTAGAATTCTGTCTGGGTTAAAGTATTTTTTTTTTTTTTTAATTTCTCATCGCTTGACAAAACAGTTTTCTCTTTCAAATATAAAAGAGCTCCTTGTAAAATGCTTGGTAAATTTCTGGGAAGCTGAGTGTTTCTTCCAGAGGGATACCTGGAAATCCGGATGTAAGCAAGATAAACCTGTAGCTAAAGCTTTCTTAAAATCCATTGATTCTGGGGGAAGGAAATAAGTGATTAGAAAAGTGTTTTCTCAACCAAAACCATGATAGTTTGATATATTTACTGTACTGAAAATACACTAGAATAATATGCATAGTGGAGCTTGAAGTGGAAAGCTCACCTTACATTTTGGAAGAAACTTTTGTATTTCAATCCCATAGATATCTAATTTATTTAAGGAAACAGGATATCTCTGTCTCATAAGGAAAAAATAATAACATCTGACTGATTTTTATAGAAATGCTTCGGAGTTTACTCTTTTACTTGAAAGGTTTTTTTTTTTTTTTGCCTTTTTTTTTTTTCTTTAAACTTTAGAGACAGAGGCTTTTCTTAGTTATGATAACAGGGCTTACTACAGTATTCTTTAATTATCAAGATCCCTTGCAACTCTAAGTCTGTTATCTCTGACTGGAGAGATAATTAAATCCTTAAAGACTATTCTGACTCTAATTCAACCAATGTGTGTGGTGTCCAGGATCTTTGGACTTCCTTAAGGATTCTATTTTATCAAGGTGGTTCTTCCTCAGTAAGTTGTATTCTTCTATTGGTAGGAAATGCTCTTGGATATCTTTCTTTTCTTTCTTTCTTTCTTTCTTTCTTTCTTTCTTTCTTTCTTTCTTTCTTTCTTTCTTTCTTTCTCTCTCTCTCTCTCTCTCTCTCTCTCTCTTTCTTTCTTTTTTAAAGCTGTACTCAGAGAGGGAAATGTGACAAAAGGGAAATCAATAGAGACAAAGTAGATTCACGGGTACCCAAGTTCATGGGCTGGGAACAGGAATGAACTGTAAAAGGGCACAGGGAATCTAATTGAGGTGATGGAAATCTGTGTTCTAAAACTACATTGCAGTGATGACTGTACAGTTTAGTAAAAGTTTCAGAATTCTAGGGATTATACACTTAAAAAGAGTGAATTTTACGGTATGTAAATTATGCTTCAATAAAGTTGTTTTTTTCAAAAGTTGATTTTAAAAGTTAGTATTTGCTCTTTTTTACTCCTAACCATCTCCTGATTTTGGTTTCAAGGATTTGCTCTTAAGTAGCAGCAACATACACAAGGCGTCCTCATTTCTTCATATTTCTAAGAGGAAGTTTGCCGTGAATATAGTAGTGGATTTCTTCTACACCAGTAACTCCTTCTGAAACCGGCTATTTGTGTGAGGGCATATATGTGGTAGAGACAGAACAGATCTTCATTTAGGACTGTGCCTTGTTTCTTCTTGGACTTGCCATAGTGATAGAATTTTCCCAGAGCCTCAGACAACTTAAACTTTTTGTAACAAAAAGAAGCACATATATTTTCAGGAAGTTGGGGGCGGGTGCGGGTGGCGGGGGGCCATGGTATTGGGAAATTTTATTATTCCAGAAAGTTAAGGAGAAGGTTAAGGAGGAGCATGAGCAATTATGGAAATCTTAATTAAATTGATTTCATTTGTTTTGAAGATTAGCGATGGAAACATTTGATTAAGCACACAAAAGAATTGATCACATCCAGTCATTTAAAAGGACTGAACTAAAAACAGGCCAGGTGTGGTGATTCATGTCTGTAATCCCAGCACTTTGGGCGGCCAGTGTGGGAGGGTCACTTAAGCCCAGGAGTTCAAGTCCAGCCTTGGCAATATAGTGAGACAGTCTCAATAATAATAATAATAACCAGATTTGGTGACAGGCACCTCTTGTCCCAGCTACTCAGGAGTCTGACTTGAGTCTTGGGGGATGACTTGAGCCCAGAAGATCGAATGATCAAAGCTGCATTGAGCCATGATCACACCACTGCACTCCAGACCCAGCCTAGGTGACAGAGCAAGATCCTGTCTCAAAAATTTAACATTTAACATTGAAATGTTAAATGTTAAAGGTTACATTTAAATATGTCACATTTATATGTTACATTTAAAAATGTTACATTTAGATGTAACATTTAATTGATGGGCTGTTTTTCCTGAAACCCTTTCGCTTTTCTCCTGTTATTAATCTCTTTCAGTTCTGCTCGAGAGGAGACCACTGACTCTGGAGAGTTCGAACTTTCATTTCATCTTCTTCTATAAGTAGATTAGAGGTAGATAAAAATTAGAGAAAGAGGGAGATTAGAGTAGTTTTTTTTCTTATTTTGAATTTTTTTTTTTTTTTTTGGCATAAAATGCTTCCCTTCTTCCTTGAAAATGGCCGAGTTTACAAAAAGTTACTCATTAACCACAGGTGTGAGAAGTTAAAAATAAACTTCCCTGCGGGCAGCCCTCATGAGTAGAATGTCTGAAAAGTTTGTCAATAATTGACAGGGTGCCTGCAACCAGGGAGAAAATAGTGGATAAGGGCTTTAAATGATGTCATGAAAACTAACCAGTTTTTGCTTAATAGGCATTTTGTTTATAGTTTAAGTGACTTTGTTTTTTAATCAGCACTTTTTAAAAGCCTTAATCTATGCTTTTTCTTCTTAACAGGAATATTCTTTTCTCATTAGAGTGATGTAACTCCCAATGGGCATGGCAAAGGCGTTTAACTTATCCAGTAAAATGGGAACTGACTACTATGTAGCTGGAACATGGAACCAAAACTATCTTGGAGAGCATTTCATCTTTCCAAGCAAGGCAGCAGCTTCTTGGAAAAATTTTAATTTTGTGTGTTATTTCATGTTGCTGGCATTAAAGAGTTTTTGTTGTTGTTGTTGAAAGGCTGAATTAAAAAAAAATTAGAAGATTTGCCATATTTAAATTATTTTCTATTCTTTTTACATTAGCATATTTTAAACATCTCATATGCAGCTAATCACAAAAGTTAGTTGAGTCACATGCTTAAAAATAACCACAAACATTATCTAATAAATAACAATTTATGCCAACAACAGACTATTGTGATATAAGCAGTCAATATTTATGCCTACCTGTCTAATTAGTGAATTAATTAGTTAAAATAAATTAAGAATATATTGAACCGAATTGTAAAAATGCCAATATACTTGTAATTGTAAATTTATATTGAACCATTTTCTAGATAAATTTGATATATTCTTTCATTAAGTATGACCATTTTACTGAGATAAAATGGACATTTAAAATCATTACTATTTTAAACATTAAAAACTAAGGCACTGCTTACATGCATGCACATTTAAGTAGTCACGAAATCACAAAGATTTCAGCACCTAAATAGAAATAATTAAATAGCTGGATTTTATTAAACACTCTAAACCAGATCCAGTACTAAGTGTTTCATATGCATTTTTTCATCTAACCATCAACAAACTTTTAAGGTAAGCACTATCATCTTCTCATTCTTACCGATGAGGATATAAAGCTTAGAAAAGCAATGTGCAAAAATGTTACTTGTTAAGTACAGACGTGAAAAGGAAAAATAAAGTGCCCTGCAGGCAGCTCTCATGAGTATAATGTCTGAGAAGTTTGTTGATAATTGACAAAGAATGAAGTTTTCTGACTCACCAGCCTTGTAGAAATTGTGGCATCAGGTTGTGTCACTGTCAATACCAGGTAATTAGTCAAGTGATTACATAATGGTCTCCTTCAGAAACAAATGTATGGACAAGACAATTGGCTAAACAATTTTGTGGTGACTTCTTTCACATGAGATTGATTTATCAAAAGATGTCACCCAGGACTCTGCTAACTGACATGCTACCAATTTTCTTCTGTTGTAGCCAAGGCCATTCTTCTGGGAACCAGTTTCCTTCCAACAGCCTGGCTGTGTTTTAGCATTTTAAATCAAGTGTGGAAGATGGTTACCATTGACTCTCCACTGGGCTGGAAGTTTGCTGGGGGCAGAGGCTCTGTCTTGTTTCCTCTCTATGCCCAGCACTAGGTACCAGGCACCCTTGGATAAGTGCTTGGCAAATGTCAAATGAATGAATGGAAGGAAAGAAGGGCGGATGACAAACACTCTGAGATTCACATTCAGTGGCTGTCCAGCCAGGCACAGTGCTAAGTGCTCTTCATATGCTATTTTATTTTATCTTCAAAGCAACTGCCAGAAGTAGATATTAATAATGCCATTTTACTCTCTGAAGTTCAGAGCTGAAAGATGGTCCAGATCTTATGCCATAAGACAGGGACAGAGCTGAAATTGAAACCAAGGTCCTCCTGACACAAAATTCTTGCTCTTACCCAAGACATACATGGCTTTCCCCAAAGAGACTTTGCCCTATATGTTAAAAGAAAGTTGGAAACATTCTCTGGTGGTTACTTCTTATCTTCCTCTAGATTGTTCTGCCTTGCTTCTGGACCCTGGGCCTGACCCTGTGAACTGCAGGGCTGGTTCCTCTGTTTGCTGGAGGACAGAGGATGAAAGGTGAGAGTTGTTCCTCCCCACTTCCTCCTTGCTTCTAGCTTCAGTGCCAGGGTTCTGGTGGCAGCTCCCTTTCCCCAGGACCGGCATTCTCAATGGGGCAACATTGCCCCAAGAGGGTGAAAGTGGGTTCTTGGGGTAGAAGGGGAGTGGTTAAAAAAACTTCAATCCTACCTAATAAAAATGTTATTCCTTAGTTGTGAATTTATCTTTTTTTTTTTTTTTTTTGGATAGAGTCTTGCTCTGTCACCCAGGCTGGAGTGCAGGGGCATGGTTTTGGCTCACTGCAACCTCTGCCTCCCGGGTTCGAGTGATTCACCTGCCTCAGCCTCCCAAATTGCTGGGACTACAGACATGAGCTACCACACTGGGCTAATTTTTGTATTTTTAGTAGAGACAGGGTTTAACCATGTTGGCCAGGCTGGTCTCGAACTCCTGACCTCAGGTGATCCGCCCACCTCAGCCTCCCAAAGAACTGGGATTACAGGCATGAGCCACCACGCCCGGTCATGAATTTATCATATTAGTTAGACTTTAAATTTCATTTCTTTCCTGGAGGGTTGTGTAGGGGAGGGTATTAACACATAAAAAGAAAAAGGGAGAAATATTGCTCTAGAACAGCAGTCCCCCCAAGGCTGTGGTCCCCCGAGGCTCCAGCTGTCACCAGCTCCTTCCCTATGATGGCAGCCCTAGGAGTGACAAACTGCCTACATTGCTAGTCCCTGGGAACCTCAGCATCCCTTCTTTATCCCTTGGTCATGCCCACACTGGGGTAACTAACAGTGCTTTCACCAAACTCTCCCAGTGGAAATCACTTTAATTCCATTTTCTGCTAAAACCCTGGTGATCCAGATTCTTTCTTTTTTTTTTTTAGATGAAGTTTCACTCTCGTTGCCCAGGCTGGAGTGCAATGGTGCGATCTCGGCTCACCGCAATTTCCACCTCCTGGGTTCAAGCAATTCTCCTGCCTCAGCCTTACAGGTATGCACCACCAAGCCCAGCTAATTTTTGTATTTTTAATAGAGACAAGGTTTCACCACATTGATCAGGCTGGTCTTGAACACCTGACCTCAGGTGATCCACCCGCCTCAGCCTCCCAAGGTGCTGAGATTACAAGCATGAGCCACCGTGCCCAGCGACGATCCAGATTCTAACCATCCAATGATAACATGAGCAGCCTACCCCATAGTTTTAAGCCTTAAATTATAGCAGAATAGACTTAGGACATATGAATTCTTTTACAACCTTAGCAACTAGTATTAATCATGCTGTGATTTCTTTGTATTTCCCATGACTTGCATGGTCTTATTTTTTTCTCTCTCTACTGAATGCCTGCCCTTTTAACACTGTATCTTTCCCAAAGTAAAATGCTCAGATGATAGGAGCAAATGACATAGTGATCATACAATGATGGAGAAAAGAAACCGGAATTTTATATTTAAATTTATGGTATTTTAGACAGGTTCTCACTTCGTTGCCCAGATTGTAGTACAGTGGCAAGATCTTGTCTCACTGCAAAGTCCACCTCTCAGGCTCAGGCAATCCTCCTACCTCAGGCTCCTGAGTAGGTGGGACTATAATCCTCCCACCTCAGGCTCCTGAGTAGGTGGGACACGTACACCACCATGCCCGGCAAAATTTTGGTATTTTTTGTAGAGATGGGGTTTCGCCATGTTGCACAGGCTGGTCTCAAACTCCTGGGCTTGAGTGATCCTCCCGCCTTGGCCTCCCAAAGTGTTGGGATTACATGTGTGAGCCACCACGCATGGTCATGTCTTGACTTCTTAACTGTCTTGGAAATAATTTGATTTTGTCCAAGTAATTTTGTTCACGCAAAGAAGTTGAGATCAGGGGCACATCAGAAAGAGATTCATCTTTTAAAGTGCTCCTTAAATCTACAAATGCAATAAATGTAAAAGCTAAAGGTTTTTATATATTTTTCACACATGTAAAAATGCAAGTTTTGCCTTTAAATTCATTTTAGGTACTGAAATAATCTAGCTGAGAGCATGCAAAGTCAAGGAAAGCTTATTCAGATCTGCTCTACTTCAGCATGTGGTAAATTCCTAGGTGTTCACAATATTAGTGTAGACAAATTCCTTCTCTAGAAACAAAACCTTGGACAGACCTGGTAGACTAGTATCACTTATGCCTCATAGAGACTTTCCATCAAAACCAAACAAAAATCTGTCATACCTTTATTCATAGAATACAGTGTGATATTAGGGAACACAACTGTTTCTGAAATGCATTGAAACTGATAGTATTCTATAGGTTTTTCTACTTACATTTCTTCTTATTCTTATTATTGTTGTTGTTGAGACTGAGTCTTGCTCTATCACCCAGGCTGGAGTGCAGTGGCATGATCTCGGCTCACTGCAGCCTCTGCCTCCCAGGCTCAAGCAATTCTCCTGTCTCAGCCTCCCCAGTAGCTGGGATTATAGGTGCCCACCCCCAACGCCCAGCTAATTTTTGTATTTTTAGTAGAGATGGATTTCACCATGTTGGCCAGGCTGGTCTCGAACTCTTGACCTAAGTGATCTGCCCGCCTTGGTCTCCAAAAGTGCCGGGATTACAGGCGTGAGCCACTGTGCCTGGCCTCAACTTACATTACTTATTTTTCAAAACCTAGAGAATCCATTAATTTTGGCTTGTTTGAATTTAAAAGTGATTATAATGTTTTTGTTACTTATATATGAGCAGTATTTCACTACAGCTCATCTTAAAGATATTTGATAATTTATCCTCTGTTTTTACAGCAAAATGGTCACATTTTTGTCAGTTGACAATAAATAAATCCTTTTTTTTTTTTTTTTTTTTTTTGTAGAGTTGGGGTTGAACTCCTGGCCTCAAGTGACCCACCCAGCTCAGCCTCTCAAAGTGCTGGGATTACAGATGTGAGCCACCACACCTGGCAGACAATAAATTCTTGAAAGATTCCTGATACTTTACCAACTTACACATTAAGTTAATCTTCCCATTTTCTTTGTCCAATTAAGTTTTAAAGCAAAATAATATAAATATTTATAGACCCAAATTGTAAACACATTTCAGTTTTGAGGAACAATATAAAGTAAATATACTATGGAATTACAATTAGAATACCAAGTTTGCACCGATATTTTTAAAACTTCTCTGGGGAACTGAGTTTTTCAACTTAAGGACACAGCGTATTAAATTAGAAGGTATTTTCCTTCACTAACGAACATTTTTGTTTTTTAATTGTCTATGGTTCTCTTTCAAATTTGAGTTTTAATGGCGGACCAATTAATGTTGCTTAAAGTTACAACTTAGACAAACACTTAAAATATCTTAGCAAATTGTGGTTCTGGTTGTTCTCCTATATAGGAGGTAATTATATAGGTAATTAAGAGGGCAATTACTCAAGATTTAAAAAATTAAATAACATGTCCATACAATTTTCTCTGAAATGTTCCCTTCAGATTTTTAAAACAGGTTTATTGAGATCTAATTGCCATATAATCTGCCCCACATACCTGTATGCAATTTGATAAGTACTGACATAATTTTGACAATTTTCTATTACATCACTTTATCTTTTCTTTTTTTTACACCACCTCTCTCCACTTATTACATATATTTTTTACTATTGTTTTAATATTTCCTTTTAGCGTATATAGCATTCAATCCTTTTCTATCAGTCTGAGCTTTGGAAATAAATTTTATTTTTTTGGAACAGGATATCAAAGAGTAAAATTGAAGGAAAGTTTAATCTCAAACTCATGGGGAAAAAGATATCACAGGAAATAAATGCTAAAACCATGGGTTTTTAACGTGTTGAATTAAATAGTTCTTAACTTAATTGGTAGATCATTATGAGATCTATTATCATTTGATATAATTAGTATGTAAATAAGGTGATATAAATTATGTTCTGTGAGAAGTTGTCACTTGTGATGATTGTTACCTCTGTGTAAAAGTGAGAAAACCAACAGAAAGATGATGATGTTTAGTGGCAACATTAATGATCATGAGCCTTTTCTAATTATTATGGCCCAATCTGGTATTTTTCTTCTCCTCATTTTGACTTTACCTATACTTTTTTTTCCCACACAGACCAGGATATTATTATAGCGCTTTCAAAAATTTTATATTGATTCTTTTTTCCCCAACAGTACTGTAAAGTCTTTGATTGTAGGCACTAAATTAATTCCTTCTGGAAAGATTTTTTTTTTTCTTTCTACCATTTGAAGTTTTTTAAGTTGTGTGGTGGAGACTGCTAGTTGTCCACACAGATCCATTCTCTTCTTTCACAGCTAGTCCCATCGTACACAATTAGGCTAAATTTCACAGTCTCCCTTGTAGTTACGCATGGCAATAGAAATAGTTCCTCATCAGTGGAATGTGAGAAGAAGTGATCTATCCCAGCTCTGGTTCTGGGCCTTAATTTATTAACATCCCTCCTCCAGATTCCCTTGTTCACTCCCACTAGCTGAAATACACAACGCAGAAGACACCCAGCTTCTAACCATGTTGCTGATCAAAATGTCTTGGAAAAGTTTGGAACCTGAATTACCATGAAGAGCAGACCTTGACTATTGACATGAGCCGTTCACTTTGAGACTGTTGCATGAGAAATAGACATCCTCCTTGATTGTAGAAACCCCTGTGTTACTAAGCAGCTTTGTTACAGCAGCCCAGCTTTCATAGTAACCAGTATGACACACTACCTTCCTTACATGCCTAGTTGTTTAGCTGCCCTGTTCCTGCTGACTGCGTGTGATTTGTTTATTAGCTTTGCCCTGATATTTGCAATTCTACTTTCAAGTTTCCTCTCTTTCGTAGCTTTCCATAAACTCCACGCAAAATTTTAGCTTCTATGCTAAACTCCCATAATATTTTACCATTTGTTTGTAAATAATAAATTCAAGTCTTCCATTAAATATTCTTGAGCACCTGCTAAGAGGACTGTTATGGTTTGAATGATGTCCCTCCCAAATTCAGTCTGGACCCCTAGTCTTCCAGAATGTAACCCGAGTTGGAAATAGGATCTTTAAAGAGGTCATCAAGTTAAAACACGTACATCAGGGTGGATCCCAATCCAATGTGACTGCTGTCGTATAACAAGGGGAAACAGACACCCAGACAGGGAGAATGCCAGGACAGATGAAGATAAAGATCAGGGTGAGGCATCTACAAGCCAAGGGGAAACAAAGATTTCCCACAAACCACCAGAAGCTAGAGGAGAGGCATGGAATGGATTCTTTCTTACAACCTTCAGAAGGAGCCCACCCTGCTGACATCTTGATTTTGGACTTCTAGTTTCGAGAACTGTAAGACAATACATTTCTGTGGTTTAAGGCCTCCATTCTATGGTACTTTGTATTACAACCTTAGCAAATGAATCCAAGCACCTGGAATATTAATGATAACAAGAGAATGAGTGATAAATTTAGGTTCATAGATAGAACTCCAGAGGCATGACATAATATGCCCAAAGGCAAATGCCTGGTTAACTGAAGGGCTGAATTTGTTGATGCTTGCTCTTTCTTACAGATGTTTTTGTGTCAATCATTGTGTGTAGGAGACATTGATAGATAAGATGTAGGCTCTACTTTTATGGAATGTAAAATATAGTAGCCAATTGACAGAGATAAAAAGGTTGATTTTTGTACACTATTGGTAAGTGTGTCAGTTGGAAAAAGGTATACATGTGCACAGATTTTAGGAGTGAAAATTGAGATAATCTTTTAAAAGGACATTTTGGCAATATTTAAAATGCATGAACCTAAGACACGGTAGACTGAACACATGCATTTTCTCTACACCCTCCTGAAATCACACCTATAGTTCAGAGATGAAAACAATTTAAACACACAAGAATAAAGAGAATAAGAAAGGAGACAGTAGATGAGAGACAACAACATTTTGGAAAAAGGAACACAGGTGGAGAAATAATAACTAAGGTCACAGAATTAATGCCAGCAAGCCAAAAAAAAGGAAGCTGATTGGCATTCAAGAAACCCAGAAAGCCTCAATCATGGGAGGCATCAGGTACCCCTAAATGGAGGGAAGGAAAGTGGAACTGAGAGGTGTTTGAAAGTCTCTGCAGAAAGAATAACTGGACACCCTCTTTACTCCTGCCCCTATTCTACCCAGCCATGGACTGATCCACCCCTCCCCCACCTTAACCAAGTAGGACTCAGGAAATTTGCTGTGTGGATAGATTGAACCAGAAAAACCCCAAACTCAGTGGCAGGGAGGGTGATAGTGGTGAAGCGCAGGGCTAAAAAAAAAAGGAGAGTTAAGTGGAGGTATACTTGCTTACTCTCCATGTGGCGGATTGAAAATGTGCTCTCTGGACTTTGTCTCTTTGGAGACAATAATCTGTAGATCTGACACTGGGGATTCCTGCAGTAAAATAGCCAGATCCCAACCCCATCACTTACGGTGTTGCCAATCAGTCACTAAGCTCCACCTCTCTGCGCAGTTTCCAATCAGATCTTTAGTGTCCCGATTCTAAACATGAATGGATGTCAAAGGATCAGTCACCAAACCTTTGAGAAAAGCCTCCAACACAAAAGTTTAAAGTGAATTTATAGAATACAAAACTATAGAAAAGAATAAGAGGCAATGCAAAAAAAAAAAAAATAGAAGAAAGTGAAGATTAAAACAAACTAAAATCTAAAATCATGACTGTAGAAAGAGAAGATATTGTGAGAAGGAAACAAGAATAGTGATCTATACATGTATTCAGAGATCAAGACCCCGATCCTTAAGATTAGCATCCTTATTAGAAGAGGCACCAGAGACATCTCCCCAACCCTGTATGCCTTCCTGACCCCAGGCAAGCACAGAGGAAAAGGAATATAACAGGAAAAGAGCCTGCACCAGAAACAAACCCTGCCAGACGTTGATCTTGGACTTCCAGCCTCCAGAACTGTGAGAAAATAAATTTCCATTATTTAAGCCCCCTAGTTTGTGGTATTTGTTATGGCAGCCCAAGGAGACTAGCATAATGTCTCACATTTAATAAAATTAAATGAACACTAAAAACAGAATGCATTTGCCTTTTGAGGCAGCAATTCCAAATTTCTCTGTTCTTTAAGATATGTAACTTAACCTAGGAGTCAGCAAACCTAGGGGCCAAATCCAGCCTATCCTTTGTTTTTGTGCAGCCTGTAAGCTAAGAATGATTTTTAGAATTTATGCAGTTGAAAAAATTAAAAATAATACTTTATGACATAAGAATGCTATATGAAATTCAAGCTTCAGTGTTCATAAATGAAGTGAAAAAATACATAACCGCATCTATTTTTAAAAATGTATTGTCCCTGGCTACTTTTGTGCTACAGTGGCACAGTTGATCAGTTGTGACAGGGACCATATTGACTACAAAACTGAAACTATTTACTGTGTTCATTTAGGAAAATGTTTGCTGACTGCTGGTGTAGACCATCTGAGTGGAATTTCCTTCCAGATTCTTATACTATTTTCTCCAATCTTTTATAGTTGTCTTACCCAAACTTAATTAATAGCAATATTTTAAATATCTCAATTTTATTGAGTTTTTCCAAAGTAATTCAAATTGGTTTTCTTAGGAATTGCTCTCTTTTAACATTTTGATTTTAAAGATAATATGGTTTGGATATTTAGCTCCTCCAAATCTCATGTTGAAATGTGATCCCCAATTGTATTAGTCCATTATCATACTGCTATGAAGAAATATCTGAGACTGGAAAATTTATAAAGAAAAATAGATTTAGTGGCTGGGAGGACCTCACAGTCATGAAGGAAGGGAAGGAGGAGCAAAGGCACATTTTACATGGCGGCAGGCAAGACAGCATGTACAGGGGAACTGCTGTTTATAAAACCACCAGATCTCGTGAGACTCACTCACTATCACAAGAACAGCACAGGAAAACCCACCTCCATGATTCAATTACCTCGAACTTGGTCCCTCCCATGACATGTAGGGATAATGGGACCTACAATTCAAGATGAGATTTGGGTGGGGACACAGCCAAACCATGTCACCAGTGTTGGAGGTGTGGTCTAGTGGAGGCGTTTGGGTAATAGGTCAGATCCCTCATCAGTAGCCTGGTGCTTTCCTCATGGTCATGAGTGAGTTCTCACTCTATTAGCTCTTGGGAGAGCTGGTTGTTAAAAGGAGTCTGGCACTTCCTCCCTTCTCTCTCTTTCCCCCTTTCTCTCTCCCTGTGACATACCTGCTCCCCCTTCACCTTCTGCCATCAGTAAAAGCTTCCTAAGGCCACTCCAGAAGCCAAGCAGATGCTGTATATTGCCATGCTTGTACAGCCTGCAGAACTGTGAGCCAAATAAACCTCTTTTCTTAACAAATTGCCCAGCCTAAGTATTTATTTATAGCAATGCAAAACAGACAAATACAAAAGGTAAAAAAAGCTTAACTTAATTACATAATTATCAAATCCATTACAATGGCAATAAACAGTTAGGTACCCAACAACTGACTTCTGTTAAACATATAAATCAAATTATAACAGCACAAGAGCAGTGACCTGGTAGGGTGGAATCATGAGGTTTGAGTATACCTTGGATGTCATCAGTACATTTTACGGAGGGAAAGCAGAGCACAGTTGGGAAGTGGGTTGAATGGAAGTTGCTTAAGAGATTTTGTTGTAATTAGCCTAGTTATTTCAGGTATCTGATTTTCTCATCCCAATTAAAGAATAAACCTCCTAAGAGCAGGGATAATATTTTGATTTCTTTTGTATTCTTTCAAGCATGGAACACCAAGTTGGGCACATGACAAATGTTCAATAAATCCCTCTTGAAAGGTTAGATGATGAGACTTCTACATGCCAGAGGTGACAATTCTTGGGGTAAGTCAGCTCTCAGCCACCTAGAAAGGTTTTCTCAACCACTGATTTTAGACTCTCAATCTGTTTTGATTTGTGATGCTGTATTCTTCTTTGCCATTCTCCCAAATGACACGTCAGCTTTCATGATTCATTTTTATGTTTTCTTGTCTATTGCCTCAATATTGGACTTCTGCCTAAGCAGCAAAATTCAAAGAAATCTCTTCTGTTGGAATTGCTGATGTGAAAGAAGCCCGTGAGGTTCAAATGACCTCATAGTGCATAAAACAATGTGAGTGAATATGGGGAGTACTATTTATTGTTCAAGACAAAAATGAGTATGTTGTGAAAAGCTTGCTCAGTTTTTAGTAAGATGAAATTGCTGGCTGAAGACTGCCTAAAACTCACATTCTGAGATGTCATTAATATTGACAACAAAAAGGAACTGTCTTAGAAAGTTAACTGTTACACATAATATATATAATTCTTGCATTAACTATTTTGATTTTTAGCTACCCAGGAGTATGATCAGGAATCTGTAGTAGTACAGCCTAGTCTACGTTGCCTTGTTATTTCAAGGAGAGAAATTCTTTTAAAATTCTGTTAAAAGTTAAATTCTGTTAAAAGTTGAATATGTGAAATCTGGTGGCATAGTAAGCACTAATAGAAATTAGGTTATTTATTAATTTATTATGGATTTGCCTTACGATTATAGAAAAGGTACATATTTGTATAATTTAATCACTTAATTACTCTCATTTTAAAAGCTAAATAAAATTATATCTGGTCTATTCACATCATTAGTATATTGCAAAGATGCTTGACAGTTGTCTATAGAGTGGCATTGGTGGCTTTGGGTGGTATGATATTTATCAGTTGCAATTTTTATATAATTGACATTCCAGTTCCTGTTCTGTCAGTATATATCTATGTGAACTTGATTATACTGAAATCTTTGTTCCTCAGTTTCCCTAAAACAAATGTGTTGGATTAGATTAATTCTTATTCCTTGGGTTCAAAAATTACATAACTGTAAAAAAGCTTTTGTCCATTATATTTTTTCAACTTCACCTAAAAATGCCCAAATGCAAAATAATGATATATGCGTACTTCTTAAACATTCATGTGCACATTTTGCATATACTCAGAATATTGGAGCACACATCTTAGCAAGGAATATAGATTTATATCCTAAATTTGCTTTTGTTTCTAACAGAAGAAATGAAGAGTTCATACCTGACCACTAGTAAAAATAAAAGCTTTGTTTCTCTCCTCTGTTTAAGTAATTCAAAGATCTTTGTTCCTGTACTTCATGATTTCCCATTTTGAGGGTCCCTGGGGATGAGAGGAGCGCTCATTAAACAGCTCATCTCTTTCCTGCCTGAATTCCACATAGAGAACTGATGGGGGCTAAGGTGAAGGAAGTGGCTCAGGAAGGGAGTGAAGGAGGCCTGCGTAGTGTACCCAGAGTTAGGGAGTCTCATCCGTCCTCTCCAGGCCCTGCTGGCCAGAAGTGGCCCACACAGGGCACGTTGCTGTTCCAGTAAAGCCAACTGCATGGACAAACAGAGGAGCAGCAAATATCACAGTGAGCAGCCTCTCTACCCAGGAGAGAAAAGGAGAGCAGAGTCGATCAGTCTGGTCTGGATATTTTCCCCAAATTTACAAAGCCAGTGAGTCACTTCACTTCTCCAGAGGAGAAATAAATTGGGAAAATTGGCCCAGAGAAGCACCAAGACTATGCTTATGGAAAATCACCAGGAAGTGGGAAAAGGTGTTCCCTCTAAACCTAGAATCATCATCACTAATAGCTGTGTTCTCTATAAATAAACTTTTGAAAATTAAAAAAGTATAAAATGCCAAGATATGTCATGTAAAACCATTTAATGTAACTTTTCAAGTAGATTTATCTATAATTAAACCACTCTTGGTTTTAAATTTGCAGATGCTCTTTGCAAAGAAAGTAGCATGAGTTTAACATTTACCTTCAGTATTAACTGTCTTAATACTACTATTGCTTACTTTGACATGTTAGTTTTAATATTTATATTTGGAGGAATTAAAAAACAACTGGACTTCAAAGGAGGTATAACTCATTTTCACAATCTGAGTTCATGTGAATGTTTTAGAAGAAATTTCAGAAATGGCTTTGAAGTTATCTGAGAAAATGTTTACAATTATGCCACAGGGAATTACAATTCTATGTGTAGGAATTGTTTCTATGGAGATACAAATTGCTGAACAATGCAGAATGTAGTTTGATAGAATGAGAATGTTAGAATTTTCACAGTGCTTAAAGACTGGTAATTAAATTATAACTAGCAAAATAAGAACAAAATAGCCACATCTTAAGTACAGTTTGACTTTCATAACTAAAGATAAAAATTACAGGGAGGTAGGATTTTATTTCACCATAAAGATGAACTTCCTAATGGTAAGAGCTATCTAAGATGGAAATGGGCTGCCATAGTTGAACAAAAAACATAAAATTACTTGGGGATGATATTTAAAGGGGAGTCACTCATGCTTGTATTGTACTGCATGCCTTCCACGATGTCTTCCAATTCTAATACTTGTATTCTATAAGAGCAACAGAATCATGCAATGATGAAAACCTTTTCACAATTTTTTTCTTTTATATTAGTTAATAGACTACACTAAGAGTACACAGCATGCCTCTGCTTACAATAATAGAAAAGAACAAAGAACATTTAAAATGGGCTAATGAACGAGACCATTTGAAATAAATTTTTACAAATTAAGGTGTTAAACCATATCTATTTTCTAAGCAGATTTTTAAAAAAGATCCTTGCAGGATCTTTTTTACTGCTAGTATTCCTTTGTTAGTTCTGAAAATAGATTCTGTACATCACTCTGTAAATAGTACTGTATATTACTAAAATTTTATTGGTAAATTTATTTGACTGATTCTGAAGTTTAGAAGGAAAACACTGAACAAAAGTTTCCCAAAGAATGGACCGTATTAATTTGGAAGCACAGTCCTAGGAGTTCCCAAGTGGATGGGTTCTAGTGACCTGGCAATCATTCATCAGTTAACCACAGCTGATTATTATCTCTATGAATGGAGCAAAGTTGATATACAGACCTTGAGGCAACAATGATCAGGATACATGACTAGTTTTCTTATTCCATCTCAGAGTCACACTTCAGAAAATTTCCTTAATATTTGATAGTAAATGTCATGCCCTCAATGACAACTAGGAGGAGCTGTTTGGTCTTGACTCTGTCTCAGAACTCTTTCCATGGGATCAAACATTGCACCTTGTACTGAATTAATCTTTCGTGTCTTTTGACCACATACGTAAAAGGTAAATAAAAATATATGTATTTTAAGCTCTGTTAAAAAAAGCACAATTGCTGGTCTCTTGGATAATTAAGAGTTTATAACAATGAAGATTGCTTTGTCCTTTGTTCTCAGGATGCCCTCATGGGCTGTTTTAGAAGGATGACCTGTTCAATTTTCACCTCGGTCATCACCTCTGAGTCCTGTTTCTGCACACGGGAACTTTCAGTGCTCCTTACCTCTTCTTTTAGTTTGAAAATAAAGGGTTTTAAAGTCTCAATCTAGGGTCTGAAATGAAAAACGTCTTTTCTCTCTAGTGGTTATGCTAATGCAAATTCTCCGATGTTACTCTGCATAACTGAATCACTAACTCTGCATTTCAAAGTGCCAACATTGGTAAACCTGAAGCTTTATTAATGTAACAAACATTGTGCTGGAAACAAAAATATGGTTTCTGATCTCAAACATTTTAAGATCACATTGGAGAAAAGACACAAACTGTAATGTCTTCACAATTGGTAGGCAGTGGAGGACATTTTCTCTGTCATAGAACTGAGAAATTGTCAACATATATACTTTTTTTGGTGTGTGCATTTTGGGAAGTAAAGAACATGGGGATGAGTAAAATTATAAACCTTTAGTTTTTGTCTTCCTAAAATGTCAAGTCTTTAAGAACCCATCAGCAAATAATATTAGCTTGATCATCCTCAAATAATGTTAGATTGAGTCAAATGAAGTAATTATTTCTGTAGGTCACAACAGTCAATATTGACAAGTTCATATGGTTCGCCTAATTTAAAAAAAGTGTACATCAGTTTTCTTTTTTTGAGAGAGAGTCTCACTCCGTCACCCAGGCTAGAGTGCAGTGGCACTCACTGCAACCTCTGCTTCCCGGGTTCAAGTGATTCTCCTGTTTCAGCCTCCCGAATAGCTGGGATTACAGGCACACACCACCATGCCCAGCTAATTCTTGTACTTTTAGTAGCGATGGGGTTTTGCCATGTTGGCTAGACCTCTGCCACCATGTCCAGTTAATTTTTGTAGTTTTGGTAGAGACAAGGGTTCACCATGTTGGCCAGGCTGGTCTCAAACTCCTGACCTCAGATGATCCACCCTCCTCAGCCTCCCAAAGTGCTGGGATTATAGGTGTGAGTCACTGTGTCTGGCCTTGCGTTAGTTTTCCACTAATGCACAAATCTATGACCACAAATCTAGCCCCTTAAAAAAACACTCATTTATTATCTCACAGTTCAGTAGGTCAGAAGTCTGGGTGGGCTTGACTGGGTTCTCTGCTTAGGGTCTCATGAGGCTGAAATCAAGGCTGAGCTCTTACCTGAAAGCTCTGGAGAAGAGTCTGCCTCCAAACTCAGATGGATTGTTGGCAGAATTCAGTTCCTGGTGGTTGTTGCCAGGGGTTGTTCTCACAAACTAGAAGCAGCTCTCCAGTCCTTGCACGTGTTCCCCTCCATCTTCAGGTAGCAGTGGCCTTGTGCTTTGAATCTCTCTGACATTTCCTGTCACCAGTCTGAGAAAGCTCTTTGCTTTTAAAAGGTTCATGTGATTTGATTAGCCCCACCAGATAATCTGCTTTTAATTAACACAAAGTCAAGTAATTAATAACCTTAATTACATCTGCAAAATCCCTTTTGCCACATAACATAACATAATCAAAAGTGCGGTGAGAGGTTGTATAGCAAAGTGGCTAAGGGCGTGGGCTTGAGAATCAGACTATCTGGGTTCAAAGTCATGCTCTATCACTAAATTAGGTGACACTGAACAAAACTTTTTAGCTTCTCCGTGCTTCTGCAAAACAAGCGTCGTCTTTAATAATCTACCTTGTTCGTTGGATTTTAAAGAGATCGTTCTTAACAAATATTTAACAGAGTGTCTGGCACATAATAATTGCTCAATGAGTAACATTTAGTATTATTAATGCAGAAAAAGAAAATGAGAGAAGAAAAGGCGAGATAAAAAAAGAAGTGAAAGAAAATTGTTGTAGGCAGAGTGATCAAGGAAGGATTTATAAAGGAGTTGAGGCTTGAGTTAGAGTGAGGTTAACTGAATTTTTGTAAGCATGAAGAGGGGCAATGTATCCTTTCTAAATTGTAACAAATTTACCAACAAAAGGTTTGCATTTTGTAGAAGTGAGAAACTGATTACCTCTGCTTATTTGGACAGTAAATGGAACCACATTTTCTGCCTGTTGGCAAACACCAAATATGTATAATATATTTTCTTCAAAGGTAAGTAATGAGAAAATTAACTGACAAGGCACGCTGGATTAACAGGTTACTATGCTATATTTGATAAATAGGCTTATTCCTGATACCTGAGACTTACTCCAGGACTTTTTTTTTTTTTTTTTTTTTAATGGAGTCTCGCTCTGTCACCCAGCTGGAGTGCAGTGGCATGATCTGGACTC
Source organism: Macaca nemestrina (assembly GCF_043159975.1). Lineage (NCBI taxonomy): Eukaryota > Metazoa > Chordata > Mammalia > Primates > Cercopithecidae > Macaca > Macaca nemestrina. Next base: position 113,487,962 of record NC_092135.1, read on the forward strand.
ACTGCAACTTCTGCCTTTCGGGTTTAAGTAATTCTACTATTTCAGCCTTCCTAGTAGGTGGGATTACAGGTGCCTGCTACATCACCTGGCTAATTTTTGTATTTTTAGTAGAGGCAGTGTTTCACCATGTTGGCCAGGCTGGTCTTGAACTCCTGACCTCAAGTGATCTTCCCACCTCGGCTTCCCAAAGTGCTGAAATTACAGTCATGAACCACCGCGCCTGGCCAGGAATTTGGTAAGCCATGTTTAAATATACAGCAGACCAGGTAGGAACCCTAAATATGCTTTTCCTTCATCATTTGATTGGTCCAAATGCCTTGGTCATTCTCTCCTAGCATAACCCAAGCAAAAATAAACAATGACCAACGAATAAGGCTCGACAGTCAATCAATTGAATGGGAAAGCACCATAGCCACTTAGATCATAAAAAGCCCAAGTCTGCAGCCAGTCAGTCCATTCTGCTAGCAGCTTTCTGATTATATATCTTCTCTCCAAGAAGGGGCTGTTCCAAAGTTGGCCCTAGATAGTCCCTCAGTTGATCAGTGAATTAATAGTCAATTAACTAAGTATTAGGTTGATGTGATAGTAATCGCAGTTTTGCCATTGAGTATATTACATTGAATATAATGACAACAATTGCGATCACTTTCACATCAACCTAATATTATGATCTCTTTTTCTAATACATGACCCTGTGATAAGAGAAAACACCCCGATTTTCCTCTAAAGACCCATCATTCTCCACTTTCCGTGCATGCTTTTCAGGTCCAGCTGATCTCTGGGTGGGATTTTGATTCAGGTCCCAGTAATCAGAGCACTGCAGTGACTGATTACCAACAGCCTTTACTATTGGTTCGTGGCTGGGCTTGCAGTCCAAACTAGGCCAATGGAGACCCTTCCTGAGAATTTTTAAAGAATTAATTAATAATCACACTTCTGTTTGGAATTGCTAAAATGGTAGAATATAGGTGTGATGCTACTGGTGATTACTCTGCCTCTGTGTGGGAAGAGCCTTCCTGAGAATGAAGGCACCCCAAAGAAAAGTGAGATCTGAGGTGGAGGGGCTCAGCCCTGAAGATGTCATCTGAGCATCTATACCGGGCTGCATTGTACATATCATGCTTCTGGACTTCTAAGTTATTGAGCCAGCAAGTTATTATATTTCCTTTAAGCACACTTGAGCTTGCATTTCTGTCATTGTCAACCAAGAGTTCTAACAGTCAGCTCACAGAGCCTCCAATTTAACATTCCCACTTTAAACACTCAGATTGATTAATCAATTTGAATCCCAGCTATAGAACCCTGATAGAATCTCTACCCTCTGATCCCATCAGACAGGCTCACAGAGCACAGAAACACCTGTTGTACTTTGGTGGGTGGGTGAGGGGGGATAGTGATCATGGAAGAGGAACAGACATACATAACCAAAGCCATTTGGTTCAAATGTGTGTGACTTTTATAATCAGACAATAAGAATATTTATTTATTTTGAATAATAACTTAACACAATTTAAATAGATTTAAATAATCTATTACACAATTTTTGCTCTTTTGTTACATTCAGTGGCTGCCAAGAGTTTTTAATCACTCAAGTAATTTTAATTAACAATTAATAATGAAAATCTAAGCAACAAAAATGTTCACTCTAAGTCATTTGAAATAAGAGAACTAGTGCTCATATGGTACATGGAGAACCCGTTTTTCATTTTAACACTTCACAATCTCACACTGTTTTGCTAAATTCCTACAACCAGTCCTTAATGACCTAGTCTCAGTCTCAAAGTACCTCTCTCCCTAAGGCATCCCATCTCCACAGCAACAGAAATGTATTGCTCAGTGAACCTTACAGATTATTAGGCCAGCTTTCATTTGAGATGAAAAGTTTCAAAGAAGTCAGTAATAGTGAAATATTTTTTAAAAGGTGGGGGAGGAGAATATAATTTTATTGAAATCCCCCAAACAACTTGATATTACAGGCGACATCAGTTCCAGCTCAGACTGTAGCTAGTTGAGTCCTGCGTTCCACAGACTTTATTCCTAAGTAGATCTTTGTCTTTAGGAGTGAGTGTCAAGCCTCGTTCAGTAATTTCAAGCTGGAAGAGACCTTGGAAATTTTCTAGTCCATACCTGTCATTTTATTTTTATTTTTATTTTTTTGAGACTGAGTGTGCTCTGTTGCCCAGGCGGGAGTGCAGTTGTGCTATCTTGGCTCACTGCAACCTCCACCTCCTGGGTTCAAGGGATTCTCCTGACTCAGCCTCCCAAGATTACAGGCACATGCCACCATGCCTGACTAATTTTTGTATTTTTAGTAGAGATGGGTTTTCACTGTGTTGGTCAGGCTGGTCTCAACTCCTGACCTCTAGCGATCCACTCACCTTGGCTCCCCAAAGTGCTGGGATTACAGGCATAAGCCACCGTACCTGGCCCGTACCCATCATTTTAAAGAGGAGAAAACTCAGACTCCGAAAATGTAGACCAATAATCGAAGCTGGGTGACACATACATTCCAGGAAGGAAAAATGGCTGGAACAAAGGCTCTGAGTCAAGAAAAGATATGCTCAGGGACAAAATTTTGACAATGAATTTGGATGTGACTTTAGGTGCTTGAGGGGTTGACTGTAAACTTGAAAGGTAAATTATTAAGTCCAAATTATAGAAGGTTTTGAATGTTAAGGTGAAGGGTTGTTGTTTTGTTTTTAACTTTATAAACACAAAAGTATGGAAAGTTGAATAATGAACGCCATGTGGTTACCACCCATTTTCTACAATGATCAACTCATGACCCATTATATTCCAACTATGACACTACTTCCTCCCTCCTTCTCTTCTGTCTCCCAGATTATTTTGAAGAAAATCTTTGTCATGATATAACTTTATAAATATTCCAACATATTTCAAGCCCCGCACTAAAGACTTAGAGGGTTTTAAAGTATTCTGTAGATAAGAAGAAGCCTTTGAATATTTTCAACCCAGGGAGCAACATGTCCAGAATTGCAGAAGGCTCTTCTGGCCATTCCATATGGGATGGATTGAAGTAGGAAGTGGCAGGGCAGTGTAAGCACTTGATATGCCACATTGTCCTTGTCACAGAAGCGTTGTTTCCTATTTTCTGAGTTTAACGTATGCTCTGTGGTTTCCCATGCTGGTATTTAAGGGTAGAAATAATTTATAGATTCTTGGCCAATGGAGATATTTCCTTTTTAGAGGTTTTGTCATTTTGACATTTCAGTTTCACACTTTGTAGTTCTTTTATTCATTGAGGTGTATGGCAATAATGTAAGTGTGAATTTTTCTATTTCTCCTTATGTATTAAATATTCATCTTTTATTTTATTATGTTGCTTATGAGGGACATTCTGGGTACTAGCTTGATGTTTATGGAAGAAAAAAAAAAGCTTCCCTAGCTCTAAAAAATTGCCTTTTAAGTTCCTCATCTCTATAAGTAGCAAAATATAACACATAAATTATTCAGGCAATACAAAATGAAAATAAATACATTTCAAGTGACTATCTAAGAGATTATTTCTCTGTGCATTGAGTCCTCTTTTATATAGTCATTGCAAAACCATGAAAGATTGAAATATTTTCTGAATGAGAAAACTTTCAACATGAAGCAGCACACACGGCACCGTGAACAGAAACTAAAATAAACCCTGTCTGGCCTCAAGGTTTGTGTTGCATATTTAGAGTTGGAAATACTCATTTCAGGGTACATTTTTCTTTAACCCAGTCATCCCAGAGTGGAACAACAACACTAGAGAACAGATAAGAGTGTCTGTCTGGCTAGCTGAACACACTGTCCTTCACACTGCTGAGAAATTTACGGAGAATGCTAGAGGTTTTTAGATCTTGAAACTGTACAAGGCGCTCTTCTGCTTTTAATTTATGCTTTGAGGATTTATACAAGATAGAAAAGAGCAAATAACTCGCTTTCCATTTAAAATGCTCACATTTTCCATCTGGTACATTGTTATGAATAACATGTCTGCATTACATAATAGTAAATTTTTCATACCAGTATGGGTCTGCCATCAATTTATAATCAGAAATGTCACATGGTGTATTGAAAAGAAATCAGAATTGCACATGGTTGCTGCATTTGCCTTCTTATATTTCTTACCAGAAGCCCTTTTCCTTCTTTTCAGCTGCTCTGTGAATTGTGTGGAATCATTAGAGAAAAACCCAAGTAGAGAGCTAGCAATTTTACAAAATTGTAAAAAATTTCTTTGAATAACTATAACAATGGTATATTTTCAGTGCTTTTCCTGTTATCCTTTTGGTTGCATTTTAAAAATCAAAACACAAAATTGATAGATGACAGATAATAAAAAAATTTTTATAACCAAATCTCCTAATGCTTGAAATTTCAGGCGAATCAGCAGAAAGTGTTATGAGCATGATTATGCTGCTGTAATGGGTCAGACAATATCTCATGCTAACTAAAAGCCTGTCTATGACTGTGGCAGTCATACATATTTTCTGAAAAGGAATTCTAGCTTCTCTATAGGATTTCAGACTTAGAAAGTCAGACACCTGCCCAAAGCTTTCCCAAACTTCTAATTAACAGAGCAGCAAGGCAGAGAACCTGAGTTCTCATTACTGATCTCCCACTAATGGGATGTGCCACTTTAGGTGTATTGTTAATTTCTGTTTACAGTGTTTCACTTTCTGTATTTCCAGATAAGAAAGGATTCTAATTACAAAAACAATTTAAAAAGAGTCTACACATATAAGATAATGATTGCTATTATTTTTACTTATTTATACTAGGTAATCATGATTGCCAACAATCACTCAGCACCAACAATTTATTGAATGTTTATCTGCCCGCATTCTTCTTGTGGCTGGAAATGTAGCAGTGAACCAGACCGAGACCCGGCTCCACTGGGTATATAGTGGGGGGAGTCAGACATTCATGAAAATAACTTCTAGTGCCACAGATATTTCAAAAGATGGAGTAAAGAGTTCTGTGGGTCTGAATGATAGGGTGTGCTAACCAAATATGAGAAGTTGATGAAGATCTCCTAGAAGAGTTGGTGCAAAACTTGAGTCTCAAAGGATAAGCTGGCTGAGGAGTTGAGCATAGTATTCTTGGCAGTGGGAACATCATGGATAGAAGCCTGGATGCAGAGGAGAGGCTGATGCACTGTGGACATGAAGGAGATCAGCATGACTGGACTGGAGCTCACTTCCTGGTATTTTTCACCTCACTGCATATAAGCATCAATGAACCTGCCTCTGCTTCTGGCCATATCAAACAGTTCAATAGTTTGGCATCTTTGTGATCAGCTTACAGAAGTGCTGTGGGCTTTGTCAAAGCAGTTAGGAAGCTCTAGCTTACTGGTCGAGAGAACTTGGCATGAGAGGATGCTGACGAGTTAGACAGAGGTCTGATTGGAAGGGGTTGGGTGCTGAGCATAAGTTGGGAAAGGAGAAGTTAGTGCAGGCAACACATTCAAGATCATTGAAGGTTAGTGATGGGGTTTGACTGTGTTCTCACGCAAATCTTATCTCAAATTATAATCCCCATAAACCCCACGTATCGAGGGAGAAAGTTGGTGGGTGGTGACTGGATCATGGGGCTGGTTTCCCCCATGCAGTTCTCGTGAAAGTGAGTAAGTTCAGATGAGATCTGATGATTTTATAAGTGTGTGACAGTTCCTCCTTCACATGGTCTCTCTCTGTCGCCTGCTGCGATATAAGTTTTGCCTACTTCTCCTTCTGTCATGATTGTTAGTTTCCTGAGGCCTCCCAGCCATGTGGAACTGTGAGTCAATTAAACCTCTTTTCTTTATAAATTACCCAGTCTTGGAAAGTTCTTTAAAGAAAGTGTGAGAACAGATTAATACAGTCAGATAGGCCTTTCTGAGCCTAAGTTCTTGACTATACTAAGAGCAATGGAGAGCCATGGAAAATTTTTAAGCAGGAGAGAAGTTTGACAAGAGGAGGACGAGATCTTGAGATGCCTTTAAGAAATCCACTTGTAGGGGCCAGGCGCGGTGGCTCACGCCTGTAATCTCAGCACTTTGGGAGGCTGAGGCAGCGGATCACTAGGTCAGGAGATCGAGACCATCCTGGCTAAAACGGTGAAACCCCGTCTCTACTAAAAGTACAAAAAATTAACCAGACTTGGTGGTGGGCACCTGTAGTCCCAGCTACTCAGGAGGCTGAGGCAGAAGAATGGTGTGAACCCGGGAGGCGGAGCTTGCAGTGAGCCAAGATTGCGCCACTGCACTCCAGCCTGGGCCACAGAGGGAGACATCATCTCAAAAAAAAGAAAAAAAGAAACCCAACTGTAGCTGCTAAGGTCTGGGGCTCAGAGAAGAGTATAACCCCAAGCCCAGTTCTCCAGAGTCATATTGATTCTAGGAAACCCTGATATTCTTTCAATACATTCCTTTTTTTGGTCCATAGCCCTGGTTGGTTTCTGTTGCTTGCAATGAAAGAACCCTAACAAATGCAATAATGCAGAAGCAACATTGAAGATGACACTGATTTAGACAAGATTTAATCTGTTACATGAGTAAATAAACAAAGCAAAAGGAACAGAATTTACCATACTGCATCCCTGCTGGGAGTATGTTGAGCTATCTGGTCTGGGAGACCTTTGTGACCTGTTGAAAGAATATACATGGATTTACTTCAGGAGGGAAAGAAATATAAAGTGTTGCTTTAAAAATAGATCATATTCATTGTAATTAAGAATGAAAGTTGTAAAAATTATGGGGTGTGTCCGGGTGTGGTGGCTCACGCCTGCAATCCCAGCATTTTGGGAGGCCGAGGCAGGTGGATCACCTGAGGTCAGGAGTTCAAGACCAGCCTGACCAACATGGTGAAACCCCGTCTCTCCTAAAAATACAAAAATTAGCTGGACGTGGTGGTGGGCACCTGTAATCCCAGCTACTTGGGAGGCTGAGGCAGGAGAATTGCTTGAACCTGGGAGGCAGAGGTTGCAGTGAGCCGAAATCGCACCACTGCACTCCAGTCTGGGTGACAGAGGGAGATTTCATCTCAAAGAATAATAATAATAATTATGGATTGTATAGAAAAAATTACAGTGGAAGCATTATGTGTGAACTTTATTGGAGAAATATTTATTATGACATATCGAGTTACATATACGAGACATAAGGTTAAAATGGTACCTTACTTTTTATCATCTTTGTATAGTCAGTGAGAGGCTTTTTTCTGTATACATTGGAAACCTAATTTTTAAATTTAATATTTAAAACAGATAATAGTTGATATATATATGAACTGGACACAAATTAGCTAGACTCTCTTCCTAGGGTAAATGATGTCATTTTATTTGACTCCTTTTCTGTTTTAGCTCAGTTTTTTTCCAGCTACTTTAATAAAGAATTAAAGGTAAATTTTTTCTCAACTTGTATTACTTCAGCAGATTAATTTTCCATTTTGTCCATGTTGAGATAAAGATGGTAGCATCCCTATACAAAATCTTACTACCCATATTCACTTGGAAAAATATCATGAAAAGGTTTTACTAAAATGAATGAAGTGAAGCCATTCTGTTTTGATAGTAAGTTTCAGAGGTCGTTTCATCAATGTGTAAGTAGCCTAAAGACTTCAGTGGACTTCTATAAGAATGAAAAAGAGAAAAGCAAACCTACGAAGATGCATAAAAATTATGAACTCTGGGAGTTATCTAATTTACATATGGTTTCTTTTCATAAATTCAGGCAGAAGCGTCACCTATTTCTCACCCCTAGTTTTTGGAACGTCTTCCTGTTCCTATGCTTGGTTACGTGTGGATCCGGTCTAGACATACCAACCATTAAGCAACCAATTTCACAGTTAAGTGAGTTGTCTGTGTTTAGATTTCCTGTTGCCCTCTTAAACCCTATTGTCTTCATCCCTTGTGATCATCAAATTATATACATCCTGGGTATCCTGTTTCAGAGAGATGACCAGTGGCTCTCATCTTAGCTCTCATCTTAGTGGCATCTCATCTTCATTCCTGGAAGAATTCCCACCCTTTGCCGTTCCACATGATTTTCTTTGGCCCTAGAGCAATTGTCTCAATGTGCAATTGAACCTTGATAAGGAAGTCTTCAGGAAATTCTTTGATGATGACAGGCATGTTTGTACTCCTACCCATGTTAATGAGACACACATGAAATCAGTTTGAAAACCTTAATGCTGTTAATTTTTCATTAATGTAACTTTTCTTCTGATGCCTCCTTCAAGGAAGCATAATTAATTCTTCTCTCACATTTCTTTCAGTTCTCACTAACCTCCTCCCCAAAAGAAGTGCCACTTTTTCTAAAATTTCAAATATGAGCTACTGAAGTTACTGTCATAAGAGATTTTTAAATCAAATAGGTACTCAAGTGCGAAGAAAATTAACTCGCTATTGAAAGCTCAGAAACAAGAGATAACATGATGTAGTTATCTACCAAGCAGCACTTCTCTTATTTGGGAAAGTAACATTCTATTCCTCAGTCACACCCATCCATCTGCCCCCTCCAGGTGTCTGACAAGAGCATCTCTAAAGGTAGTGGGGCTGGGAGGAGCTACTAACTTTCTCTGAACCAGGCAACTAAAGTTATAAGCTCATGCCAGTGGTTTACAACATTTTTAACTTACATTTTATCTAATTGAGAAACAAATTAAAAAGCCAGATGTTTCTGTGGCTGAGGTTCAAAAAATTAGTCCATCCCTAAACAATACTGGTCAAGTCTCTTTCAATTGCAAGCATCCAAAATCTAACTGGCCTGAGCAAATGAGTGAAGATGTTGGCTCCTATAATTGAAAAGTTCACAGGCATCAGACACAGCTGCATGTAGATGTTTAATATGTGTCATCAGAACTTGGGCTCTTTTCAATACTCCTGGCCCTGCCTTCTCTGCATTGGCTTGTTTTCAGGCAGGACTCCTCCCATGCACAAATATACAGTGATAAGATGTCTAGCAGCAGTTCCAGGCTTTTATTCTACTAATTTAGCAGAGGGAAGAATGCCTCTTTCTCCATTGATGCACTCTTTCAGAGACTCAGTAAACAACATCTGTTTTTGCTGCCTAGATTTGGAACCATTGAGAAACAAGAAAAGTAATAAGGAGCCCAAATACCACCCTAATTACTGACAAAGTTGGCATTAGATATCAGTTGGCCTCAGATGGACTTCCTAATATGAGCCATATAACCAGGCAGACTTTCTACTCAGTCCTGGGCTGGGTCTCCCGAAGGGGCCTCTGTGAGCAAGCTGGCCTAGTGAACGTGCCCTATTTATTCTTTTCAAATTTACCAATTAGATAAGTCATTCTTCCTTGAGGACTGGGAGGAGGGGTTGAGAAAGGCCAGAGCTGTTGCATCTAGCAAGGCTGGAGATGTCATGAATGTGGAGGAAGTTCTGACCTAGGATCTCCTGGCTCTTTTTGTTTCTTAACCCACTGAATTAACTATTAAACCCATGAGCAGCCAGAAATGTGGCTGCCTCCCTCCAAGGACAGTTCTATTCCCTCGTTTATAGGGCCACCCCCAATAGTGAAATCCACTTCATTGAGGATCCCTCTCAATCTTCAGTGGTCACCCAGAGCTCTGAAGTGGGTCAGAGCAAAACAGGCACAATTCAGAGATATTGTGGGTTTAATTCTAGATGACCCTAATAAAGCAAATATTGCAATACAGCAAGTTGCACAAACTTTCTGGTTTCTCAGTGCATACAAAAATGATATTTCTACTATACTGTAGTCTATTAAGTGTGCAATAGCATTCTGTCTAAAGAAACAATGTATATACCTTAATTAAAAATGCCTTATTGCGGCCAAATGCAGTGGCTTACGCCTGTGATCCCAGCACTTTGGGAGGCCGAGGTGGGCGGATCACGAGGTCAGGAGTTCAAGACCAGCCTGACCAACACAGTGAAACCCCGTCTCTACTAAAAATACAAAAATTAGCCAGGCGTGGTGCTGTGCGCCTGTAATCCCAGCTACTCAGGAGGCTGACACAGGAGAATCGCTTGAAACCGGGAGGTGGAGGTTGCAGTGAGCTGAGATGGTGCCACTGCACTCCAGCCTGGGCGACAGAGGGAGACTCTGTCTCAAAAAAAAAAAAATCTTCTTGTTAATAAATGCCAACAATGATCATCTGAGCCTTTAACAAGTTGTAACATTTTAGCTGGTGGAGGGTCTTGCCTCCGTGTTGACGACTGCCGACTGATCAAGGCGGTAGTTGCTGAAGTTTCTTAGAATAAGACATCAATGAAGTTTGCCACATCAATTGACTTTTCCTTTCACAAAAGTTTTCTCTGTAGCATGTGATGCTGTTTGAAAGCATTTTACCCACAGTAGAACTTCTTTGAAAATTGGAATAAATCCTCTCAAACTCTACCACTGTTTTATAAGCTATGTCTATGAAATAGTCTAATTAAGTTGTCATTTCAGCATATTCACAGCATCTTCACAAGGTGTAGATTCCATTTCAAGAAACCACTTTCTTTGCTCTTCCATAAGAAGCAACTCCTCATCTATTAAAGTTTGATTAAGAGATTGCAGCAATCCAGTTACATCTTCAAGATCCACTTCTAATTCTAGTTCTCTAGCTATTTCTACCATATCTGCAGTGGCTTCCTTCACTGAAGCTTTGGACCCCTCAAAGTCATCCATGAAAATTAGAATAAATTTCTTCCAAACTTCTGTTAATGTTGAAAATTTGATCTCCTCCCATGAATCATGAATGTTCTTAATGGCATCTGGAATGGTAAAAAGTTTCCAGGTTTTCAATGTACTTTGCCCAGATCCATCAGAGGAGGCAACTATAGCCTTACCAAATGTATTTCTTAAACCATAAGACTTGAGACTGGGTGCCGTGGCTCATGCCTGTAATCCCAGCACTTTGGGAGGCTGAGGCAGGCGGATCACGAGGTCAGGAAATCAAGACTATCCTGGCTAACATGGTGAAACACTGTCTCTACTAAAAATACAAAAAATTAGCCAGGAGTGGTGGCCTGTGCCTGTAGTCCCAGCTACTTGGGAGGCTGAGGCAGGACAATCGCTTGAGCCTGTAAGGCGAAGGTTGCAGTGAGCTGAGATCATGCCACTGCACTCCAGCCTGGGCAACAGAGTGAGACTCCATCTCAAAAAACAAAACAAACAAACAAAAACAAACACACAAACAAAAAAACCTTGAAAGTCAAACTTAGTCCTTGATCCATTTGCTGTAGAATGAATGCTGTGTTAGCAAGCATGACAATAACATTCATCTCCTTATACATCACTAGAGCTCTTGGGTGACGAGGTGCAAGGTTAATGAGCAGTAGTATTTTGAAAAAAAAAAAACAAACCTTTGCTTTGAGCAGTAGTTCTCAACAGTGCGCTTAAAATAATCAGTAAACCATGCCATGCTGTAAACAGATATGCTGTCACCCAGGCCTTGTTGTCCTACAAGCAGAGTAGATTTAACATAATTCTTAAGGGCCCTAGGATTTTCAGAGTAGTAAATGAGCATTGGCTTCAACTTAAGAAATCAATTGCATTAGCGCCTAACAAGAGAGTCAGCCTGCCCTTTATAGCTTTGAAGCCAGGCATTGATTTCTCCTTTCTAGCTATGAAGGTCTTCAATGGCATCTTCTTCCAGTAAAAGACTACTTCATCCACATGGAAAATCTGTGGTTTACTGCAGCAACTTTTTTTTTTTTTTTTTTTTTTTTTTGTGAGACAGAGTCTTACTCTGTGACCCAGGCTAGAGTGCAGTGGCACCATCTCAGCTCACTGCAACTTCTGCCTCCCGGGTTCAAGTGATTCTCTTGCCTCAGCCTCTTGAGTAGCTGGGACTACAGGCGCATGCAGCCATGCCCAGCTAATTTTTGTATTTTTAGTAGAGATGGGGTTTTGCTATGTTGGCCAGGCTGGTGTCGAATTCCTGATCTCAGGTGATCCACCCACCTCAGCCTCCCAAAGAGCTGGGGTTACAGGTGTAAGCCACTGCACCAGGTCTACTGCAGCAACTTTTATCAATTATCTTAGCTATAGATTTTTTCTGGATAATGTGCTGCAGCTTCTACATCAGCACTTGCCGCTTCATCTTGCACTTTTATGAAATGCAGATGGCTTCTTTCCTTAAACCTCATGAACCAACCTCTGCTAGCTTCCAAGTTTTTCTTCTGCAGCTGCTTCTGCTTCACCTCTCTCAGCTTTCATAGAATTGAAGAGAATTAGACCCTACTCTGGATTAGGGTTTGGCTTGTGGGAATGTTGTAGCCAGTTTGATCTATCTAGATGACTAAAACTTTATATCGGCAAGAAAGCAGTTTTGCTTTCTTATAATTCGTGTGTTCACTGGAGTAGCATTTTTCATGTCCTTCAGTAACTTTTCCATTGCTTTTACAACCTGGATAACTGACATAGGAGGCCTAGCATTCAGCTTATCTTGGCTTTTTTCATGCCTTCCTTACCAAGCTTAATCATTTGTAGCTTTTGATTTGAAGTGGGAGATGTGTAACTCTTTCTTCACTTGAATGCTTAGAGGCCATTGTAGGATTATAACTTGGCTTGATTTCAATATTGTTGTGTCTCAGGGAATGGGAAGGCCAAAGAAGAGAGAGAGGGAGGGGGGGAGAGAGAGAGTGAGGGGGGGGGAGAGAGAGAGAGAGAGAGAGAGAGAGAAACAAACAAACAACTGGTCAGTGGCTCAGTCAGAACACACAACATTTATTGATGAAGTTCTCCTCCATCTTATATGGTCACAGTTTGTGTTGCTCCCAAAAAGTTAGGATAGTGAATAGTAACATCAAGATCACTGATCACAGATCACCATAAGAGACATAACAATAGTGATAAAGTTTAAAATATTATGAGAATTGCCAAAATGTGACACAAAGACAAAAAGTGAGCACATACTGTTGAAAAATAGTGCCAATAGATTTGTTCAATGCAGGGTTGCCACAAACCTGCAATTTGTAAAAAGTGCGATATCTGTGAAGTACAATAAAACAATGCATAATAAAACAAGTTATGGGCTGGGTGCAGTGGGTCACGCCTGTAATCCCAGCACTTTGGGAGGCCAAGGCCGCTGTATCACCTGAGATTGTGAGTTCAAGACCAGCCTGACCAACATGGAGAAACCTCATCTCTACTAAAAATACAAAATTAGCTGGGCCTGGTGGCACGTGCCTGTAATTCCAGCTACTCAGGAGGTTGAGGCAGGAGAACTGCTTGAACCCAGGAGGTGGAGGTTGTGGTGAGCTGAGATCACGCCATTGCACTCCAGCCTGGGCAATAAGAGCAAAACGCCATCTCAAAAACAAACAAACAAACAAAAAACCCCCCAAAAAAACCAAGTTATGCCTGGACATTAATTCAACCAACTTCAAAGTCAGTTTGTATCAAAGACTGAATATTCACTTCCTATTCTTTTTTCCATCCCACCTGATATCCTAGGTCATCCATTATAGTCTTTCAGAGGTCAAATGAAATCATAAAACACTCCACTAATGAAATGCATAGAAATTTCAGTCGTACATTCCAACGATTTAGAGATCCCCCAAATGTAACCATAACAGTTTTTTAATGATCAAAGTCCTGGGAAGAAATTATAAAGCCCATAAAAAAGCTTCCTTTTAAATTATAAACTACAGATATTAAAGTCTAGAGAATATTATATTCTATAAATAAATGTCACCATTCTTATGCAAGGAAAGGTCAAAGTCCAAATGTCTGATGTTAAAATTAAAGTTCAGAAGCCATTCTCCAAAATGTACTATGCAGTAGCTCAGTCTCAGTGCGTGGGGCTGTGGGTATGTTGGAAGAGGGTAGGGGCTGGTTCTTTCTGGACCTCAGAAATTATACTAGTTCCACACCAAATCTCTCACTTTCTAAAGAACCCAGAGAGTTAATAGGACACACAGATTTCTATAGCACTGGCGTCACACTCATCATTTTTAGAAAACAAGTTAATACCCAACCTTCTAAAGCAGCCATCCTTAACAAAATTATGTATCAAGAACTGAGTATTTTATGCTGCCAAAAAGCATTACAGACATATGAAGGTGTTTGAAGAAAGGATAGTAGATGAAAATCTTTTTTTTTCTTTAATCTACTAATCTTTTGTTTACAAATGGGGTCTCACAGCCTGGTGCGGTGGCTCACACCTGTAATCCCAGCACTTTGGGAGGCCGAGGTGGGTGGATTGCCTGAGGTCAGGAGTTTGAGACCAGCCTGGCCAACATGTTCTCTACTAAAAACACAAAAATTAGCAGGGTGTGATGGGAGGCTGAGGCAGAAGAATTGCTTGAACCTGGGAGGTGGAGATTAAGTGAGCTGAGATTGTGCCATTGCACTTCAGCCTGGGTGGCAAGAGCAAAACTCCTTCTCAAAAAAAAAAAAATAATAATAAAATGGGGTCTTTCTGTGTTATCCAAGCTTGTTGTGAACTCCTGGGCTCAAGCAATCCTCCTGCTTCAGCCTCCCAAAATGCTGGGACTATAGGCTTGGGCCACTGTGCCTGGCCTCCCCCAGTGCTAGTTGCCTGGACTCCATGGCCTATAAACTGCTATTCAAATAGAAGATTCTCAGAAAGTAAGAAGTTCATTTTGGCACTTTGTATTTACCATAATTTGGGAGAAACATCCATTTCTGCCCACTCTCTCCATTCCCGGAGAGTGGCATTTGAGACACTGCTGTCTTCTTGCACAGTTTGCAGAGTGGCAACAACAGCCCCAGTCAGCAAGTCTTGTTTAAGATTCCTGTTTTTCTTTTCATACTGGAAAACTCTTAATTGCTGTTTCCTCTTGATCCCTGTTTTTCTTCACTTCCTTCATCTTTATTCAAATGTTACCTTCTCAGTACACTCACTCATAGTCACCATAAGTAAAATTGCAATCTTCGCCTATGATAGACAGAATAATATATCTTAAGTAAAGATATAATTTCTGAATTTACTAATGCTTTTGAAAAACAAGTCTCATTTTAAAAATCTTAAATGAAAACTATTTTTTCTATTTTAAATCATTTAAAATGTGGGAGTGAGCTTTATACATGAAACTGCTATCATCATCAACATCAACTTTGTATAAAGGAATTCCTTATCATATGGAAGAAAAGGTCGTTTTGACCAAAAGAGTTTTCACAAAACTGTTCAGAAAAAGGCTAGGTGTGGTGGGTGAATATGTTTTGTTACATGGCAAAAGGGACATGGCAGATGTGATTAGGTTAAGAGTCTTGCGATTGGTGAGTATTCTGAATTGTCCAGATGAGTCCAATGTCATCACTAAGATTCTTATAAAAGGGAGGGCAAAGGGTGAGGATCAGAGGAGAGGCGATATCAGAAGCAGATGTGGGACTGATGTGATCATTGGAGGGGGACCATGAGCCAAGGAACACGGGCAGCCTCTGGAAGCTGGAAAAGGCTAGGAAACGGATTCTCCCCTAGAGCTTCCAGAAGGAACGCAGTCCTGCTGACACTTTGATGTTTAGTCCAGTGAAACCTTTTTTGTAGTTCTGACCTGCAGAACTGTAAGAAGATAAATCTGTGTTATTTTAAGCCAAGTTTAGGGTACTTGGTCATAGTACCAATAAAAACTAATATAGAACTAATATAAACTAATATAGAAATTAACACAACTCCCTACCTCTGTACTCCCCATCCCCCTCATCTGTTTAGTTTTCTCCATAGTACTTAGCACTGTATCACATACTAAATATTTTCTCATGTGTTATGTTTTATGTTTGTTTTCTGTCTCTACCCACTAGAATGTCAGCTCCAAGAAGGCAAGGGATTTTGTGTTTGTTTCTAACCCCCAATGTCTATAACAGAATCTACCATATACTAGACCTTCAATAAGTATTTGCCAATGGAAGCATGTATTTGTCTTTAAAATTTTTACCACCTTATATCATTCTTAGTTTTTTTTGAACTGTTTTTAATTTTTACTTTTAATTAATTAATTTATTTATTGAGATGGAGTCTCGCTGTATCACCCAGGCTGGAGTGTAGTGGCACGATCTCTGCTCATCGCAACCTCCGCCTCCTGGGTTCAAGCAATTCTCATTCCTCAGCCTCCCAAGTAGCTAGGATTACAGGTGTGTACCCTCATGCTTGGCTAATTTTTGTATTTTTAGTAGTGATGAGGTTTTGCCATGTTGGCCAGGCTGGTCTTGAACTCTTAACCTCAAGTGATCCACCCACCTCAGCCTTGTAAAGTGCTGGGATTACAGGTGTGAGCCACCACACCTAGCCTTTTTCTGAACAGTTTTTTAAAAACTCTTTTGGTAAAAATGACCTTTTCTTCATTATGATAAGGAATTCCTTTACACAAAATTGATATAGATGATGATAGCAATTTCATTTACAAAGCTCGCTCCCACATTTGAAATGTTTTAAAATAGAAAAAATAGTTTACATTTAAGATTTTTAAAGAGAGACTTGCGTTTCAAAAGCATTAGTAAATTCAGAAATTATGTCCTTACCTAATACAAGAAAAAGCAATCTTTAAATTTCTGGCCAAATATCAATTTCCTGAAGTCACACAACTCCAAATCTAAGGATCTCAAGTCTTCTAGTGAGAATTCCAAATATGTTTCTCATAGATTAGAGGAAGTAAATCATCTCAGAATAACTCCCTCCCTTCCTCCCTGTCTCCCTGGTACCACATAGTCTTTTCTCCATTGCAAATAGAGGAAATTACCAAATGTGCTACGTTCTAATTTTTATGAAATCTGCCATGATGTATTTTATTATTATGACCCTGAGTCACAGGCTGGGTTTATGGTATTCTACTTTCTGCCTATGCAATTGACGAGTGTTATGTTTCTTCTTTTCTTTGGAAAGTGATACGGTTTGGCTGTGTCCCCACCCAAATCTCATCTTGAATTGTAGTTCCCACAATCCCCACGTGTTTTGGAAAGGACCCAGCTGGAGGTAGTTGAATCATGGGGGCAGGTTTTTCCCATACTGTTCTCGTGGTAGTGAATAAGTCTCACAAGATCTGATGGTTTTATACGTGGGAGTTCCCCTGAACAAGTTCTCTTGCCTGATGCCATATA
Organism: Macaca nemestrina; assembly: GCF_043159975.1. Classification (NCBI taxonomy): domain Eukaryota; kingdom Metazoa; phylum Chordata; class Mammalia; order Primates; family Cercopithecidae; genus Macaca; species Macaca nemestrina. Next base: position 113,504,964 of record NC_092135.1, read on the forward strand.
AGATGTGACTTTACTCCCCCATCATCTTCCACCATGATTGTGAGGCCTTCCCAGCCATGTGGAACTGTGAGTCAATTAAACCTCTTTCATGTATAAATTACTGTCTTGGGTATATTTTTATTAGCAGCGTTAGAATGAACTAATACATAAAGTTTGTAAGTAGTGCTATGTGCTATGTGGTCATTCTGCTCCAAGGCTCGTGGGTTTGTCATGAACTCTGCATGTTACCCAGTGCTAAATAAGCAGTTGTCTGCACAGGTATCTCTTAAATTAGCTTAAGGATATTTATCAAGCCACTATTTTGTGCAAGGTGGTAGGGATACAAAGACCACAGTCTCTAATTATCTTGAGCTTTTAGTCTAGTGAGTATCTTCCTTCTTACTTTTAGGGTGCCAAGTGTCAGAGCTTGTTGCTGTTTGATGAATTCCAAGAGGCAACGGAGAAAATATAGGAATAAATTACATTTTCTTCTACATTTAAGATGTAAAGGAAACATTTTCTAAGTAGAAAATCCTTATTTTTCAGAAAATAACTTCTTAGGTAAAGCATATCATTTTAGCCCTTTTTACAGAAAAAAAAAATACAATGCTTCTGGTTCAAGGTGACAATTTGAGCACATATGTTTTAATCCTCCTCTTTCCCAAATAACCCTGAAAATGCAGGAGACACTTTTTAGCATTGCTGAAACCACGACAGAGTGACATCCACGTGTTCAAACTGAGTGGAATTCGTGGAGGATATATGCAGATAGAAGAAGTTGAGTGACAGACAAGACGACCAATAGTTTTCTGCACAAGAAGAAGCCAGTCAGAGAAGTAGGTGGAAGCACCTTCTACCCCAGAGAGGGAGCCGGAGGAAAGGTTGGGTTTTGGGAGGTCTTTGAGGTGCAAATTTCTGTGACACTGGTCATGGCTCACATAGAGCGTGATTGCTGCCATGGTTCTTAAATTATTTGAGCTCACACTTTGTGTAGTTGGTCATTCCTAGGCAAACAGCCAGGGCTTCCTTTGCTGAATCCTAAATGAGGCAGTTATGCCAGGTAGGAAAGGGAAGTGCTGCCCCAGCTAGCTAGATACCACAACAGAGGAGGCAACGAATTCCCCAAAGAGAGGTACACTTGGGTGTGATGGCCTTTGGTTTGAAGTTGGAATTCCTTCTTACTCCCCAAGTTCATGGGCCACCAGCCTAAGAAAGCAGTGAAAATGCTTTCCTTTGTCTGTTTTCTTGTTTTTGTTTTCATCAAAGATTTGAAGAGGTAGACTTGCAATTTCTGATGAAAGCATTTTAACCACATAGATACACCTCTATCTGCTTTTGCAGGGGTGGGTAAATAGAGGTGAATGGCAGGATAGATAAGTGAGAAGCCCCAGCTGTCAAAAGGAGAGGACCATTATGAGAAAAGGTGTTCTTGTGAGACAGTGATTATAAAAGAGGATTAAAAGGTCTAAAAGCTCATCTTCCACAATTGATTAAATAAAGTGCCTCATCACCATAAAATGGCAGCCATTAAAATGATATGATTAGAAACATGTATTGCATGAAAGGATTTTCACAATACATTGCAAAGCTTAAAGAAAGAGAGCAAGAAAACAAATGAAATAATAGCAAAATGAATACATTGTGTGTGTGGATAGCAGGAAGGCGGGAGTGAGGGTTGGCAATAATAGGAAGATCAATACCAAAAAATTATACACCAAAATAGTTAATAAGGCAAAAAGTTAATATACAGCCTGGAATTTGATTTCAATGATTTTATAATCTTTTTGATGACGTATTTTAATTTTTTCACACAAAATGAACATAAAGGGATATGTTTTTCTTAAAGTAAATATTGTTTCTCAGAAAGATTACTTTCCAAAAAGACACTAGACTGAAACAATGTTATGGATGCGTTCTTAACGCTTAACAAAGAAAGGGGTAATTTCCATTCTATTTAAAATATTCTTCAATGCAGGAAGAGATGGAAAGTATACCAATTCATTTTATGAAACTGTCATATCTCTGGATATCAAAGCCTAACAAAGGGAGTTGGAAAAAAATCAAGCAGGAGCCAATTTCAGTTGTGAATATGATGCAAATTTTTGAAAATGATAATAGAATTGTTTTTAGTATTTTGCTAAGTAATAATGCTATGGCCAAGTAGCGTTTCATCTCAAAGTGCAAACATGTTTTAATACTAGCAAATTTATTAATAAAATTGTTAAGCAACTCAGAAAGATAAGCTAAGGCTCTAGAGATGCTTATATTTGTGACACACAAAGCAAGAGAAAATGGCTTTCATTTCAATCTGGCACTTTGCTGGGATGGTACATTCAACAGAGAAAGAGGGCCCCGTCACAGCTGACCCCCAACAAAGATAGCCTTGCCAGTTACAGGTGGCAGGCTGAGAGGTTGCCACAACCTACCAAGGAGAAGACTGATAGCTCAGAATGTCATACTCACTCTCTGTTGAAGAATTTTGGTCCTCTAAAACGACGGAACAAAGCAACTACAACAACTACACAGCAACTTAAGTTTTACCTCACCCTCCCCTTTTTCACCCTGAAAGACTTGTGCAGGGATTTAAACCATCTCTGACAAAATCCCCTATCAAACAGACAATGAAGAAAACTTTAAAAAATAGGTCATTCATTTTATTCTTCAGTAATTATATAAATAGGCAATTCATTTTATTCTTCAGTAATAAAATGAATTGCCTATTTATATAATTCATTAATAAATTAGCTATTCAAAGAAACAGAAGAAAACTTAAAAAATAGGTAGTTCATTTTATCACTGAATATTGGGAGGACTTTTGATGTAGATCAAGGTGTGAGGTCAGGAAACGCTTCCTAGAGGTGAAAATATGTTCTTTAAAAAATGTGATGGAAGCAGTAAATTGCAGATTTAAGAGGCAGAAATAAAATCAGCGAATTGGAAGACAACTTGGAATTCTCCCAGCATTAAGAGAAAAATAAAGGAATCAATATGATGAGAAGAGACAACAGACATGAACGAGAGATCCGGGTAGTTCAGTTTATGCATGAAGACTTTTAGAAGACAACAGAAACAGATCTGAGTCACTGAAGATGTGGTCTTCATACCAGAAGGGCTAAGAAAATGCCAGGCACATTAACAAACACATTCCACACATAGCCATAAACATAAAATGTCTGAATTTCAGAGAAAAGGAGATTCTTTAAATGGAAAGTTAAAGGTATCCTGACATACAGCTGCAGAGACAGACACTGTATTGCCATGGGGAGAACTCCAGCACCAGAGGTGAGTAGGTGATGGAGAAGAAGCAGAGTTTGACATGTACAAAGCTGAAGTGAGTCTCTAACTATTTCAAATATTCCAAATATTCCACTCTCTATGAAAGAAACTATATAGTGCTTTTCCAAAATATGACAAGGATCCAAAAGAATTATGTTTCATTACCAATAACAAGGGGTGAAATGAAAAGTAGTTTTTGGTACTGTCAATAATAAAAAACACATTTTGATCACTAAGCTATAGAAATTCTCTTACACATCTCTGTATAGATAAAGGCATTACAAAATTTTTGTCATTTGGAGAGGTGATTAAAAATATGCAACAAAAAATGTAGAAAAATATGTATAATATTGCAGAAGTATACCAGACAATTAATTAAGATAAATACTATATTATTTTTCTGAACTTTCTGAGTTTTGTCATATTTTCTCATATTTTAAGATTGTGTTGGCCAGGTGTGGTAGCTCATGCATGTAATCCCAGGACCTTGGGAGGCCAAGGCAAGTGGATCCCTTGAGCTCAGGAATTTGAGACCAGACTGGGTAACATGGTGAAACCTCATCTCTTCAAAAATAAAATAAAAATAAAATCCAAAGCTCATACTCCTTCTCCACAGTCCATTGACACATCATATCTTGTATTTGGGAGGGGTACTCTTGAGGTTTTCAGGTTCAGGGACTCAATTGAATATCCCTCACAAGGGCCTAGTGCTCTTAGAACTTGAAAGTTTCAGAAACAAAAAATAAAAAAAAGAAAGAAAATATTTTAAAAATTAGAAAAAAAGAAATTAAAATAAATATTTAAAAAGATTGTATTTGTTGTTCTTTCTCCTTTTAAATGCAAATTCCTATTCATACCTAATTTTTAAATCAAAGTATGATTTATATACAGTAAAATAAGTCATTATAGTTGTTTATTTTCTTCTTAAATGTAACCCGTAAAATTGTATAAGTTTCAGGCATCCAAAACCAGGATCCCTCTCTTGTACAAAAGCCAGGCACTCTTTCTGCATTTCTTTATCCTACCAAGAAATAAATCAACATAAGGAAATAAAAACTTGAAAAGGGGAAGATTAAGAACTAAAGGGATTCTGGGTGATATGAAGATTGGAAAACATTTTTAATGTCTACATAATTGTTAATATAGTTGTAAAACCTAGTGTAAGTGTAAAAAGTAATTTTTGAAAGAGAAAAATAATAGAAAAATTAATTATTAGATATCAAAAATATTGGATCATTTTATAAAATGTGGTATGGAGTTGGGGGAGATATGAAGAGGACTCTATTTCCCATGGCCCATAAGCTTTGTATTTAGAGTCTGTTGAGGATGGTATGTGGTTTTGTCGTTTAACCTAACATTGGTGTAATATTCTACATGTGATAACTTGTGTATCATGGGTACTCACAGTCAGGATGGACACTAGTTGGAACAACTCACATAGTCATCCCAGAGCATACAGAAGAAACACTCTCTTGGATGTAAATAATCACTGGTAGAAAGTTGCAATTCTAAAACATTCAATTTTTTTAAAAAAGTAAATTCTAAAATCTTCAATTAATATCCAGTTATTATTCTCCAGTGAGAATGTTGGATTTGGGAAAACAATAACTATTGAGTGGATCAAAATGTTTCTATCTTATCCTTGACATCATTAAGCCAAGGCAAATAGAGATACAGGGACCCATTAGCTCCTATACTAGATGGTTAGAATACCAGTGGTCAAAACATACCAGTTCCAAAGCTTCTGGTGTCTTCAATGTTGGCTTCAAAGACAGCAATTGCAGTAAATGTCTGTGAACTTTTGAAGGGCTGATCTCACTTTCTTTTCTCCACTCCAGGAATGAAAGCAAAGCCCTTTTGAAAAAAACATATTCATCATCTATCAGTGCCTTGACTTTGTTCTTCCCATTACAGATTCATTGGTTTAAAAAAGTATTTGCTAAAATAGGTAAAGGCCCTCTTTTCCCATCAAAAGCAAATAAAAACTCCCAAACCCCAAACAACAATAAATTTTCTGTGAAGTGTTAACTGATTTCTGTATTTGTTATATAGAAAATGTTGAAATTATAATTGGAAAAGTAGTGAAATTCGGAGTTGGAACTTTGAAACAGTGATTCTTTTTCTGTCATGTACAAGGTGGACATTTTTAATATTTAGGAATTTTAATTCTATATAATTTTTTTTTGTTAGTGGTTATAGAAAGTACAACTCTGGAAATACATCCTACCTTCCACTTAACCTGAAATCTCAGGTCAATAGTTGATCACTTGTGGGTTATGTCATAGGGATGGCATTCCAAGTATTCATCCGTCTGAACAAGGCAGGAGTATTGTTCCCCCTCTATTTTTTTTTACATAATTATGAACTGTTGCTACGATGCTTCAATTCATTTGTTGGCTATAGATGTGTGTGTGTGTGTGTCCTATCTGTTCCCATGTACAAAATTTCTAGTAACTCAAGATTGTGATACCAAGGCAAATGTTTCCAGCACCACAAATGAATTTTTCATGGGCCTGTCATTTTAATTTTTATTCTTTTGGCTTTTGCTTAGGAATAGTTTAGTTCAGTTGCTTGGGTACAGTTGATTGAATACAGTTGCAGCAACTAATTAAAATCTGTTATAAGCTAGGGGCACTTTAAATTTGTACTCTTTTGTCTCCACTATGATGCATTATGTTAAGCCCAGAGTTTAGCACCTGTACAAATTCCCTCTTAGTCTGAAGCTTTGACGAATAATGAAGAGGATGCGGTATTACTCACTTTGAACTGAAAAAAAGTTTATTAAAATATAATGTTCTATAAAAAGGTGGCAGAAACAGATCCTCTCGCTTTTCTTGTTGAAAATAGGTGAGGCTCCCTTGCCATTGGGTTTCCTGTTCAATGGTTGGGTTTTTCCAGCAAAGGTTTCTCCCTGCAGGAAGTCGGAGGCTCAGAGGAGTGCGAGGTCCGGGTGTTTACTATCCCACCTGCCTGTGTGTCAAGTCGCTGAGGATTGGCTTTGGTCCTCTACCAAAGGCCACAGCCCCTGCCAGGGAACCCCTCGTCCAGCCTGCTGTCTGGGCCTATTCTCTCCTACCTGTATGTTTCCAGCCCTAGGATTGGCAGCAGCTCCCTTTTTTGTTGTTTGTTTGTTTTTTGTTTGAGACGGAGTCTCGCTCTGTCACCCAGGCTGGATTGCAGTGGCGCGATCTCGGCTCACTGCAAGCTCCGCCTCCGGGGTTCACGCTATTCTCCTGCCTCAGCCTCCCAAGTAGCTGGGACTACAGGCTCCCGCCACCACGCCCAGCTAGTTTTTTTGTATTTTTTTAGTAGAGACGGGGTTTCACCGTGTTAGCCAGGATGGTCTTGATCTCCTGACCTCGTGATCCGCCCGTCTCGGCCTCCCAAAGTGCTGGGATTACAGGCTTGAGCCACCGCGCCCGGCCAGCAGCTCCCTTCTGTTGATACCCTCAAGGTACTGTACCATGCCTTCTTGCTTCTTCTAAACCCTGCACATTCCTTTGTAAGAAGTGGTTTTAATTAAACTCACCTCAAATTTTCCAGTGTAAGTGTGCCTTCTGTTTTGTTTTTAGGTCCTTGGGTAAGGCAGTCATTTAAATAAATTAGGCATTTTGGGCAATGTTTATGATAAGGGAGAGAGAATAGGGAGCCACAGAGCCCTGCCTGAAATTCCTGGGCAATTCCTTCCCTTTCAACTCCATTGATCATCCTAATTGACTCTCCCTTCTTCTGGTCCCCAGTTTCCTCGTGTCTGACTAAAACCTTTAATTTCCCTTCTCCATGGAATCATCTCTACCTCAGATTAAGTCCAGTAGTCTAGATATAATGCTCTCTCTCATCTCCTGAACTTCTCATAAACTTTTTGTCTCCTATGCCTCATTCTTTTGAACACCGATGTCAATTAATTGTTAACTAGGAAAGCAATTTGACATACTAACCTATGTTAAGGCACAAAGGTCTACTAATGCCTTAATCATGTGTAGCACACCATGGAGTACTGACTTCTGAAGATAAAAATGACTTATCCCAGATTACACAGCATAAACAAAAGAACGACTCTCTAATGGTGAAAATATCACCCATAAAGACAGGGAGTTTTACTAGAAAGACATGATGAAGCAACAAGTGCAACCTAAAGTCACATGATAGGAGTCTGTCAGTTCTACTTCAAAGTAAGGTTTGTATTGAGACCTCAGTGGTAAGTTTAATGTTCAAGACTGTGCCAAAATGAGACCATTTCTCTTCCTAGTAATAAGAACAAAAGTAGAATGGATATTGGAAAACTTGATACAAGAAATGAGCACCTACTATAATAATTATGTCTAGATGTGAGCAATCTTCATTTAGATATGGGGTGGGTACGACTTAATGTGTTAAAACTTAAGAAGAAGGGGGAGGGGGGAGGGATTGCATTGGGAGTTATACCTGATGTAAATGACGAGTTGATGGGTGCTGACGAGTTGATGGGTGCAGCACACCAACATGGCACAAGTATACATATGTAACAAACCTGCATGTTATGCACATGTACCCTAGAACTTAAAGTATAATAATAAAAAATAAATAAATAAATAAATAAATAAACTTAAGAAGAAATTTGAAGAGTAAGGAATTGGACATACTTTGGATAAGGTTAAGAACTTCTGAAGGATAAGGACCATTTTCAGAGCCATGTTGATTTTTATTCCTCTGAAATAAAAATATTGGGGTGTTGTTAATACCTATATGATGGTTTGCATTATTAAGTATTTGATGCCATTAACGTCAGCACTCAGATATGTTTTACATACCATGTTTTAAGAGCTTCTGTTGGTAGTGGCATCCAGTGTAACCCAGAAATGAATGAACAAATCTCACTTTGTCATATGCACTTTATCCAGTTTGATTAGGACATGCATGCGTGTTGCATAGCAGGATTTTATTAAAATACTGCACATCAATTCATTCTCAAGGGGGAGGCCAGTAATATCCCTCCAGCATCTACATATGATTTCTAGCACCCCAAACCCTAAGTCTATCAGTTGGCTGAGAAATAGCACTTGGAGTACAGCTAGGTTTCAACATCAGCGACAGAGGCCTGGGGATAGGAGAGTGTGAACCAGAGGGAGGTTTGCAGGAGAGAATCTTTTAGAAAGTTCAATCCTTTGAAAACTCTCCCTAAACCTTCCCTAAAAGCCTCATATACTGACCATTGAGGTTTCCATTGAATATTTTACACTGCTTCTTTCACCATTCATCCAGAAGATGGCTGCCAAATACCAGATGCCACTCTGGGTGCTGCAGATGCATCCGTGAGAAAAAAACAGATAAACTATTTCTACCTTATAGGGAGTGAGGGGCCGGGAAATAGACTGTAAGCAATAAATATAATAAATAATTAGACCATATAGTGGGCTAGAAGATGGTAAGTGTTGGCTCAAAAGAAATAGAGCTGGGTAAGGGAGTCAGGAATTTGAGAAGTTACAATTTATTAAGTGACCTTATTGAGCAGGTGACATTTGAGTCAAGACTTGAAGGAGGTAAGGAAATGAGCCACACAGCTACCTCTTTAACACTGACCATTAAATCAGCCTGTTAAAGCAGCTCTGGGCCGGGCACGGTGGCTCACACCTGTAATCCCAGCACTTCAGGAGGCCAAGGCGGGCGGATTGCCTGAGCTCAGGAGTTCGTGACCAGCCTCGGCAACATGGTGAAACTCCGACTCTACTAAAATACAAAAAATTAGCCAGGTGTGGCGGCATACTCCTGTAGTCCCAGTTACTTGGGAGGCTAAGGCAGGAGAATCGCTTGAACCCAGGAGGCAGAGGTTACAGTGAGCTGAGATCGTGCACTGCACTCCAGCCTGGGCGACAGAATGAGACTCCATCTCAAAAAACAAAACAAAAACAAAACAAAAAAAAAAAAAAACAGTTCTGTCCGGTTGAAATAGAATGCAAATAGCATAGGTCATTTAAGATTTCACAGTAGTCACATTTTAAAAAGTAAAAAGAAATAAATTTATTTTAACAAAATATTTTATCTAACCTAATATATTCAAAATAGTTCAGCATGAAATCAAAATTCTAGAAAAAAATTAGATATTTTGCATTTTGTTTTTCATACTAAGTCTTAGACACGTGATGTGTATTTTCTGATTAATCAATTTGGACTAGCCACATTTCACATGCTCAGTAGCCACATATGGTCAGTGGCTACCATATTGGGTGGTACAGCCTTAAAGAGGGTTGAAAAAGTGTCGCTTTTGAAGAACACACTAAAAAGGAGTGAGTGGTCCCTCTGCTCTCCCATCCCTCCAGGCTAGGCAGGGGGTGCTTGTGGGCAGTGGAGAGGTGGCAAGCTTAATTTAGGGAGGGAGAAATTTACTGCAAACAAAGCATTAGGGAATTTTCTTTCTATTTTAGATAAATAAGAGTAACTATCCCATATCATCCCCTTTGATACGAAGGGTCATGTTCAATTCTCAGGCCTTTGTCTACATCTTCCACCAAAGCCTTCCTCTCCTTTAGGAATTGAGAGACTGGTTTGGCCGGATTATCCATTCAAGATCAAGCCTTTATTTGTGGTATTTTGTATGTTTCTTGGAGATGGGGACGATAGCCTTAAACTAGAGGTTAAGAATATAAAATAGTGGCTTTGAAGGATGCAATTGTTCTGTGGGTGCCAGGGTTCTAATATTATGACCATTTACAAGGTATCAAGTTCAGCAAGAATGAGGAAGAAACAAACCATATATTATTGCCATTTTCGTAGTTCCTAGCAATCAACTATGAAGAACAGCTGTTATTAGTTTTTCCTTTCGCAACTAGACTATAAGTCCACAAAAATAGGAGCCATGTATTCATGACTTTCTCTTTTCTTTCGTATCCTCCATAGAGAATGGTGCTGAGTTGCTATTTAATAAATATTTATAGATCACTCCAGGTGTTGGCAAACCTTTTCTGTAAGGACCAGATAATAAATATTTCAGTCTTTGAGAACCATACTCTTTCTGTCACAACTACCCTATTTTGCTGTTGTAGCACAAAATTAAGCGTAGACAATATATAACTGATGGGCATGGATGCATGCCAATAAACCTTTATTTATATATACAAGTTTAAATGTCATACAATTTTTACATGTTACAAGATATTGTTCCTCTTTTGTTTTTTTCAATTGTTTAAAAATGTAAAAAAACACTGTTAGCTCAGCTGTGCGAAAACAGGCAATGAGCTGGATTTGGTCTGGGAGTTATTGTGTACCAGTGCCTGGTTTCCATTATTCTCATTTTTTGCTGAGCCGTTTTTCTTTCTTTTCTTCCTGTGCCTCTTTGTTACCTAATTCTCTCTCCATTCTTTCTTTTTGACCTTCTTTCATCTCACTGCTGATTCTCCTATATCTTCCTTCTTCCCCATTCTTCCTTATCCTTCTTTTCTTCTTTCTTCAAACCCCACAGCCATTTTCTTCTATTTGCCTAAGCACTGTCATCTTAGGTGGAGGGGTTTCCGGAAACACAGCTTCACTTTCAGGAAGAAATAGATGGGATTAAAATAATATTTAAAACATGGAGTCCTAAAATTATATTATGCCCTCCCATTTCCCTTCTTTTCCTCCTTCTCTTCTTTCTCTTCCTCCATATACCACATACAATGGTAAAAGAATAAAAGTGACTTACATGTGTCTATTAACAAAAGTCTCATTACTAATATGTGCATGTATGTGAGTGGATAATGGTCATGTCAGCTGTGCTATTTGTTGTGCGTTAATCGGTAGTAATTGAGCCCTTCATTTGTTCATGTTTTCACCTTTTCCTGCAAAATCAGGCACTTATTTGAGAAAATTTTCTTGACTTGCTAACATATTTAGTTTGGCTGAAAGTAATTTGTATTATTCCCAACCACTTTAATTCATAGCTATTAATTATAAATATGACCTTATTCAAGTCCTTTTTTTACAACACTTTCACAAACAATTTGCCTCAAATCTATCAGGTTTGAAAAATAGTCTTTATAATTCAGTTACCAGGGAATTTCTGAAAGTACAGACACCCAAAGCAAAAAGAAAACAAAACAACCTCCACAAAAACAATAACAACAAAATCCCTTTGGTTCTTGCCAACACTGTTCAGAGCATGTCTCCTTTGAAACAAGATAGTTTCACCAATTAAAAAAAAATACAGCAAATTTTCTCTTCTTGGTTTCCCCCTCTTTTTAAAATAAAATTGCCAACTTAAAAATATTATAAAAATTTTACCATTGTCAGCAGTTATACAGAATTTTGCTCATAAATCCGAGATGGTTTCATCTTTCCTTATTTTTTTTAGGACACTCTGATTAGGTATTAGAATCAATACCCCCCTTCCTTTGGCACAATTCTTTTTTGTTTTACAAGTAATCTCTGAATTAAAGGTTGAGCAATTGATTTCTTCAACTATCTTTACCATTATCTTAGTCACAGAGATCTGATCTAAGACAGACCATAATTTTTCCCCTTAATTCAGAATATTTGATAGAATATGATAGTACAATTAGCATAATCTAGACTGAAGCAAATTGCTTACAAAAGGCATGAAAGTTTCATAATCATTCTGTCTTCAAATGAACAGAGTATTGATTTGAAATATTGTTCCGGCTCCTGTCCTCTTCAGGAGTATACTGACAATTCACTGAATATTGCAAAAGCATCTCAGTTGTGTGGATTGCAGACGAATGCTGACTATGATAACATCTGTGATTTGTTATTACAAATTGAAAGATAATAAAATAATTATCTCTAGTTGCATAGTTACTGTTTTTAGCATTGCAAACATATTGCACTTAATACCTTGATAATGTTTACAACATCCCATAGATATGAGTCAAAAATAAAAATACCAGTATTTTAAACAAGAAAGCATAGGTATTCAGCAAGTGTTTTGTAATAAAATTTGTAATCTAATATTACATAATCATAGTATTAAATTATTAATTTAATAATAATTGTAATTTAATAAATTAAAGTATTAATCATAAATATTAAAGTTTAGTTTACATACTGTTTGCATTTCCTCATTTGTTCATTAACAAAAATTAATCTGAAGACTGTAAACATAAAAAGGTTACTGTCTATAAAACACATAACTTTGTCATTCAGATGTCCTAAAGTCTTTCATATGCTTTATATGTAGTTTTACCAATGTTAGAGCGAGAGAAAAAAACAAGCTCTTTAAAACCAGAAAAGAGCAAAAAAAAAATAGTTTCGTGGGCATACTCAAAGAAACAGAGGTGGTAATTATGGCAGCCCACTCTAAGAGTGATATTTCTCTGTTTCAACCCTCTAAAAAATGTGCAAAGAAACAAGTAGGCCATTGTGGCTGTCTTTTCTTTTCTTTTCTTTTCTTTTCTTTCTTTCTCTCTCTCTCTCTCTCCCTTTCTTTCTTTCTTTCTTTGAGACAGAGTCTCACACTGTTGCTCAGGCTGGAGTGTAGTGGCACGTTCTTGCAATCTCCACCTCCCGGGTTCAAGTGATTCTCCTGCCTCAACCTCCTGAGTAGCTGGGATTACAGGCACATGCCACCACGCCCAGCTAATTTTTGTATTTTTAGTAGAGACAGGGTTTCACCATGTTGGCCAGGCTGGTCTTGAACTCCTGATCTCAAGTGATCCACCCACCTCAGCATCCCAAAATGCTGACATTACAGATGTGAGCCACCGCGCCCAGCCTGTGGCTGTATTTTCTAAAGCTTGTTGCACCAATATATATCTCATTCCACGTGCTCTTGTACAGTGTTGCATCAATATGCCTGCATTGAGCTGTGGGGTCTCTTTTCTCCCCTTGAAACTGGGTGGAGCTTTCTAACTGCCTCAAGCAATCGAATGTGATGAATGTGACATTGCATGACTTATGAGACTAGGACATAAAGGGACATATAATTTCTATCTGGCTCTTTCTTTTTCGCTCAGTGCACTAGCCCCTTTGGAGTCAGCCACCATGTTATGAGGAAGTCTGGGACACATGAAAAGGCCACATACACATCTAAAAGCCCCAGCTAATTGCATGACTGACAGCCAGCAGCAACTATCATTTTTGCAAATGAATGAGTCTTCAGATGATTCCAAATCCCAGCCTTTGAGTCAACCCAGCTGATGTCAAGTAGAGCAAAGATGAGCTATCCTCACCGAACTCCATCTAAATTACGATTCATGAGCAAAATAAATGTCATTGTTCTAAGTCTCTAAATCTTGGAGTCATTTATTATGTAGCCATAGATAACAGGAATGGCATTCAACAAGATAGTTCTTTAACACTGTAAAAATTACCTTGCTCGTGTAATAGGAGCTCCACTGGATCTCAAAAACCAATGCTGAATCATAGCAATTCCTGGCATACTTAACTCATTTCCCCATTTGTTAAGTGTAGAGTTCCCTTCTGTGATCGCCTTGGGAATGGAAACAAGAGAGATCACTTCAGAACAGAAAGAGACCAGGGAATTACTGCTCTATGGTTTTTGTGAGTCTCCAGAGCTAGAAAAAAAATTAATTGGCTTGCATTAAAATGCTTAACTTGGTTCTGTTCTTGGAGGAACACTTTTACGGCTAGCGACATGATAGACATTGCCACTCTTGTTTACTTATTATGAAACAAGAATGATCTATCTCCATAATTGGAACAAAAATGACTTTTGAGATGTGGGTAAGTAAGCGGTAGGTACGGGCAGAGCAGTAACTAAGTTGTGTTCATAGGTATTGCTCAAGTTCTTAAGTAGGCTGGAAGCACACGGTTATGGCAAGTGTGGGGTTATTTCCCCGTTTTTAACTCAGCAGGATGACTCCTGTCGTTGACCTAAGAATCACAGGATGAGATGGAGAAAACTGCCAAGGCATGTTGGCCAACTCCTCAGAGAAATACTACAGTTAACTTAGAGGTCAGTGTCACCATTTCAGCATGGCTTTTTAAAATGTTGGCACCTTTCAAAGATTCCTGTCAACAAAACTCTTAAACTTTATTAACATAAGTTGTTTACAGCATCTATATGGTATGACTAGCTGATGTGGCTGAAAAGTTTATATTTGGGGTTAATTCCAGGTGTTTTAAGGACTCCATGTCAATAGCGTAGTTCTTCCCCGGATGTGATCCCAAGAAATTCATATGGATTATTGGGCAAACATAATCTTTATAGAACAGCAGGAGGCTCATATGCAGCCATGTAATATACTATGGTAACATCTGAATCAATTGCAGTTCAGTAGACAAAACTTTGAATCAAAGCTTTTATGCAAATATTCTCTGAAAGTGCCATGATAAAGTGGCCCAGACAATGTAAAATATACTTCCTAAAAGAAAAAAAGGTAGAGAGTAGAGTATTTAATAGTATAGACTCTGGAGCCAGACTGTCTGGGTTCAAATTCTGTCTCTGACACTGGTTTCATGATTCTAGGTGGAGGTATGTAGTCTTTCTTTGCCTCAGTTCACTCATTTACAAAATGAAAATGATAAGAGTTGTAGGCAGAAAGAAATTGATACATGCACAGAGCATACAAAAGTGCTTGCTTTGCAATAAGTGCTCAGAATTGTTACCTATTATTATTATTTTGTGAGTGAACTATAGACTATTGTGAATAACTCAAAATTGTCCCCTCTTTTGTCATTATGGAGTATTTTAGGGTTCTGGGAAGTTACTTACTCAGCTTCTTCGGCCAGGAAAAGATATGCTCCAAGCACATTCTGTAATATTGACATTTTCTCTAGAAGTGGCTCAATCTCTGTAGGAATCTCCTGTAATAGCTCTGAACGCCAACATTAGATACTATTCTTTTAATTTCACCCTCGGCAAGTAGAGAGCACATCATGACCAGTGAGTGTGTGGCTTCAATGCTGCATAGTGAGATAATGAGAAAGCCTTGCAAAAAGAGTTTCAAACAAGGCTTGTATTGTAGTTGTGAAAATTGAGAATGCAGGTGAGAGACTCCTGACTTCAAAAGGAATTCAGGCTATAGATGATATTCTTGAAGCACTTAATGTTTCAGAGCTAGCCATCATTATTTTTCTAACTATGTATAGCTCCCTTCTCATAAGTTTAAGAATAAATGGTAAGAAATTGTGGTTTATTCTCCCTGAATGCCCATCAAAGATCGACTGGATAAAGAAAATGTGGTACATATACACCATGGAATACTATGCAGCCATAAAAAAGAATGAGATCATGTCCTTTGCAAGAACATGGGTGGAGCTGGAGGCCATTATATTGAGCAAACTACTGCAGGACCAGAAAACCAAAAAAACCCACATGTTCTCACTTATAAATGAGAGTTAAATGGTGAGAACACGTGGACACATAGAGGGGAATGACACACACTGGGGCCTGTTGGAGGGTGGAGGGTAGAAGGAGGGAAATGATCAGGAAAAATAACTCATGAGTACTAGACTTAATACCTGGGGGACAAAATAATTGTACAACAAACTCCCATGACATAGTTTTACCTATATAACAAACTTGCACATGTACACTTGAACTAAAAAGTTAAAACAAAACAAACAAAAAATGTCCATTTTAATTGTTTGCTGCTAATTTATAGAAATACAACTGATTTTTAAAAATAAAAACCCTAAACTCAGAAAAAAAATGTGGTTTATTCTCAACATAAGGAATTCATTTTGACTGAGAAGCGAATGACCATATAACATCCCAAAAAGTAACATTATGCTGAGATCAGCTCCATCGAATGGTTTTTCCAGTAAAAAAGTAAAAAAATGTGAAGTAACCTGACAATGGCAGATTTTTGAGGCAGAAAAATAGTAGGAAGTGCAGAGCCCCAAGATAGTTTAGTTTTCCTTAACTTTAGATCATATCCAGTGTTGCACATATGTATCTCAGTTGGCTAAATGCTGATAGCAGAGATAGAGAAACCCAAGAAGGTGCCAGTGGAAGTTCTCATTCCAAAACTTCCCTCATCATTTGGATGCCCACTATATTCTACTTTCATGAGACTGTCAACTTTTTTTCCTTCCTTGAAAAGACATTAGTATTTTACCATTGTCAGCAGTTATGAGAAACTTTGTGAAGACATGATTTATCTTCTCTCTTTATTTCTGAGTTTTTCTGTGAATTCAGCGTTTTTGTGGATGCCATAATGAACATATTGTTGAAGTATGAGCACCTTTTGTTCGTCACTTCTCAGTTTTGGTGTCAGATCCAGTCTCTGCCCTTCTCAGTAATGGGAGAGCAACACTTCCCTGTTTCCCTTGCAAGCTGACTTCTGGATCACTCTGACCAATAGAAGGCACAAGTGAGACACTGGAGGGCAGACGGAGGGGAGAAGACACACCAATTCTCTGTCTCCACTTCGGTCAGTATCTCTAACAGATGTGTCTCCTCTGTAGCTCCAGTCCGCATTGGGCAGATGGAAATGGTTCCACTCTGCATTGGGCTCGGGCTTTAGAACTTCTGTAACATCTAGTTAATACATTTTCTGTATTAAGGTCCTTCTATTGAAAACATAGACTTATTTCTGTTTTCTGACTGGACTCTGCCTGATACACACTTGTAGAATCCTTATTAATATCTCTGAAAGAAAACATTAGAATGCTAGAAAATTCTAGGATTGTAGGGGTAATAGAAATTCTAAATAATATCACTAAAACTGTTTCGGGATCATTGATGATGCTTTGGTTATCTACAATCATGCCATTTATGATCAGATATTATTAGGCATAGACAAGCTAATCTTTGTGAAGACCTTATCCTAGGTAAGGATAATGAGAAGTTTATTAACTCTAAATACCACATTTGGGGATTTCTTAAGGGCTTTCTTCAGAGTCTTTCTATAGTCTCTACAGAGTTTTAACAAAAGCATCAGTCACAGTATGATTAGCTTAGTCCTTAGCATGCATAATTTATTCAATGGTACCTTAGTTGACTAGAAGCTCAAATATCTCCTACGTATTTTTTCCTTAAAATAAAAAGCTTATTTCTGACTTGGAGCAAATTGCTGCAATAGCTGGATGTAGATAGAATGATACAGGCTTTTTTATTTTTCCTGCAGTTTTAGGTTTACAGAAAAATTAAACCAAAAGTACAGAGAACTTACATATACCCCCTCACTCTACCCCATTCCCCACACTTCAGTTTCCCCTAGTATTAACATCTTGCATTAGTGTGGTACATTTATTAGAATGGATGAGCCAATATTGATACATTATTATCAAGTAAAGTCTATAGTTTATATTGGGATTCACTCTATGTGTGTACATTCTATGAGTTTTGACAAATATGTGATGATAGGTATTCACTATTACAGTATTATAGAAAATAGTTCCACAGCCCCCCAAAATTCCATCCCCTGCCTCCTCATCCTGCTGTGTTGAACCCCTGACAATAATAGCTCTACTGTCTGCAATTTCTTTCCTTTTCCAGAATGTCATATAGTTAGAATCACACAGTATGTGACCTTTTTAGATTGGCTTCTTCCACTTAGAAATATGCATTTAAGTTTCCTCCATGTATTTTCAAGTTTTGATAATTTACTTATTTTTATCACTGAATGCCATTCAGTGATATGGAATACCATTGCATGGATGTATCACGTTTGTTTACCCATTAACCTGTTGTAAGACATCTTGTTTGCTTCCAGGTTTTGGCAATTATGAATAAAGCTGTTATAAGCATGTGTGTGCAGGTTTTTATGTAGATATAAGTCTTTGGCTCATTTGAGTATATACCACATTGTAAGAGAATGTTTAATTTTGTAAGAAATTGCTAAACTGTCTTCAAAAGTGACTGTATCATCTTGCATCCCCATCAGCAATGAACGAGATTCCTGTCGTTGCACATCCTGGCCAGCCTTCGGTGTTGTCAATGTCTTGGATTTTAGCCATTCTAATAGGTGTACAGTGGCACCACATTGTTGTTTTAATCTGTGATTCCCTAATGTGACATATAATGTTGAGTATCTTGTCATTTACTTATTTGCCATCTGTATATCTTCTCTTGTGGGGTGTCTGGTCAACTTTTACCCACTTTTTAATGGAACTGTTTGATTTCTTACTGTTAAGAGTTCTTTATATATTTTATATATCAAACCATTATCAGATGTGTGTTTTGCAAATATTTTCTCTCAATCTGTGGCTCGTCTTTTCATTCTCTTAACAGGCAGACTTTTTTAGTGCAATTTTTCCCAATGTCTCTGGAAATTTATTACCATCTTGTTGAAGCTAGGATATGTCTATGGTTTTGAATACCTGGGAAATTAATTCCTCATGTTTTGGGATAGTAACTCCCCTCCAAGGTATTTTTATGACCAATGGAAATGTATTTTATAGCCCACAACATAACTTCTAGTATCAGTTGTGTTATCATTATAATCTTGAAGAATTATGATTAGTGGTCATAGCAGTGGAGTGAAAGAGCTTGGAGAAAATATCACTGAATGGTCTCAATCATACTTTTAGACCATTTCTACAGTTCACTTCCCATTTACTCTGTAAGCAGTAAAGCAGTCTGGCTCCCAGCCCTCTACTCCCACCCTTTAACCTCTCTATTGGAAGTGTCTTGAGAAACCAATCAGTGACCTGCAATGTTAACTCCAATACCTTTTTCTTGCAAATCTCTTTACTATAATCTTGGCCTTTGCAACACTACTTTATCCTAGAGACAGGTAGTTAGGAATTTTATTATCTTTTTTTCTGAACTTTGTAATGGCCTCCTAAGTTGTTTCATTGCCTCTCTCTTTTCCAATATATCCTTCACATCGTCACAGCACAGAAGGTAACATGGTACAATGAGAAGATCACAGCCCTTGAAGCCAATAAGACCTAGGTTTACATTTCAGCTCTGCCACATAAGTGACTTAATGCTGACTCTCAAGTTCAACATGACATCTCTTACCTGTAGTAATTTATAATACCTATAAAGTGGCCTGAATGTGGTATAAAATCATTTCAATTTCTGAAGAACGAACCCAGTTATGAGCACATCTGTCTTCCATTAGTTATACAACAAATTCCAGACTTCTCAGCCTGATATGCCTGGTCCTGCACAGGTGACTGCTTCTTGTCCATCTTAGCTTCTATGCCATCATACATGCTCTGAAAACACAGATGGGCTCGTTTTCTTCCACATGTGGCCTCTCAGCTATGCCTATGTGTGTGTATATAGTGCTCCAACTGTAATATCTTCTGTCCTCCTGTCTGAATGGCAGGCTTCCAATTTATTCTTCAGGGCCCTATTCTAATATTACCTCCCAGTCCTTTGCCCTCATTCTAATAGATTTTGAACAACTTATGCTATTGAAGTGATTTCCTATCTTTGAAGATTTGGCCCTTCACATCCTGGAATTTGCCAACACAGTGAATCTGTGGCTCCATTTCTCAAGAAGTAGATAAACTATAGGACCAGCTCACTTTCCTTAGGGTCTGTGAAGCCTGCTTTCAAAGGCATGATATTTCATTTTAAGAATATAAACTTCAGTTAAAACTTATTGTGATAATTCTTTGTACTGGTGAAGACGTGGTAAGACAAGCATTTCATAGCACTTACAATGGAAATGCAAATTTTAGTATCTTTAGGGAGTGTAGTCTGTCAGTATATATCTGAGTTGATACTTAAAATACTTACACCTTTTGATCCAGTGATTTTATTTTTGAAAATCAACTTAAAGAAAATATATTTATATATAAACATGGTTTATCATGTGTAGTAAAAAATTTGAATGGAATTTAATAATCCAAACAGTTTTTTAGTTTTTTAAATTATATTCATACCATAGAATAATAAACAGTGATTAAAATGTACATGTAGAGTTTTCAATGAGAGACAAACCTTATGATATAGTATTAAATAAAAAATTTGAATACAAAGACATACTTTCAATATGACCATTACTGTATTCAATATGTATCTAGAAAAGAGACTGAAAAGAAATATACTGAAATGTTTGTGATTCTATTAGTCAGGGTTGAATACCTGCTTAATAAACAACCTCTGAGTCTCTGTGGCTTGACGCTAAAGGTTTAATTTCTTGTTCATGTCACAGTACAATGCAAGGTTGGAAGGTGGCTCTTCATGTAATTATCTGAGGACCTGATCTCCTTCCTTCTTTTAAAGACTGACTTACTTTATGTATTCATTGGGCAAGTGAAGGAAGGAGGTTTCAGTGGCATGGCCTGGAATTGAGACACATCACTTCCATCCACATACCACTGGGCAGAGCTCAGTCACATGAACCCAACTAACTGCAAAATATTGGGAACTACATTTCCAACAGAAAGAAAAGGAACTTGAGTATTGACAGCACTAGCATTGTCTTCCTCATCTTTAACAGGAAATCTAATAATTACCAATTCATTTTTCTGCATCTTCCAATTTTTCCTCAGTAACTACATATTACAAGAGAAAAATGTACACCTAGAAGCCCTCAAAGTTTTAAAAGAGGGCACTCCTTTAATTTCCACCATGTAAGTTTACACAGTCGAAAGTATTTCCTTGGACATTCAAAAGGTTAAATTTGGTTCAAGCAAGAGTTGCTGTTGTAAGATTTCATCATTAACACCACAAAAAGAAATTCAATGCAGTTTGAACAGCCTTTTGATTCAGTTAATGATATTAAAATATGTAAATAACATGGAGAAGTACATTGATTATCTCCACATTCATCAAATATTTTTAATAAAATAGGGTGTTGTAAATCTAACTTTAAATTATATTTTTAGTAGGAAGAGACGAGAGGTGGAGATGTCTGAGATCCAGATTGGTGGACTTCAAACTCTTTCCTGTCGGCACCCTTTCTATAGTTTATTGCTCCCAAATTGTCTTTATTGTTGACCACATCAGCAGTCTTCCTGGTTGTGGATAGACAATAAGTAGAGAGAGAGGATGCTGGAGACCTACATTAGCCACTTTCTTCAGCCCTTTCCTTCAATGTCTTAAGGCCAGCATATGTTCTGGATAGTATTAAAAATCTTGTTGCCCAGACTGTCAGGGTGCTGGCAATATTTCTTTCTTTCTTTTTCTTTTTCTTTTTTTCTTCCTTCCTTCTTCCCTCCCTTCCTCCCTCCTTCCCTCCCTCCCTCCCTCCCTCCCTCCCTCCCTCCCTCCCTTCCTTCCTTCCTTCAACCCAATCTCCTATGTAAGAAACATTGATTAAAAATCTACAGTGACCCAGGAACTACACAATGTAACTCTATTTTTTGTTCTCTATTTTTATTTGCTACATGATGAATGAAAGTCTTTTTCGATATGTATATCAGAGAGTCAGTACAGTGACAAAAATTCTTCCTATTTGCTCTAGAACAGCCACATTGGGGAAGATTGCACTAAAAAGTTTGCCTGTTAAAAGAATGGAAAGATGAGCCACAGACTGGGAGAAAATATTTGCAAAACACATATCTGATAATGGTTTGATATACAAAATATATAAATAATTCTTAAAACTCAACAGTGAGAAAGCAAACAGTCCCGTTAAAAAGTGGGTAAAAGATATGACCAGACACCCCACAAGAGAAGATATACAGATGACAAATAAGTATATGACAAGATACTCAACATTATATGTCACATTGAGAGGTGGCAACATGCTAGCAGCCCTCACTCGCCGCACCTCCTCTGCCTTGGCGTCCACTCTGGTGGCGCTGGAGGAGCCCTCAGCTCGCCACGGCACTGTGGGAGCCCCTCTCTGGGCTGGCCGAGGCCAGAGGTGGCTCCCTCTGCTTGTGGGGAGGTGTGGAGGGAGAGGCGTGGGCAGGAACCGGGGCTGTGCGCGGCGCCCACAGGCCAGCGCGAGTTCTGGCAGGCACGGGCAGCTTGGGCTCAGCTGATCCGGCACTTGGAGTGGACGGCCGGTGCCACCGGCCCAGGGCAGTGAGTGGCTTAGCACCCGGGCCAGCAGCTGCAGTGGGTGCACCGGGTCCCCAAGCAGTACCGGCTCGCCGGCACTGTACTGGAGTTCTCGCCGGGCCTCAACTGCCTCCCTACAGGGCAGGGCTCCGGACCTGCAGCCCG
Organism: Macaca nemestrina; assembly: GCF_043159975.1. Taxonomy (NCBI): domain Eukaryota; kingdom Metazoa; phylum Chordata; class Mammalia; order Primates; family Cercopithecidae; genus Macaca; species Macaca nemestrina. The sequence continues at coordinate 113,527,171 of NC_092135.1, forward strand.
CCGTGCCTGAACCACTGGCCCCCAGATCCTGATCCTGCTCAGACTGCTGAGTGGAAGTAACATTCTTTTGCTTATTATTTCATAGTATTTGAGGATACACCTACGCTGACAGATGGTTGCTTTCCCTTGTATGCACACATCTGCCTCAAACCTCTTATTCTCAGGGGCTGAAAAAACTGTGGCATATCAATTTTTTAAAAAATCAAGCTAAAATTAGCAGGTCTAACACAAGGTAATAACTTCTCAAAACAACACACCTTGCAACCAGAAAGTCTCAGAAAGACTCTAACAGCCATAGCCAGCCCATTACCCTCAATGTATCTGGGGATAAAAGAGCCTCCTGCTGAACGAAGCATGATCTTTCTACACTTATTAGAACCTGCTTTCACAGTAGTTCACAAGTATCCTTCAGTCCCAGATTGTTGAAGGAAAATATGTCTAGAACAAAAGTCCTAAAGAAGAAATTGGATATTAGATTAACAATTCATTTATTCTATACTACTCCAGTTAAAATTAGGAAAGTCTCTTTTTTTTTTTTTGGCCCTTCTCAGTTTACCAGATTGAGAAATACAGATTGCTAATCTATACCAACCATGGGTTATTAGCATTTCACAATCATTAACATTTCATTACCCTTTTTTCTTCTCAGTACAAAATGTCACTGGAAACATGTGAAATATTTAGGAATCTTATATAAAATATATAAAAGAACATGAAAAATATGAACATTTAATGATAAGAGGAGAAAAGGACTTCTCAAAATGTCTTGTTAATTTCCTATTTGAATTCTAAACTCTTGGTTAGATGCTTAAGTCAATCCTGCCTAACTGAATGCAATTGGCCAGCTCTCCATCCCTGCCCAGTCTTGCATATTTGCTATCTACATTCACATATTTCTGTAGTTGGTTGTGTCTGCAGAACCCGGAGATTCTGGACATAGGATAATATTATATGTGTTTGGGATTATTGGATCACCCACTCCACATTATATTAAAGTCAAGAACATTGGATTTTCTAAACTGTCTGGTTATGAAATAGATAAAATTTTCTAGGTATTTCGACGACTCCCTCCTTCATCTAGGAGACTCCGGGATTTGCTCACTAGTTATGCTGATGACTTTATTGAGTGCACACAAGTTAAGTTATGCAGTCTGTGAAAAAGTTACTTTAGGCCAGGCGCGGTGGCTCAAGCCTGTAATCCCAGCACTTTGGGAGGCCGAGACGGGTGGATCACGAGGTCAGGAGATCGAGACTATCCTGGCTAACACGGTGAAACCCCGTCTCTACTAAAAAATACAAAAAACTAGCCGGGCGAGGTGGCGGGCGCCTGTAGTCCCAGCTACTCGGGAGGCTGAGGCAGGAGAATGGCGTGAACCCGGGAGGCGGAGCTTGCAGTGAGCTGAGATCCGGCCACTGCACTCCAGCCTGGGCGACAGAGGGAGACTCCGTCTCAAAAAAAAAAAAAAAAAAAGAAAAAGTTACTTTAGATTTAGTCCCTGACCAGGAGTCTCATAGCCTTTATTTAGCAGTGGCACTAAAAAGCAAACAGAATTAACTGCACTTTTACTGAAATATAATTGCTATTGTATAATGGAAAGGAAACTAAGTTTTTTTCTTTTCTATCAACATTGCTTGGTGGTTGATAATTTTGACCATGCAGTGAGAGAAATAAAAGATTCCTGTTTTATAAAGGCATTTTTCAGTAATACAAGTATGTTCATTTTAAGTGAGAAAGTGCTTTTTGGGACTAGAATTAACCACATGATATTTGAGGTGAGTATCAATGCCCACTATTTGAGGCTACTGCTTCTCAGTGAGATGCAAGTTGTGTGGGAGACCAATATCCAATCATTTACTCCAAAAAAGTCTCTGATCTGCTCATAGCACCATTTTCTAATAACAATGCAGGAGATAGATTTATAAACTGTTCAGGAAAGCCAACATGAGTCCCTGTTGGAGCTGAGAGACTGGGATAGGAAAAACCGGCACTTTTTTTTTTTTTTTTTTTTTAGCCATGTTTTAGGTTAAAGGGCAGTATTAATCCTCCTTTAGAATCAGGTGGATCATTTGAGGTCAGGAGTTCAAGACCAGCCTGGCCAACATGATGAAACCCCGTCTCTACTAAAAATACAAAAATTAGCCAGGTGTGGTGGCTCACGCCTGTAGTCCTAGCTACTCAGGAGGGTGAGGCATGAGAATCGCTGCAGCCTGGGAGTAAGAGGTTGCAGCGAGCCAAAATCGTGCCATTGCACTCCAGTCTGGGTGACAGAGTGAGACTTTGTCTAAAAAAAGGTATGCATTTTCTTATTTTCTCCATATTCCCTTGAGAAGATAGCTCTAGTCATTAGAAAATGTAAACTCAGCTTTCCTTTTTACCTTTCGTTAAAAAAAAAGTATTCACGGTTCTCTTCAGAACTAGGCTGGCTTACTTTGGCCTGTGTTTTTATTTGCTCTTTTCTCCCCTATGTTGCCTTCTTTGTGCCCTGTTTTTCCCTTTCCGCCTCTTCTGAGTCACATGTTGATGTAACTCAGTGTGAAGCCTGGGGTTTGAGAAGATGCAGATGCCAAGTCCAGGTACACAGAGATTTTTGTCTGATAACACCACAAACACTCCGCCTGCAGACTTCCTATGCTCGAAACATCGTATTTTCAAACACCAATTTGCCAAGCAGGTTGGCTGTGAATGTGCCTGCCTGCGGCTGCTTGTCGATGTGAGGCTGACTCGCTCCATTCCTCTAACTCTTGGGCTTCATTCGTGATGTAGCCACTCTGATAAATATAGCTTCTTTTTGAAGTAGAGAGTCTAGATTTTTTCCCCCAGGCTTTAAAAAAATGGACTGCTTTATTCCAAACTTTATTTTTGATGAAATACAACTCACAACTCATGTTGGGGAAAAAAAGCTTTTCAAATTTTGAACTGTTGAAAGTTTGAGTCTGAGGTGCTATGACATCTTTTTGATCATTCAATAACTTTATTTCCTTTCTTCTCGATTGCTTCACAAGTTGGAAGTTACATGCACCTAATACCACTGTTCCTATTTGATGTTTTCAGATGTGAACAGGGGTGACGCTTCAATCCTTAATTAAATCTCCTCTTCCCCAAGCTCACTTCTACATTTCTAATAAGTTCTTTTCTATTCTATTTATAGTTAATGTATGTCCAAATTACATAGAATGTACGAGAGGGAAAGAAACATAATAGAGAAAATAAAGAGATACAAAGGAAAGAATAAAGTGAATGAAAGGACAATTCAAAGGGGGTGAGAATCTGAGCAATGGGTAGAGAATTTTAAGAAGAAATGCAACAGGATTTCTACCTAAGAATATGAAAAATTTCACTAGGTGTAGTTAGACAACTTGGCTTCTTTCATGAAACAAAACATATAAAACTGGTATGTTTTCATAAAGAAATTTTCCTGATTTTAAGTCTGCCAAAAGATGCATGAATAAGAAGACTCTAATGAGTCACCCACACATGCCGGTGGAATTTGATAATTAACATTTAACTGTGTAAAAACAAGAGGTCTCAAAGGTAATGATTCAGAGTTGGCAGAGTGTTTATTTGTCTTTGATTTAGAAAAGACATTGTCTGTTATTTGATTGTAGATATGCCTTAAGAACTCCTTTAGGTGTGGTCTTGCTGAAACCAAGAGCTTAAAGCAAAAACAGACATGCTTTCCCCCTTTTGATGTTCATGCTGCACCAAAATACACCTAACATCTATGGTCTATGCTTGGAGACCCTCCGTGATCACTTAACTTTAAATAGACAGATGAATAAATAGATGGCACTTGCTCTTACTCATCACTGGTCAAATTTTTACAAGAATGTACTTTCCAGCTTGGAGCTCCACATCTTAAGAGAACTCTTAACATTTGGGAAAGATTCAGAAGAGACTGTGAATGTTGATGAGAGGGTTGGAAAATGGAACTTATACGAAAGAGTTGAAGAAATTGGAAGAGCTTTTCTTGGAGAAGAGAAGTAACCAAATAACAGTCTTCCCATTTTTGAAGGTACATAATATACATGATGATTACCAAGTGTTTTCCTTCTCCATCAAAGAACATCAGAGGTCAAGTGCTCACACTGCATACATCATATATAAGGAAAGCTTGTTGCTTGTGGTGGTGGTAGTGTTAAAAAGATAAACTGGTAACCATTGGCTTTGTAAAAACTTTTCTGGAGTTACTTAAATATTGGATAGATTTTTGGTCTCATATTTTCTGAGGATTGGAAGATAATACTTATGTCATAGTTCTTAATGCACCATGATTTATAAGTCTATAAGAACAAAAATGTATTTTAAGGAAATAAGTGTAGATAATGGCCCAAGATTCATAGAATCTATAATCTACTTTCCGTTAAATAAGTGAAACTAAGACAGGAGATGTGGGTTCCACAGAGACTTTAGGCGTAAACATTTTAGTGTGATACTCTGATTTCTTACAAAAACACTGCTGCTAATTGACGTAAGGAAAGGCAAAATCATATGTGTGTCTGTGTGTATAAAATATACAACAGATACTATGTATAATAATACAATATACAATAGATATATGTATTATATGGGCACTAAATTATATGGGCACTGAGAACCTCAGTTAGAGGTTTAAAAAAAAAGAAAAAGAAAAATCCCAGAGCTTTCTTTTCTTTTCTTTCTTTCAATGTCTTTCTTTCTTCCCCTTTTTTCTTTTATCTCTTTCTTTCCTTCTTTCTTTCTTTTTCTTTCTTTCTTTCTGTATTTCTTTCTTTCTTTCTTTCTTTCTTTCTTTCTTTCTTTCTTTCTTTCTTTCTTTCTTTCTTTCTTTCTTTCTTTCTTCTTTCCTTCTTTCTCTGCCTTTTCCTTCTTTTCTTCCTTCCTTCCTTCCGTCTGTCTTTCCTTCCTTCTTTCTTCCAACTGACTGAGTTAATTCTTCTGGTCATCCCCAAGTAGATATGCTGCTATGCAAAACTCCTTGCATGAACAAATATACTTTAAGTATTCCTCATGTTCCCAGCCTGTAAAATAAGCTGATCAATTCAATAATAAAACAATTTGAATGTCTATCTACTCTATAGTCGCTGGTGATATTGGTTATTTGGTTACATCATTGAAGAAATAAAACTCATTGAATTCTTTGGCAAATTTCTACTTTTTGTAGTGCTAAGATCATAGAAACATAGTCTCATGATTCATCTGCATTTTAAACTCTAATAGAATGAATCACATGATTTTAGGGGTAAAATCAATTTTCACCTAATGTTAGCAAAAATGGGATTAAATATTGCACTTATGAAAAATAGCATTATGTGTTTTCCATGATGCAGGGCTATATTTATGTTTTGTTTTTTATCATACAAATACATTGTATTCTGTTTTCACTTCCACTCTAATCACTAGAAGCATTTCTTTGTGCTGAGTGGAACTACAAATATACACATAATTCTCTATGAGTAGGTACAAACAGCTTTGCTTTTCAAATTTAGGCAGCAAACAAATCATCTACTATGAAAACATGGTTTAATAATTTCTGGTGGAAATATATTAATACCAGAGGCCTTCAGATTAAGTCATAAAAAGAAAGGTTTCGATTTTTGTCTTTCACATTTTATTTTAGAAAAAAGACATACAGGCCGGATGTGGTGACTCATGCCTGTAACCTCAGCACTTCAGGAGGCTGAGGCAGGCAGATCACAAGGTCAGGAGATCGAGACTATCCTGGCCAACATGGTGAAACCCTGTCTCTACTAAAAATACAATAACTAGCTGGGTGTGGTGGTGTGCACCTGTGGTCCTAGCTACTCGGGAGGCTGAAGCAGGAGAATCTCTTGAACCTGGGAGGCGAAGCTTGCAGTGAGCTGAGATTGCACCACTGCACTCCAGCCTGGTGACAGAGGAAGACTCCATCTCACAAAAGAAAAAAGAAAAAGACATACAGTGTTTATTTAATATAGTGGCTTTGCTTAGATGGTCACTTTTGAAAGTTATTTAATTGGGGGGAATGAAAAATGTTTCAAAACTTTATTGTGGATATTTACCAACATTCAGAAAAGCAGATAGGATGGTGTAATGAACTCTCATCACCCATCATTCAACATTTATCAACACTTTACATTCCCGCTTTACTTACCCCTACCTCTCTCCCTTAAAACAAGCACACAAATAAACAATAACTTTAGTGGAACCTAAAGGCACTTAAACTTCCTTTGGGAATTAGTGATATTTTTGTCAATGTCTAAAATGTAAGCATTTTTATTTGTTAATTTATTCATAATTTTATACTAACATTTTGCTTCAGAATATTGAGTATATTGATTTGCTATGACTGCTGCAACAAATGACCACAAACCTAGTTGCTTACACCACCACCAACCTATTATCTTATAGTTCTGGAGGTCAGAAATCTGAAATGAGTCTCGTTGGTCTAAAATCAAGGTGTCAATAGGGATGTGTTACCTTTTGGAGGCTCTAGGAAGAATCTGTTTTCTTTCCTTTTCTGGCTTCTAGAGGCTGCCTGAATTTCATGGTCTCCTCCACCTTCAAAACCAGCAATTGTCAGTTGAGTCTTTCTCACATGGCATTACTTTAACTCTTCCCTTTCTGCCTTTCTTTTTCTCTTATAAAGACCCTTCTGATTACATTGGGCCCAACTGGAAAATCTCATCTTTAGGTCACCTAATGAGCAACATTAATTCCATCTGTAACTATCATTTACTTTTGCCAAATAACCTAACATATTCATAGGCTCTGAGCATTAGGATACAGACATCTTTGGGGGCCATTATTTTGCCTACCTCATAGGGCATATTTTATATTGATTTGCAAATATACATTTATGTCTTTCATGTGAAACATATAATATAGAGTTAACAGTCATAGGGAAATAGCAAAGAAGTATTTTACCATATTCTTTGGGTTGGATCCATATCTAATTATGTGGCCTGATTGTTCTTTAACTCACTGTTCAATCTGAATACACACAGTAGTAATTATCATCTCATATTTGGGAAAGTAAAGTAAAAAAACAGCAACAATAACAAAAATAGGATAGGTGCAGTGGCTCACACCTGTAATCCCAGCGCTTTGGGAGGCCGAGGCGTGTGGATCACCTGAGGCTAGGAGTTTGAAACCAGACAGGCCAACATGGTGAAACTCTGTCTCTACTAAAAATAGAAAAATTAGCCAGGTGTGGTGGTGCATACCTGTAATCCCAGCTACTCAGGAGGCTGAGGCAGCAGAATTGCTTGAACCCAGGAGGTGGATGTTGCAATGAGCTGAGATGGCGTCAATGCACTCTAGCCTGGGGGACAGAGCGAGACTGTCTCAAAAAAGCAAAGCAAAACAAAACAAAACAAAAATGACCATGGAACAGATCAATTACAGATAGAATAGTTTACACAGGTGGAAGGGCCTTCTGACCAGGAGTCTTAACATCACAATCTATACATTTATTTATCCTAGAATATGTCTGTAGCTCTGTTATCTAGGATGTCTCAGCCAACTGAAATAATAGGTACTTTCTCTCTGGCTTCACAACTTTGTCTTCTACAGACTGCCCTAGGCCCCCATGCCATGCCCAGACACTCATTTTCCCTTCATTCTTTTCCCTAACATCACGGTCAGTGGGGAGGCCTCTTAGATTTGCCTTACAGTGAAGAGGGATGGTGTAATTTCACTGTTGCCACCAGCCATAAAGTTGCAGACAGAGAGGCTACAGATGGGGAGCAGATGTGCATAATGATCATTTAAAATTTCTTTGTAGAGCTCTCATAAAAAAGTGACTGTGATAAATGTTTGTGTGTTTGGTGATCACATTCTATTCTATTATTTAAACAGAATCATTAACTTATTTGTACTTTACAATCTATTTTTTATATTGCACTAAAAACTATTTATTACTACATTAGTTCTCTTGAGCTTGGGAGGATGACAGCTTTGCCGTCCCTCTCAATTTAGGATGAATTTGTTTGCCTTTTTCTTTTTCTGTTCTAGATGGAGTTGTTCCAAAGGATGGGGAAGCACCTTCCTTGAAAGGAGCATGTCTCATAGAGGCGGCATCAGCATTAGAACCAGGTGAAATCTGAGCCCAGCCACTTGATCTAGTTAATTTCTCTGAGCCTTCATGTCTTATTTGCAAAATGGGACTAACAGTAGAATCCATAAGGCTACTGTGAGAAAATGTAGGGATAATTATAGAAAGCAGGTAGTGCTCTATCTGGTGGATTAAAGGTCTGTTCCCTTCCCCTTCCTGTGGAGGAGGCCATGCCGCTAGAAAAACACTTTTAGGCCCACAAACTTTTGCTTTTAAATAAAATTAGTTTCCTATTTGTGGGTATCATGTGAAAATTCTTAGATAGACTTCCACAAAATTTGGAAGATATTGTTTAGGAAGATCTGATTTAGAATTTGGATTACGTGGCATACGATAAGAATCACTTTAGGAGATCCTGGGAAGCCTCAAAGAAATAGGCTGTCACCATACAGGAGCTGAAAGTAGGTTTGAACAAGGGGTCTGAATAAAGGTCATTTAGGAGAGGCCTGTCATATTCACTAATATGCCCATAGATGGAACAAAATGGAACATTGGTTTCCAATAGGTCCTTAAATTGAAAGCCATAAGGGTAGGTGCTTTGCAAAGCAGGTATGATTTGTAACCAAATTACCTCTCACATGGGCACCTTGTGGATTTCTCTGGATGGAAGTGCAGCAGGAACCTACTTTTTAATGAATAATAGTTACTGAGTTGTTCAAACATCCCAGAATAGCCAGTGGGAGCTGAGTGTTCTCCCTTCAAGTTCTTCGCCACCCGTAAGTCACAGAGCCACAGCTGTGGTTCTTCTGCGGGGGCCACAGAGCCCTTCCTCTGCACTTGGGAGAAAATATCATGTGCTGACTCCAAGAGTGAGTCTTCTGGGGGTACAGGAGACACAGAAACAGAAACCGTCCAAGAAAAACACACCGACTAAACCAGATGACACAGCAGAAAACATTTTCTGATAAGGCAAAGGGTAATAACTTGGTGAGAATTACACATGTAATTACATAGTTGTTTCCAAGGACTAGGAAAAGACAGGCATTGTCTGTGTTGGACAGAAGGTGTGTTTCGGATTTATTAACATGGATATGAGGGTTTAGGGTTATTTGTGTTTGTGGTAAAGAGCTCAGACAAGAAGTCTTTGTTTACTGCCTGAAGATTTAGTAAGTCAATTTGTTTCCTGCCTTCTATCTCATCTACAGACAATATCTTCTTAAATAGGATACTAGATTGCATGCATGATGTTAAGCAAATGTGGAGTAGGAAAATCACCTTATTGAAATAGCTCTTGAGGTGTCCTTAACTCACAAGAACATTAGGAAATTTTCAGACTTTCTCACCAACAGAGGACATAAATACTGAAGGCAAGATGTAAAGCAATGCAAACCTCTGTGGCTGGAATAAATATTTTGTACTTAGGGAAAGTCCACTAGAAGACCACTTCCCAATTCAGATCTGTATCAATTAATGGAAGAAAAAATGGGTTGGATGAGCCAAATAGGGAATGTTAGAAGACATACTAATGTATAATCAAAATTTAGAAAAAGAAGTGGTTCTGAATTTGACTTTGCTTTAGATAAAATGCAAAATAGGAAAGAATGGGAGTTCTGTGTTCTAGGAGAGTAGTCTGGCTACAATTGGGTGAATAAGACAATTTCATAAGAAAAGGTTTTGAAAGAATATGAGAGGAAATTGCAAGAGCAGAAGAAAGTAATAAAAGCATTGCACAAGAATTTCAGAAGAACTAGGTTCAAAAATACAGTCACAATCTGGCAGCTTTCAGGAGGAAGTGGGGAGTAGATAAGGACAAAGGTGGGAAGGGCCAAGTCCAAGGTACCTTTCAGACTCTCGCTGAGTCAGCAAACCTTGCTTCTTTTTATTTTTACTTTTTCTGTGGGCTCTGAATGGTTCTTTCAATCAGTATTCAGACAGAGTAACAGGCATGAGGAATTTATGATGTAAAAGGTACACTTTGGGAGGCTGAGGGGGGTGGATCATGAAGTCAGGAGATCGAGACCATCCTGGCTAACATGGTGAAACCCTGCCTCTACTAAAAATACAAAAAATTAGCTGGGCATGGTGGCAGGTGCCTGTAGTCCCAGCTACTCGGGAGGCTGAGGCAGGAGAATGGCGTGAACCCGGGAGGTGGAGGTTGCAGCGAGCCAAGATCGCGCCACTGCACTGCAGCCTGGGAGACAGAGTGAGACTCTGTCTAAAAAAAGAAAAAAAAAAAAAAATTGCCAGAAACACTAACTAGGCAAAAAACAAACAAACAAACAAAAAAAAAACTTCTCTTTGAGCAGCCTGGGTAGGGCTTCTAGCTAGAGAATATTCAGTTGTGTTAAGGAATTTTAGTAGACTACCGGTGGTATCTGGACGAAGGAGCCCCCAAAAACCTCTATCACTCATTAGCAGGTTTACACAATTCACTGAACAGATTGAATAGTTTAGCAGATTACTCCGTTAACTAGATTCTGAGAAAACAGTGCAGAGTGTTGGCAAGGCAAAGAGAGAAAATCAAATTCTGGAGTGTGGAATGTTTACCCAAAAGAAATGGGAGTAGCTGGAGCTAGGAGCCTGAAGGGGGTGCTTTTGTGTAAAAATGCTTTTGATTTCTGATGCCTACAGCTGGATTTTTAATGTAACTCAAGTCTGAGAGAATGCAGGTAGAGAAAAGAAAGCAGCAAGGAATTGTTTGCCTCTTCTTTAAACTCTGTTTCTGAAAATAAAATTTCTTTGTAGTATTTTAAACTTCAAACCCCTCAGAATTATTACATCCTTAGTTCTTATGTGTCACTGATATACTAAAAGAGATTGTGAGTATGATAGAAAGTGGGATGAAAAAGAGAGAGTGTTGTAAGGCTGTGGGTCTGTGAAAATCCAAGGCCAGATGCTGCTCACCTTATGGAACAGGTACATTAAGGGGCTGAACCTCAAGCACAGGGTCCAAGGAAAGGGCCAGGGTGACTCTTTTTGGAATAATAGTGACCATGTGCTACTCACAGACTCAACCTGCTGATTAATATACGTTATCTCTTTAATCTGAGAATGAAATAGTGCAATTCCCATTTAGAGTTGTGGAAGCTGAGGCTTGGAGATACTTAGTAGCTTGCTGTGTAGCTAGTTGTGGCAAAAAAATAAATAATTTGTATTTAGTTCTGTCTGATCCCAAATGGGTGTTTTCCAGGTATGCATCCTTCCTGCTCACATTTTGATCGGTTTTGAATTCTTGGGTATTATTGATTGTCTACCTCACCAACATCAAGTATAAAACAAAAAAAATGTGTTGCAGCCTAATTTTTAGCTTATCTGCTATTTTATATTGCCTATATCACCAGTTCCTTAGATTTGCAAAAGTTATGAAGTTGAGTATAAATCATAGCAGCAATTGCATTGGTATACTGCCCTTTCATTGAGTTTGCAGGAGGTGAGCCATCTTCAGGAATATTCAGTTGTAGGAAGTTCCTCTTTTTCTTTTTTTGTTACTCTCAAATATTATTTGGTCTTTCCTTATAGTAAATTACGAAGCACTCTAGTTCTGCTGATTCCTAGATTGAATATTAAAGAATTCTATGATAAAGCAAACTTTAAAAAAATCACAAACACTGAATATTTTTAAAGTCAAAGAATACAATCTGCAGAGGCTGTTCATTGGATGTGATTCAGCCACATGTGTTTTGGGTGCGGATTTTTCTCCCTTTCAGTGAAAATGTCTTTCTATTTTCTTGACTTTGATCACTTTGGTGTCAGGGTGCTTTAAACTCAGTGGTCATCTGTCAGCCTTTTCATAAGTCAGTTTCTTGCATCCATCTGGTGAATGGCAAAAGATTTTGGTTTAGGCAATTCCAAAAGACTATGGACACTTTGAGAAGGAAAGAAGGAAAATCTCCATTACATACTTTTTACTCTTTTTTCTTTTTTTTAAATTAATTTCCCATCAGAGTGCTTGAAAAAACATTTTGATATGGCATGTGAAATGAGAACAAGAGTAGGTGAGAGGCCTTTGATCTGTGTGCTCTCCTGAAATATGCATGACCCGCTCTAAGATAGAGGGTGAGAGGCTTGTGTCTTGCACCCACATCTCTCATTCCATCAGTTCATCCCACTCAGCGCATGATCTTCTTATTGCTCGGAGCCCTACCTTTTGGCTTGGCTGCCAGAGCTGTACTTCTTTTGGGTAAACGTTCCATACCCCAGAATTTGATTTTCTCTGTTTGCTCTGCCAACACGTAACTGCCCCGTTCTCCCAAAATCTAATTAACAGAGTAATCTGTTAAACTATTCAATCTGTTCAATGAATTGTGTAAACCTGCTAATGAGTGATAGAGGCTTTGGAGGCTCCTTCTTCCAGATACCACTGGTGGTCTGCTAAGATGCCCTAACACAACTGCGTATTCTCCAGCTAGAAACCCCCATCCAGGCTGCTGGAAGAGAAGTTTTCTTTTGCCTGGTGTGTGTTTTTGGCACCTTTTACATCAGACATTCCTCATGCCTGTTACTCTGCTTGAATATAGATTAAAAGAACCATTCAGAGCCCACAGAAAAAGTAGAGAAGCTACTCTGAAATTAGGGTACAGGGCGGGCATATGGAGGATACAAAAGAGTCTACAATAGCCCCAAATGTGGCCATCACATGGGAGTGGCAGCTGACACAGATATCTAGAAAGCAAAGCAGAGGCTCATAACTCCTGCAGATTTGGGGAGTGTAGTCTGGCAGCCTGACTTCCAGGACCAGTTTATTCATCTGTTCATTATTTTATTCTTTCGTTCTTTCACATTTCTTGTACAACTATTATGGGGCAGTCATATGTGGGTAAATGCGCTAGCAGCTCTGTCATTTTCATGGTTTGGAAAAGCAGAGTCAATTTACAAAAAAGAACAAAACTTGGGTTTCTGAAACAAGGATTTCTAATTTGCTTTTTTTCAGGCAGGTGCAAATTTTCTTAAACTGATATAAAAGAGAAGAAACAGAAAATTTTAAAAATATATTTTTATAAATGTGTACCATCTAATGATCAGCTAGAAGCCTTATTCTGTGAAGAGCTAACACAGGTTCTAGTGTAACAATAATAATCAGCAGAACATTTATTGAGTATTTACTATACATGCTGTGTGTTTAACACGGATTTTTGCATTTAATCCTTAGGAAAAATTCTATGAGACAGGTTTGTTATTACCTTCTTTTCCCAGATAAGCAAGCAGATCAAGAAATGTTGATCACATAGCTGGAATTTAGAGCCTGAAATTGAACCCAGGCGGTCTGACTCCAGAGTCTGTAGTCTTTTGTTGATGTTACTTGTCTCTACTCCAACCACAGGTGGTTCGCGACCTATGATGGTTCAACTTAATGATTTTTTTGACTTTACAGTGGTACGAAAGCATTTGGTAGAAACTGTAGGTCAAGTACCCATACAACCATTCAGTTTTCACTTTCAGTATAGCATTCAATAAATTACATAAGATATTCAACATCTTATTATGAAATAGGCTTCGTGTTAGATGATTTTGCCCAACTATAGGCTAATAACATAGTTGTTCTGAGTATGTTTAAGGCTAAGCTATGATGTTTTGGTAGGTTAGGTGTATTAAATGGATTTTTGACTTAAGATTTTTTTCAACTTCCAATGGATTTATCAGGATGTAACCTCATCATAAGTTGAGGAGCATCTGTTATTTTGTTTTGTTGTTTTTTTGTTTTAGATTTCAAACCCATAGAATTAGCTGTGTGTGGTGGCGGGCACCTGTAATCCCAGCTCTTCGGGAGGCTGAGGCAGGAGAATTGCTTGATCCTGGGAGGTGGAGGTTGCAGTGAGCCGAGATCGTGCCACTGCACTCCAATCTGGGTGGCAGGGCAAGACTCCACCTCAAAAAAATAGGAAAGAAAAAAGAAAAGTTGAAAGAATAGTACAGTGTAAGAGTGAAGCAATAAATATATGTGCACATGCATGTTTATTGCAGCACTATTCACAATAGCAAAGACTCAGAACCAACCCAAGTGCCCATCAATGACAAACTGGATAAAGAAAATGTGGCACATATACACCATGGAATACTATGCAGCCATAAAAAAGAATGAGTTCATGTTCTTTGCAGGAACATGGATGAAGCTGGAAACCATCATTCTCAGCAAACTATCACAGGAACAGAAAATCAAACACCAGATGTTCTCACTCATAAGTGGGAGTTGAGCAATGAGAACATATGGGCACAGCAAGGGGAACATCACACACTGGGGCCTGTCAGGGGGTGGAAGGCAAGGGGAGGGATAGCATTAAGAGAAATACCTAATGTAGATAATGGGTTGATGGGTGAGCAAACCACCATGGCACGTGTATACCTATGTAACAAACCTGCACGTTCTGCACATGTATCCTAGAACTTAAGTATAATGATAATAAAAAAGAAAAGAATAGTACAATGAGCACCTGCTCATCTTTTGCCTAAATTCCCTGAATGTTAATATTTTGTCATGTTATCTTTCTATTTAGGTATATATATATGTGTGTATGAGTCCTCCATGGGGTGTTCCTGCCTGATATTTTCTTGGGGAATGATGGCCTAGAGTCAGGTATTGAAGCTTGAGCTGAGTCAAAAGGATGTCCATGCAGTAGTTGGCCCAATATGGAGGTCCAGGTGAGGAGAGCATCTACACTGTTTGGAGACTAAGAATGACCGGCACTCAGTGTTAGAGCCTGGACAAGGTAGATATGGTGGCCACAGTTGGGGGAGTGGTGAGGGTAATTCCCATTATTTCCTGTTAAAAAACAATCTAAACTTGTCTGGCTAACCAGAGGATCTCTCTATTATGAAGGTACCTTTTTGCTCTTTCTTTGATGTTTAAATTGCACCAAATTTACCCAGTGAAAACTTCCAAGCCAGCCCGTGTGTTCATTTGAAACATATTCTTTAGTGTTTGAGCGTTTCTTTACTTTTTTTCCTCAATAATTTTTTTGTACATTTCCTGCCTTTGACCTGGAATCATTCATTTCTCAAAAAGCTTTGGTGCCTTTTAATCAGGAATGATATTTAGAAACTAAAGATCTGGGCACTCGTGTATTCACTGAAAAAGGATTTTCATTGTTTTGATTTATTTTGTTTTCCTACTTATTTATTATGGTGAAAAAACACAACATAGAATTTACTACCTTAACCATTTTTGGGTGTACAGTTAGGGCTGTTATTGTTTTTAGGCCATTTGAAAGGGCCTAAAATACATATGAATAGAAACAGAAATATAAGTTCATGAGTGTTATTATTTCTATCACATTAAATTAAAAGTTTATATAGTATCACAGGGCTTTTTTCACTTCCTCTCATTTCATATTTGTAACTTCCTTTTCCTATAATTTAAATTTATTTATTAATTGCTTTATTATACACAAAATAGTTTGTTAACACCAATATCATTACCAATGAAAACCTACTCAGGTCAAGATTTCTTTGCATTTGTTTTATTTTTAGACTATATCTTACTGACAGTATATTGTCAGAGTACTGCATTATAAAGTTATTTGAATTACCTTTTCTGACTTATTATTAATTTTGGCTATTCCTTTTCTTCATTTTTAAATTTTATTTTCTGAACTGAAAATGTATTTATTTGGTCCTTCCCATAGAACCTGTATTCTTGACCTACACTTTTTTCATTCATTCATTCATTCATTCATTCATTCATTCATTCATTCACCACGAGAACCTGGTTCAGTTTTAGGCATTGAAATATAACAGTGAACTGGAAAGTGAAGTCTCTGACTCCTTAGGGAAACAAGCAAATAAAGACAGTAATCTCAGTGGTTCATAAATTCTGTGGAGAAAACTTAAATAAGCTAAAGACTAAAAACAGGGGCAGAAAGAGCTACTTTGGATTGGGAAATCTGAGATGGCCTTTTAGAGGTGGGGCTTGAACTGAGACCTCGGTACAGAGAAGAGAGTCAGTTGGCTGGCAGAGTGAGCCAGGCCCCAGGCACCGGCCATGAATGAGAGGCAGAGTACTGGGGGGATGAGAGCAGGGAGACCATCCTGACATCCAGAGAGGGACCCTCAGTCCGCAGTAAGGAGTTCAGCTTTTGTTCTAGATTGTAGGAGACCAGAGGAGTTTTACTAGCAGAGAAGTGTGAGATCTGGCTTGTATTTTTCTTTTTTCTTTTTTTTTTTTTTTTGAGACGAAGTCTCGCTCTGCTGCCCAGGCTGGAGTGCAGTGGCCGGATCTCAGCTCACTGCAAGCTCCGCCTCCCGGGTTTACGCCATTCTCCTGCCTCAGCCTCCCCAGTAGCTGGGACTACAGGCGCCCGCCAAGTCGCCCGGCTAGTTTTTTGTATTTTTTTTAAGTAGAGACGGGGTTTCACCGTGTTCGCCAGGATGGTCTCGATCTCCCGACCTCGTGATCCGCCCGTCTCGGCCTCCCAAAGTGCTGGGATTACAGGCTTGAGCCACCGCGCCCGGCCATGGCTTGTATTTTTCAGAGATCACTCAGGTTGCTGTGTGGAAACTGGATCCCAGGCGGACACAGGTGAAGGTAATAGGTCCACGTTCAATAGCAGGAGTCCGCAAAACACACTGGTGAGAGGCTCTGGCTGGGAGTGAAGCAGTAACAGAAGGGGTGAGAGAGAAGTGAGTCAATTCAGGATATGTCAAAAGGCATCCTAAAAATTTATTTTTGAAATTTAATCAGAGTGTTCTAGTTATTATTATAAATTAAATTATAAATTAAATTATAAAATTAAATTTTCTTTTGTATGAAAATTTATGAGAGATACATTTTTAAAAATTTTCTGGCTTTAAAGCCATCTTGAATTTAAGGAAAAATTGTAAGTACACTACAAAGAACACTTTTTTTTTTTAACATCATTTTGGAATAAGTTGGTGGCAGGATTTTCTGTCCCATCCTAAACCTTACCGTGTACTTCTTCTTCTTCTTTTTTTTTTTTTGAAATGGAGTCTTGCTGTGCCACCCAGGCTGTAGTGCAGTGGCCCGATCTCGGCTCACTGCAGCCTCCAGTTCAAGTGATTCTCCTGCCTTGGCCTACCAAGTAGCTGGGATTATAGGCACCTGCCACCACACCCAGCTAATTTTTGAATTTTTAGTAGAGATGGGGTTTCACCGTGTTTGCCAGGCTGGTCTTGAACTCCTGACCTCAAGAGATCTGCCAGACTTGGCTTCCCAAAGTGCTGGGATTACATGCATGAGCCATTGCACCCAGCCCTTACAATGTATTTCTTACCAACAAAAGCATTCTCTTACATAACTGCAGGGTGACCATCAAAATTAGTTAACTAATATTGCTTGATGTGCACAGGTGCTCCTCATCCCATCCAGGGTTCATCACCCACAATGAGTGGCTGTGTGTGTCCAAAATCCACTTTGAGTGACTGTACACGTTCATCACCTGCTATGGGTGTAGGTGTCCATTACCTACTATGAGTGGCTGTGCGTGTCTGTCACCGGCCGTGGGTGGCTGTCGGTGTCAGTCACCAGCCCTGGGTGGCTGTGCATTTCCGTCACCCGCCGTGGGCGGCAGTGCGTGTCCGTCACCCGCCCTGGGTGACTGTGCGTTTCTCTCACCCTCCATGGGTGGCTGTGCGTGTCCGTCACCCGCCCTGGGTGGCTGTGTGTGTCCGTCACCCACCCTGGGTGGCTGTGCATTTCCGTCACCCGCCGTGGGCGGCAGTGCATGTCCCTCACCCGCCCTGGGTGGCTGTGCATGTCCGTCACCCGCCCTGGGTGGCTGTGCGTTTCTCTCACCCTCCATGGGTGGCTGTGTGTATCCGTCACCCGCCCTGGGTGGCTGTGTGTGTCCGTCACCCGCCCTGGGTGGCTGTGCGTCTTTTGTCCTCATCATCTTGGGCTTCAGCACTTTGCTCTGGGCCACGGTGGCTGACTCTTCCCCCAGAACATGTGAATCCTTTGCTCAGCTTCACATAGCATTCAGTCAGAAATGTTCGTGAAGGGTAGAGGAGTAGAGGGAAGGGAAGGGGAAGAAGAAGAGGAAGAGGAAGAGAAAGAGAGAAGGAACTTAATAAAAGATCTGAGGCTCGATAAAATCACACAGAGAAAGGCAGTTTGAGAAATCATATTATACAACAACCAAATTGAACAATACTTTCAAGGCCAACAAAATAAAATAAAACTTACAAAACTGAGGAGTACCATGGTTTAACTGAGAAAAACCCTTAAAATGAAAACAAAATTTTTCAGAGAAAACATACCTACTGCTTTCAACTAAATTTTAAAGAAATATTTCCTCTCCTCCTCCCTCTGTCTCAAAGGAATTTTATAGTTTTTAAAACACCATTTACAAAATTTTTCAAAACAGTGAATATTAGACATTGACCATCTTTATTTTCCAAGTAATGTGTTATGGTTTTAAGAAAAAGTAGAAGCACTTTTGGGATATTTGCATTTTTTCTGGAGGAAATGTTAGAGGAAAATAAATGTCAGCCTAATATAAAAAACTAAGTAGTTTGAGCACTGTTGTGGAGAAAAACACCAACACCTATTACTTTTATTACCAATAAAATGAAACTTCATGTTCAGCATTAGAATTTTTCTCCCTCTTTTCATCATATGCTCCACTGTTTTCCTTGCTGTGTGCTCTGTGTTTGTACAAAGCCATTTGTAATGGCAGAAGGAGTCATCTCCATCTGTCCCAACAGTTCCAAGCACAAGCACAAGCATAACAGGATAAATTTAAGAAAAGAACTTCTCCCTGTATTCCAGAGTTTTCTCTCATTCTATGAAATGATTAAGATTTGGGATATGGTGAAGGTATAAAAGTGAAGACAAGAGAAAAAAGTCGTAATTTGAAAGTTATTTATCAGCTGACACAGAAAAGTTATATGAATAGTTATTACTTGGAAAACTCTTCTTTGATAATTAAACTCATAGTCTTCAGGTCTTTTCGGTTCTGAAAAAACACTCATTATACAAATAACATTACCATAAATTTCAAAAGGTTCTTATTTCAGATCCACATAAGCAACATGAAGTGGCAAATGTAAGAAGTGATTTAAATAATTTAAAACATATCTGCCTCAGTTCTTTGGTATTTATTTAGAATACGCTCAGGCCCCTTGATAATTAGTCTCACCATCTTCTTCACTTTGCTAGCATTAGAAATAAGGCTGTTCCTCCAGATTTCTAGAACTCATGGGGCCTTCAGAACATGCAGGTGTCTCAGGGCTCAAGGGCAGCAACCTCACTGGCACTAAAGGGTCAGTCTTTCCAGCAGATGTCTATAAGATCATACTCTCAGAAAACTGGCATGAACCTCCTTACAGTATTAGTTGAGAGATGGAAAGTTTTAATTAGTATCAGAGAAATGGATAATAATTTTTTTTTTTTTTTGAGACAAAGTCTTGCTCTGTCACCCAGGCTGGAGTGTAGTGGTGCAATCTCGGCTCACTGCAACCTCTGCCTCCCAGGTTCAAGTCATTCTCCTGCCTCAGCCTCCTAAGTAGCTGGGATTATAGGCACGCACCACCATACCTGGCTAATTTTTGTATTTTTTGTAGAGACAAGGTTTCACCATGTTGGCCAGGCTGGTCTTGAACTCCTGGCCTCAAGTGATTGGTCCACCTTGGCCTCCCAAAATGCTAGGATTACAGGTGTGAGCCATGCACCTGGCCTAAAGGGACAATAATTTAGGGTAGAGCCTGAGGTGGGGATCCTTGAGCAAGGGATTTACGAAGGCCATGCTCTCAGGAGACATCTGTAAGGGAGTGAAGGAAGGAGGACAAGGAAGGGGGAATACTAAGCAAGGATGTTGTGATGATTAATACTAAGTGTCAACTTGATGAGATTGAAGGATACAAAGTATTGATCCCGGGTGTGTCTGTGAGGGTGTTGCCAAAGGAGATTAACATTTGACTGGGGAAGGCAGATCCACCCTTAATATGGGTGGGCACCATCTAATCAGCTGCCTACATGGCTAGAATATAAGCAGGTAGAAAAATGTGAAAAAAGAGACTAGCCTAACCTCCCAGCCTGCATCTTTCTCCCGTTATGGATGCTTCCTGCCCTCGAACATCAGACTCCAAGTTCTTCAGTTTTGGAACTTGGACTGGCTCTCCTTGCTCCTCAGCCTGCAGACATGCAGACAGCCTATTTGGGACCCTGTGGTCATGTGGGTTAATACTTAATAAACTCATATATATACACACACATACATATATATATTTGAGTTCTATCCCTCTAGAGAATGCTAATACAGAAGTGCTTTCAGGTTTAGCCTCCTCCTGACCCAGAAAGGAGCTCTAGACTGCACTCCACAGTCTGTATCTCCATGCCATTCAGTTGCTGGCTCTGGGATGTCCAGAATGTGAGGATGTCGCTTTCAGGTACTTCTCAGGAGGCTGCTCCCATCATCCAAGGGCAAATCTTAGGGAAGGTTCCAAGTGTGACCCATCAGTGGCAGCGTCACCACAACCGGTAAAAGGGATACTGGGATGTGAATGGGGCATTAGCAAAATCTACGACAGTCCATTCTCTGTGTTGTTCAATTCTATTTGTTTCTCACCCCAACCTATTACAGTTTTGACCTCTGGGAAAACTTGAAAGAAGGGTGTGTGTGGAATGGGCTAGAGTACCCAATGCTACAACTGGTTCGTGGACTCTAATGAATGTTCATCATCACCCTCCTTTACCACCCATTCTTGATTCATGTAACCCACAGTCTGCTGGTGACCTGCCTAGAGAGCAGAAGTTTTATTAATAATATAATATCAGGGATAGGGACAATAATTTGGGGTAGAAGGTTGTCTTAGTACAACCTAGAAAAAGAGCCTGAAATGAGGATCCTTATGCAGGAGAAATCTATAGAAGACCCAGAACCTCCTTCCTGCATGTCTTGAGCTTCTACCACGCCTTTGTGTAGTCATGGTCCTGGTGGCTAGCCAAAGAAAATTAAGCCCTGAGAGTAATAAAAGATGGCCCATGTCCATGAAAATGCTGTACAAATTCCTGCTTGCCCCCATTACATACCAGCAGTCCTATCTCCTTATAATGGTCAGGGTCAAGTTCTCCTGCCAGTGTGGGAACTCCTTTCTTTGCCTACTGATCTTCTAATGTGAGAAGTGACCAGGTGGCAGCCAAAGCTTTAGGTGAGTGTGACTTTTACTGGAGGTGACGGTGAGTGGGGTCATTTCTAGTTCTAGCCCTTGGGTACTAGATCCAAAGTCTAACTACTGGGGACATAAGACCAATAAAATAGCCATTGGTAAAAATTCAGTGTGGCATCCTAAACAATTGCTCCTTATCTTCAAAGCTGTGTCTTTAAGAGGTCATTCTAATTATTTGTCGTGCCAGTAGCTTCTGGATGGTGTGGTATTGGTATAACCAGTAGATTGCTTGGTCATGTGCCCATAGTTACATCTTTTTTTGCCAAAAAGTGGGTCTCTTGACCCAAAGTAATGTTATGCAGGGTACTAAGTCAGTGGTGAACCAGACAGTGGGGCTGGCTGAGGCACTGTAAAAGCAGTAAAGGTGAACTCATCTCTAGAAAACACATCATTTCTGGTCAGGATAAGTGATTGCTCCTTCCAGGATGTGGGGGTCCATCTTAGAATGCATCTTAGAATGCTGGTCTTGCCTTGGGCAGTTAGCAAATTCTTAGGCACTTCCAAGCAAAGTGACTTCAATTGCCCAAGGACTGAAGGTAATGCTCCAGAAAAAGTTGCAGTGTGAACTGTTACCCGGAACACCTACAGCATTCAGTAGAAGGGATTTCCAAACATCTGGCCTATTTAGTTCTTCATATCTCAGGAGGAACAGGGACAATATTCTCAGATGGCCAGAGAGGAACAATATTCTCAGATGGCCAGAGAAGCCAGCCTGGTAAAGTAATTGAGTAAAGCATGCCAAGTTGGAGCTATGGCCAGCTTGAGAGCTAACGCCCAGTCTAAAGGGAAGTACCAATTTATTATTGCCTATGTTGTCGGGTCTTACAATTTCTCATGAGACTCTGACCATCTAGATTTATTTTCATGTAAACTCTCTCAATTTTTAAAATACTGACAATTATATTATCAGGTTTATAAAAATAGAAAACAGATGAAATTCCCAAATTAGGATAGATGGAGGAGGGAGGATGGTAGAGAGTGGATCTGCAGGAGCAAATGGAAGATATCCAGCACAATTACTGACTCAGAGTTTTCAAAAACACTCTGGGCCAATAGTGTGCAGGCATTATATTAGTCTTCTTGGGCTGCCATAACAAAATACCATAGACTGGGGGGCTTAAACAGCAGAGATTTATTTTTCCTCAGTTCTAGGGGTGGGAAGTCCAAGATCAGGGTGCCAGCACGGTCTGTTTTTGGTGAGAGCTCTTCTCCTGGCTTGCAGACAGCTGCCTTATTGCTGTATACTCACACCCCCTTGGCTCGGTGTGTGCACATGGGGAGGAGAGAGAGTTCCCTGGCGTCTCTTCTTATAAGGATACTAGTCTTGTCAGATCGGGGCCCCACCATTATGACCTCATTTCATCTTAATTACTTCCTTAGAAGCCCCATCTCCAAATACAGTCACATGAAGGTAAGGGCTTCAACATATGAATTCTGGGAGGACTTAAACACCCCGTCCCCTGCAGGCATCAAACAAGAAAAGCCTTAGATTAAACAAAGGAGACATGTCCCATGGCTAGCATTAAAACACCAGTGTTTGATCTCTGATACAAACAGCAACTACCTGCCTGCGTATAAGTTTGACCCTATATAAATGTGCTGTATTTATGTGTCCCGAACTGTGAATCAGTTAGACAACATTTGGATCACAATATTTGATTTATGGTTTTTAATTGATTACCCTGAGTTTTCACCTGTAAAAAGGAATAATGAGAAATCTGAGAAAATTATAAAACTAGAAAATATGTTGCTGAGATTTTCACTTGAGATGCATTGTCTGGTTCAACAAGCATTGACCTAGTAATGTAATGGTTCTTTTTGACTTCACACGGAGCTATGTAGTTTAAAGCAGTAGGCAGAGGAACAGAAAACTAAAGACAATGTAGAATTGAAAATGGAAATCAGGCACGTTGTCACTCTTAGTGTCAGTAAATTTAGATGTCCTAGCTGATTATGAATTTTAATAGGGCCTTCCATCAGAAACCAGAGAGGGGCTCAAGGAGCTTAAGACCATATTCCTCCAGCAACCAAAGTAATTGCTCTATATCTGTATTAACACCAAAGTGCGGTCACAGACAACTTCAGTACCACCCGAGCACTTGTTAGAAATGCAAAGTTTTGAGCTCCACCCTAGATCCACTGAATCAGAAACTCTGGGAATGAGGTCCAACAACCCATTTTACCAAGCTGTCTGGGTGATTCTGGTGCACATTGTGGTTTGAGAACCATGGGTGTATATTAACAAGTTGATAGAAAGAGGTGAACTCAGGAGAAGAAGGGGAAGAGACTGACCTTTTACCGAACTTCTACAATGTCCCGGGCACTCTTTTAGGAGGCCCATCAGCATCAGTGTGTGAACCCAAATTGATCTAAGTCCAAAGACCATGTGTTCATTCCATCTAGTCAAACTTCCTCACCTTCAAATATGTATGAAGTATCTCAATTGGACCAAGTGCTTTATATATGTTATCCTATTTGATCTTTACACAGATATTAGGAAGTAGGCTACATTACTTCTATTTCACAGATGAAGAAGATCAGATTTATAGAAGCTAAGTCACTTTCTCATGTGGCATAGACAGTAAGTAGCACAGCTGGGTTGATACAAAGCCCATGATCTCACCTTGCCTCCCTACACCAAACCTTTCCCTTAATTTTTAAAATCTTCTGTCTCTGGTTGCCATTCTCTGCCTACTGCTAATCTGTTTTTCAAGTTAGAGGATTTCATCTTTCTCATCTGGCATCCTTCACCTGAACCACAGAACACAGGAAATGATTTGAACGACGATTCTCCCAGTTCTCCCATGGGTGGTACTTAGCTAGTGCCAGGATAGCTGTGTGGTAGTGGGAGTTAATACATTGCATGCAGTGGAAGCCTTGGGCATCAGGGCTCACCACTCTCACAGAACCCCCATCAAGAAAACCTAGAAGACATATGAGAAACTCTTCTTATTCACCCATCTGGCAATTTGCTTTGCTGTTTTCTTTCCAAGTTCCTCTTTGAATATCTTCCTTCAGTCAGAAAACTTGGCAAGCAAAAGCATGGTGTAACTGAGAAGACACTGAGCCAGGGCTCAGGAGATTTAAACCAAACACCTCTGCTAGGCAGATGTGCCTCACTTGATAATTCATTTTAATTTCCTGTTTTTTTCTCTTTACCGGGAAAATGTGGTCTGGGTTAATGAATGTCGAGGGCCATTCTGTCCAGCTCCAGCATGCTACTGTTTATGAAAAGAAATTAAGCACGGCTGTCAAATTCCCCTTCTTCATCCCAAAAAAGCATTGAAAAGGGAAATATACATAACTCATTA
Source organism: Macaca nemestrina (assembly GCF_043159975.1). Lineage (NCBI taxonomy): Eukaryota > Metazoa > Chordata > Mammalia > Primates > Cercopithecidae > Macaca > Macaca nemestrina. Next base: position 113,551,613 of record NC_092135.1, read on the forward strand.
CTGTGTGTATGTATGTCTTATTTGGGACCCTTTGAATATTACTCTATCTGGTTTTCTTGGTAGTCACAATTATTTCTTCAGATACATATTTGGAAGCATCTTTGTGCATGAAGTATTTTCATTTAGGACTCAAGCTAGGATAAAGAGTAAGACTTGTGGTTATCCTAACCATTCTTAATAAGTCTTTATGATGTCCCAAATCTAACCTACTGTGGCTCGTAATTTTATTCAGTTCAATTCAATGCAACCAATTTTACTGTTCAGGTTTTTATCATGTGCACACCCAGTAAACATTATATTAACTCGAAAGCTAGTTAGAAATTCTATTCCAGTGGAAAAGGTTAATACCATGAGTGACTAGGCCTGCTAATTCATGCTTGTAGAGGTTATGGTAGAATATTCCCCAGTGAAAATTTCATTTTGGAGGAGTAGAGTCCATTTTTACTCTTGTCTGGAGTGCGTAATATGAAGCTTTTCATGTCTCTGAAGCTTTACATTAGAAGCCATTTTGGATTGGCTTTTTAAAAGACTCTCCCAGACAGAGAACAGTAAAAAGTCTTGCCTTTTATAATCATGCATTATCTTTTGGTCTACACGCACCTATCAAGTTAAAAAAAAGTCATAAAGAAAATCTAAAATATACTACTCAAGCAAACTTAGACAAGTGTTGCATACTTTTGTAGAAATTGAAATTAGTCAAAATAAGATTTAGAGAATGTTCCAAATCTCCATCAACTGGACTGTTTGTAGGTTAATCAGAGGAGGTTTTAAATGACCAAAGGGAGGGGTGGGGAAGAAAGACTCTCCTAACACTTAACTGCTTGCAGCTGCTATTTTAGCATCCAGCCAATAAAGATTTATAAACAATCCATTCTTTGTTTCATGCTGAGGTCCTTCAGTACACAGAAACAAGGACGAAATTCAACATGGTTACTTTTGGCATAGGACTACTGGGCCCAAATATACAGTTTATGCAAAACAAAGAATGAAAAACGGAAGTATGAGGAAATAATTGGTATCAAGAAATGAATGATATGATCACTTATAACCATCCCCAGCCTAACCAGCTGTAATATTTACACACTAATAAATACTTCTGCTTAGGCATTTAATCTGTACAGATATTAGGTCAATAAGAGTGTAAGTTTTTTTTCAAATGCACATATTTACCGAAATCATCTAAAACTCTCCCAAATAAAATTAGTCTTCTTTGTGTTTTTAAGAATTGGGAGCTATACACATGATTGACTAACTGTGAGAGTTAGACTATAAGACATGAATACAGGCTGGGCAGTGGCTCATGCCTATCACTTCAGCACTCTGGGATGCCAAAGTGGGTGGATCTCTTGAGCCCAGGAGTTCGATACCAGCCTGGGCAACATGGCAAAACGCTGTTTCTACAAAAAATACAAAAATTAACCTGATGTGATGGCACACACCTTTAGTCTCAGCTACTTGGGAGCCTGAGGTGAGAGGATCACCTGAGCCTGGGGAGACTGAGGCTGCAGTGAGCTGTGATCACAGCACTGCCCTCCAGCCTGGGCGACAGGGTGGAATCCTGCCCTCCTCACTCCCCAAAAAAGACATGAATACTAAGCATATGTATGTCATATGTATATAGAGTGTTCTATTGTGACTAGGTAAAATTAACGATGTTTCTCTTGCATGCTGAAAATTAAAGGTAGTTATACTTGGGCTAAATATAGGTAGACATAATTACCTGTTAACGTTAACATTAACCATTTTTGGTTTTCACTATTGCTATACATATATTCTATTTTTCCATATATTGTAAATAATTTTGACACTCATTACTTTATTTATTAATTGATCCATTTAATAAGCATTTATTGAATACTTACCGTGTGTCGTGCACCCTGATAGGCAAGGAGAATACAAGTAATAGGACATTTAGGATCCCTGACCGCTGCATCTCAGTGGGTGAAACAAACAGTAAACAAAGAACTAAAACAAATGACATTAAAACTGAGACTCAAATGATAAGAAGGAGCCAGCCATATGACTTCTTCCTGGCAACCAGTAATGACAGGAGTTGATGTGACTGGAGTTAGGTGAGGGAGGGAGGTGCAGCAAGGGACGTGGGAGGGGCCTGGCCATGGGGGATTTGTATGATATGGGAAAATGTTTGGAATTTATTCTGATGCAATGGAAGTCATGAAAAGGTTTTTAATCAAGAGAGTAATGTGAGATCATCTTTGTTTAAAAATAACCATTGCGCTGGGCGCAATGGCTCACGCCTCTAGTCCCAACACTTTGGGAGGCTGAGGTGAGAGGATGGCTTGAAATCAGAAGTTTGAGACAAGCTTGGCCAACATGCTGAAACCCCATCTTTACAAAAAATGCAGAAATTAACCAGACGTGGTGGCACATACCTGTAATCCCAGCTACTTGGGAGGCTGAGACATGAGAATCACTTGAACCTGCAAGGCAAAAGTTGCAGTGAGGCGAGATTGCTCCACTGCACTCCAGCCTGGGCAACAGAGTGAGACTTTGTCTAAAAAACAAAATAAAAAATAACAATCATTGCTATGGTTTGCACGTGTTCTTCAAACTTTATGTGTCGGAAACTTGATCCCCAATGTGGCAGTGTTGGGACGTGGGGCCTAATGGAAGGTGTTTGAGTCGTGGGGGCACTGCCCTCAGGAATGGATTAATGACATAATTGCAGGAGTGGGTTTGTTATCTTTTGAGTGGGTTCCACATGAAAGTGTGAGTTTGGCCCCCTCTTGCTCTCTCTTTGTCCTTCACCTTCCACCATAAGATGATGCAGCAAGAAGGCCCTAACAAGACACTGGTGCCTTGATCTTGGACGCCCCATTCTCTGGAACTGTGAGAAAATAAATTTCTGTTCTTTATAAATTATCCAGTCTCAGGTATTATGTTATAGCAGCACAAAACATACTAAGACAATCACCCTAGAGACTATGTAAAGAATGAATTCGAGGGAGCCTCCAAATGAATAAATAGGTATGCAGATTAGGTGAATATTGTAGTAATCCAGGTGGAAAATGATGAACAAAGATATATTTTGTAGGTAGAATCATTGGTACTTACTCAGAGACTCCCAGGTTTCTGACTTTAGTAATTGAACAGAAAATGACAGTGTCATTTCCTAAGATAGAAACTACTGAGTGAAGTTCAGGCCTGTGGGAGTGGGCATGGGGGTAATCAAGAGTTTCATTTTGAGGTCAGGCGCAGTGTCTCACGCCTGTAATCCCAACACTCTGGGAGGCCAAGGTGGGTGGGTCACTTAAGGTCAGGAGTTTGACACCAGCCTGGCCAATATGGTGAAACCCTGTCTCTACTAAAAATACAAAAATTAGCCACGTGTGGTGGCAGGCGCCTGTAATCCCAGCTACTCCAGAGGCTGAGACAGGAGAATCACTTGAACCTTGGAGGTGGAAGTTGCAGTGAGCTGATATGTGACTGCGCTCCAGACTGGATGACACAGTGAGACTCCATCTCAAAAAAATAAAGTTCCACTTTGGATGAGTTATCCAACTGGAGATAACAGTAGGCAGTTAGATATTCAAGTTTGAAGCTCAAAAGCAAACTCTGGACTGGAGTTAAAAATTTAGGAATTGTCAACATATAAATTATATTTAAATTCATGTAAATAGAAAATATCATCTAGGGTTTTATAACACAGAGGGAAGAGGGATCAGAAGGGAATCCTAAGAAATCCCAGCATTTATAGGCTGAGAGAGGAGGAGCTACGAAATTAGACCAAGCAGGTGAGATAGAAGAAATACAGAACAGTAGGATTTGCCAAGAAGGTTTTAGGAAGGAGAGTGTTCACTTAATTAATATTAAACATGCTGAAAATTCCAATGTAACAGATACAAGTAGTACTGACTAGGCCAAATAAAAAAATTAAGCTTTTTATTCCCACTTATTCATTATTTATAATTAATATTAATGTTAATAGCTTTCCCTATTTTTATAGACAAATAAGTTACTTGTGTTGTCATCACACTTACCCACATTCACATAGATTCTGGACCCTACAATAAGATTCTGTTGCCTCCTCTTTACTCATCTTCTACAAATGACTAGTTCTGTGCTCTATTTGTGTGTCCTACCAGCCAATCTACTTCTTATTTCAACCATGATTCCAAGTTTTCAGAACTTAAACCCTGTGGTTGTAGATTGCTTGAGGGGAAAGATGTCATGGCCATTTTTGCTGACTGAAGAGACATAGGAAGGTAAGAAACAGGGTAAGCTTTGGGAGGCTGAGGTGGGCAGATCATCCGCAGTCAGGAGATCAAGACCAGCCTGGCCAACATGGCAAACCCCTGTCTCTACTAAAAATACAAAAATTATCTGGGCGTGGTAGTGGGCACCTGTAATCCCAGCTACTTGGGAGGCTGAGGCATGAGAATTACTTGAACCCAGGAGGCGGAAGCTGCAGTGTGAGCCAAAATGGCACCACTGGGGGATAGAGCAAGACTCTGTCTCCAAAACAAAAAGAAAGAGGCTAAGGTTGGTGGCACAGAAAATGGACACAGGGTACAGAACTCAGATGGGCTTTGTATTTCAAGCTCTTTAGGGCAATGGGATGAGAGGGAAAAGACATGAGTGAAGGAAAGGGGCTGGCTGAGTTTCCTAAAAATATTTAAAGCAGGGTTTATCTTTTTGAGCCAAGTAAAACTAGAGCCTAGTAATCGAGCCTAGTACACTGTGGACAAGAATCAGTTAAACAGCAACCCCTTAGAAAAACAGCACACCCAAACATTGCTAGGGAACAGCTGGAGAGAGACCATTTTAGGGAATATTTCAGTCTAGAAGTTATTCTCTCCCCACCATGGGTGAGACAGGCTTGTAAGACTCCTTCAGGCACATCAGACAAGATAAAGAAAGCATTTTTACAGATGAGAAGATTGTGATACCTCCCACTTTTGCAAGGATATGTGAAGTAACAAATGGTTGGGGGGTTGGGGGGAGGCAACTGGTACTTACAGAAACACGTTTGATGAAATGTTGAATGTTTATGTCTGAAATTTGAACAGCTGGTTCCAGACTGAGAATTCATGTCTGTAACATGTCTGCTGCTGGCCAGGAAAGTGATTATTCTTCCATGGATTAGCATGGGATGCAGAAGAAATCAAAAGATGCCACAGGCCTGGAATGACCTTTGCAAGATGATGAGCTGAATCGGAGTCAAACCGCTGCACTGCCTTGACCACACCCTGCCAAGGGTTTCATCAGTTCCTCAGTGAGAAGGAATAGGCATTGGACTTCAAAAATGGTGGGAAAAGAGTTCTAAAAAGGTAAGGCCCTGGAGCCTAAAGAATGGTGAACGAGGATGGAGGAGCAGACAGAGTAGGCTGAAGATGCAAATGACAAACTTCAAAATTTTCCGTCTTAACATAATTCTTATATGCTGCTGTTTTGTGCATTACCTTTGTTCTAGTCCCAAAGAGGTATGTAGGTATTTTCAAATTTGAGGTAACACCTGCTACATATTTACTTCTCCCCCATACAACCTGTCCCATAAATTTTCCAAAGTCAAGGAAACCTGAGAAACTATGTCATGGAATTCTTGATTCAGGGAAAAAATATGATTTATCACTACAGCTAGATGTTTATAATCCAGGCAGTCATGCTAGTCACGTAATTTGTTGATACTGATGACCTGGCTGGAAGCCTCTTCTCTTCAAGTTTTTGTAACCACAATTATGGTTGTGCAGTGGACAAAGAATCCACGCTCTGGCTGGCTAGGGTGTCCTGTTCGAGTGTTCTCATGAACCAGCTTATTAGCTGGTAGGATGTTGGCAATATTAAGCTACCATGGGGTTCTTTATCAATCTTATTCCTTGAAACAGGAATCAAAAACACATATACACTGGCCGGGCATGGTGGCTTACACCTGCAGTCCCAGCACTTTGGAAGGCCAAGGCGGGCAGATCATGAGACGTCAGGAGTTTGAGACCAGCCTGGTCAACATGGTGAAATCCCATCTCTACTGAAAATACAAAAATTAGCTGGGCGTGGCGGTGTGTGCCTGTAATCTCAGCAATTGGCAAGGGTGAGGCAGGAGAAATTGCTTGAACCCCAGAGGTGGAGGTTGCAGTGAGCCGAGATCATGCCACTGTACAGAGAGAGACTCCATCTCAAAAACAAAAATGAAAACAACAACAACAAAAAACCCAAAACTCCAAAATACATACACAGGAGAATGTGGGGACTCTGAAATGTGTGAATGAACCAAAGCTAAAACCCTCCCATTATGTCCCTGGTTCCACAGAAAGAAAGTGGCTGCCGTGTTTACATTGGAAACTAGATCAGTGCATGACTGAAAATAATGATGGGTTGGCATGAGGTTACATACTTAACCAAAGGAAGTTTTTCTTAAGTAAAGGGTGAAGAATGACATCAACTATTTGGGTTATCTAGCCACATTGCTTCAAGTTGGACTTGTTTCCTGAAATCTTTTCCAAATCCTTTTGGATTAATTTTTATTGTATTAACAACCATGCTACAATAAACCAGTTTAGTAAAACAATTTAGACCATTAGGACAAAAACAAACAAAAAACACGCTAATCTTTTTGTTAGCTACATAATTTTGTTCACATTCCTCTTGATTTTAGAAGACTGTTAATAATTGATAGCTTAGATCAAGTCTACACAGCAAAAAGGAAAACAGAATGGAAAAATGTCTTACGAAGTTTACCAGTGCAGATAGTTTAGATTTCAAAGAAAATTTCTTAAATGTGTGTCTATACTATCTGAAAGCCTTGATTATCAACTAGATTTTTACCATGCTTTGTGGTATCTGTGTGTGTCTGTGCATGTACATGTCTATCTATCTAATCTATCCATTTCTATTATCTACAACATTTGAGTCAAAGTTCTTGCATTCTTTCTATATTTGCCAAAGGTATGAAAAGAGAAATGCCCTAAAAGTATATATATTTTTATATATAAGTTTTTTTTTTTCCTAATGGCTCAAAAAGTATGTAGGTGGAGGATTTGGCTTTATCTTGAATGAATCATCTTTAGAATCAATACTGATTCAGGGTGAAAATGATCGTGGGGGATTATCCTCATTTTTCTATGTTGAACATACCATTCCAGAAGTCCTGTGTCAATTCCCAGCTGAGCTGCTGACTCATTCAGCCATATTTCCCTCCACAGGATGTGAGGAGGTGGTATGTCTGGGGACCATAAACCTCCCTAAGGCATCACCCCAACCTAATTCTGGGACTTGACTGAGTTTTATGAAATACAGGGCCAGGTTCAGCCCTTGTGTTTCTACATTGTTTTCAGAAGCCTGAACAATAAACCATAAACTGTAAGAAAGGTGGGTGTATTTAATTCCTTTTGTACACAGTTGTATACTCTGCTGCTAATATTCTAGTCCTCCTACCTTTTCTGCAATGTGGATATTTCTAAACTTTTATATGTAGTGTGGAAAACATGTTGGAATTATGCACACATATAGATTGAGAAGCTTACAGTCCTTGAAACAGGTAAAAACCTGAACTGAAGAAAGTCTGTAAAAGATCTGTATCATGACCTTGTAGGGTAGTTGTTACATGGTGGGCACTAATCGGATCTAACTGCTGTCCTCATTAGAAGAGGGAATTTGGATACACGAAGAGACACCAGATGCATGGGCACAGAGAAAAGGCCAGGTGAGGATGCAATGAGAGTGTGGCCACCTGCAAGTTAAGGCAGCGGGGCTTGGGAGAAATTAAACCTGCCCGCACCTTGATCTTGGGCTGCCAGCCTCCAGAACTATAAAAATAATTTCTATTGTTTAAACACCCTGTCTGTGGTATTTTGTTACGGCAACACTAGCAAACTAATACAGTGGTGTAGTAGGAAAAGCTCAGTTTTGAAATACAGTCAGCAGTTGCTTAACAATGGGGCTATGTTCCAAGTGATTGCTGTTATTAGGCGATTTTATCACTATGCAAACATTGTAATGTGTGTTTACATAAACCTAGATGGTATAGGCTACTACACACCTAGGCTATATGGTATAGCCTATCACTCCCAGGCTACAAGTGTGCATAGTATGTTACTGTATTGAATACTGTGGGCAATTGTAACATAATGGGAAGTATTTGTGTATCTAAACATAGAAAAGCTGAAGTAAAAATATGGCATAAAAGATTAGCAAGTGGTATATAAGACACCTTCATTATAATCAAGCGAGATCACCATCATATTTGTGGTCCACCATAGATTCAAATGCCCTTGTGTGTAACCAGACTGTAGATGAATCTGAGTACAGCTTGCAGCACTAGTGTAATCTTGGAAAAGTTGTTTAAACTCTCTGAACACCAGTTTCCCCATTTGTAAATTGGTGATAACAATAACTATCTATCAAGGTTATCTTAAGGAATAAGTGCATCTATATAGATAGTGTCTGATATAAAGTAGGTGCTCAAGAAATATTTTAGGGACTTTACTCTGTGCTGGAGGAAAGGCAAAGAATTTTTCAATTAATCAGATTTGGATTTGAATTGGCATTTCGTCACTTAACTGGGTGACCTTGAACACATAACTTAAAATCTGCGACCACTCATCCTACATATAAAACACTAGAAATATATTATGTTATTATGTTAGGTGCCCAGTACATCTTAGTTCTCCTTGGAGATTCTGGTTACAGACACAGTTCCAATTCTTTCTGAATATCAGGGTAATATATAAACAATGTATTTGCTAGCGAGAGGTATGTTTGCTAGGGAGGGTCGAACTGGGAGGAGGAGGCTCTAATTATAATATTTATAATACTTGTATTTTGATTGCTTATGCTTACTCACTGCATGGTGAGTAAATGGGATGGTCTTTCTGAAGGAAAAGCAACTACACAAAGGAGTCAAAGAGAAAGCTTTACCATGAGGCTGATACAAAGGCTATTAATAATCCTGTCCTCGAAGTGCCATGTGAAATCTTGGTTCCTAAATGAGAAAATAAGTACAAGTAGAGCTGAAATAATTAAAAATCTATTTATGCAAGAGAAAAATCACCATTAATTTGCTACAACATTCCAGACATTTGTAACTGTGTGTGTATTTATATTTATATAATTACTTTCTATGTACACCATTTGATAACTGCCTTTCCCCCTACTTCACAATAGTTTATGGACCTTTTTCCGTATTTCCACATCATTAAATAGTCCACTCAGCATTATTTTAAATGATTGAAAGGCATTGCCTTGTTAGAATGTACCAGGATTTTAAAACAAATCCTTTTTGTTGGACATTTAGGTTCAACAAACTTTGTTTTTAAAAATCAAGAGGTTAATTCTCTGGTTGCCCATCTGATTGATGACTTAGAGGTGCATAGAGTGAGTTGGGATAAACAGAGTGTGCGAATGTGAACTTGCAGGAGTGAGTGAAGACAGAATGCCTATCTCGGCACTGCAGAAAAAAAGTAGGGAAAGTGCAGCATCGTGAGAAATGCTTTTCTACCTTAAGTTTACTGGGAAAAATCAGTTTTAGGGCCTAATAGAGCATCACTTACCTATAAGTCACTTGGAATCAGTGTGTTTTCACCATCAACTAAGGACTACTGTCTTGGACTGTGTCCCAAGAGAAATGGAGTAGAATCTCCAGATAACCTTTTTCAGCCTTTGCAACTGGAAAGACAGAAATGACTTGGATATGTACAAACCTCCATAGATGATTGTGTGAAACTTGAGTTTTAAGAGAAATGATCACAATTCTAAACGTGCATTTTCTTATGAAAGTCATAGAGATATTCTATGGTGATTCATATTTTTAGATATAGTAATTATTATTCTCTTCATGAAGAGATAAGATAGGCATTTAATTCCTCTCCCCTTTAGATTCATAAAACAAAAGTATCTTTCATGGAATCAACTACCCCGCTAGGAAGATGTGTCAGGCTTACCAGTCAAGCTCAAAAATATGAAAAAGGTGATGTCTGTTTAGTTTCTCACAATTTTTTCCTTTTCCCCGATCCCAGATCTGTGAGTCACCATTCTGCATGAAAAATATTTAGAGTGAGAATTATTCCTTGACAAGTTATGTTGTTAGACAAACTTCCCTGTCACTCAAAGAAATCAAAGAAATGACCCTTATCTCTTTCTTAACCTGAAGAATATCTTGCAAAGCATTTAATCTAGTCCAGAATAATTTCAGGGGTTGACAACACTGCTCTCAAGCCATTTTGTAAATACCACTGCCTCATTTTAAAGAAAAGAACTTCTGTTTTCTTTTCTTGGTTAGTGGATTCTGATAAGTTCCACCAGTTGGGTTCTATAAACAGAGGCCCTGATAATTTTATTAAGAGCACTGATTTAATATAATGATTCATGAAAAAAGCCTAGATTAGAACATTAAAATATTAAGTAAGTAGATAACACGCAATTCTACCAGGAGGTATAAGGATGGAATATCACAATTGCATCTCTTGGATCTATTATGAACATTAAAACCATCAGCCTGAGCACTTACTAGATTTTTAAACTATGTGACAGGTAGTTTTTTTAAAAAAATATTTTTACATAAATATGCCTTCCTGTGGCCACTCGTCTTTCCCCATTCACATTGCCCTTTCCCTTACCTTCCAATAAGCAGTTAAGACCTTCCTGTCTTAACTAATGTCAGGCCTTAAGAGATGTTTGTATTGACATTCTATTTGACTTTAAGCTAAAACTAGAAATTTTTAGGAGTCACTTGACTGGTGAAATCATTCTCACTCTTTTTTTATGACAATGTTTTTATTGCCACTAGCATGAAATGGGGACATTTTATTATATATCTGATAAAAGATTAATATCCAGAATATATAGGGAATTCTAAAATTCTCAACAATTACAATAAACACCCTGATTCAAAAGCAGCAAAGGACTTAAAAAGACACTTCTCCAAAGAAGTTGTACAAATGGCCAATAAGCTTGTGAAAAATGGTCAGACTCAGTAATCTTTAGGAAAATGCAAATGAAAACTACAATGACATCTCACCTCACATTTAGGATGGCTATTGTAAGTAAAAACAAAAACAAAAAATAACAAGTGTTGGTGAGGACGTGGAGAAACTGAAACCCTTCTGCACTGATGCTGAGAATGTAAAATGGCATGTCCACTATGGAAAACAGTATCATTGTCCCTCAAAAATTTTAAAGTAAAATTACTATATGATTCATCAATTCTACTTCTAAGTATATACTCCAAATAATTGAAAGCAGAGCCTTGAAATATCTTGAAATTCAATTGAAATATCTCAAAATGGAATTGAAAGCAGGATCTTGAAATATCTCTGGAAGAGATTTTGTGATAGGTTTGGCTCTGTGTCCCCACCCAAATCTCATGTTGAATTGTAATCCCCAGTGTTGCGGGAGGGAGCCGGTGGGAGATGATTAGATGATATGGAGCAGATTTCCTGCTTGCTGTTCTCCTGATGGTGAGTGAGCTGTTGCAAGATCTGGTTGTTTACACATGTGTAACACTTCCCCTTTGCTCTCTCACTTTCTCCCACTCCACCATTTGAAGAAGGTGCTTACTTCCCATTCTCTCTTTTGCCATGATTGAAAGTTTCCTGAAGACTCCCCAGTTATGCTTCCTGTACAACCTGTGGAACTGTGAATCAATTAAACCTCTTTTCTTCATATACTACCCAGTCTCATGTAGTTTTTTATAGCAGTGTGAGACTAAACCGATACAGAAAATTGGTACCAGAGAAGTGGGGCATTGCTATAAAGATATCTGAGAATGTGAAAGTGATTTGGGTCTGGGTAATGGGCAGAGGTTGGAAAAATTGGGGAGGTTAAGAAGAAGACAGAAAGATGAGGGAAGGTTTGGAACTTCCTAGAGACTTGAATGATTTTCACTAAAATGCTGATAGTAATATGGACAATGAAGTCCAGGCTGAGGTAGTCTCAGACAGAGATGAGAAACTTATTGGGAACTGGAACCAAGGTCACTCTTGCTATGTGTTAGGAAAGAGACTGGAAGCATTGTACCCCTGCTCAGGATCTTCGAAACTTTGAACTTGAGGGAGATGATTTAGGGTACCTGGTGGAAGAAATTTCTAAGCAGAAAATCATTCAAGAAGTGACCTGGCTGCTTCTAAAACCATATGCTCATTTGCATAAGCAAAGATAATGTTTTTAAGAGAAGCAGAGCATAAATGTTTAAAAATTTGTAGCCTGACTATGTGGCAGAAAAGAAAAAAACATTTTCTGAGGAGAAATTCAAGCTGGTTGCAGAAATTTGCATAAGTAAAGAGGAGCTGAATGTTAATAGCCAAGACAAAGACCCTCCAGGGCATTACAGAGACCTTCACAGCAGCCCTTCCCATCACACGCCTGGAGGCCTAGGAGGGAAAAATGGTTTTGTGAGCCAGGGCCAGGGCCCTGCTACTTTGTGCAGCTCAGGACATGGTGTCCTGCATCCCAGCCACTCCAGCTCCAGCCATGGCTAAAAGGGGCCAAGGTACAACTTGGGTCATTCCTTCAGTGGGTGCAAGCCCCAGGCCTTGGTGGCTTCCATGTGGTGTTGATCTCTCAGGTGCCCAGAAGGCAAGAGTTGAGGTTTGGGAGCCTCTGCCTAGATTTCAGAGGATGTATAGAAACACCTGGATGTTCAGGCAGAAGTCTGATGCAGGGGCTGAAGCCTCATGGAGAACTTCTACCAGGGCAATGCAGAGGGGAAATGTGGGGTTGTAGCCCCCACACAGTTCCAACTGAGGCACTGCCTAGTGTAGCTGTGAGAAGAGGGCCACCATCCTTCAGATCCGAGGATGGTAGATCCACCAACAGTTTGCACCGTGCACCTGGAAAAGCTACAGGCACTCAACATCAGCCTATGAAAGCAGCCTTGGGGGCTGTACCCTGCAGAGCCACAGGGGCAAAGCTGCCCAAGGCCTTGGGAGTCCACCCCTTGCTTGCATCAGTGTGGCTTGGATGTGAGACATAGAGTCAAAGGAGATTATTTTGGAGCTTTAAGGATTAATGACTTTCCTGCTGGGTTTTGGACTGGCATGGTACCTGTAGCCTCTTTGTTTTGGCCAATTTCTCCCTTGTGAAATGGGAGCATTTACCCATTGTTTGTACCCCCATTGTATCTTGGACACAACTAACTTGTTTTTGGTGTTACAGACTCATGGGCAGAAGGGACTTATCTTGTTTCAGATGAGATTTTGGACCTGGACTTTTGAGTTAATGCTGGAATACGTTAAGACTTTGGGGGACTATTGGAAAGGCATGATTGGTTTTGAAATGTGAGAAGGACCTGAGATTTGGGAGAGGCCAAGGGTAGGATGATATGGTTTGGCTCTGTGTTTCCAGTCAAATCTCACGTTGAATTGTAATCCCCGGTGTTGGGGGAGGAATCTGATGGGAGGTGACTAGATCATGAGGGTGGATTTCCCCCTTGCTGCTCTTGTGATAGTGAGTGAGTTATCATGAGATCTGGTTGTTTTAAAGTGTGTAGCTCTTCCCCTTTGCTCTGTCTCTTCCTCCCGCTCTGCATGTGAAGAAGGTGCTTGCTTCCCCTTCACTCTTCCACCATGATTATAAGTTTCCTGAGGCTTCTCCAACTATGCTTCCTGTGCAGCCTGCAGAACTATGAGTCAAATAAACCTCTTTGCTTTATAAATTACTCAGTTTCAGGTAGTTCTTGACAGCAGTGTGAGAACAAACATTATTCAAAATAGCTAAAAGATGGAAGCAACCCAAGTATCCATAGACTAGATGAAAGGGCATGCAAAATGTATGTAAAATAAGCCAGTCATTAAAAAGAAAAATACTGTGTGTTTCCACTTATATGAGGTACCGAGAGTAGACAAAGATTACAGAGATAGGAAGTAGAATGTGGTTGCCAGGGACTACATGGAGAGAGGAATGAAGAGTTATTGCAGTCTTATAAGAGGAAAGGAATCCTGGAGATGGATGGTGATGATGATTGCACAATATGAATGTACTTAATGCTACAGAACTGTACACTTAAAAATGGTTAAGATAGTAAATGTTATATGTATTTTACTAAATTTTTAAATTTTAAATTAGAAAAAATGAGGGATTTTATACTCTTTTTAAGCCACATTTTGTTCAATTTCTGTCAATGTTAATAGTAGTTTTTATTTTTCATTTGAACTGATTTATCCAGTAAATGTGTTTGATGGTTGCTTTTTATTATGTAACATTTCAGTAATAAATCTCTAGAGAAAATATTTCATTTTCATGATGCTTACATATGATGAGGTGATGATAAAATTATCATAGCTGCTCCTAGAATCTATTAACAATGTTTCATTGATAAGTGTGGGCAAACTAGATCTGGAGTCCTCTCATTAGCTATGATGACTAGTTAACAAGCAGACAAAGTCAGGCAAATAGCTTGCATGAGGAAGTGGCTGAAGGGTGGAGTGTGTATTTTGGTCAAAAGAATGTTTAGTGATGTTTTCTTTTCCATGTTGGTTATAATTCAGCCATCCCAGAAATCTAAATATATTCAAGTTCAGAAGCATTGTTGGCTTTGAAAACACTGATTATTTTTGTTCATATATCTAATAAACATTACATGGCCCTTCTTCTTGCCTATAGAAAAAAATCAAACTTTGCCAAAAAAGAGCCCTAACTGGAATTATTTATATGCACTCAATATCAGGAATAAAAGCTTTATTAGTTTCAGCTAGTAAAATAATTTTGTGTTTTGGGATTCATTTTTCAAAATGCTTTATTTTCTAAACACATTACCCAAAAATACTGCGGATGGGTTATTGAAATATCAATAATTATCATTGTATTTCTCTATTTTGGCTAAATGGAAGCAAAGACAATATGTAAAAACCTATAGTGGAGCTTGAGAATTTACCAATTCCTACAGTTCATGATGCTTTAATTTTAGGAATAGTGCTAAAAATACCTCTGCCACTTCATCGAAAATTTGCTCTCGGGTCGTATAGAATGTCTTTACGTGAGTTGATGCACACCCCTCAGTTGATAATTCCCTCCATGACTACCTGTAATCACTGATTTTCAGATAGTCACGTAATGCACAGACATCTCCACATTCCACAGAACAATTAGAAGAATCCTCAGGGGACATAGCTGAAGGGGAAAAATAATTCTTCATTTTAGATGACACATATGAAAGCATTGCCAATCCTGGTGTCATTATGCTTTAAGAGGAAAAAAAAGACACAGACAACTTTGTTGTTTTAAAAAGTGATAAAGATAATAGATGTTTATAAAATCAGACACATTAGAAATCAAAAGTAGAAAGTGCAAGTCCTCTTTGATCAATCCCATGCTCTAAAACTAATCACTTTAAGAGTTTGGCAAGGGCTGGGAGTGGTGGCTCAGGCTTGTAATCCCAGCACTTTGAGAGGCCGAGGTAGGCAGATCACCTGAGGTTGGGAGTTCGAGACCAGCCTGACCAACATGGAGAAACCCCATCTCTACTAAAAATACAAAATTAGCTGGGTGTGGTGGTGCATGCCTGTAAACCCAGCTACTCGGGAGGTTGAGGCGGAGAATAGCTTGAACCTGGGAGGCGGAGGTTGTGGTGAGCCAAGATCGCACCACTGCACTCCAGCCTGTGCAACAAGGTGAAACTCCATCTAAAAAAAAAAAAAAAAAAGTTTGGCTTATATATTTTTCTAGATATTTTATCTGGCTTCTGAAAAAAAGTGTATGTATTTATATAGCTTTTACAAAAATAGAATTAAAAACTCATACTTTTTTGTAACTTACTTTTTACTTACTTTTTATCTCTTCATAGTGATACAAAGAAACCTTCACAGATCTGTGTCATTCATTTTCATGTATGCATGATAATTCATTTTAATGAATGTCCTACAGTGTGTGTAACTCATTCCTCCTTGATGGATATTGAACAGCATGCTGGTTATTGTCTGCTTGCCTGCTTCACAGCTTATTCTTTGCTTTAACCTATAGTTCTTTATGCTCTAGGATGCTGAACCTTGGCCTCCGGTAGGGTTTAGCCAACAGAAAGCATGGTGGATTTGGGGTTTGGGGAAAGAGGTCATGATATTTCTTCCATTTCTTTCCTCACTGAGCTGCATTTTCTGGAAGTGACAGAGCTGTTCTAAATATAATTCCTTCACCATGCCTCCACTCTGGTTCTGTTAACATAGTTCCTTTCTTTGCCTAGAGGTGGTGATGGCTTCCAGCTGTTGCTAATCTGCATGACTTACTGTCTCTTACAAAGTCCTATAAACACTAAATGTTTAGGATCTCGCAATTTCTGTGGGTATAAATACTTTTGCAGTTTCTGATTTCAAGATACCAACTTAAGGTCACCAAATATAATGATGGGAAGAATTGTGCACCAGAACACCACCACCCTTATCCATGCTAACACCTCATAAATTAGTCACTTTATTAACTTGAACTGAGTTGATTGTTTCCTGTCAGAATTCTGACTGCTATAAATGATTTCCTTTTCTCCTTCCTTCCTTCCTTCCTTCCTTCCTTCCTTCCTTCCTTCCTTCCTCCTTCCCTCCATTCCTCCCTCCCTCCTCTGTCTCTCTTTCTTTCCTATTACAAGTAACAGTAAAGCACAAGTTTTCTTCTGTGTATGCCTTTGCATATATGAACAAGTATTGCTAGAGGTTAAATTCTGAGAACTGGGCTGAAGGTATGTCAATTCAATATTTTCATAAATATCACCTAATTGCTTAATAAAAATTTTTATCAATTTATAGGTCCCCAAAAAGTTCCAAAAATGCCTCATTCTGCATAACCTCATCAAGAACAGATATTTTTAAATTTTTTAAATTATTGTTAATAGATTAGTTAAAATGATACCGTATTTGTATTTACTTGTACAATATTATTTTTGTGACTGAAAAACATTGTATAATTTTGCATTTAATAAATTTTTGCTGTGTGTATGTGAATTGGGGAACACAATAGGCAGGTGTCTGAAATCTCTTGGAAATTTAATGAAGGGCCAGTGGCTGCTCCGCTGTCAGGAGTAAAGGAGAGACGGTGATTAGTTTGTTTAGGAAATGGCTGTATGAGTATTTCCCATTGCTGTGGTCTGAATTGGTATTCCCCCCAAATTAATATGTTGAAGCCCTAATTCCTAGTGTGGCTGGAGATAGGATCTGTAGGATGCAAGGTTAAATGAAGTCATAAGAGTGGGCCCTTAATCCAATAGGACTGTGGTCTTGTAAAGAAGAGAAATCTCTCTCTCTCTCTCTCTCCCTCCCTCCCTCTCCTTCTCTGTCATGTTGTCATGTGAGGACACAGAGAGAAACCAATCATCCAGCAAGGAAGACAAGTCCTCACTAGAACCCAACTGTGCTGACACCGGATCTCACACAGTCCCTGGAACTGTGAGAAAATAAATTTCACTTGAGTAAACCACCCAGTCTATGGTTTTTCTGTCAAGGAAGCCTGAGCTGACTAAGATATCCATGGACCAGAGGTGGGCAATTCACAGGAGAGAATCAGCATGGACATGTTTTAGATCCAGGCCAAAAGGACTACATGGAGGTTGTCTGCTAGGCTCTAAAGGGGTTGCAGAAGAAGGAAGTGACAACTCGGGGATAGGAAGTTCCCAGTAATGGGCGCTCTTGAAAGAATCCATCACAGTATCCAGAGAAGAGTCAGTTTCAAACATCTTTTATGTCTAGAAAAGCACAAAGATATCTTACGATGGTGGTAGTGATCCATGTTTTCATCTACAGATGGAGAACTTCACTCACCGAATATATTTTGCTGGGACAGTGGAAGACAAAATGAGCACTTTAATTCCATGGCATAGGTCCAAAGTGCTCAAATGAGTGACTCTCAAATGGGACTCCCTAGCCCAGAATTTTTTGTGAATTCCTCATCCATCATTTTGAAGCCTAGGCTTCCTACCTCTCTTCTCGTTGTTTAAGATATGTTTCAAAATGCAAACATTCAACATCAGAATTAACTTTCCCTATTCCCCTCCAACCAAGTTCCCATCAAAGCTCAAGAAAGAGAACTCTTTTCATGCTGTTGCTTATTTCATAAACTTGGGAGCCAGAGTCATCTTTGTGCTTTCTTCTCACTTACCTCCTCTCCACCCCCAAATAAGTTCTATGAATAAATACACTTCACACCACCCACTTCTCTTTATCATCCCCGAGTCCCAGCCACCTTTATCTTCTGTCTGGTCTATTGCATTAACATATTCACTGGTCTCCTGATGACAGTGTCAAAGATGACAAAGGAGTCATCTTTGGCTCCTTCAAATTTATAATCTTACATAGTGGCCAGAGTGATGACAAAATAACAATCTGGTCATGCCTCCTTCTTAAAGCCCTTCATTGTTTCTAAATTGATCTTGAGATAAAGACCCAAATCGTGAACATCATCTGTGAAGCCCTTAATATCTGACACTTGCCAACATCGCCAGCCCCACTTTCCCATTTTCCATCACTTACCACGCAATGGCCTTCAGTTTAAACTTCATTTCTTTCCTGATCCCCCAAACCAAACTACATTCCTCTTCTATGCACTCTACTAGTATTTTATTTCCCCTACTTTTATAACCATTTTGTAATTGTAATTAAATAAATATTTATGTAATTATTTGTTTATTTAATGTTAAGTAGTTATTTATTTAATTATTTCTTTAATATTTACTGTTAGTCTCTGTCTCTACACTATAAGCTCCATGAGGGCAGGGATGATACTTATCTGTTTTCCACTGTATCTCTAGCAGCCTCTTGCATACCTGGCACATAGAAAGGACTCAATAAATATTTGTCGCATAATTGACAAAGAAAATTCTGATACTGAAATCATATCAGAGGAGATTCCAGGAGTATATTCCTAAGCCATGGGCATAAAAGGTACTCAACTTCTGTGCCTTATGTGTTTCCTGAAAGAGCCAAATTAACATTGAGCCTATATGTCTATCCTAAGAGTTAGGACTCAGATATTAATAGGGTATACAACACAGAGATAGAATTATTTCCACCATTAACTCAATATAAGCAAAAGGATGTCCATCTTCACCTAAGACCCAGTGGAGATCTTGGGTCACTTCTGCTAAGAACAACAATGAGGGATGGGGTTGGGGGAAGGCAACATACAGATTTTAACATCATCAGTTTTTTTTTTTTTAAGTCTCTTAACTCTAATATATGAGGACATTAAAATTAACTTGCTTATTTCATGTGTGGCATCCAAAACATGGTGATTTAACTTTGTATAAAGAAAAAAAAACTTTTGCTTCAACTTTTCACTTTTCTAGAAGCTTATATTAGAACCACTCCAGTCCTTGCCCAAATATGGTGACATAACACTGTAGATTGAAGAAACTGGCTTGAATGTGTAGTTTGAAATCCAGACTGGATGTAACAAGACCCCAGTGAGTCAGTATGTGATTGCTCTAAAAGTTTGGATGAAGGCCAATCATTCATAGCTTGCCATTTCCAATGAGATTTCAAAACATGAATACTTTTAGAATCATTATTAAATAACAACAATCAAAATATCTAAAATAACAGTAGCAAATTCTAGTAAAAGATGTAAAATATATGCTCAGATTGCTTGAAACAGCCATTGTAATATCATTCACATCTACCGAGATTATTTCTAATAGCAAAACCCCATATTATAAGTTTGACAAGACAAGGACTTAAAAGAAAGTATTGACTGTTCAGTATAGGATATAGAGTAAAGAAACTTGTCAACACACTCAAAATTAGAATTTATATAGTCATCATTTATTTTTGGACTTTTTCTCGAATGCCAGGCCAATATTTATAGAACCTGAGCTGAGCCGAGTGGCAGCCAGCATCGTGTGGCATGTGGCTACCTTGGATGGTGTTTCCTGGATGATCTCCACCCTCCTCCATCCCTCCCAGCCAAAAGTATCCTTTATACCTGCACAGGGTCTGGAATTTTACCATTTGACATCTTTAAATTTCTTAGGATTAGAGCATCCTGACTTCCATGAAAATTCAGACATGGCTAGGAAAGGTAAGTAATAAAGACGTGTTATCATCACTGCCAAGTCCAGACCATTATCCATTATCAATATGTTAATTCATGCTTACCTCTTCAAATTACATTGTTGGTTATTTTAAAATAAGCATCTGTTTTAGCCTCCTTGAGGCTGTACAAACTGCAAAGGTCCTTGTAAAGTGATTTGTAGTTCGTAAAGTACTTTTGCACACACTGTCTCCTGATACAGAACACAGGAGTATTCTGAATGAAAGAAAGGACAGAGGCTTAGAAAAAGCTGGCAGCAGTGAGGAACTGAATATATTATAATGTCTGTTCTCACACTGCAAATAAATACATACCTAAGACTGGGTAATTTAGAAAGGAAAGAGGTTTAATGGACCCACCAGTTCCACCTGGCTGGGGAGGCCTCACAATCATGGTGGAAGGCAAAGGAGAAGCAAAGATATGTCTTACATGGAGGCTGGCAACAGAGGTTACACAGAGGAACTCCCATTTTTAAACCATCAGATCTTGTGTGACTTATTTTCTACCACAAGAACAGTATGGGGGAACCACCCCCATGATTCAATTATCTCTACCTGGCCCTGCCCTAGACACGTGGGGATTATTACAATTCAAAGTGAGATTTGGGTGGGGACATAGCCAAATCATATCACCGAACATGAGGACCTTGTGTGGCAGTTGGGTGGGACCAGAGAGTCAAGAAGAGAATAAGAAAGGAGTGCGGGTATAGAGGCCCTGAAGGGACCTTTGTTCACATGTAGTTTTTCCCAAGAATGGTCCTGATGTTGGGTTTGCATATGCTTATCGGTTTGACAGAAATAGAATTAAAGTGATTTTGAAGGGCTAGGGGAAAAATCTACCTTCAGAGCTCTGTCTAAATGATACCACTGGAACCAATGGGAAAAAAGTCAAAAGTTGAGTAACCAATTAAAAGGCCCATACCATATTTCTAAAGCCAAATAAAATAAAACAAAACCCATTCTTGTTTTTCATGTTTGAATCAATAAAAGTTGTGACTTGTTCTCACATCCAGTATATTCAGCTTTAATCAGAAAGACTTAGTACCAAACTGTAGTTTTCAAGGGTTTGTGTTACTTAACAGAGTGTACAAAAATTTCACCAAGATACACATTAGAGATTGGCCAGTTTAATCATTTCTCGGTTAGCGTATGCTCCCCTTAATGACTGGCAGTATTTTTACTTTCAATTATCCTTGTGCAAAATAAAAGTAATATATCTGCATTTTTTTTTCTAACAATGTTTTGGTCCAACACATCTATATTTTGCTCATGCAGCAATTTTCTAAATTAAAGTTGGCAACCCTCTTTAATTTCTGCTTATAAACTTCTATGTGATAGATCTGTAAAAAACCTTATACAATGATGTCATAGCGTCTGTCTGGTTGAATAACGTGTTGTCAGATGTGGTGCTGCTTTTTGACATTTCCTGCTGCATCTGGGCAGCTCCTTACAGTAGTAGATTTAAAGACATTCACATCATGAAGCTGGATGACACCAGGCCATTTTGGTAAACTCTAGAAAACTTTATTTGTGGTAAAATAATTTAGTTATTAACGTGATGAACAGGTTTATGCTACGCAACTGAAAAATATCATTAAGATCAAAGTAGTTAAAATTGTATTATTATATAAGCTCAACTTTATTAAACTTTTTAAACATTATAACATCAGCAATGTAGTCATTCACTTTACCTATTTTGATGGCACATATGATTTGCAGCCTATACTACAGCTTTTCTACTTAAAGATTTTTTTTTTTTTTACATGCAGATTTGAGTTAATCAGGATGGCTTACTGTTGTCATCAATCTGTCAAGTTTCTTCCCTTATTTTGTTGGTATTATCATTTTTCTTTTTTCCCTAATCTCTACTCCATTGTTCTTATCTTACTCCAAAGGCCCCTACTTTAGTGTGTTTGGTTTATAAATCCTTAAATGTTTTTGAAAAAAAAAATGCAGTATTGTTTTTATGATGCATTTTAAATTACACATATAGTATAACATCATAGAATGTGTTCAGTTTCTTACGTTTTGCACTCAACACAGTGTTTTTGAGATCTATGCATGTTGTTGTATGTAGCTGTCATTCATGGCTTTTGAGGCTGTGTAGTAGTCCATAGTATAGTAGTGCCATATTTAACCTAGCGATTGGCATATGGGTTGCCATATGCCAATGGATCTTCAGTATGGATCACTAGGTGGATGGGAGTGTCATTCTTTACACAGAAAGTCCAAAAGGAGGAGTAGGCATTATGGGAAAGAGAGTGGCTTGTTTTAGTGCCAAGTTTAAGTTGCCTATAGATCATCTCAGTGGGTGCACAGAGGAGGCATTTGGCTCTATGTGTGCACCTATAGGAAAATAGCCCAGCTCTCAAGAGACTGTTTATAGAGAACATGATTTAGAGCCATCAGCATACATTCTCACATAGATGAGATTACTGGAAGAAGGCATGGTGTGTGGAGATTCGAGGGCTGCTGACAGAGATCTAGACCACACCATCGTGTAAGGGAGGGTACAGCCAAGCACTTCTAAGTCATGTGAATTGTCTTGGTCGCTCATAGAAATGATGCTCTAGGCCAAGGGTCAGTAAACACTCCAATGTGAGCCAACTCTGGCCAGCTACTATTTTCTGTACTAATAAAAATAGTTTTTTTATTAGAACACAACCTCACTCGTCTGTTTAGTGGCTGCTTTTGTGCCACAATGGCAGAGTTATGTAGTATTAACAAAGATTGTATGATCTACAGAGCAGAAAATATTCACTATCTGCCTTTTCTACAGAAAATGCTCGCTGACCCCTGAACTAGACAATTAAATTAAGGTGTAAAACGAGTGACTTTGGGATTCTTAATATTTCATCTTTGTACCACAAACAGGTTGTATAACCATAAGCATATTCTATATGCTTGATAAGCACACATGTTGTAATTCTATAAAAATGCTTTGTGTTCCCTTATTTCTTTTGAATGTATCAGTTTCCTAATATAAATCCACAGGAGTCAGATTTGCTTTTCTGTGGAAAACATAACTTTGCTTCTGTTTGCCTGTTATTCTCTGCATGGTGTGATTAAGGTTGAAGAGCTTCTGTGTTTTGTATATTTCAGTTCCTCTGGGCATGATTACCCATGATTTTATGCAGTGTAAATGCATTAAGAAGGAAAGCTCTTTTTTATTATGTATTTTAAAAATGCATCTTAAAGGTGACAGAAGCCTCAGTAGAAGTGTTGGAAAGTAGATATGTCAACCTCAGATGAACAACTGTTGCTTTCTATTTCAGGTTTGAGAATCTATTCTCATATAAGCTGATTACTCTTTGCTTTCTTTTACCTTCTTCGGAAGGAAATTTTACACGATAGCACTCAGCTTTTGGAGACCCTCCTTTGAAGCTAATCTGCATCAGAAACAAGTTGCAAATATATGAGACTATAAAATTGTGTTTCTATGGACATGTTTTTATTTCTCTTCTTTTAATACTGACCTTTACTAAAAAAAAATCGTATGTTCAGCAAACCACCATCATCAAGATAAGACATCGTCAACTTTTGGCAATGTTGAATTCCAAGAAAAGAAACATTTTGTTTAGTCATTTTCTTTGCCTGGGTTAGTATATACATTTTTGTATGTGTTTAGTGGATTAAAAAGAGTATTTGATGCACAGGTGTTTATGTAACCAGACCCTCGACTGAATTCCCAAGCTTAATAAAGATGTTAAAATAGGATGCATACACACACACCCACACACACGTACACACACACACACACACACACACACACATATAAATATAAATATTCTGAACCCTGGCTACACATTGCAATCAATTAGGAGCTCTAAATGAGAAAAAAAATACTGATGCCTGGATTCCATCTCCAGACATTCGTAATTAGTTACTCTGGCATACCTTTCAGTCACTGGACTTTAAAAAAAAAAAAATAACTCCTCTAGGTGATTACAGTATGATGCCCAAATTGAGAACCACTGTTGTAAATAATTATTTAATGAAATCAATGGGAGGGGTAATAAGAGAAAGTTTAGAGACCATAATAGGAATATCAATCTATGTTACTGAAAAGAAGATAATAACATTATTTTGAATTGAAGGAGGGCAATTATCAGAGCTAGTTATAAAATATGGAATGTGTGGAGTCTTTGAGCTCAGCAAAGCACCTACATGTCATCAAAATCTTGCGTAGAAACCAAGGAAGTAGAGAGAAATAGCAGAACGTTTACATTTTGCAACCTTTAAGATCCAAAAGTGATTGGACTGTGAGACCCTCTAGATGGCTGGGGAGTGGGCCC
Organism: Macaca nemestrina; assembly: GCF_043159975.1. Classification (NCBI taxonomy): domain Eukaryota; kingdom Metazoa; phylum Chordata; class Mammalia; order Primates; family Cercopithecidae; genus Macaca; species Macaca nemestrina. Next base: position 113,575,860 of record NC_092135.1, read on the forward strand.
CACCCCTGATGCTACTTACAGAATGAGAAAATCCTAAAAGCAAATGAAGCAAATTGTTATTCAGGTGAGAGCAATACATGCAGTACTGTCCAGCACTGCCGTTCTTCAACTTTGGCAAACATCAGAATCACCTGGTGGTCTTGATTAAAACAAGCTGCTGAGCTTTACTCCAGAATTTCTGGTTCAGTAGGTCTAGAGTAGGACCTGAGATTTTATATTTCTAACAAGTTTCCAGGAGCTGCTGATGCCGCTAGTACAGGGCTCACATTTTGAGAATCTCTGGTCTAGCAAATTTCCACCAAGAATGAAGATTGGGCCAGAGAACAGGGTAAGAGTTTGTTTTTGTTTGTTTTTGGTTTTTTTTTGTGGGGGGGTAAAGTGATAGCATATACATTGTATTGCCTGTAGATGACAATATGATGAACTTGTTGATTCATTCTGGGTTTGTATACAGCAGTGAAGTGCTAGTTTGAGTCTGTTATCATCTCAACGTGTTAAGGTCGTGTTCTTACCTTTGAATAAGCATTTAGATATTTGTAAGGGCCTTTCCTTTTTCATACTGTAACACAAATTCTAAGTACTTTTCCTTTGTTGTATTAGAAAAGAAGTGACATTTGACCCAATCATTTCATTCTCTCTAAGCTGAATTAACAAACCACCTACAGGCATTTTCTTCGATTTAGATGACGACTACCAACTGGTACTTGGTAATTTAGCTCTGACAGCTATCTTCATACTTGTAAAGCTCTTTTTGCCAAGTTTGACACCTGATTGGGAGGCAGAGATGTGCTAATATAACTAAGACTCTGTCCACACTTTCAGAAAAGTGTTAGGTAAGACTGGCACTCATTCCGTGTATATACTTCTGGAAAAAAGGAGATTTTCTCATGCCAAGCATTTGTGGGGCTAGAAAAGTATGCAGTTCCATCAAGGCTGTGTCTCCTACAAAGAAAGCTCTTGTAAGAGTCCTCAGAATCATTTCCTCAAGGGAGACTTTTAGAAAATTCCAGTGGGCTTGACAGATATTGGTAAGACATAGTTTAAAACTATAAATTTTACAGAAGGTTATACTGTAATTTTTTTTAATGTGGAGATAAATAGTAACATTTAAGCCTTCTCTAAGTACAGTAGACATTTGGATGAATGTGGCTTTGAGGTTCTTTTTTTTGCCACTGCTTTTGAAATACATAACACAACATGTTACTCTAAGATAAAAAATTCATTAAAATGTAGAGTTCTCCTACGCAATTGGAATCAATTGCTTCCTTTAGGATTTGAGAAGGACAAAAATTATTTTAGCCTTTAAATGAGGGAAAGTATGATGGATGAAAACAACCTTTTCAAAAAAACAAAAACAAAAATAGACATGCTGCTGAAATATAGCAAAACAAGTAAATGGGAATGGAATCCTTCATTGAGTTTACTTTCTAAAAAGCCGTCCATGCTGGAAATTCACTGCTAGCAAGTGGGAACAAGGTGTTACTTGACTTGGTTTGGCTAATAACCAGCATTTTCGGGAGCACAAATTATAAGCAATATGGTTATTTTTTTAAAAAAACCCATCTTTCATAATTCAAATTCAATAAATGAAACACTTTCCCCCCTCCAGATGTCTAACAAAATGAGTCAACATTTTGCCTTTTACAGCTACCTGATTGTGAAGTGTCTAGTTCACAATCTGACAAAAATAAACAAATGCACCAAATTAGAAAAAGAAGCTAATAGACAAAATTAGTAGGCCATTTAAATGAATCTGATATGCCTGGAAAACAGGTGAGAATGGTCCTTCAGTCATGCTTGCAGCAATTCTGGGGAAAGTGTTCCAGCTGGGAACGCAATGATTAATTAGAGATGTGCTTTTCACATCAAACACACACACTCGGCACTGAACAATTTGTCCCAGGTGCTGCGTGAATGATGAGAAGAATTCCATGTCTTTCCCCAAAGACTGAGAATTCTAGAATCTCAAGCATAGCTTTTTGTTAGAACTCATGCTGTCTTAAAGTAGAATAGATGAATAGAAGTAATACGCTGTGAAACCAAGTCTACAACGCATTCAGCGTTGAGCAAAGTCTTGTCTTTCTCTGACAGCATTTGCCTTCGAATTGTGGGCACCAAATAACACTTGGGACTCTAAGTTGCAGATTTAAAATGTACACTTCCCTTGAAGCATAAATGCTATTAAATAAAAGAACTGGGTAGCAGTGGGTTTTCAAATTCAAGTGTGCTTAAGAGTCCCCTGGAGTATGTGTTAAAAGGGTAGATTGCTGGCCCACACTCCCTAAAGGCTCTGATTCAGAGCCCAAGACTGTTGTTTATCAAGCAACCCAAGTGATTCTGATTCTGATGGTGTAGGACTATTTGTGGAGGAAAGTTAAAAATTTCTGCCTTCATGCTCTTCCTTGAAAGAGACCCTGCCTACTTTGGAATGCAGACATTCATTTCATTCGTTCAACAATATTTATTGAGCACTTAAACCCATGCTAGGCCATAGGGATGCAATGGTGAACAGAACAGCCAACCACTAACAGCTTAGTCAGGCAGCTGATGGTCTTGTAGGGGATATAGACATTCATCCCTGCATCACACAAATAATTATGAAATTAAATCTTTGGTAAGTGTACATGGTAATATGAGAGTGGAGGAATCAATATGACAGCATGCATTTCATGAACTCTGCAAGGGTAAACAAAACTAGCTCTTAAATTTAAAATCTGCAGGGTTACATTACATGCCTTCCTCCTAGGCAAGCCCATTGCCAGTATGCTACTCATGCCCTGCTGTGTTGCACAGTGCTGGAAATGGTATCTGTGTTCTACACATCTGTGATGAGATAACATGTAAGGCTCTAAACCACGGACTGAAATCAGAAACATTTTCTTTAAAATGAATCACGCAATCAAATGAAAGAGCCCAGTGTTAGAGTCCGCAAGGCCTCCAGCAAAAGCTCACATTTTGATCTAGAGGCGCAATTTTCATGAAGATTACAAAAAGTGATTTAAGAATTAGAAGACTTTATAGGCTAGATACTGATGATCCAACAACTCATTCTTTAAACATTGTCTTGGCATCTCAGGTCCTGGCTAGGTGCTGGGAATGCAGTGGAAAGATTAGACTTAAATGTAAGCCTGGAAACTATGAAACTACCAGAAGAAAACACGGGGGAAACATTCTAGAACACTGGTCTGGGCAAAGATTTCTTGAGTAAGACCTCACAAAGCACAGGCAACTAAAGCAAACACTGGAAAATGGGATTCCATCAAGCTAAAAAGCTTCTACACAGCAAAGGAAATGATCAACAAAGCAAAGAGACAACCCACAGCATGGGAGAAAATATTTGCAAACTACCTGAATGACAAGATACTAATATTCAGAATGTTACAGGAAAGGTGTCCTGATTCAGACACCAAGAGAGGGTTCTTGGATCTCATGCAAGAAAGAATTCAGGGTGAGTCCACAGAATGAAGCAAAAGCAAGTTTATTAAGAAAGTAAAGTGGTGAAAGCACAGCTACACCATAGACAGAGTAGGGCATTCCTGAAAGTTAGAGGAGGAACGCGTCCACCCTAGGTATAATGCTTGTTTATATACAGGATAAAAAAAAGATTATGGGGAGATGTGTTCTGCTACAAGAGTTTGTGATAAAGGATTAATTTTTTAAATTACTATATTTTGCAAGAATCAATATTATTCTCTTTAAAGCAAAATTAGGAATGTCTTTGTTCTCAAGATATCAGGATGTTAGGACATTCCCAAGACTTGGTCCGTTTAGTAAACATTATCAATCTGTACCCTTAACCATAAACATCTAGAGGCCAGGAATACCTTTCTTTCTGGAAATGCAGCCCAGCAAATCCCAGCCTCATTGTCCCAGCCCCCACTCACAATGGAGTCGCTCTGCTTCAAACACCTCCGACAAGAATATATAAGGAGCTCAAACAACTCAATAGGAAAAACCCAAATAATCCAATTTAAAAATGGGCAAAATATCTAAATAGAGACTTCTCAAAAGAAGACATACAAATAGTCAACAGGTATATAAAATATACTCAATATCACTAATCATTAAAGAAATGCAAATCAAAACTACAATGAAATATCATCTCACTCCAGTTAAAATGACTGTTATCAAAAAGATAGGCAATAGTAGATGCTGGTGAGGCCTGAGGAGAAAGGGGAACCCTTATACACTCTTGGTGGAAATGTTAATTAGTACAGCCACTATAGAGAACTGTGTAGAGGTTCCTCAAAACACTGAAAACACAGCTATCATATGATCCAGCAATCCTACTGTTGGGCATGTATCCAAAAGAAAGGAAATCAGCATATTGAAGAGATATCTGCACTCCTGTGTTTATTGCAGCACTCTGCACAATAGCCAAGATTTGGAATTACCCTAAGTGTCCATCAACAGATGAATGCATAAAGAAAATTTTAGTACATATACACAATGGAATATTAGTCAGAAAAGAATGAACTCTTGTTCTTTGCGACGACATGAATGCAACTGGAGGACAGTGTGTTAAATGAAACAAGCCAGGCACACGAAAACAAATATCACACATCATCACTCATATGTGGGAACTAAAACAAAAATTGAACTCATGGAGATAGAGAGTAGAATGATGGTTACCAGAGGCTGGAAAGGATAGTGGGGAGAATGGGATAAAGAGGAGATGGTTAATGGATATACAAAAATGCAGCTAGAGAGAAGGAATAAGATCTACTGTGTGGCAGCACAATAGGGCAACTATAGTTAACAATAATTTGTTGTGCATTTCAAAATAACTAAAAGGGTAGAATTAGACTGTACCTAATGCAAAGGAATGGTACCTGCTTGAGGTGATGGATACGTCAATTACACTGATTTGATCATCATACACTGTGTGCTTGTATCAAAACATCACAAGTACCCCATAAATATGTACAACTATTATGTATCCATAATAATTAAAAATTTAAAATTTTTAAAAAGCAGAAGAGCAGGCAGCCTGCCCTCAGGGAGTTCACAGTCTAGTGCAGCCATAATCAGTGCGCCTACAACCAGTGACAGATGCTTTAATCAACACTGCCCATGTGCTGGGTACTATTAGGATTTGGGAAGCAGAAGATGAGTTAGCCTTAAGTGCTCAGTCTAGAGGACAGTGCCTCTCAATGTGTGAGGAAAAATCAGCAAAAGGACATGGACCTTGAAGCTAGAGAGACTTTGATTCAAATCCCAACTCTACTGCCTTATCAAAGTTGACCTTGAGAGCATCACTTAGCCTTTCTGAGAACCAGATCCTTCCTGTATGATACCAGGTCAATACTTGGCTTCAGAGGTGTTATACTGTAGTCCATATGTAGCAGTCCCTCTGTGCATCATCTGTTTTGACCAGGGTACCAACTCAACACATCTTCACATTCACTATGAAGACTCCACTCTGATCCTACCATTTTAGCAGGATGATTTCACTCAATATTTGTATGGAAAATAATAGGAGGTGCTTACATTTCATTCTCCACTGTATTTTGTTACTAAACCGCCCATATTTTCCCAAAATCTTCTTTCTCCTCTCTGTCCTTTGCCAGGTATGGTTTTGGAAATCTTTTTAGCTTTTTACCATAGTTCCTGATCTCTTCCTTTTAAATGCAGAATTATTTAACCTAGTCTGAACTCCTCCAAGCTTGCCCACCCACATCCTTCCAGTAGCATATTCTAGCATCCTTAGAAAATAAATATATAAATATAAATGTAAATATAAAGAGCAATAATTTTTTGTCCCAGAATGTTTAGAAATAATATACAGTCCACCTTTCGTGTATGTAGGTTCTATGTCTATGGATTCAACCAATCTTGGACTGAAAATATTCAGGAAAAAAAGGATGGTTGTATCTGTACTGAACATGTATAGACTTTTTTCTTTGTCATTATTCCCTAAGCAATACAGTATAACAAGTATACATAGCATTTATATCATATTAGGTATTTTAAGTAATCTAGAGATTATTTAAAGTGTATGAGAAGATGTGTGTAGGTTATATGCAAATACTTTGCCATTTTATATAAGGAAATTGAGCACCTATGGATTTTGGTATCCATGGGTATCCTAGAACAAATCCCCCATGGATACAGAGGATGCCTGTAGAGAAGAAACCAGAGCACAAAGGTGAAGTTGGATAAATGATCTGCAAACACCAACAGGACCTTGACTGATTGTGCCTCTTGGTTCTAATGTTCTATGATAACATTCATGTATTTAGGAAATTGTTTCCATTTGAACAGTTCAAAGCAATGTGTAACCTTTACTATTTATTATATAAAATAGGGAACAGAGATAATTGTTTTATGGATGAAAAGATTGTAGCACAGAAATATTCCAATGCTCAAACTCTAGTAATTAGCTAACTCCAAGAAGAATAGAACACTGGTTAGGCATCTGAGGAGGGTGTTGCATAGAGGATGATATACTTCTAAATGAAAAATGAAATGTGTGTTAATTTTAAGGTGTTTAATCAACATGATGTTAAATATGCAGATATTTGGCTTTCTGAATTCACAACTCAGATCTTTAATTTAAACAGTTATTTATTGAAATGATTTAATATTTTGAAGAGGCCAATTATCTTCTTTCCACCTGAAAAGTTAGCTTTTAATTGATTACTACACAGTATCTACTTAACATTCTGTTTATAAAAATTTTAGCGATATAGTCCTTATACCCTCAGTATATTCAGCACCAAATCCACTTTGGAAAAGTAATTATAACTGTGCTTTCTGTAAAAACTGTGAAGCAGGAGAGCTAATTTTTAAAATCCTCTTTTTGATTTGATCTGTTTGAGAGGTTCGAAATGCAAGTGCTTGGTGAAGCAAATGCAAAAACAGAAAAAGAAAGAAGTTGTTTAAGTTGAACCTTCAATCCTGTGACTGTTTTTAAAGGCCTTGATTAGCAGCAAATTCTAGGATCTTATTTAATAAAAACAAGTCCTCTTTGATTTGATTCCCCTCTGGGATAGACTTAAAAATAATAAATATGCAGTATGCGGTTTCTCTAATTTTATGAATCAAGGCCATTCCTAAATGTATTTTTCAAAATGTTGGTATTTTATTCAATATTGTTAGCCCCTGTCTCCCCATGGAACTTCCTTTGCAGTGACTGGCTTCATGAAGCCCGTATTTGAGAAGGTTGCTGTACCCTAGAACCCGTGGAGGTGCAGTGTGAGGTGACTGTACAAATAGACCCCTGGAGATAGTTGGTAGCTACTGACAAATGCTGTCCTTAATTTCTTTTATTTCCCTTGACTCTACCTTCCTCTGCCCAACTCTGTAACTGCTAGAACCCCAATAATGCCACCTCACATCATTTCTGAAACTTTAAAAATATGTCGTATATCATTGGGAAGGCCAGATGTAGAATATTAGAACATGATATATTATTTTAATCTATAAATTGACTGGTCACAGTGGCTCATGCCTGTAATCCCAGCACTTTGGGAGGCCATGACGGGTGGATCAGCTGGGGTCAGGAATTGGAGACCAGCCTGACCAACATGGTAAAACCTCGTCTCTATTAAAAATACAAAAATTAGGTGTGGTGGCGGGTGCCTGTAATCCTAGCTACTTGAGAGGATGAGGCAGGAGAATTGCTTGAACCCTGGGAGGTGGATGTTGCAGTGAGCTGAGATCATACCACTGCACTCCAGCCTGGGCAACAGAGTGAGAATCCATCTCAAAAAAAAAAAATCTGTAATTAATTTCAGCCCATGTGTAGTCTATATATAATTTCACATTAATACATAAGAAAATAATAAGATACTAATATGGTTCATTAAAGCTCAGATGTAGACTATCCAGTAGATTAATTATATCAGTTAAGTTTGTGTATGTATAGTGCTTACTGTGTACCAGGTAAGCCACGGTACCTGCTCTAATACCATATTCTAAACACTATTCATGTATTCATTTCATCAATCCTCACACCCACAAAAAAGAAGGTATTATCTCCATTTTACAGATGAGAAATCTGAACCACAGAGAAGTTAGATAAGCACATAAGTGGCAGGACTTCCTGCAGGTGGTCTGCCTATAAACAGCACTCTCTCAATCACCATAAGACATCACCTCTATGGTTACTTGGTAATTTTTAGGCAAATATAACTGGGGTTGCATAATGTTAAGAAAAATATCCAAAGGAATGGATTTTCATAGGTGAATCAGGTTCACTTTGCATTGTGTTTTTACTGTACTAAATATCTCTCCTTGTATTAAAACTTAGGCTTTTCATGGTAGATAAAGTCCATAGACTTAACTTCAAATCAGTGGGGTATAATCCATAGCCTTTTACAGATAGGTGATGAAGAGCAAAGCAAATGGCCTAAACTGAGTGTATCCCAGCAAGTGGCACTTATTCTCTGCTCAGCCTGCTAGCTCCAAGTGCAAGCCTGAACGTTGCCATATTTCATCAGTGGGAAAGTACGAAAGCCTTACTGGAGAGCTTTAGGGTGAGATATATTGTTATTAGCCATTTGAATTTCTTATTCTCAGAATATCTTTTTTGTGCCAAAGATTCACTTCCTGATAAATGACCCAAACAAATGTCTGCGTGGTTTTCATGAGAAATTTAGATTGACTCCCATACCAGGACTCAATGAAGTAAGTCTGCCCCAAATCCATGCCCACATTTAGATCTTCTGGAAGGTAGCTTCAAGATTCTAATGTTTCAGTATAGCATAGCTTGAATTAAAGCCAAATTCAGCTTTTGGTATGGCTATGAGGAAATAATGTGTATGTCAAACACAAGATTGAAACTAGCTGAGTTTTTAAGCAATAAACCATGAATTCATTAAGGTATTTGTATCTGGCAGCGACTGTGTGTTGTAGCGATCTGATGATTTTATGTTCAGTTCTCAGCTGCCTCTCCTGTACTTGGTTATTGGCTGAAACCAAAGGATAGAGAATCCAGAGGGTAATTGTTGGGTTAGGGCCATAGGGTTGGGAGGAACTGGGATAATGTTACAAATGAAAAAAAGAAGAAATAAAATTAGCTAGTATGAAAACCTAAAACTGAGGTGTATCATTTTTCATTTTTGCTTGAAAAATGTATTCAGAATTAAAGAATGTAAAGACGTGTCTTCAGGCAGAAAGCCTTGGCTTCCTCCCATGTGCTGTACTGGTTGATTAAAGATTGCCTCCCTTTGGATTATCGTATCACAGTAGGGTCACAGGACAGTCTATATTGGAAGAAAGAGTCTCAGGACAAAGCACTGCTCAGAAGCCCAGAGAAATATAGAAACACCAGGGAAACACACTGTGTTCAAGGGGTTTAAGTGCAGGCAATTAGTTAGGGACCAGATTATCCTTAGAAACTGAAGAAACAGGCAAACAAGCAGGAGAACAGATGCAATGCACTGTAGTCAAGGAAAGACCTTGATGATAGAGCCATGCGTGGTTTTCTTAGGGCTACCAGGGAAACACTGTGTGATCATCCTGCACAAGGGTTGGTGGGAGTGAGTGATGGAGAGTTAATGGGTAGCCAGAGAGGACATTGTACAGACTGGCTGCCCCTGACATGGGCAGAGCCTGGCAAAATAGCGGGACTCTATGTTTAATACCATATATACACAATACAATTATATTGTTGTGTTATTATAAATACATATATTATACTGTATATATTCTAATATTTAGAAAATATAACGAGGATAGTGTGTATATATTAATATTATTTATAATATATGTAATTGAGTTATTTTATAATATATGTAATTGAGCTATTTTATATATGTACGTAGAACAAGAACAGTGTGCTAGTAATTTGACAGCAAACACCTCCAGAAACAGAACCATCCAGACCAGAACATCACAGATCAAGAGGCAATATGATGTGGTGAGAAAAGCACTGAAGTGGGAGTTGTGAGTCCAAATTGCAGTCTTCATTGTGTTAACACTTATGACCTTGGGCAAGCTTCCCCTCCAGGGCCTTCAGCTTCCTTACCTGTAGAATTAAATAGGTTGGCTAGGGTGAGCTCTCAGGTCCCTTCTGGTTCCAAAGAGAGATGGGTCTCAGGGTCCTTGCATACGCACAAGAAGCGAAGAGGCCCTTCCCCTGCCGGGTGCTGAGTTTTCCTACCACGTGATACCAGGTTGTGCTTATGAGATACACAACAAAAATGACTACGTTTTAACCAAATGCTTCCAAAGTTTCTAAAATTGAAATGATCAGGAGTGTACATAGAAAAATTTTACATTTTCTTCTTTGGTCTTTATTCTGTAGAATGCAGCTGCCATTGATATATATTATCAAAGCAAAACCTTGTTCTTCCACCTTCATCTGTTCCTTCTTTATGGAGAATCTCTGCTGCCTTCTCAAACATCTATTATGTCTAAGAAAGGGATATGAGGGAGTGTGGAAGGAGTCAGAACTGCAGTCTGATTGTGGTTCTACTTATATTACCAGAATCAGCAGAGTGTGATCATTGGCACCCTGAAGTCCCTTGCAGTCAACCTGAATGATCGTGAAACAAGGGGCAAAAGCAGCACAGAACGTCAGATTAAAACAATGACACCACTGACTAGGTGAATCCAAAGATCTGCCCATGGGTGTCTATTGTTGGCTTAATTGTGTCCCCCTGACCCCTAAATACATATGTTGAAGTCTTAAGCCCTGGTACCTGAGGATGCGAACTTATTTGAAGAAAGGGTCTTTCAAGAGGTAATTGAGGTGAAACGAGGTCATATGAGTTGGCCATATTCCAGTATGACTGGTGTACTTACAAGAAGAGGGGATGAGGATACAAATACAGACTGGAAGGAGGCCATATGAGGACACAGCAAGTAGGCGGCCATCTGTAAGGCCAGGAGAGAGGCTTCAGAAAAAACCAACCTGCAACCACCTTGATCTCGATCTCAGACTTTCAGCCTCTGGAACTGTGAAAAAATAAATTTTTGTTGCTCAAACCACCTAGTCTGTGGCATTTCATAATGGCAGCCTGAGCTGAATAATACAAGTGTCCAAATTAATTCTCACCAATTCAAGTACAGTAATCCTTTCATGTCATTCTAGATCACCCCCAGCGCCTAGTTACACCCTCAATAAATGTTCCTTATAAAATATTTTTTTCTAGTCTGATGCCTTACGGAAGGAAATGTAAAACACCGGCATTTAACAGATTATATTTTAATTGCATTGTGCCGTTAGGAGACATGTGTTTCCTTTGAGTTCTGGAAAAGTTGTTGGAAAAAATACATAAATGAAGTTGATGTTCCTGTCACTTGTGTTGGTGGAGTATCACCTGGCTGATGTGTTACTGTTGAAAACATCTGGATAGAGTCATTTATTTTCTTTCGTGAGAAGTGTGTGGATTAGAAACAGACCTCCTCAATTTAGCAGCACAGCATCAGGGGCCTCACACTTGGGCTTTGTCCCACCAGCAGGGAGCCCAGTGCTGAGTGAGGATAATGCAATTGAATGAGGGACCATTTCCATGACCTGGGTGGGTTCCCAAATGGAGAGGACTAAGCAATCTTGGCAGCAGCTGTTAATTAGAGAAAAGATGGGAGGGCAAGCAGCTGTTCTACACTACTCAACGTTCACCCAGTGTCTTTCTAAGAACTTTAAAATCATGGAGATGGGATGTTCAGATTTCATTTCCTTTTTCTTTTTCTTTTTCTTTTCTTTTCTTTCTTTTTTTTTTTTTTTTTTTTTTTTTTGAGATGGAGTCTCGCTCTGTTGCCCAGGCTGGAGTTCTGTGGCACGATCTCGGCTCACTGCAAACTCCACCTCCCAGGTTCATGCCATTCTCCTGCCTCAGCCTCCCAAGTAGTTGGGACTACAGGCGCCACCACACCCAGCTAATTTTTTTGTATTTTCAATAGAGATGGGGTTTCACCGTGTTAGCCAGGATGGTCTCAATCTCCTGACCTCATGATCTGCCCGCGCTGGCCTCCCAAAGTGCTGGGACTACAGGTGTGAGCCACCACGCCTGGCCTCAAATTTCATTTCTAAGAATAGTATTGTGGCCAGGGCTTGAGGGCAAAGACTGGGTCTAATTTATCTACTTGTCTCATATCCACTCAGGGTCATGCGAGTATCTTGCATACAGCTAGTGCCCGTGTGTCTGTTGAGCTGAACCTAACCTAAAAGGGGCAAATTTCTCATTGCAATAGGTACTTCATGATAGATGAGTGTGTGTGTGTGTGTAAATGTATAAATGAGTATTCTAGTTACAATATTTTCTTCTTAGTGAAACAAGCATAGCCATTATTATTTTGCATCAGGAAAAAAAAAAAAAAAGCAGTAAAAAGTCTTCCAGAGCTCAGTCATGTGGTAAAGTGAAATCAGAATTCAGGAACGGTTGCACTGAGACCCTTATTACAAGAGCTCACCAGGAACCCCCTCCCTTCCAGAGAGGCTAAATGATGATGCATTTCTACTAACTGCATTCAAGTGTCTGCAGAATTAGGGCTACATCACTACTGCCCTAGAATATAAATGAATGTTCTTTCGCCAAAGGACACCAGAAACAGATGTTGTTCCTCCTTATTTAACCATAAAACACTTTTGTTGTTGTTATTGTTTTTTAAAAAGATCTGTAGGCATATTTCAAAGAAACTTTCATCCCCTTAGAGGCAAGGGAGTCAGTATTTATTATGCAGTACTATCTGCCATGAACCTTGCATGTGCTATCTCATTTAATTCTTCTTTTTTTTTTTGGAGACGGAGTCTTTCTCTGTTGCCCAGGCTGGAGCGCAGTGGCACAATCTTGGCTCACTGCAAGCTCTGCCTCCCAGGTTCAAGCAATTCTTCTGCCTCAGCTTCCCAAGTAGCTGGGACTACAGGTGTAAGTCCCACCATGCCTGGCTAATTTTGGTTTTGTATTTTTAGTAGAGACGGGGTTTCACTGTGTTAGCCAGGATGGTCTCGATCTCCTGATCTTGTGATCCGCCTGCCTCAGCCTCCCAAAGTGCTGGGATTACAGGTGTAAGCCACCATGCCCGGCCTCATTTAATTCTTGAAGTAACCCAGTGAGGAAGAAACTAGCAAGCCTAATTTAAAGATGAGGCAACAGAGGCTCAGGAGGGTTACCAAGCTTCCCCAAGGCCACTGCGTGAGTACGTGGCCAAATTCCAAACTGGATCAACAATTCTGCGTAGGCCTTGCTCTTTCTACCTCATTCACTGCTTCCCAAATGCTCTGTCTTAGTCTGTGCGGGGTACTCTAATAAAATACCACAAATTGAGTGGCTTATAAACTACAGAAATTTATTTCTCACAGTTTGGAGGCTGGGAAGTCCAAGAACGAGGCAGATTTGGAGTCCGGTGAGGAGCTACTGCCTGGTTCACAGAAGGGCGTCTTCTCACTGTAGGGAAGGGGCAAATGAGCTCCCTGGGGTCTCTTTATAAAAGAGCACAAATCTCATTCATGACGGCTCCACCCTTAAGACCTTAATCGCATCTCATAAGTCCCACCTCCAAATACTAGCACATTGGGATTAGGTCCCAAAGTAAAAATTTTGGAGGTCTATGGACATTCAGTCTATAGCAGCCCTAGGACTGATTGTTAGAATCTAAGCATACTCTCTATAAATTTCATTGTTTTTCTGTTTGTTTGTTAACACCTCACTAAAAATTGGCTAGAGAGATTTTCATCAAATTTGAAGAGAAGGTATGGAATGATCTGACTTTAAAAGATGGACTATGAGGCACATAGGAACCGCACATTGGAGGACGCCGAGGAGCAGCAGGGGAGTAATACCTTAAGGCAAGTGGGAGAAACAAGTCCTTTTAAGGACGAGAAAAGTGACATCCAACATGAAAGTCATTCAGCGGTAACTAGGGAAGGGATGCTGGTCAAGGCCCACTGAGATGGATGCTGCATTAGTTTGCTAGGGCTGCCATAACAAAACACCATGGATCAGGTGGCTTAAACAACAGGCATTTATTTTTTCCCAATTCCAGAGGCTGAAAGTTCAAGATCAAGGTGTGCAGGGTTGTTTCTTCTGAGGCCTTTCTCCTTAGTCTTGGGCTGTCCTTTGCTGTATCCTTACATGGTGTTTCCTCTGTGCATGTACATGTCTCTGCCCTAATTTCCTTTTTTGTAAGAGCACCATCATTTTAGAGTAGGGCCATAGGACCTCATTTTACCTGAACTACCTCTTTAAAGGCTCTATCTTCAAATGCAGTCACATTCTGAGATACTAGATGTTAGGACTTCAGAATATGGATTTTAGGGAATACAAATTTACAGTTTAACTCACAAAAGATGCCCAAAGGATATTTGAGCACAAAAAAAGAAAAGGAGGCACTCAAACCTTCCTCAAGAGTATCTAAAATGAAGTTTATGGTACACCCATGGGATAACATGTTAGGAGCCCGTTATAAGAAACATTTGGCTGCCAATTGGGAGGGACGCACCATATATTTAAGATGTCATGAACAAAGAACATAAACAATGTTTCCAATTATGAGACCTGAATGAAATTATGTTAAGGAATGTCATAGCAGTTCACTGTCTGAAGTTTGATGCAGTTATCGAGCTAAAATGGGAAGGCAGAGCTAAGGTATATGCTATTCAAGGGGAAAGTCCTGTGGGAGCCACGTTTTGAGCCTCAGTGCTCCAAAATCTTCATTAATGAAATGATATCTGGGGCTCAGGTGTTATTTAAAATACACCTTTAGGGTTTACATCAGGGATTTCAATGGAGCGTGATAAAGGGAATCTATATATATCCCCTGGATACCAATGATTTCCTTCAATACCTTTTTACTTTCAAATCCCTAAAGTATCTTATCAGTGTCTGTTTCACCAGGAGTAAATTACAAAGCCGGCATCCCAAATTCCAGGTGTTGATTTCTGACTGATGTGTCTCTTGCACAGAGAATAACATAGAAAGATCCAGAGTAACAAGGAGTGGAAGTTTGTTCATATGTGCCTCCATGTAATTAAAAACACAAAAGAGATATTTAGAGAAATTGATATGGTTTGGCTGTGTTCCTACCCAAATCTCATCTTGAATTGTAGTTCCCATAATACCCACCTACTGTGGGAGGGACCAGGTGGAGATAATTGAATCATGGGGGCGGTTTCCCTCATCCTGTTCTTGTGATAGTGAGTTCGTTCTCATGAGATCTGAGACCTGATGGTTTTGTAAGGGGCTTCCCTCTTTGCTGGACACTCATTCTTCTCTTGCATGCTGCCATGTAAGACATGCCTTTGCTCCTCCTTTGCCTTCCTCAATGTTTGTGAGGATCCCCAGCCATGTGGAAGTGTTAGTCCATTAAACCTCTTTTTCTTTATAAACTGCCCAATCTCAGTTATGTCTTTATTGGCAGCATGAGAATGAACTAATACAGAAACTTTATTACAAATTTGAAAAAAATTGGTCTTATGTTGATGCTATCCAATAAAAACCTAATGTATATAACTTCAAATTTTTTAATAGTCACATTGGAAAACAGTAAAAAGAAAAAGGTTAACTAAGCATATTTTGTATAATGCAATATATCTAAAATATTATTTCAATATGTAATCATATAAAAATTTATAATAAGGTATCTTATGTTCTTTTTTTTCTGTGCTATGTCTCCAAATCCCTGTGCATATTTTATGTTTACAGTACATCTCAACTGTCATTAGATATATTTGACCCTTATTTAGATTTCATAAAATGAATAGATGGAAAAGTAGGTTCACACGTACACATTGTTCCAAACTTAAAAGTGTTTAATAACTGAATCAAGTATTCATTTAAAAATTTTTAAATTAAATTAAATTTTTAAAATGTAGTTACTCAGACTAGACATATTTTGAGTAAACATTTGTGGCTACAGAGTTTGACAGTGCAGTTTCAAATATTATTGAGTGAACACAGAGAAATAAATACATCTAAAGAAAATGATTAAGTTCAACAGTGTTTTCTCTAGTTCCTATTACATGTTAAGGAGGCAATTACTTTTCCTGATCCAAACAGATTGCAGATAAAAAGGCAGGGTGACATAGTAGAATTCACACAGTACTAGTATGAAAGGGGGCCTGATGACAGTCCTGTCATTTTCCCTGCCCATCAGGGTGATCTTGAACAAGTCACCTCACCTCTCATGCCCTCAGCTTCTTCATCTGTCAAAAGAGGGTTGGTCTAAAATCTCTTCCAGTTCTCACTTTTTATAATCTAAATTCACAGTGGAATTGAAGTCAATTTGTGTGAAAGCAGATTATGTTATGAGAAAAACATCTTGTTTACACTATAGAGAAATCTGTTTTTCTCTTATTCACTGCACTCCCCACACACACGATAATTTCAGGGTACTAAACTAAAATTTGTGAAAATATCAAAAGTTAGGCACCTGAAGACCAAATTATCTGGAAATTTTCATGTGCCAAGTCAGTAAGGGATCAATCATGTGAGAGATGTCTCCTTCCAGGGAATCAAACTGACCCCTCGCCCCAGCGCCCTCCTGTGTCCCCTTTTGTCAGAACCAACAAGAAACCCATGATTAGACATGTCCTGAGTCAGGTGAGGCTTCGCAAGTTTTGAGATTCATTGCTCACAAGTTGATTAATGATGCTTTTTAATCTCATGCTTTATTTGGCTGATAGCAGGTTTTATACCGAGGTACTGGTTAACACAATAAGTGACAATTTATTATTTGCTTTTATGTCCTTGAGTATTATTTAGTTTGTTGACATTTTTAAAAATCTATATTTTTCAGACTAAAATAACAATATTGTATGTATTTGTTTAAAATTTTTGAGAAATGGAGGATCATACAATAGACAAAATCTGTCATAATCTTTTTACATAAACATTTTTACCATATTCAGGTATTTCTCCCTGGCCGCCTTTTACAGATTTGTTAAGTTTTTATATTGATTTTTTACAAAACTGGGATCATGTATATATACGATGGCTTTTCGGATATGTCAACTTGGCTAGGCTACAGGCTTCACTTATGCAAACACTACCTGGTATTTCTGGGAAGGGATTTTGCAAATGTAAATGAAAGTCTCTAATTAATTTTAAGTATGAGAGATTACCCTGGATTATCTGGGTGGCCTGACTTAATCAATTAGAAAGCTTTAAAAGTAGGGCTGAGGCTTCCAAAAAAAATACTGAGAGGGCTTTGTAACTGTCCTTTCCTGAGAGCTTGTCCTGTGGATTTCAGACTTATAATCATGTAACCCATTTCCCTAAGATAAATTTCTTGGTATATATATTAGATCTGCTTCTCTGGTTGAAACTTGAGATACAATATACAATTTTATAATGCATTAACTGAACATGTTTTGAGTATTTTCTCATATCCCTAATTTTCTGAGACTTTTCATATCTGCATAAGCATGCATAACATTTTAAGGAGGAAACTATGTTCTTATTATTTTGCATTTAAGTGACTTACAACTTTTATTGCAGATAACATTGAACCGCAGATACTTGTACACAAATCTTTGTGTCCACAAGAGATTCTTAGATGAAAGAACCTGAGACCCCTTAGCCAAATTCATCTTCAGAAAGGGTGCATCAATTTACATTAGCATTTATATACAGGCTATCACTTAGTACTGTCGATAGTATTAAACATTATTATAATTTTTTAAACTTGTATCTCTTTCAGGCAAAAAGGTTACTGTTTTATTTTCCACTATGTGTATGTGTATATGTATATATATGTGTATATTATATATATGAAATATATATATACGCACACACATACATACAAACAAACATGTATACATGCAACTGTTCTTTCTAAAATTGGGGGTGGGAATTTTCACAATGGTTGTATCAGTCAGGGTTTCACATAGAAATGGAAATCATATTTGTGTGTGTGTCTGTCTGTCTGTGCGTGTGTGGAGAGAGAGAGATTTGTTGCAAATAATTGACTTACACAACTGTGAAGACTGGCCAAGCAAGTCCAAAATCCATAGAGCAGACTGTCAGGAAGGGCAAAAGGTACTTTGTGGCATGAGTTGAGGCTGAAGTCCACAGGTGAAATTTCTTTTTCTTCAGGGAAGCAAGCCTCAGCTCTGCTCTTAAATCTTTTCAATTACCTATTGGGTGCAACATCCACTGTTCAAGTGATGAGTACACTAGAAGCCCTAATCTCACCATTATGCAATATATCTATGTAACAAACATGCACATGTATACCCTGAATCTATAAAAATTTTAAAAATTAAAACTTTTCAAGTGATTGAATCAGGTTCAGATTGATATAGAGGGTAATCTCTTAAAGCCAACTGATTATGCATGTTAACCACATCTACAAAATACCTTTACTGCAACACCTAGGTTAATGTTGGATCGAATAATCAAATTGGTTGAATTAATTGAACTTGGCCTAGCCAAGTTAACACATGAAACTAACCATCAGAATGGATAATGTAAAAGAAATGTTCTACTGTTCATGCAACATGCTACATTCTTCATGGTTGTTTTCAAATTGATTTCCAGTTATCGTAAAACTTTATTCTTCCAAATCTCATGACCCAAAATAAATGAGCTCAGTAGATTAAGTATGAAAATGTTGTTGATGCCTTGCAGCAAAATTTTACTTGCAGCCTTCATTCCACCAAATGGAAGGAACATCTACTTTGTAGAACACACTATTCTGAGTAAGCTCTGCAGAGGATAGCAAGATGAATCTGCCATAAAGAAGATGCATGGGTTGTTATAACACAGGAAAGATTGTGAAAGCACCGTTGGTGAGACACACAAAGTGCACTGGATGTTCCAAAGGAGAGTGGGTATTTTTGACTGCAGGATGAAGTCAGGTTTCAAGAAAAAGGGGACATTTGGAAAATGAGGGCATTAAAGATATTTGAAGTTGGGCATTTCATATGGAGGACACATTAGTAAAACACAAAGCTAGAAACTTGTAAGCACTGGTGGGAATGCAAGGTGTTGGCACAGAAATAGTGAGAAAAAGAAAAGGTATAACCAGGCCAGATATCAATGTTTTAGACAGTGCTAAGCTGAAAGATGTGGGCTTTCTTCTACAATCCAGGGGAATTATTGAAATAATTTTGGGCAAGGGAGAGCATCGATCAAAGTCACATGTCAGGACAATGACTTTGGCAGCAGTGTTCATGGGCCATGGATTGAGGCAGAGTTAGCCTGGAGGCAAGGAGATATGGCAGAGGCTTTTGCAATATTTCAAGAAGGAAGCAATGAAATCCTGAGGCTTGGTAGTGGTAATAGAGAGAGGAGCACATTTGAGAGAGACTTTGGAGAAAGAGTAGGCAACCTTTGGCCAGTAAAGAAATTTGAGAGACAAAGGAGAAGCAGAAGTGAACTACACTGCCAAGGTTCAAAGCCTGGCAACTGAGGAGATGATGATGGCATTATTAGCCACAACTGAGTGTTTGGCTTCTTCCCTTGGAATATGACCTTAGATCCCTGAATAGGTCTTGGAATGTGACGGCAGGTCCATGGTCAGCTCTAGAGTTTCTGAGATCTTCAAGGCATATTCCAAAGTTCGAGAATTCTGATAGAGTATGGAGGGATTCCTGTCTCTTGGCTTTCCCTAGAAGTGAAGCTCTGTTGAAGTCCAGGATCTTTGCTGGACAAGATCTCCCATGGGATTTAGGAAGATTATTGTCTCTAGAATGGTGGTTCTTCATTTGATATGCAGGTCTCACTCTTGGAGATTCTGATTCAGTAGGTCTGCGGTAGAGGCTGTGCATTGAATGCACCATCAACGTGGAAAAATACTGCCCTAGAACCATCATCCTAGTTACATACTGAAGTGTAAACCTTATTCCAAAATAGGAGGCCAGAATAGGTTTCCTGGGTCTAGCCCATAGAAGGACCCTACCTTGCCATAGCTTTGGAAAATCATCCAAATCTCTATGGAATTACAGTAGAGTGGACTGAGGTCAGGGAGTATTTACTTTGGGGTTTGTATGACACTTAACTGGATAATGCAGACTTGTAGTTGGAGTTCACATTCTTTTTTTCGAGATGGGGGTTTCTGTTGCCCAGGCTGGTCTCGAACTCAAGTGGTCCTCCTGCCTCAGCCACCCAAGAAGCTGGAACGTAAGCATGCATCACCACACTCAGCTCTGAGTTCATATTCTTAATCTTTGTATTGTTGAGATTTGATATACCTTTTAATGTTATTTAATATATTTTTTTCCTGAATGACAGATTTCCTGGACTAGGGAGTGGTTTATTTAAGTTTAATAGGAGATTATTTTTCACCATCTAATAGGCTATAAACTAGACACAAAAGTATAGTGGTAGGGTTCACATAAAAGATTAAGACTCTTAGAATTCAGAGATATAGATAAAATCTGATTAACTAAACATGTCAGCCATATCTAAGTGCCTGTTTTTTGGAGCATCATAGCTTCTTAGAGGAATGAAAGGTGTATCTTGTATTGTAAATTAGCGTAATCTCTTTGAACCCAGTGGAAGCTAAAATAGGATTGCTCCTGCTCTAGAACAGGGTATTTAACATCAGCACTTTGCGAATGGATAATTATATGTTATGGCATATATCTATGCATTGTGGTATATTTAGCAACATCCATGGCTTTTACCCACGAGAAGCTGGTAGCACACCTGCACTCCAGTTGCAAAAATAAAAATTGTCTCCAGACATTGTGAAATGTCTCTTGAAGGGGAAATTCACCCTCAACTGAGAACCACGGCTCTGGACTATGCCTTTTCAGGCTGCACTAATCCGTTTGGTTTACCTCGAGGCCACTCCACTAAGGAAAGAGATAGCTCATCAGCTATATATTGTATGCTATTTTATAAATTGTATTTTATTAAAAAGTTGAATATCAAGGCTTCCAACTGTCTGTGAACAGATTAGTAGAAGACTAATGGGCAGGCTTTGGGCTATGCGAACACTCAGAAATTGTATGTAATACAGTGAACCGAGATCGCGTCACTGCACGCCAGCCTCAGTGATGAAAGAAATCGTAGGCAACATTGAGCATGTATGCAACATTGAGCATATATGCAAATATATATCACCCCCACCCCTACCCCCATGCAAATAATTGACAGTTTTATCAGATTCTCATGGGATTTTCACACCCACACAAGATCTAGGACCTCTGCTTTGTTGAATAAAAAAATCTAGGAATGTCTCAGAAGAAAAAGAGAAAGGCAGAACTTAGGAGAGGTGAAGTGCCAAATTTATAATGATATTTGCTTCTAAAAAACAGGCTTCCAGCTTCATCTATGTCCCTGCAAAGGTCATTTTCAGCAAACTAACACAAGAACAGAAAACCAAATACCGTATGTTCTCACTCATAAGTAGGAGTTGAACAATGAGAACACATGGACACGGGGCGGGGGGCATCACACACCAGGGCCTATCAGGCAGTTAGGGGCTAGAGGAGGGATAGCATTTGGAGAAATACCTAATGTAGATGACGGGTTGATGGTGCAGCAAACCACCATGGCACATGTATAACTATGTAACAAACCTGCACATTCTGTACATGTACCCCATAATATATAATAATAATAATAATTTAAAAACAGACTTCATGTGCTTTAAACATTATTTTGATGGTTAGTAGACATGAAAGAAGTAGTCCTGGTTAAATGACACCTCATGTGTAAATTCTTATTTTCATCTTTGTACAGAGTGATAGTCTTCTTATAAGACTCAGAATATATTAATACAATTTAACCAATATTTTGTGTAAGATACTGTGCTGGGTGTTGAAGCGTCTTAGCCAGGTGTCTCTATGATCGAGCAGCTTTTTCATTTTCATGAAAAGATAGTGAATTGGTTATTTGCCTGTTTATCCTCATATTCACTTCCCACCTTGTCCCCGCTCTTCTCTGTAATGCAGGGAGCTACATTTCCTGGGCTCTCTTGTCTACTGGTTTTCAGATAGATTTGGCTACCAGGTTGAATGCTTCCAGGTGGAATGGAAAGCATTGGAGACCTGGAGGAGCAGAAAAAACCTGGGTGCGATTGGGTGGCAATTTTAGCTGCAGCTGCATCTCCTCTGTTGCTATAGCTCATGATAGACAGTGACTTTCTGGATTCTGGCAATGCCACTTTCTTTCATTGTCCCACCAGCACCAAGTATAAGAACAGCTTTCTACTATTGCTAATCTCTTATTTGTCTCATAAACCTATTTGTTTTGTCATCTCTTTCATCACATAAATAACATTTCCTCTATTACATTTCTCTCTATTTGAAGTACCTAGAGAGATTTGGTTTTCCTTAGCAAATACTGAATTATATCACAGGACAGAAAAAGCACATAAATAATTTCATAAAAGGCAAGTTAAAGGAGGCTCAATGAAAGACAAAGGTCCTTGGGCTTTTAAGGG
Organism: Macaca nemestrina; assembly: GCF_043159975.1. Lineage (NCBI taxonomy): Eukaryota > Metazoa > Chordata > Mammalia > Primates > Cercopithecidae > Macaca > Macaca nemestrina. The sequence continues at coordinate 113,598,144 of NC_092135.1, forward strand.
AGGAGTGAGTATATCTAGATTTGGTGAGAAGCTTGTTGGAAATGCTTCCTGAAAGAGCTAGTCTTTGAGATGGTCCTAAAAGGGTGGATACCATACTGACAGCTAGAGCTGGGGAGTATGGGCAAGGAGATGAAAAGCACAATTCCATGCCGAGGGAACAAAATAAGAAAAGATCTGGCCAGCCACGGTGGCTCACGCCTGTAATTCCAGCACTTTGGGAGGCCAAGGTGGGTGGATCACAAAGTCAGGAGTTCAAGACCAGTCTGGCCAAGATGGTGAAAGCCCGTCTCTACCAAAAATACAAAAATTAGCCAGGCGCGGTGCCAGGCACCTGTAATCCCAGCTACTTGAGAGGCTGAGGCAGGAGAATCGCTTGAATCCTGGAGAAGGAGGTTGCAGTGAGCCAAAATCGCTCCACTGCACCCCAGCCTGGGGGTCAGAGTGAGACTCCATCTCAAAAAGAAAAAAAAAGGAAAAGATCTGCAAACAGAAAACCAAAATTATTTTGTGAAGAAGAAGTCAGGAATGATATAGATAGGCTAGAGTGAAAGAAACATATAGTGAGGCTGTCCTGCAGAGAACTGGAATACCAGGATAAAGAGAAAGTACTTAGTTTAGTAAGCCCTAGATGTTGAATAAAAGGTAATGTATTTGGGTAAAAATTTTGTCAATATTTTTAGTCAGTGTTTGTTTTAAAAATTTTCAATGACTATTTATTGAGTGGCTAGATTCTGGAATATACAGTAGAAAAAACAGCTAAAAATCTCTCACAGGTCTGGTATTTTAATGGGCTTGTTTAATATCTATGAATAATTTTGACCGTCTATAGCTTTGACTTAAACATAGGGTAGGAATGGCATTGGGTGAAGGCTGACAGCCAGGCAGGAAAGGAAGGAGCTGGCCGTGGAGCATTTACCATAGGCTTATCCCTCTTTTTGAAACCCACTCTGAAGTAATTACTAGCCCAAACTAGACCACTTTGTCTTAAATTACAGAGGTTGCCTCCTGTAACATTCAAAGCCTGTTGTGAAAGAAAGGTTCTGACAGGAGTCAGATCAAAGGCAAGACTGAAATAAAACAAAAACTTGTTCAATCAAAATAAATGCAGCTTTCTTTAATCAAAAATGTTGGTTGTAATTTCTGTCAAGATAGCAAGTTCCTCTTCTTTTGCTAGGGTGGTTAACAACAGTGTCAGCTTCAGCTCAACCCAAAAAACAGGCAAAGTTTTTCCTAACACCCCAACTTTCAAGAGGCATGACTTTGCTTGCAGGTTGGTATTTGTCTCCTTGCAGTCTTCAATGACCGCAAGCTCTAATTTATCTCAGAAAAAAAATTAGACCTTCCTATATATGTCTTGGAATGAAATTTTATGCATCTAGCCTAAGCCATGAGTGCTTTTGTTGTTTGTTTGTTTGTTTTGTTTTTTGAGATGGAGTCTCGCTCTGTCGCCCAGGGTGGAATGCAGTGATATGATGTTGCCTCACTGCTACTTCCACCTCCCAGGTTCAAGCAATTCTCTGCCTCAGCCTCCCGAGTAGCTGGGACTACAGGCATGCGCCACCATGCCCGGCTAATTTTTTGTATTTTTAGTAGAGATGGGGTTTCACCATCTTGGCCAGGCTGGTCTTGAACTCCTGACCTCATGATCCTCCCGCCTCAGCCTCCCAAAGTGCTGGGATTACAGGTGTGAGCCACCGTACCCGGCCATCATTTTATTGAAACTCCTGCAATGGCTGCCTCACTAAATTTTCCATTTCTAATCAACTTCATTCTCCTCCAGTATTTTCCCCTGCTATGTGATCTTTACATAGGTACATATTTACACACACATATGTATTGTGTATATATGTATGTATGTGTGTGTACATATGTGTGTGTGTGTATATGTGTGTGTATATATACAATAATGTAATATCCCATTCTCCCTTTAATCTCTTCCATAGTTTCCCAGAGCATTTTTCTCTGTTTCCAGCATCATCCTGTAACCAACCCTCTTGATCTTTCAACCCTTTTTCTTGACTAACTTGGATCTCAGCTCCTACTTAAGAGTTCTGTCTTCAGAGAAGTCCTTAGGGATAGTTACTTTCCCCAACCCTTTGCTAGGTTAGGTCTCCTAGCCCATTGTTCTTTCCTATTGTCCCTATATGTCTTCATCACTACACAAAACACACTAACAGTTCATTGGTTATTATGTATTGTCCCCCATTCGACCTTAGACTCTGTGACAGCTATGATTGCATTTGTTTGACTACATCTATATTTCAAATGCTTAGCAGAGTTCATGGCACATGATACATTCCCAACAAATGTGTTTAATTAATAATTACTAGTTGTTCATGAAAAATTGAGTTTTGTTTTTGGAATGGTGCTATGGGCTTCTTCCCCATATCTTGGAGATTTCATACATTAAGAGGTCTCCTAGCAAGTTATAAAACGAGTTCAGGGAATAAAGATGAGAGCTGCAAACCATTAGCTGAGAATCTGGTGTCTCTGTGCATTTTTTGAAGCTGATTTAGTATTCCAAGTTTTCCAAGAAGATCATGCACTACTTTGAAAAGTGAATGTGTTTCAAATTGTAAATAGATTATGTCCTTTAAATTAAAGACTAACGGGTTTTTCTGTATTTTTTTTTCTTTAAATGGCTGCATACAGGCCAAATGAAAGATATTGTTTGATTATCAAGCTGTAATCTCAGCAGGTGGTGGTTAGCAGGAAACTTCTGCTATATTATCATAATCTAAACTAGTGCAGCTGTACAGTAAGGGCTTTCAGGGTCAGGATTTCTTCTACCTCCTCTAACGCATTTGCAATTATCAGCAGAGGCAATGTAACAACAGTGCGTCCTGTCCTTACAACTCAGCATTCTTATGTCCTTCTTTCTCTAAATTTTACTTCTTCTCACCAAAAGCAGAGCAGATGTTTTAATAAACCAAGAGTAAAATGAGATGATAGTAAGATTTCTTCTTTGAATCACAGAGCATCCAGGTATTGGAATCAGAAAAACAATTTCAGAATGGGAGTCACTCTTGTAACATACAAATGGAACTAAAATGTAACATTAATAATTCCTTTCTTCGGGGACAGAGCTGGCCACTCAGTCACAGTGCTCAAAATTGTTTGAATCTCATGCTTTCACACATCCTAAGGTGCTGTCTGACCACAGAGGGATTTTATCCTCTTCAAGACACACATAAGTAAAGACATTTTTCTGAGTAGTGAAATCTTGCACAGAGGAAATTTACAGGTTGAATGTGGTCAGAGGTAGAGGTTGGGAATAAAACCCCAGGAATCTCTTTGGTTTTAATGACAGATAGCCCTCTTCCCTGCCCTCTAAGGAAATCAGCCTTGGGAAAAATCGAACAAGAAGGCTAGTGTGGCATCTCACCGTGGCTTTTAGAAGGATCCTCTTAAGTGGCATTTACAAAAGTGGCATTCATTTAAATGTTACATCCTCAGGTGAACAGATCTGCTAAAGAGGGATTCACTGATTTAGTAGTGAATGGAATCTTTGGACTTTGGTCAAAGGCACTGAAGTTTGAACTGATTGGAACAATCCCAGCTGATCAGAATCAAACTGTGTTGTTCGTGATTTTCTATGGTTCTCACAGAGGGAAGTTCACACTAAAAATAGTTTAGAAGTTTAATTTCACAGCCATTATTGTTTTAATCATGGATCAGCTGTCTCTCCCTTCAGTCTTTTGGAAATTCAGATAAAAGGAATAGAAAAATGGCACATTGAAAATATTTTGACCTAAAAGTGGTCAAATTTAAAAAGTTTTCAATTGTAAGACTTAGTAAATTCTTTTATTTCCTCATATTTCATAAAGTGACTCAAATGTTCAACTAAAAATATTACAATATATTAAACTTTACACCAAAAATTGATTTTTTTCATTCCTTATTCCCGATTCTGATACATTTTTAATACCAGGATTTCTCTTCCCCCTCTCAGTAGCTTTACATCTTTAAGTTACTTTATTTTAATTTTGGTGCTAAGAAAACTTACTCTAAAGACATAATGAGATAAATCCTAAGGATGGGATTTGATCTCATCATAGAAATATTACCATGAGAGTGAAAGTGAAAATAAGTACAACTACAACTAATTGTATTACTTTTCACTTTTCTACATGATTTAAAATGCATGTTTTAAAGAATGAGGTAATGTATATGTATAACAGTGTCTGGCAAGTTTAAAAATACAACTACTGTGATGAAAAATATAATGATTATTAAGCTTTATGTTTTTTCTTTTGTAATACATATTGATTTACAATATAATATTTATTTAAATGTTCATTTTAATGTTATGTATGTAATATACTAAATTTGATTGAGTACTCCTTTAGCATATATATGTACAATAGCATGTATAATTCGCTCAGCTTTCAGAACTGACTTCAAAATAAGGGGAGTGGGAGTAGATATTCTGATTTTTTTTTTAATTTATTTATTATTATTATACTTTAAGTTGTAGGGTACATGTGCATAACGTGCAGGTTTGTTACATATGTATACTTGTGCCATGTTGGTGTGCTGCACCCATCAACTCGTCATTTACATCAGGTATAACTCCCAATGCAATCCCTCCCCCCTCCCCCCTCCCCATGATAGGCCCCTGTGTGTGATGTTCCCCTTCCTGAGTCCAAGTGATCTCATTGTTCAGTTCCCACCTATGAGTGAGAACATGCGGTGTTTGGTTTTCTGTTCTTGTGATAGTTTGCTAAGAATGATGGTTTCCAGCTGCATCCATGTCCCTACAAAGGACACAAACTCATCCTTTTTGATGGCTGCATAGTATTCCATGGTGTATATGTGCCACATTTTCTTAATCCAATCTGTCACTGATGGACATTTGGGTTGATTCCAAGTCTTTGCTATTGTGAATAGTGCCACAATAAACATACGTGTGCATGTGTCTTTATAGCAGCATAATTTATAATCCTTTGGGTATATACCCAGTAATGGGATGGCTGGGTCATATGGTACATCTAGTTCTAGATCCTTGAGGAATCGCCATACTGTTTTCCATAATGGTTGAACTAGTTTACAATCCCACCAACAGTGTAAAAGTGTTCGATATTCTGATTTTAACATTGCCAAACAAAAATTTTGTTTTAAGAATCCTTTATACAATTTCATGAAGTTTTCCTCAAGCCTGGAGAAGCACTTTATGGATTTATTGAGCAACAGCACAAACAAAATAGTAATGAGCTCATTTTCATAGAATGAAACTTATTGTAATTCCAGCTGTTGAAAACTTGCACAGCTGGATACTAGCTACAATACAGAGCTCTCATCTTCTGTTGAAAAAACAGTGCAGTTTAAACTTGTAACAAAAGCCTCTTTCTATAACTTTTAAGAAACTATTTTCCACTGAAATTTATGTGTAAACCTTAAATACAAAGCTAAAATATGACCTTTCATTTCATACATTTGTACCCATTTAGTATTTTTTTAAAATTAAGATAAAAACAGCTTGAAAACACAGCTTATTCTGGTTAGAATATAGGGCTCTCCAGAAGGAACTAATATTTCAAGGCCAAATTCTAGAGTAGAGTATGGCAAATTGGAGAAAATCATCACAGGTTCTGCACAAGACAGTGAGGGAAGGGGGTTTTGGCTGCTGCTTCAAGGAGCAGGGGATATGGGATGCTCAGAAAACTTCAGGCAGGGAAAAGAAGTTACTGTGATCCCCACCTGAAGAAAGATTTGGGGGCTTTTATTATTTATTCATTCACTCAATAGTATGAGGCATATCTATACAATTAGAGTTGAGAGCCGGTTCACAGCTCTTATTCATTCACTTAATCATTCATTCATTCACTTTTTTTTAATCCAGCAGTTACTAAGCAACCACTAGTTCAAGGTATCTCATGTCATGCCTTCACACTGACTTCTGTGTTTCATCATAGCCTTCTCCACTGTCAATGAAAATTGCTCACTCCTAAGGCCATCCTTGCCTCCTCTTTTTTCTTCTCTTTTCTTTCCTTTTTTTTTTTTTTGAAATGAAATTTTGCTCTTGTCCCCCAGGCTGGAGTGCAATGGCGCAATCTCAGCTCACTGCAACCTCTACCTCCCAGGTTCAAGTGATCCTCCTGCCTCAGCCTCCCGAGTAGCTGGGATTACAGGTGCCTGCCACCGCGCCTGGCTAATTTTTATATTTTTAGTAGAGAGAGGGTTTCACCATGTTGGACAGGCTGGTCTTGAACTCCTGACCTCAGGTGATCTGCCCACCTTGGCCTCCCCAAGTGCTGCGATTACAGGCACAAGCCACCACGCCCAGCCACCTCCTCTTTTTGTTCTGACACTTCATATCTACTATCTCATTAAGTATTGTCTGCTTGGGCTTCCTACAACCTCCACCACTCCACCCTTGTCCAAGCCACCAAATGTCATGTTTCTTCTGGAATACTACCGTAGCACAAATGGTCTCCCTACTCACCTTGCCTGTAGCAACTTCTCTGCGTGGTAGTACAAGTGATGTTTCTAGAAACTTATATATGAACAACTCAAACCATGGCTCAAAACCCTCTAATGACTTTCTCAAACACATAGGAGAAAAATCTAAAATCCTTACAGAAGCTTATCTGGTCTGTGTATTTGGCTCCAGCTCTCTGATCTCTCTGTCCTCATCTCCTGTCAGTCGTCCATTCATTTTCAATGATTCCGTCACACTGGATTCCTTAATGATCTTTCAATATGTCGAGCACATTCCTGTTGCAAAGCATTTGCACTTGCTGTTCCTTCTGCCTAGCTCACATGGCCACTGTCCCTGCTGTCTCTTAGCTAAACTTTGACTTAGCCAATGCCCTTTCCTGATATTTTTCCTTCCCTTTTCCATCCAGACTGTCATTGCTGCCTCTTTGCCATTCAATCCATCCTCTACCTGTTTAGGTAAACAGAGTGAAGTGTCTAAAGCACAAATCTAATAGGCTCCCCCTCAACCATTCGTTATAAAGTCTTTCAGTGCTTCCACTGCTTACAATTGGAATTATATGCTTATAGGCTTAATAATCTGATTCAAACTATTCTTCTGACCTGCTTCTCCTCCACTTCTCAACCTGTATTTTATATTCCAGCCTCATCAAACCATTCATTCTTCCCTCAACTGCTGAACTCTCCTATACCTTTTTTTCTCTATTCATGTTATTAATCTGCCTACCACACACTCACTTCTCTCCTATAGAGTTTTATACCAGAAATTTATAGTCAGAAGATGAGTATGAATAATATTCATAAAAGAAGAAAGACTTAAACTAGGAGTTGAAGAAAGAGGAGACATTGGGTAAATTGGGTAAGAGCGAGGAAAGAGGGCCTTCCAGACTGGGTGACACTTGGACAAAGACAGAGAGGTGGGAATGTAGCTGCTGAAGATAGAGCTCCTTCTGATTTGTTGAGGTGAGTTGGAGAACACAAACTAGAGAAATGGGAAAATAAGAATAGAGAAATAGCATGGTTGAAGTTTAATTACAGAAGCTGGACAGAAGTATGAATCAGAGGTTGGAACTGACCAGGGTTCTCTAGAACGTTAGAAGAGTTAGATAAAGTGGTATATATATAAAGTCCCTAGCACAGTATTGGGCATTGATAAAATTCCCAGATTGATAAGAATCTCTCAATTTGCAGGAGTTGTAATAAGCAATAAAGATTTATGACAAGTTTGTGATCAAGGAAACCACTTAATGAAAGTGAAGATCTCCAACTGGAGCAGAGAGAAAATGTCTGTTCCAAAGCAACCAAACCCAAACTCAAGGCATGTTTATGGATTCAATGAAATTGCTTCTGAAATCTACTTTTTCTAAACGTATCTTGCTCTAGTTTTAAATTAATACACTTTTTGGGACAGTCTTATGGTTTTTCTTCTTTCTGAGATGGTTTTGTGTTTGTAAATACATCATGTAAATGGTGATATTGAACATTATTTATAATTTGTTCGAAATATATTCATGACCCAATATAGTGAGTTTAGCTATGCCATATGCTCTTTTGCTACAAATGCAAATAGATTAGTCCAAACTTACACCTTGTGACAGAAGAGTAAAGATGCGTATTTAACACCAAACTATTGCATTGTAAATGTCTCTAAGATTTAAATATAAGAAGTAGTAGTATCCCTTCATCAGTAAAACTTTAACTATAAAGAACTCAAGTCATGGCAAATGGCATGTCTTAATGGATTAAAGAACATTTTCCGTGAACCATGCAGGAAGTATAATACAAGTGTTGGCAGTGTGTCTGAAATATCTACATTACATTAGAGTCCCACTACACCTTCAGACTTCAGAGACTTGTAAATCCCCAGTATGCGACTTTCATTTTTTTAAAGAAGCTGACTTTACAGTTCTCTTGAGTACTGTGATTTCTGCATTACAAAGAGTGACCTACCAAGTAAAATGAGGATCTTTTAAGAAAGTTTAGTGGGGTGGGTGAATGATTTCTGAGAGCTGCAAAAATAAAACTTGCTCTCCTTGAGAGAATGCTGGCACTTTGGAATTCAATAATGATTATGGCAGCTAAAAAGGCAAAGGTGATGAATGCAGAGTGATAGCTCAAGTTCATAGATATATTTTTTGAGGTAAGGAAATGATGGAAATCTAAAGAAATGAGACAGGCCGGCGTGGTGCCTCAGGCCTGCAATTCCAGCCATTTGGGAGGCTAAGGTGGGTGGAACACCTGAGGTCAGGAGTTCAAGACCAGCCTGAACTCCCCGTCTCTACTAAAAATACAAAATTAGCCAGGCATAGTGGCGGGCGCCTGTAATCCCAGCTACTTGGGAGGCTGGGCATGAAGAATCGCCTGAACTTAGGAGGCAGAGGTTGCACTGAGCTGAGATCACGCCATTGCACTCTAGCTTGGGCAACAAGAGTAAAATCTCTGTCTCAAAAAATAAATAAATAAATAAATAAATAAATAAATAAATAAATAAAAGAAATGAAACAGGTTGATATTATTTGGCACTTCTTTTGTTGAACTTTTTGAAGTATACAAGCTCTCATTTAATCATTTATAACCTGTCTTCTATGTGTTGGACTACTAGTCATGCATGCAGCATCCTTCTTCTGCTGACTCAGCCATTACAGAAACAATGCAGAAGGAGTGACTACATAATTTCCAGGCCCAATACAATATAAAAATGCAACATAGCTAAGTAAAAATGTTCATAAGGAAGAAATTCAAAACGTTGACAATAGAGTATTGAACAAATCATGGGGTCCTTCTAAGCATGAAGCCTTATACAATTACACAGGTTACATCATGCCCAGAAAGCTGGCTCTGATCTGCAGTCAAACAGCAGTAATAGAAGGCCCAGACTTACCATGTCACACACTCCCTGCCAAAGTAGTTTCATTCAGTATTCAGAACTAATATTCAGTAGTTTAATTAAGCTATCAGGTAGTACTTAACAAACATCACTCCTGAATTCTTAAATTTCATTTTAATTTCTTCCAGCCAATAAAAACTACTTTTTTCCTAATTATAAGAATTAATTAAATCGTATTGGGGAAAAAGTGTATTATTTTGTTCTTTATTACTTTTGTGCACAGGAGGATTGCCACAAATGTTTTGGATTTACTTATTTATTTTTATTTATTTATTTTTTTGAGATGGAATCTCACTCTATCACCCAGGCTGGAGTGCAATGGCAGGATCTTGGCTCGCTGCAACCTCTGCCTCCTGGGTTCAAGTGATTCTCCAATCTCAGCCTCCCGAGTAGCTGGAATTACAGGCACCCGCCATCATGCCCGGCCTATTTTTGTAGTTTTAGTAGAGATGGGTTTTCACCATGTTGACCAGGCTGGTCTTTAACTCCTGACCTCAGGTGATCCTCCCACCTCAGTCTCCCAAAGTGCTGAAATTACAGGCGTGAGCCAATGCGCCCGGCTGTTTTGGATTTATTGAGTACTGTTCTGGATGCCGGTGATACAGCAGTAAACAAAATAATGCCTTTGCTCATATGGAGTTTATATTGTAAAGGGCCGCTTTATACTTCAGCAGACCTCTCTAAGTATTTTTATTTTTTATTTTTTAAAATTTATTTATTATTATTATACTTTAAGTTGTAGGGTACATGTGCATAATGTGCAGGTTTGTTACACATGTATACTTGTGCCTTGTTGGTGTGCTGCACCCATCAACTCGTCATTTACATCAGGTATAACTCCCAATGCAATCCCTCCCCCCTCCCCCCTCCCCCCTCCCCATGATAGGCCCCGGTGTGTGATGTTCCCCTTCCTGAGTCCAAGTGATCTCATTGTTCAGTTCCCACCTATGAGTGAGAACATGCGGTGTTTGGTTTTCTGTTCTTGTGATAGTTTGCTAAGAATGATGGTTTCCAGCTACATGCATGTCCCTACAAAGGACACAAACTCATCCTTTTTGATGGCTGCATAGTATTCCATGGTGTATATGTGCCACATTTTCTTAATCCAATCTGTCACTGATGGACATTTGGTTGATTCCAAGTCTTTGCTATTGTGAATAGTGCCGCAATAAACATACGTGTGCATGTGTCTTTATAGCAGCATAATTTATAATCCTTTGGGTATATACCCAGTAATGGGATGGCTGGGTCATATGGTACATCTAGTTCTAGATCCTTGAGGAATCACCATACTGTTTTCCATAATGGTTGAACTAGTTTACAATCCCACCAACAGTGTAAAAGTGTTCCTATTTCTCCACATCCTCTCCAGCACCTGTTGTTTCTTGACTTTTTAATGATCTCCATTCTAACTGGTGTGAGATGGTATCTCATTGTGGTTTTGATTTGCATTTCTCTGATGGCCAGTGATGATGAGCATTTTTTCATGTGTCTGTTGGCTGTATGAATGTCTTCTTTTGAGAAATGTCTGTTCATATCCTTTGCCCACTTTTTGATGGGGTTGTTTGTTTTTTTCTTGTAAATTTGTTTGAGTTCTTTGTAGGTTCTGGATATTAGCCCTTTGTCAGATGAGTAGATTGCAAAAATTTTCTCCCATTCTGTAGGTTGCCTGTTCACTCTGATAGTAGTTTCTTTTGCTGTGCAGAAGCTCTTTAGTTTAATGAGATCCCATTTGTCAATTTTGGCTTTTGCTGCTGTTGCTTTTGGTGTTTTAGACATGAAGTCTTTGCCCATGCCTATGTCCTGAATGGTACTACCTAGGTTTTCCTCTAGGATTTTTATGGTATTAGGTCTAACATTTAAGTCTCTAATCCATCTTGAATTAATTTTCGTATAAGGAGTAAGGAAAGGATCCAGTTTCAGCTTTCTACTTACGGCTAGCCAATTTTCCCAGCACCATTTATTAAATAGGGAATCCTTTCCCTATTTCTTGTTTCTCTCCTCTCTAAGTATTTTTTTAAAAGTATGTATCTGGAAGAGCTGTTCCCTAAAATAACTGCGTTTTTAGTTTCAATGAGCTTAATTTTGGTTGGGCAAAAATAAAAACAATTTTTTTTGGAGAAAATGTGATAATTTAAGGCAATTTGACTTAGTAAGTACTCTGATTAATTTATATCATTTGATGAGTTTAATTATCAGAAAAGCAGGAAATTGTTAATTAGAGAATGCATAAGTATCAGGAAAATTTATTATCATTTTCATTTAAATGTGTCGAAATTTCCTGTACTTTTCTTCTCAAAGGCTGCATCCAAATGTTGGTTAAGTTTCCCAAAGTCTTTCATGATGTCCTTCTTCCTTAGTGACCATATACAAAGTAAGGAGACTCAGATAACAAAGGGAAAAATATATGATACTTTTTTTCTCTCTTTTTTTTTTTTTGAGACTGAGTATCACTCTTGTTGCTCAGGCTGGAGTTCAATGGTGTGATCTCAGCTCACCGCGACCTCTGCCTCCCGGGTCCAAGTGATTCTCCTGCCTCAGCCTCCCAAGTAGCTGGGATTACAGGCACATGCCACCATGCCTGGCAAATTTTGTATTTTTAGTAGAGATAGGGTTTCTCCATGTTGGTCAGGCTGGTCTCGAACTTCCGACCTCAGGTGATCCACCTGCCTTGGCCTCCCAAAGTGCTGGGATTACAGGCGTGAGTCACTGTGCCCAATACTTCTTTTTATGACAATTTCACATTTTTCTCCTCTTTTCTCTCTTCTCTTTTCATTGTTTCTTCCTTTCGATAGAAATTTGCCTTATAGTTTTGTTGGTTACTTGATTTGGGAGTATGTCCACCCATAAATTTACATTCAGAATGCTCACTATGCACATAGCACATTCTCAAGAATCCCAGTGGCTTTGTATTTGATTACAGAGAAAGGCTCTTTTGGGGTTGAGTGGGATTTCTTTTCCTGTCAAATATCCTCTGCTTCTTGCAATTCTATTAATTTCAGCTAGCAGAAAAGTACTGAATCTGTCAAACTAATAATTTTTTTCAGATGCTCATTCTGCATTTAAATTTTACTTCCTTAAAAGTGTTGTATTTTCTCATATCAAACTGTATATTCTGTGTTGTTAAAAAGAAGAAGGAATGTTACCTGAATGTAGAGAATTGGCAGAAATGTTACAATTTTATTTTTGACTTCTAAAAGTGGTTTGAAGTCTTGAGGTCTGTAAGAGCCACATAAAACCTGTCTGGCTATTTATATGCTTATTTCCATAAATAATACATTCTTATAATTTGGAGGAATTCTTATCAGGAGATAAAGCAACCTTTATTTCTATAGCATTTTACTTCAACATTGACCTAGTGGCTTATGGCCATCATGTTTCCTGCAAGCTTAGCCCAGGAATTCATTTTTAATAAAGAATCTATTTAACTTTCAGTTAACAAACTGCACATCATCCCCCAAAAGCCTGCTGACCACAGTCTGAAAATATGAAATGTTCTTTGGAGGGTTTCGGGTGTGGATTGAGAGACACATTTTCGTAATATTCAGGGTGTCATCATCAAGTAATGTTTACAAACCCCAACACTCTGGGGATGTGTGTAGGATTTAGCAAGCAGATGTTAGCAGTCAAGGAAAAAATCATGACTGCTGCCTGAAAGTATTCCTTCTTGCCTCTCAGTTACATACAAGATTGTCAAGATCTGTTCTTATCGATGTGGGTAATATGCCTAGTTATAGGACAGTTCATCCAAAAACATCTGAAAATTATAGAAAGAAATCCTCTATAAATGCTCATCTAAGAACCTCTTGTCCATTTTAAATGTGTGAGTTGTTTTAATTAAAACAAAATGGAAAAAAAAAAAAAGCCTAGCTCTGGGCACTCTAACAATACTGTTTAAAATCATTATCTTAAACTTGGTTTCACATAATGTTAAAAAAAAACACGCAGACTCCACCCTGCCTCTCTGTTTCTTTGAATACACTAGTGTTTCTCTTGAAAACACTAATCGTATCACATAGCAACTCCAAAACATATAAACTTAAAATTCTCAGAACTTACAAATCCTTATAGTAGAAAGAGAATAAATGAGGTGAGTGTGTTGCCTTGATGTATTGATTTTTACAGAGCAAGTTTTTACTGTCTGGATAAAGCATGAGGATTTTTGAGGAAAATTGAGACAGTTTTTCCAGTAGGGATTAGTTAGAGCTATTGGATGAATTTTAAGTGGCAGACAAAATTTTAAAAATAGCTTTGGTGATATTGCTTGTGAACAGCCTTAATAGAAGGTCAAATTTGATAAAAATAAGCAGAAATCAATGGATACTTTTATATCTGAAATAATTGTGTTGTGAAAAGTAATTTTGATTGAATCTTAATTTATTTTCCTGGGCCCTTATTTATGTATGAGACGATCCCATGACTAGCATAGTTTAGTGATAGTTCTGAGGTTTTGAATTAGGATCATTCCATGCTGAAAAATCACTATTGCTGGCCGGATATGGTGGCTCATGCCTGTAATCCCAGCACTTTGGGAGGCCATGGTGGGAGGATCACCTGAGGTCGGGAGTTCAAGACCAACCTGGCCAACATGGTGAATGCCATCTCTACTAAAAATACAAAAATTAGGCGGGCATGGTGGTACACACCTATAATCCCAGATACTTGGCAGGATGAGGCACAAGAATTGTTTGAACCCAGGAGGCAGAGGTTGCAGTGAGCTGAGATTGTACCACTGCATTCCAGCCTGGGCAACAGAGCGAGACTCCATCTAAAAAAAAAAGAAAAAAAAAATCACTGTTGCTTTTAGTAGTAAGGTTTGTATTGATGGAGCAATTATTTAGCATGAGAATGGTTATGGCCTCTTATTTTATTTCATTTTGTTTTGTTTTCATACTTCCTACCTTAAAAGAAATTGTGAATCTTTAGCAACTGAAACAGAAAAGGAGGTTTGAGAACAGAGAAATAAAATTCAAATTAGTCAGATATACCATTGGAACAGGATAGAAATCTAGAAACACACCTGATTACATATGGAAATTTAGTATTTGATTGTATTTGGTATATAAGACTAAATGACAAAAGTAACCTTTCAAATAAATGGGAAAAAGAGCAAAATTTTGACGGATTACTGAATAACTGAATCTAAAAGATAAAATTGGGCTCGTTCCTCACATCATACTAATGATAAATTCCAAATAAATTGCAATATAAATGTAAAAAATAAATTCCTACAAATCTCAGAAGACGGATGAATCCATTAGTAACTTTTTATAATGATGACTTTAAAAACACATAATAAGAAATTACTGGTAAATTTGACTGCATTAAAAAAATTTGGCTAAAAATACCACTGGTAAAATAAGAAAACAAATGACAGATTGTAAAAATAATGTTTACAACTTCTATCAGACCAAGGTTTAATACCCCTGACATATTAATAACACTTAAGTTTCAAAGGGAAAAAATACCAACTACTTGATTGAAAGTGAGGAAAATGTATGAGCACACCCTCCACAGATAAAGAAATGAAAATGACCCCAAAACACATAAAGGATGGTCAACTTTGTTCGTAGTAAGAGAAATACAAATAAAAATACACAGATATATCATTTCTCACATAAGGGATTGAGCAAAAAGTCAAAAGTTTGACAAAATATTCCATTGATGGCTATAGGAAAAAAGACACTCCCATACATTGCTGGGGAGAATGCAAAATGGCACAAGCCTTATTGACAGAAGTTTAATAATAACTAGAAAAATTATATTTTTCTATTATTTGATCCATCATTCTTACTTCTAGGAAAGTATCCCAAAGGTACACTGCAAAAATATGAAATGAAGTATGGATAAGGAGAAGAGTTTGTAAGAGCAAAAACCTAGAAGCAATCCAAATGTTCAGTTCATAGGGTACTAGTTGAATAAACTTTTGTACGTTTATACAATAGAGTCCTTTGCAGATGTAAAAAGGAATGAGAAAGATCTCTACATGCTTCCATAGCGCATTTTCCGGGATGTTTAAGTTAAGAAAGCAAGGTGCAGACAAATGCATAGAGTTCTACCTGTCTTAGTCCGTTTGGGCTGCTGTAACAAAAGTACCATAAACGGGTGGCTTATAAACAAAAGAAAATGTATTTGCCACAGTTCTGTAGGCTGATAAGTCCAAAGTCCAAAGTCAAGGTGCCAGTAGATTTGGTGTCTGGTGAGGGTCCATTGGATAGCATTTTCTCTCTGTGCTCTCACATGGTAGAAGTGGCAAACAAGTTACCTCAGGTTTATTTTAGAAAGACGTTAATCCTAATCATGAGAGTGGAGCCTTCATGACCTAATCACCTCCCAAAGGCTCTACCCCTTAATACCATCACATTGGAGATTAGGTTTCAACCTATGAATTTGGGGGGGAATACAAACATTCACACCACAGTTCTACCTTTTGTATTAGAAAAGAGGTATAAAAATGTGTCTTTTCTTATGATTTCAAAAAAGCAATGTAAGGATAAGCTGAAAACTAACAAATATGCTTGCTGTTAGGAAAAGAAAAAATAGGGGATCTAGATGTTTTTGGATATAGAGTCTCATGGTAATATGATATATTGTAGTATGTCATAGCTTTGGATTTGAAATTATGTAAATATTTTATGAAATTAAACAAAGAAAAAGAACAATTTTTATAAATAAAAAGCAAATAGAAACAGACTGAATTTTATGTCAAGTTGGTGAGATAACTATACAGATATGTAATATTTCAAGTGACTTTAAAATACAGCTTTTCCTTCTCAGTGGGATATATCTAAGGGCAAAAGGAGTGCGTCACGTAGTCCTATTGCTAACAATAACACTGGTATGTCATTTTGAATGCTAACATTGGTATGTATGATAAAGTGAATAAACAAAAAAGTCAGTGTCACTCAGCACAGGTGAAAAATATATAAATAGAAAATAAATGCTTTAAGTGTAAATCTTAGAATGTCCAATTTGAATCCGAATTATCACTGTGAACTAATTTTTTTCTAAAAATACACATTTCCGATTTCCTTGCCCTGCACACTTAAAAGTTCTAAAAGAGTGACAATTCAGTAGCAATAAATGCCTTGTACTCATATTGTGCTCTTTATAAACTCTTTTCTACTCAAAGAATTCAGAGCTTTTTAGAAATATGGCTAATTCTAAGTCTGGGCCTGGAAATATATTCTCAATCCTGCTTAATGTGACAGAAGCCAGGAAAGCTACTAAAGATGACAGAGTTGTACCGAAAGAATGTAGGATGCAATCTGAAGCATTTCCACTGGCCAAAGTTGGGGCAATTTGAACATTATAAAGATAATGACTACAATTTCTTAAACATTTTTAAATCTCATTTTTAATGATATAAACAAAACAAAATGAAACATTAGCCACTGAAGGTTGCTAGAACACCAACTAATTCTGAAAATATCAAAATAAAAGGTAAAAAAATAAGTATTTAGCTTGTCTCTCCTGTACACACACACTATATTTCAAGATAACTAAATAGTTGATAAAAACAAATTTTTTCAGAAGAATTTCAGCCAACAAATGCAGAAGAAGTAATAAAATTAGACAATCATCATTTTGCAACTCCTAATGAAATAATGGATTGAGGCAATGATTATTCAGGGTTCTTAAAACCATTAGGTGAAAGGTTGATGGGACATTTAATAAAGGATAGATCAGGATGACACTGGAACTAACTGATCAGTCTTAACATTATTGTAAGTGGGATAATCAGACATTCTGCCCCTTCTGATGTAATACAATAGGAAGTATACAGTACAACCTTTAAAACTGAATGTGCATTTTATTAAATCACTAGATCTAATTACCAGTTTACATAAAATAGAGGGGATATGGGAACATTTTAAATGACTCTGTAAGGACACAATCAGATAGAACCCTACAGAATGTGGGGTAATCCTACAGGACAAACAGCTCTCTCCATCCCACTCCCCCTTTTGTTTAAACAAATAAATGGCATTGCTAAAGTAAATTAAAATGAGTCCAGGCCTGAAGAATCTCCAAGCAGACAAAGCCAGTTAGGCCTCATAAGTGAGCTTAACCTTGCTTGATTTACAAATATAAGCAAGATGTAACTTGGGTTATTTCTTGTAAATACCAGTATTAAAGAAAAATGAAACTTAAGGCTAATCAATCAGAAGCCATACACTAACATATAACTAGGGGCTTTCTAGTAGGACAGACCAAATAAGGCAGCTGTATAACTGTAACCAATCACGTATTTGTTATAATCGAATATTTTATTTGCTTTATTTCTGTGTTCACTTTATAAAAGCCTTTCTCTTGCGTCCCCTCATGGAAGACCCCAAAGCACTTACAGTTTGAAGCTGCCTCATTTATGAATTGTTGTTTGTTCAAATATACTCCTTAAAATTATTCTGTGCCTTAGTTTACCTTTTAACAGCATGGGCAAAGTAAAATAAAAGAAGGGGAAATTATTATAGATAAGATTCTAGGAGACATGTGGTCCTTGTTTAGATCCTATGAAAATAAATCAATAGAAGACATATTTGAAAAAATAAAAGAAAAATTAACATAGACTAAACATTAAATGATTTTAAGGAATTATTGTTCTTTTTGTTGAACATATTGCTAGTATTGTGATTATGTTTTGAAAAAAGAAGTTCTTAATAGTGAGAGATACATCTATCCTGATGGGAAAAATAGGATAGTACCTGAGATTTGCTCTAAATACTGAGAAAAAAAGATGGAGTTACTGGGCATGGATCAAACAATGGCGGCGCATTGTCAATTGTTGAAGCTGGGTGATAGGTAAATGAATATTTCTTATATTATTTATATTTATTCAAATATTTATATCAACATTTGTATTTGTACATAATTTATAGATTAATAGATTTACTATTAGGATGTGTTTGACAACATACTTGAGAAAGGGGTAAAGGGGGGTAGAATGCACTTTAATTGAAGAAAATAAACAGTTCACTGAACCAAGAAAAAAAATATAAGATTTTACTTTCTTCTCAAGTAAAGCTTCACGGGTTCAAATTCGTTTACCTTTGGGCACAACTTAATTTAAGCCTAGAACACTTACAAGTGTAAAGGTTTCTTTGATATTATGACTCTCAGCGGATTCTGTTTTGATGTGTAAAAAGCAATGAATCTGAATGATGGCCAAATAGGTAGATTTAAGTGCCCATTAAACATGCTATTTACAAGTAAAGAATTCCTGGTTAGAAAAAATGTTTTACCTTTCAGGTACTTGCAGGAAAAAAAAAATGTATGAATATAAGTTATTACATTTTGGAAGGAGTTGATGGAATTCAAGACATTTGAGAACCCAAATTTGTGCAGAACACACATACATTCCTTTGGGATCCCAAATCACTGGATTTTAAAAGTGAAGTGATTCTGGTAAGCAAGGATAAATAGTTCCAAAAATGTGATCATATGCCAGTTGATGCCCAAACTCTGATATCAACTTCATTCTAATCCCAAGAGAGATAGTGGATTTTTCAACAATGAGAGCTCACCCATCTATGACTTATTACTGTTTGAGACCACATTTACCTGTGCCTTGCCTAGCTTCACAGTGGGCAGGCACTGCTGGCTGACCACCCAGGAGCGCCAGCTGCTTGATGGCAGCAGGGCTGAGGCCTGGCTGGCTACCTTCCAGCAGAACCTTGGGAGCCAGCCCCTCCTTTGCCCTGGCTTGTGATAGGAGGTACAACTCAGGATCTTAAAAGTCATGCAGGGCTGCTGTATGAGCAATGGTCTCTTTCCAGTACCTGTTGGTTTATGTCCATCTGTTGAGTGGGATAAATAAATTGGCTTTGGCCTGCCTGCCTGCCTGATAGTTTTAGTTACCTGAATGCGAAAAGCTTTATTTTCATCATAAAATAGGAGGGCAGGCAAGGTTTGAGAAGTATAGCTGGGTGTAAATAAGTACACCAATCCCACGTACATAGTCAGTAGATTAGTGTGGATCCCAGACAGCCAGGCAGAAACATGTTCAGAAGTGAGTATGATGGTCCCGGAAGTCTTATCTTCACAACTCCTGTTTCTCTGATTGTGGCCTTCCTTTCTTCTCTTTACTCTCCATCGAAGGCTTTACCGCTTGTGCTTAGCCTTACATTTTCCTCTGCCTACAGGTGGAAGTCTAGTTAATACAAAGAGTTTCATGGAGAAAAATGGTTTTATGCCTGAAAATGGAAAAAAAAATGTAAATGTATGGGAAGCAAGCTTATAGAAAAACCACTTTATTCCTGCTGAAATGCATGGCGGAAAATGTGATGACCAGGATTATTCCAGGAAGAATTTCCAAGCCAATTTTTAAAACATGAACAGTGGATAAGATGGTTGGTTTCTGGTCAATAATTTCAGAAGTTATTCCCAAAGATTTCACAGATAACCTGAAAATTATCTTTAAAAATAATGTAAGTGCCAGATTGGCACAACAGGAATCTTGCTGACTACCCTAAATTTGCTCTTGAGGGAACAGATACTGTAATTGTTACGATCTTGGGGTAGCTAAGGAGGCCTCTGGTCTCTTTCAATTCAATATGGTAGGCTTACTTTAAAAGTTACCTTGCATTGCTTCAATCAGGAAGTTCAGCAAGACCAGCCTTAGACACATCGGTAATTAACATGTAATTCTGGAATTGTTTAGAAGAACTTTAGTTCATCACTGCTTCTTCCTACTCACTTCCTAATGGCAAAATCCCATTATCTAAGCTTCATTCTATTTGCTTACAACTTTAATCTTTGTCAAAATTCAAATAATCGTTGAAAGACAACACTTAAAGCTGTATACTGGTATTTCTCAAACAGAAGTCTGCAGACCCACGTGAATTCTCTTGTATATTCTTCATATAACTTTGTATTTTTGTCCCTGTGATAATACAACATTTTTATTAATTATAAACTCAGAACTCTTTTGTACTGGTAATTGGCAATTGTAAGGCATCCGTTTTGGGGGAAGTGAGAACTATTTTAAAGAAGGTTCTGGCATTTTTCAGGTTTCAAAACACAGCTGCATGCCAGTGTAAATGGATGGTTTCATGGGGGCGGGGGGTGGGCAGTTATGGGTTAGGAAGAAAATGAAGGTCCCAGTGAGGAAAGCAATGTTGTAAGGACAATGAGGACAGCGAAGACAAACATTCCTCCTTTAGTGCGACACATGGGATGGCTTTTTGAGGTAGAGCTAAGTTCTCTGACTGCTGTAGACAGTGGACCAACAACAAATGGAAAATTGAACTGGAGTGAAACCAGGAATAAATGTAGGACTAAGGGTGGGACTGAAGCAAGGAGTGGAGCCGTCATTGATGGCCTGGAAGCAGATCCTTGGCATTGTCTTTCCTTTATAAAATCATCTGTGCTGTCTCTCCTTCAGCAAGCTGTTTATCTTGGGACTTCTGCACAGCCAGCTGAATAGAATACGGGGCCAAGAAAATGGAAAAGCTAAATCACGTGAGGTTGTGTCAGTTGTTCAGGATCACACAAGAAGGTACAGTGATAGTAAAGTCAACAAGCCACAGGGCTGTCCTGGCTTCCTACTCACAGTTCTGGCCTCAGATAATTCATATCCCTGGTTCCACCTCTGGCATGCACTCCATAACCTGGTATTATCTGATCAGTACTAAAAGGAAAGGTGTCACACTTTAAAATGGTCTTTCTATTCCTTTACCCATTCACTTCCTTGAGGATTTAGATTGTTGCTATTTTTATTTCATTTTTCCTTTCTTTTTAAGAGTGAAAGTATTGTATAGATAACCTTTATCTTTAGTCTTTAAATGAGATTATAACTGAAACTGGGTATGGCAAGACTCTTGCTTTTTTCTCCCTTTTAATATGGGGAAGGACGACCTTACCTTCAGGAAAGACTTATAGCCCCAGGGGTCCTCACTTCTGTTTACAGTGGTTCTTAACTTCTGCATCATCTAGAGGAGCCTATGAACCTCTTTTCACAAAGATATTTTTGAAAGATTAAAATAAAACAGGCTGGGAGCAGTGGCTCAGGCCTGTATTCCTAGCATTTTGGGAGGCAGCGGCGGGCAGATTGCTTGAACTCAGAAGTTTAAGACCAGCCTGGGCAACATGGTGAAATCCCATCTCTACAGAAAAATTAGCTGGGCATAGTTGCTTACACCGGTAATCCTGGCTACTTGGGGGCTGAGGCGGGAGGATCGCTTGAGCCCAGGAGGCAGAGATTGCAGTGAGCCAAGATTACGCCACTGCACTCCAGTCTGGGTGACAGAGTGAAAGACCGTGTCTTACATAAACAAATAAATACAAAATAAAACACACAGAATGACAGCCATAAAGAAAGCCAATTACATTGAAATATAGTTTTTCAAAACACCAAAGCACCAATTTTTTTACATCGTGTATATACTTTATTAATACTTAACTAATAAGGCATGGTGGGAAGTTTAAAAACTATGATAATTTCAAAGTAATGATGAAGATAAATTGTATTTGAAGATATCTGCAACTATTGCAATGTGATATAAAAATCTATCGCAAGGACAGACAACCAAACACCACATGTTCTCACTCATAGGTGGGAATTGAACAATGAGATCACTTGGACACAGGAAGGGGAACATCACACATCGTGGCCTGTCGTGGTGTGGGGAGATGGGGGAGGGATAGCATTAGGAGATGTACCTAATGTAAATGATGACTTAATGGGTGCAGCACACCAACATGGCACATGTATACATATGTAACAAACCTGCACGTTGTGCACATGTACCCTTTATTATTAAAGTATAATAATAAGAAAAAAAAATCTGTGATTTCTATTCCCAATGAATCACAGTAACAGTCACTGTGGTTTGTCACTTACATTCATAATGGAAGGAAATGGTAATTTCATCTGAGGTTAGGGAAAATAAAGATGTTTCTTTTTAAATTCCAAATTCACAGACTCTCTGAATTATATCCAAGGACCCTAGGTTGAGAACCCCTGGCTTAGAAGATTTGATGCAATGTTAGACCTGATAAACTTTCTTCTTATTCACTTGTGAGGACAGATTTTTGCATGGAAGATTCAAGTGAACTTTTGAATCCTTTCCCTCAATTTTCCCCCCAAATTTTAATTTTTCATATGCAAAGGTACAACTAAGCAACCTTTGATATCATGCCAGGAAACTGGCAAGATTGATTCCAGCCATAGCCTTATTTCCCTCCATTTTCTTGATGTGTTAAACATCAGAGAGGCTGGAATTGGTGCTGCCTTGGCCAAAATAACTGAGTGGCCTCTGTCTTGGGGGTTTGATTCCCTGCTTCCTCTGGCAACTCTTTAAGCAAGGGAGTGTATATACCATGCCATTCCCACATGTTTATATGTTTTTCCTTCAAAGGATTTCTTAAAACAGATGTTGCCTTTCTAGGAGAGAAGGCTTCGGATGCTGTTTGTTCACAGAGAGCAGATCATGCTGTTTCTGACTTTGGGTTTAGGGAAACAAAATCCAATTCTACTGATGTTGGCTTTTCCATTGGAATTCTTGGTCACAGTGTACGTAGGTATAAGCACGTGCCCAGCTAAGTCTACTTTCAGTCTTCTCAAGAATCTATTTTGAGTAACATACACTTTACATGTCTATTCTAATTATTTTTATTAACCCAAACATTGTTTCATTTATGTACTTAGGATTTATAAGGAAAGTTCTCTTATTAGCTACACAGTGTTCTGCCTGCCACTGTGAGTCAGAGGCAAAGGAGAAAACCTGAAGAATTAAGGCAAACGCATTCTTGAATTTTATGACCGTGCAGAGTTGTTTCTAGGAAATTAAGGAATTTCGAACATTTAACAAATGCAATGGTTGCTGTAATTATACATCAAAAGACAAGCTACTTCACCCAAATACATAGCTTGCATATAACTTGGATGTTGTTATTGTTTAATTAAAAATATGGGTACATTTCTTTTAATCTTGACTCTAAGCCGGTGTTCTCCTCATGAATATGGGTGCTGCTTAAAGTGGCATGTATTATTACTACAGCTCTCATTTGGTGTCTTTGTGCCATGACTTGCATGCTGTTTACATTCAGAGACCATATGTCATCTGTTGCTCTGTGTATCCTTAGTCAGCCACCTCTGAAAGACTTGCCAGGGGTGTCCTGGTAAATGTTTAACAACTGACTCTCCAGGGGCAACAAAGACCAAATTTATAGAATTTGCCGATTTTTGTGGTGTAAATCTTCCCACTATAGATACTTCCAAGCTACCAAAATGATTTCACTGAACACAGGGTGGGGAAAACATGAGTAGAAGTGGCTCTTGCGAGCCAGGATAAGCCAGTTCCAGCACCTCACTACAGGACCCACTGTTCTCTATGGCTGAGAGTTGTAATAGTCTATACCTGGGATTTTGTTCATTTGGCTTTTGTTTTTGCTTTTTTTTGTTGTTCACGCTCAATGCATACTGCAGTATCAGAGACAGAAAGAGAGTAAGAGGAAAACATTCAGGTAAAAACTCTGATGATACTCTTTCTCTTGAAGCTGATTTCTGGGACTGTGGTTTTGATAACAGCTGCATATGGCCTATTATAGGCAGATTTATGTTCTGTTTTAATGTTGTTCATTATTAGTGATGTCACCTACTAAATGACTTCAGAAACAAAGGTGACGTCTGGTAAAGACGTAAGTCTTACACCTACGTCAATCCAAGTCTCGCATCAGCTTTTTGTAGGCCACACATATTCTAGTTAATTAGGGAAACCATAACAATTTCTCCTGATTAGGCAGAGTCCATGACTCTTTTTCAGTATTTATGAATGTATTATCTAGACTGAGATGTTCTTCAAGCAGAAAAATTTCATCTTTAAAATATTTTTAACATTATAGAATCCTATGTGTTGAAGTCAAAATGCATTATGTCTACATTACTCTTCCAATCTCCCAAATCTGTCAAAAGGGAAATGGCATTGATATAACATGGACCCACACTGGCTTTTAATGTGTACCACATTTTTTTCTGAAATGTATGTAAACTCTCTATTCTGGAATTATAGAAAGGATGCTGATCAATGGCTTCTGGAATTCAACTTTTTAAATCTCTTCTTTGAAAATTGAGACTTTCAGGGATTACATAGCTAAGTAACCCAATCAATCTATATTTTTCCTCACTGAACAAACACTGTTCCAGATTGCAAAATATAATTGTATATTGAGATACAAGTCTTATACCATATAATTTAACTTGTTAAAGTATGCAACTCCATGTTTTTTAATATATTCATGGAGTTGTGTGGTTATCACCACTGTCCATTTTAGGACATTTTTATCATTCATAAAAGAAACTTTGTACCAATTTAATAGTCATATCCCATTCTTCCTTCCCCATGAGCCCAGGAAACTACTAATCTACCTTCTGTCTGTATAGATTTGGCTATTCTGGACATTTAAATTAAATAGAACTATAAAATATTAGGTGCAATTAGTAATTGCAACAACTACAATTACTCTTGCACCAACCTAACATGTGGTCTTTTGTGACTGGTTTTTTTTTACTCAGAATACTATTTTCAAAGTTCATCCAAGTAGTAGCATGTATCAGCACTATCAGTACTTTATTATTATTATTATTATTATTTTGCATTATGCTTTGAAAAAAATTTCTTTCCTCTGTGTGTCATCTTTTCACCTGCTTGATAGGGTCCTTTGTGGCACAAAAGTTTTTAATTTTGACAAAGTTAAATTTAAAAAAAACATTTCACTTGTTTTTGTATTTTTGTGTGTGTAAGTATTCATTGTTTAACCAAAAGTCACAAAGACTGACACCTGTGTTTCCTTCTGAGACTTTTATAGATTTAACCCTTATATTCAAGTCTCTGATCTATTTTGGGTTAATTTTTTTCGGGGGGGGGGTGGGCAGTGTGAGAGTGAAAACTCTGTTCTTTTGCATGTGAATCTCCAGTTGTCTCAGCACCATTTATTGAAAAGACAGTTCTTTCCCCATGAATTATCTTGCCACTCTTGTTGAAAATTAGTTGACCATTGAAACATATGTTCTAAGTAAATGGGAAACATATGTTCTAAGTAAATGGGAGACTTAAGGAACTATAAGTCAACACTCAGGTGACTTAGGAGCAAGGCAACTTTCTTGCCAGATCTTCAAGT
The DNA here is from genome assembly GCF_043159975.1 of Macaca nemestrina. Lineage (NCBI taxonomy): Eukaryota > Metazoa > Chordata > Mammalia > Primates > Cercopithecidae > Macaca > Macaca nemestrina. The sequence goes on from NC_092135.1 coordinate 113,623,588, forward strand.
ATCATTGAGGTTAACTGTAACCTGCACAACACAAAGTGAGGAGCTGTGCACCTGTATCAGCCTGAAAGAGAGCTCTAAGACATTGTCTTTGACGCTATTCTGTTTACATTTGAATGAGGACAAGCATTTATTAAACGTTCAGAGAATAATATTATTATTATTAATAATATTAATATTCAGTGAAAAATATTACTTATGTGATTGTGGTAATGCTGGTGGAAGCAAACCTACAGTGCTACCAATCACTTAAAAGTAGAGGACAGGGGGGCCAGGTGTGGTGTTTCATGCCTGTAATCCCAGCACTTTGGGAGGCTGAGGCGGGCAGATCACTTGAGGTCAGGGGTTTGAGACCAGCCTGGCCAACATGGCAAAACCCTGTCCCTACTAAAAATAGAAAAATTAGCCAGGTGTGGTGGCGGATGCCTGTAGTCCCAGCTACTCAGAAGGTTGAGGGAGGAGAATCGCTTGAACCTGGGAGGCAGAGGTTGCAGTGAGCCAAGATGGCACCACTGTACTCCAATCTGGGTGACAGAGTGAAATTTTGTTCCAAAAAAAAAAAAAAAAAAAAAGGGCCTACAATTATGTACAGTCCATAATACTTGATAATGATAATAAATAATGATATTACCGGTTTATAGATTTACTAGAGTATACTATACTTATTATTATTATTTTAAAGTGTACCCCTTCTGGTTATACATATATTTTTTAAGTTAACTGTAAAACAGCCTCAGACAGGTTCTTCCAGAAGAAGGCATTTTTGTCATAGAAGATGACAGTTCTGGCCAGGTGCAGTGGCTCACACCTATAATCCCAGCACTTTGGGAGGTGAGGTGGGTGGATAACCTGAGGTCAGGCGTTCAAGACCAGCCTGGCCGACATGGTGAAATCTTGTCTCTACTAAAAATACAAAAAATAAAAAATAAAATAAAATAACCAGGCATGGTGGCTGGTGTCTGTAAACCCAGCTATTCGGGAGGCTGAGGCAGGAGAATCGCCTGAAGCTGGGAGGCGGCAGAGGTTGCAGTGAGGCAAGATTGTGCCATTGCACTCCAGCCTCAGCAACAGGAGCGAAACTCTATCAAAAAAAAAAAAAAAAAAGAGGAAAATAGATGACAGTTCCATGCATGTTATTGCCCCTGAAGACCTTCTGGTAAGACAAAATGTGGAGGGGGAATACAGTGATTTTGATAATCCTGATCCTGTGTAGGCCTAGACTAATGTGTGTGTTTGTGCCTTAGTTTTTAATATAAAAGTTTTTTTTTTTTTTTTTTTTTTTTTTTTTTTTTTTTTTTTTTTTTTGAGACGGAGTCTTGCTCTGTCGCCCAGGCTGGAGTGCAGTGGCCGGATCTCAGCTCACTGCAAGCTCCGCCTCCCGGGTTCACGCCATTCTCCTACCTCAGCCTCCGGAGTAGCTGGGACTACAGGCGCCCACCACCTCGCCCGGCTAGTTTTTTGTATTTTTTAGTAGAGACGGGGTTTCACCGTGTTAGCCAGGATGGTCTCGATCTCCTGACCTCGTGATCCACCCGTCTCAGCCTCCCAAAGTGCTGGGATTACAGGCTTGAGCCACCGCGCCCGGCAATATAAAAGTTTTAAAAAGTAAAAATGAAAGCTTTTTTAAATAGAAAAAGCTTGTAGAGACCAGACATGGTGGCTCATGCTTATAATCTCAACCCCTGGGGAGGCCAAGGCCGGAGGATCACCTGAGGCCAGAAGTTCATGACCAGCCAGGGCAACACAAGACTCCACCTCTACAAAAAATTTTAAAACTTAGCTGGGCATGGTGGTGGACACCTGTAGTCCCAGCTTCTTAGGAGCTGAGGAGAGAGGATCACTTGGGCTCAGGGTTACAGTGAGCTATGATCATGCCACCACACTCTAGCCTGGACAACAAAGCAAGACCCTATCTCTAAAAAGATTTTTAAATTAACAATTAAAAAGAGGAAAAAGCGGCCAGGTGTGGTGGCTCACGCCTGTAATCCCAGAACTTTGGGAGGCCAAGGTGGGCGGATCAGGAGGTCAAGAGATCGAGATCATCCTGGCTAACAGGTGAAACCCCTGTTAGTCTCTACTAAAAAGACAAAAATTAGTCGGGCGTGGTGGCAGATGCCTGTAGTCCCAGCTACTCAAGAGGCTGAGGCAGGAGAATCACTTGAACTCGGGAGGCAGAGGTTGCAGTGAGCCAAAATCGTGCCACTGCACTCCAGTCTGGGCGACAGAGCGAGACTCTGTCTCAAAAAAATAAATAAATAAAATAAAATAAAATAAAAAATAAAAAGAGGGAAAAGCATATAGAATAAGGATATAAACAAAGAAAATATTTTTGTACAGCTGTACAATGTGTTTGTGTTTTCAGCTAAATGTTATCACAAAAGACTCAAAAAGTTAAAATCTAAAAAGTTTATAAAGTAAAAAAGTTGTAGTAAGCTAAGGTTAATTTATGACTGAAGAGAGAAAAATATTTTTAATAAATTTACTGTAGCCTAAGTGTACAGTATTCATAAAGTCTACAGTAAGTGTATAGTAATGTCCTAGGCCTTCACATTCACTCACCACCCACTCACCGACTCACCCAGAGCAACTTCCAGTTTTGGAATCTCCATTCATGATACGTGCCTTACATGGGTATAACATATTTTATGTTTTATTCCATATTTATACTGTACCTTTTCTATGTTTAGATATGTTAGATATACAAATTATGTTGCAATTGCCTATAGCATTCAGCACAGTAATATTCTTTGCAAGTTTGTAACCTAAGAGCAATGGGTTTGTAGTCTAGGAGCAATAGGCTATACCATATAACCTAGGTGTGTAGTAGGCTGTACAATCTAGGTTTATGTAAGTACACTCTATGATGTTTGCACAAGGACAAAATTACCTAACAATGCATTTCGCACGACATATGATCATTGTTAAATGATGCATGGACTATATTATATTTAAATTGTATAAAATCTCAACTTTCTCTTTTGACATGAATATAGCTTTTACTGCATTTTCGTTGTTCTTCTGTTTTGTGCATCCACTTGTGTACTCAATTCCTCAGAAGGTATCCCCATTTTTGGGAAACATATGACTGTGTATATATGTGTATGACATACACGTACACACACATACACATATATACACTATACATACATATGCAAACGCATGCATTTATATACATGCACAGTTGGCCCTCTGTATTTGTGGTTTTGTTTCCAATGATTCAACTAACTGCAGATTGAAAATATAGTCCATAGTTGCCTGAATCTCAGAACGCAGAACCTTTGGATATGGAGGGCTAAGAGACTTGAGCATCTGCAATTTTGGTATCTAAATGGGATCTTGGAACCAATTCTCTGTGGATAGCAAGAGATGACTATAGACAGGTGGATAGATTAATTACAGAGTTTCTGAAGATGCTTTCTTCAAAATTTTATTTTTTGTTGGACAATTATATATCTAAATGTTTTTGGTGTGAAAAGTAGTCCCACTCTATATATTTCATTTTCTCATTCTTTTGATATATATATATGATGCATGGACTATATTATATTTAAATTGCATAAAAATTTCAGCTTTCTCTTTTAACATGAATATAGCTTTTACTGCATTTTCTTTGTTCTTCTGTTTTGTGCATCCACTCATGTACTCAATTCCTCAGAACATACCCCCATTTTTAAGAAACAGTGACTGTGTACATATGTCTATCACACACACATACACACACACATATGTGTTTCTATATATAAATCAAGAAGAATTATTTTAATTCATGAAGTTACGAAACAGGTAATATAAAAGGCTGTTATTAGAAATTACTATGGGGGCAAAATTTTTATTCTAAATAAGATTATAGAATAGCCAGAACATTATTTTCATCTCTAATAACTCCATCATTCCACCATAGTTACCTGGTAACTTTTTAAGAATCCAGGAGTGAGGTACTAGGGCCAAGGAAAAACTCCCCCTTTACCCTCTGAAGGTTTGCTGGAAAATCAACTGACTAAAGGCAGATTGATAGGAGAAAAGACATGTACATATATTAATGTGCACGGGGAGAACCACAAAGTGATTATCCCAGTCCCTCATTGGGGTACAGAAGCTTATATATCATCTTGAGGTTACAGAAATATTGAGGGCTCAGAGCATGGCCAAAATCAGGTTATCATGTTACAGTGGCAAGACAGGTTATAGGAGGGAGAGAAGAGGAGGCCTGGCTAGCAAAGTAGTCTTGTTATGAGCGGTCTCCAAAAAGTTCGTGAAAAATGTGTATTATGAAAACACTTTAGATGGGTTTTAATCTTTTTTGCGCCAAAGGAAACTCATGCTAACTTGTTATAACATGTCTGACTGAACAGGCTCTAGTTTGAGGCACTAAGAAGAATAAAGAATCAGTTTGAAAGGAGTCTTTATTAGAGCAACATGAATTCTGCTGAAATTGAAGAAAGAACAAACAACAAATTCATGGTGATGCTTTGGTGGAAGAATGGTGAAATCATTGATTCTGTACGACAAGTTTATAGAGATAATGCCCCTAAGAAATCAACAGTTTACAAATGGATAACTCATTTTAAAAAGGGATGAGATGATGTTGAAGATGAAGCCAAACGCAGATGATCAACATCAATTTGCAAGGAAAAAATTAATCTTGCTTGTGCCCTAAGTGAAGAAAATTAATGTTGTTTGTGCTCTAAGTTTGTGTTGTGTTAACCACAGGCATCTCAATTGATCCTGCTTACACAATTCTGACTTAAAAATTAGAGTTCAGCAAACTTTCCTCTCAGTGGGTGCCAAAATCATTACACCCAGATTAACTGTAGACAAGAGCAGAGATTTCGATGGAAATATATTTATATTTTTGAGACTGAGTCTTGCTTTGTTGCCCAGGCTGGAGTGCAGTGGTGTGATCTTGGCTCATTGCGGCCTCTGCCTCTGCAGTTCGAGGGATTCTCCTGCCTCTGTCTCCCGAGTAGCTGGTACTACAGGTGTGCGACACCATGCCAGGTTAACTTCTGTAATTTTAGTAGAGACGGGGTTTCACCATGTTGGCCAGGCTGGTCTCGAGCTCCTGACCTCAAGTGATCCACCCACCTCAGGCTCCCAAAGTGCTAGGATTGCAGGCGTGAGTCACCACACCCAGCCTTCAGTGGAAATCTTAAACAAGTGGGATCAAGAACCTGAAGCATTTCTTCAAAGAATTGTAACAGCAGATGGAAATGGCTTTACCAGGACCATCTAGAAGACAAAGCAGAAGCAAAGCAATGGCTAGTAAAGTGGAAGTGGCCCAGTCAAAGCACGACTGGACTGGTCAAGGGCAAAGGCCATGGCAATGGTCTTTTGGGATGCTCAAGGCAGTTTGTTGACTTTCTGGAGAGCCAAATAACAATAACATCTGCTTATTATGAGAGTGTTTGAGAAAATAAGGCAAAGCATTAGCAGAAAAATGCCTCGGAAAGCTTCACCAGAGAGTCCTTCTCCACAACGATGCTCCTGCTTATTCCTCTCATCAAACAAGTGCATTTTTATGAGAGTTTTGATCAGAAATTATTAGGCATCCACCTTACAGTCCCAGTTTGGCTACTTCTGAGATCTTTTTGTTTCCTTATCTTTAAAAAACCTGCAAACGGTGTCAATTTTTCTTCAGTTAATAACATAAAAAGAACTCCATTGACATGGTTAAATTCCCAGAATCTTCAGTTCTTTAGGAATGGGCTAAATGGCTGGTATCATTGCTTGCAAGTGTCTTAACCTTGATGCAGCTTATGTTGAGTAAGAAAGTTTACACTTTTAATTTTTATCTTTGAAGTCCATTTTTCCAAGAACTTTTTGAAGTCTCTTCATATGTAGATGAAACCTCACAGGCAGCAGCCTTTAGAGAGACTAGATGGTAAATGCTTTTTTTCAGACCTTTAAAGGTGTCAAATTCTGTTAATCTTTCCTAGATCTGGACAAGGGAAGCCCTCAGAGATAGCCTGGCTGCATCAATACAGATTCTCTACAGATGCAAACCAACCCCTCTGCCCTCCCTCCACACCCCTACAAAAGACAGCTTTGCAGGGCTACTTCTGTTTGCAGGTGCTCTGAACAGCCATCTCGAAATATGTAAAGAAGTATATTTTGGGGTGAAATATTTCTATTTCCTTCAAGGTCTTGAGCGTTGCCCTCTGTGTTGTGGCCCTATCACTAGTCACAGGGATCTAAAACTAATTGAATTGTTGAACAACCTACACTTTTAGACATAAGGTCCAGATTTGGTGTAGTTAACTCTGACATTCCCTCTAATAAGATACGAAAGGAAAACACAGCCTTGAGCATCCCCTGCCTCTTCTATCCTTTGGCTTAGCTAGAATACAGTGTTCAATTCTGAGTGTGAAGGCATCAAGGCAATACTAACAAATTAGAGAACATTCAAGGGATGGTAAAAGAGACTGTGAAATAGGAAGCATGTCAGATGAGGAATGTTTGAATAACATTTGGAGAAGCAAAGGCTAAAGATGTGATAAACATATTCAAATATTAGAGTAGCTATCATATTTTATAGAAGTATACATAAATTTTTGCTTTCTGATTTCAGTCATCAATACTATTAACAATGGATATGTATATTTTTACTCAGACTAGTGAAAAGCATTCTACCAACTACAACTGTATGGCCAAGAAAGGGCTGCCTTGTGAGGGATGAACATAATTTCTGACCCCTCTGAAGGAAAAATTGTGTGTTCACCTATTGGGATACTATAAAAGAGATAAAAGAGATGACAGGGCAAGACCCCTCTCAAATATAAATGTCTGTAATTCTCTCTATCCATTATTGCCATAAAGCTATGGGGATTTGGCTCTAAACATAGGTTTTCTTCCCAATAACTCAAGGGACCTAATGACATCATTACACTCTGCTCTACCCTGGGATATTCAGCTGGGTATCCCTTTACTCAGTCAGCCACAGCCCATATTATATATGGCTTCTCTCCACAATGGTACCAAAGCTTATTTATCTTTCCCCAGCCCTGTTTTTAAAATTAAAACATCTGGTCTTTGGTTTTGCATTACTTTCATTGGAGAAGTCCATTCCTCTTTATTTAAAAATTGAGCAGCCTGTATTTGGGTTCACCTTTAGTGAAACTTGCCCCCCTTGTTCTTTCCATTCATAAGGTTCTTTCCCATGACCACTTGTTGGAAGCCTGGTGGTCAGTTACAAACACTAGTTTTGCCCAAGTCATGTTGCTAAATTCTCCACCCCAGCTCTTACTTCAATGGCACAGCTGGAAGGACATAGGTCTCTGAAAGGATCTATCTCCTGGTGGATGGACAGAAGTTGAGTAAGCTAAATATGAACTTCTTCCTAAAATATGTTACTGGAAGAGAGCAAAATGCCACCATAGAACATCTATTTTTAGATTATATCCCAATTAGTCTAGGCCAACAATGCCAAATCTAGTAGTACTGCTTAACTCAAAACACTAATATTCAAATATGACCAATCTCATGCATATCTTGACTGTGAACAGAGTATAAAAACTACATCTCTTCTTTCTGATCCTTGGATTTCTTTTAATCTACAAGGAAACCTCTGATCTTAGAGTTCAAGTGGTGGCCTACACACACACACACACACACACACACACACACACACACACACACAAATACTTCTGACAATTCAGTAACAGCATGCCTTTTTTGGTAATTGTTGTAAAATTTGAGATGTCAGCTTTGTATATTGATAAATTATAAAATAACTTTTCTAGTCTTTTCCTTCTTAAACATTCTTCTCTCTTAAACATGCTATACAAAATGCCAGTTACAGATAAACAGCCAGAAAGAGGAAACTCTTACTATTGTTTTCAGTGCTGTCATCATGAAATATAATGAAATGTGTTGTATTTCTGATGGAGGAATCAAAGTCACATATCGGTACATGTGGTTCAAATGATTCAACTGAAAGGGGAATGCTCGTTTGCCACCGTTCTCCCTTCTTCCACTAAAAAAGCATTGAGTAAGAGCCATTTTCACGTCTTGCAGCTGGTAGAAGAAGGAAAGTTGGCACATCCCAGGCAATTAATTTCTAAGGGCAGGTGAAAGTTTAGATAAAAGACCCAAATGACTTCTTCCTTCATTCTGAAAATAGTTCTCAGAAATATTTATAATTCATGAGACACGAGCCAGAGACGAGATAATAACTTTGAAATATGGGAGTGTAAATATGCATCATCAGTGTAATAGTTCCCCTAAAAGAGGGAAACAATTTTTTTTTTTTTGAGACGGAGTCTCACTCTGTCACCCAGGCTGGAGTGCAGTGGCCCAATCTCAACTCACTGCAAGCTCCGCCTCCCGGGTTCACGCCATTCTCCTGCCTCAGCCTCCCCAGTAGCTGGGACTACAGGCGCCCACTACCACACCCGCCTAATTTTTTGTATTTTTAGTAGAGACAGGGTTTCACCATGTTAGCCAGGATGGTCTCAAATCTCCTGACCTTGTGATCTGCCTGCCTTGGCCTCCCAAAGAATAATTTTTAAAAGTCTTGGGGAAATCAGCAGAGGGAGGTGCAAAGGAGACTTGAATTCTGATCCTGCCTAGCTCTGTGAGGTGGAACAGGGGACTGAACCCCACTGAGCCTGTTTCTTCACCTGTAAAACAGACATTCTAAATGTCACAGCATAGAATTATTGAGAATATTTAATAAATTAACATCTATAAAGTGATTGGCTTAATATTTAGACTCCCTACCTTTAGCAAACAGAAATAGATCTTTGATTAAAAAATTAAATAAATTGGAATTTAATATCTTATTTTTAAACTTTTTTACAATTGAATGTATCTTTTTAAAGATGCATTGTGTGTTTGTGATTCAAAACGAAGATAATATTGGATGGTGTTTTTGTGTGTAAGTATTTACAGATATACACATATGATCATACACACACATAATTTTCATTAATAAATAGGAAAATAGTACCACTCAATAACTACTGAAGGTCTACCCAGGAATGACTTAATATTCCCTAGTGATCACATCACACACTTGATGAGTTTGGACTGTGAAGTGCAAAAGTTTATACCATAATATCTTCAGCCTCACTGAAAACACAGATCGCTTACATCCTGCTTCGTGTGGTAGACGGTCTTTTCGGGCAGCTCACTCAAAAAGGAGGCCGTTGGCACTTCTGCAGGGTAGCAATGAGGAAGCTGCATTTTGCTGACAGGGATCACTGCTGGGTGAGTTTTGATTTTAAGTAATGCCAAACTTAGGCCATATACTCTAAAAAGCTATAACTAGTTATAGCTTTGTAGAAAATATGTTGGAATCAAACAGAGCTGGTTTAGGAGCCTTGAGGTATTACTAGTTACTCAGTCTTGAGGATACTGCTTAATTTATCTGAACTTCCATTCCCTACTTGTGATGGTTAATTTTACTTGTCAGCTTGACTGGGTTAAGGGATATCCAGAGAGCTGGTAAAGCATCATTTCTGGGTGTATCTGTGAGGGTGTTTCTGGGAGAGATTGGCATTTGAGTCAGTGGATTGGGTAAGAAAGACCTGCCCTCACCCAGTGTGAATAAGTACCATTCAATTCGTTGAGGGCTCAGATAAAACAAAAAGGCAGAGAAAAGGTGAATTCTCTCTTTCTTCTGAAACTGGAACACCCATCTTCTTTTGCCCTTGGACATCAGGACTCCAGGTTCTCTGACCTTTGGACTCTGGAACAGCAGTTCACCCAGATTGTCAGGTCTTTGGCCCCAGACTAAGAGTTATAACATCAGCTCCCCTGGGTCTTAGGTCTTCTGGCTTAGACCGAGCTCTGCTACTGGCTCTCCTGGTTCGCCAGTGTGCAGATGGCCTGTCATGGGACTTCTCAGTCTCCATAATTACATGAGCCAATTTCCATAATAAATCCCTTCTAGTCTATTATCTATCTATCTATCTATCTATCTATCTATCTATCTATCTATTATCTATCTATCTATATCTATCTATCTATCTATCGTCTCCTATTCTCTTTCTCTGGAGAACACTGACTAATATACCAATCTATCAATAAGTGCCAGACTACTTGCCAAAAATAAAAATAGTGTTTCATCTTGTAACACTTCTCTCTTTGCTATTTTTACTAAACCTGAACAGGTCTTCTTTAGGCTCCTTAAATATACTGAGCTCTTTTCCACCTCAGGACATTTGCAAAGCTTCACCATCAAGCTGGGAAGGCTCTTCCCCTCTCACCCATGGGCTTCATGAGGAGTTCCTTATCTTTTGGATCAACTTAACCATTATCTTTTGAGAGGGGACCTTACTAACCTCCCCTATTATTTTCTGTCTTATAACACTTGCCACAGTTTATAATAGTTTCCTTTGGTTTAATTGCAATTTGCATATCCATCTTACAGAAACGTGGGTTCTTTGAGGGGCTCTAGCTGTCTTGCTCATCACCATATTCTGAGTGTTTAGACAGTGCCTGTCTAGTATTAATAGAAAGTGTTGAATGGATAAATTGGCATTCACAAGGTTGTTGTACAGCTTAAACAAGATCATTTATGACATATTCTAAGTTCTTGATAAAGAAAGTCTTTTTAAACATTATTTTTAGGGGGAGAATTGGTATAAGGTACATCTAGCTCAATATGCTAAAATAGCTGTATTCGGGTTGCAAAAGCAAAGTATAGTAGGTCCACCACCTACATAGAGCCAGAGTTATTTCTGACTCACTAATGGGCCAGCTAACAGAGAAAAATCCCCTCAAACAGACAAGGTGTTGCCCATTTGAAGATATTTCCAGATGTAGAAGCAGTAGCAGCCCATTTTCAAAGCTTTCATTTCCTAAAGAACAGTCAGGACAAGGGGATAAAATGAGCTTGTACTCAAAGGTAACATTTTCTTCACCCAACTCTGGGGATGGCAAAGTCGTAATTACAAATCTTGCTGTGCACCCCTTACAGAGGTTTGAGATTGGTGGGCTGTTCATCCCCCTTTTTATTAATGCCCAAAAAAGCTGTTTGAATGGGGCTAGTCTGTATTTTTAAATTCAAACTACCATAGTTTAACACCCATTGGAAAAATGTAGTTAAGCAATTAAGGGATATTTCTACTGTATTTTTCCAGTTGATGACTCAAATCCAGGTCTCTTTAAATAAATCCAAGCAGACTATGAGAGGAAGGAAGGTTCTACAGATGCCTCCTTAAAATCGGAAATATTCCAATAAAAACCAATGATCTAACTACAAACTACTGCCAATTCTGTGTCACTGAGTCATCTTCCATTGGGAAGTGTTTGGATTTCATTAAGCTTTTAAGAACCGCAGGCTGATTTATTATTTTCATTTTTATTTTCTTAGTGGGTTGTCATGAAACTTCACTTCATTAATATGAAGAATAAAGAACTAAATAAGCTATAATTTCCTGGAAGAGTACAGTAATGATGATAATAATAATTACTGAAGGCTCTCATATTTATTTATATCAACTGAATTCCAAGATGGTACCAAAATTATCCTGCAGAATATTTCATCACTTTCTTTTCTTCCTACTTCAACTTCTGATGTCTGCTCTCATTCTGATTTCTTGCAGCATTTTTTTTTCCTGTTATACTCAACCCACATCCAACATCTAGGCTCAAGCTCCCTTCTAACACTGTTCAAATCATTACTTTCTTTTCCATTTTCTGGACGGGATTTTTCTGATCACTTTCTTATTGTGCAATTTGTAAGGATACCATTATAAAAATCACAAGTAAATTCTGAGAGTGGATTAGATAAAAGTACATGGAGAAAATAAAGTTACTTATTTCAGGATGATGATCAAAGTGGAAAGTTTTAAGTACTACTTGAGTTTTTATGTTTTTTCTAATTAGGAAAGTCATTTTCTCTTAAATGTCTTCAACTAATTTGTGCTACTGGTTCTCTAAATGGCCATGTGCCAATATCAGTACATACCTACTTTCTCAGTGATAAAAGATGCTAACTTAAATTTTTACGCAATTTTGAGAAAATCCTCTGTAAAGTCCCTTTACCCAATAAATAAAGACCTCCAAAGGAAGTTGGCTGTGCCCCTTAGTCTAAACAGCCTAATTACAACCTCATGTCTTGGGAGTTGAAAAACTTATATTATGTTTTGTTCTTTCGGTTTTTGGTGTGCACCAGTATTACACATACTACAACGATTACTACAGAGAATATGGAACGCATAAACGAATGGAGCTTTCAGTCCTTCATCAGCGAGGGCAACATGATTCAGACGAATATTTAAGCTACTATCTTTCAAATGTTTTTAAAAGCATGACTCAAAGGAAGAAATACATGTAAAATGTGAGTGTGCTTGTTGAGTTCAAGGTAAAACGAGGGGTCAGTGTGGTTGAAACAGCAGGAGGGAAAATGGTAGGTGGTGAAGTCAGAGGCATGAGGAGCCCAGGTCATGGAGGGTCTTGGAGGCCATCATAAGGTTTTTAGCTACTATTGCAGGTGTGGGATGGGCAGCTTCTGCGGGGTTTTTAGCTGAAGAGTCACACAGTATGACACGGTTTCAACAGGATCATCCTGGCTGCTATGTCCTGAGCAAACTGTAGGGGACTATGTAGTATGGAAGCCAGTAGAGCAGTTAGGAGGCTGCTGTAATGAATAACACAGGTGAGAAATGACGGTGGTGGGGCCAGGACAATAGTGGTGAAAGAGATTTTTTTTAAAAAAAACAGTCAGTTTCATGATATATTGAGAAAGTAGAGATGGTTTGAGAGATTGGATGTGTGATATCAGAGAGGCGTAGAAGTTAAGGGTGTCTCCCAAGTTTGACCTGAGCCACTTGAAAGATGGAGCACTATTTACTAGGACTAGGAAGATAGGGAGAGGCACATTTAGAAGAAGAAAAGAGTTTAAGTTTGAGCTGCCTATCAGATATCCAAGTAAACATGTCTGGCTGGAGGTCAGAAATGCTAGTCTCAGTTTCATGAGACAGGACCTGGCTTGTTGGGAGTTGTCAAAGTACATCAAAATTTAAAGAATCAGGACTAGAAACTTCCAATCACCAAAGGAGTCACCGTTCACTAAAAGTTCTATCTCAGTTCTCTGAGTTCTCCTAAAACAATCCTAAGACAAGGTATTGAATGACTTTAATTTAACTGAGTGGTGGGAAACACAGGTGAGGAAGAGGGAAAGTAAAACAAGGAAAGGAAGCAAACCAATAAAAGGAATACAGGGGGCATTGATAAACCGGTTACTACTTAGAGAAACTCGAGTTCAGTTCCACTGGGGACCCTCTAAGGAACTGTGTAGAGCACCCTGGAGAACTGTCCTGCCAAGAGATAAGAACTCTCAGTGTTTATCCACTTATTCCTAAATTCAACAGTTGAAGGATGGTCCTGAGGGTCTTAAGTCCCTGCTACTTTGAGGCTCCAAAGGAGCTGGAGGAAACTTTTAGGCAGAGAAGCAGAGAAGTGGATCTGGGGACATGGGGCAGGGTATCAAAGGATCTGGCTCAAAGTCTGAAGACTAAGCCTTGTTCTGTTTGGAGGTTCAGAACAGGAGGAGAATTCATCAAAGGACACTAAGAAGGAAAGGCGGTTGCAGTAGGAGGAACAAACACTAGAAGAGTGTGGTGGATGGAAGTCAAGAAAAGTAATTCCACAAGGGAATGGCAGCAATACCTCATCATTGGCTTTTGCATCAGAGAATTTGAGAACTGTTTCATTGAGTGGGCCAGGATGATGGTCCAACAGAAGTGGGTTGAAGAGGGAAAGAGAAGTTGCAATAGCTGGTGTCGACAACTTACTGGAGGTGGTTGCTGTAAAGAGGAGTGGAGAATACGGAAGGAGGCTAGAGGGGTAGAAGGATGTTCTTACTGTGAAATTCATACTAGGGTGGAAAGAAAAATTGAGGTCAGATTGATGTGTTCAAGAGTTCTGACATAATTTCAAGGGCATGTACCCATTGGCTTGACTGTGCCATAATAAATAAATCTACTTCTAGGGTCTATGGCTTAAAGGCCTTGCATGCATCCCACTAATTGCCTTGTCTTCCTCTAAACCTGGACCTTCCCCTCCCTAAACCTAGATAATTAATAGGATCAAAATCACATTTAATAGCACTATTAAAAATTTCATTTTCAAAAAAATGTCATTTGGCCAGGCGTGGTAGCTCACACCTATAATCCCAGCATTTTGGAAGGCTGAGGCAGGCAGATTACTTGAGGTCAGGAGTTCATGACCAGCCTAGCCAACATGGTGAAACCCTGTGTCTACTAAAAATATAAAAATTAGCTGGGCATGGTGCTGCATTCCTGTAATCCCAGCTACATGGGAGGCTGAGGCAGTAGAATAGCATGAACCTGGGAGGTGGACCTTACAGTGAGCCAAGATCACTGCTCTCCAGCCTGGGTGACAGAGCAAGACTCCATCTCTAAGCAAATAAATAAATAAAGTCATCTTAACATGTAGTAACTCAAGAGTTTGAATAACAATGGTTGTACTTATAAATTGACTTAGCAAGTATTTTTCAGGATATAGTAAAATAACATAAGACCTTTCATATAGACTTTAAAAGTAAAACCACTGTGGGGTGTGCACATGTGCTTATATGTATGTGTGAAATGACTATTCCAAATACAGTTAAATAAATCCTAAATAAATATTTCCTCGATGTTTTTTTTTCTGCTGCTATGATTTTATCTCTATTAATCAGTTTTACCAGTTAACCATCTCTGATCACTCTGAAGTGGGTTACAAATAATTTGACACATCAGAAAGAAATTGCTTACAAGCCCTTGATGTTAAGATATATTGATGGTATGGGTACTTACCTTGTATGAAAAATGGAAAGTAGTGATATTACAGTCTAGAAGATTGTAAGAAAAATTGTTATGAGGTTGTGCAAAACATAAAAGGAGAAGCGTTGCTCAGAAGAAAAGCAAAGCCAAGGAACTCTTCATTCAAAACCTACATTTCATGTAGCTTTCCTTTAAAATGGCAATTCTTTTTTATACTGTTTTTAAATGAGGAACTTTTATAATGAGACTTAGAAGTGGGTTTTTATGAGACAATGGTTATGTCCTACTTTCAAATGCCATTCATAAAGATCTTCATATATATGCAGAGAGAATGTTCAACACTAAGCATATGTCTAACATGAATCTAATAAGATGGTTCAAGTTCACCTTGCAATATAAAGGGCCATGAAAGATGAGTTAATTCACTCTTCAGTTAGAAATCTAATGGAACTAGTTAAGTAGAAAAGATATAACACCAGAATTGAAGCTGTGGTTATATCACAAATGAATGCCTTCCAGCATAATGGTTACATTAAAAATTAAACATCAGCCAGTATCCAGATGTTAGACATTAATATTGGGGTGTGTGTGTGTGTGTGTGTGTGTGTTGCGCATGCATGCATGCAAAAGTGTCCATGTAAAGCTACTTAAAATGCTATATAATAAGTAATAGGTGTGATGGTTAATATTTAGTGTTAACTTGAGTGGATTGAGGGATACAAAATATTGATCCTGGTTGTGTCTGTGAGGGTGTTGCCAAAAGAGATTAACATTTGAGTCAGTGGGCTGGGGAAGGCAGATCCACCCTTAATCTAATGGGCACAATCTCATCAGCTGCCAGCAAATATAAAGCAGGCAGAAAAACATGAAAAGGAGAGACGAGCTTAGCCTCCCAGGCTACATCTTTCCCCCATGCTGAATGCTTCCTGCCCTCAAACAACGAACTCCAGGTTCTTCAGTTTTGGGACTCAGACTGGCTCTCCTTGCTCCTCAGCTTATAGACAGCCTATTGTGGGACCTTGTGATCGTGTAAGTTAATACTTAATAAACTCCCATATATATATGTATGTGTGTGTGTGTGTGTACATATGTATGAATAGGAGTTTATATATGTTATATATGGGAGTTATATAACACACACACACACATCCTATTCGTTCTGTCCCTCTAAGAGAACCCTAATAAAATAGGCAAGTTCAGAAAGCAAATCACTGCAAAGTTACACAAAATGGTGTATTAATTTAAAATCCAGCTCTATTTTCTGTTTTCCCTTCAAATATGTTGGGAGTACTGAAGGTAACTTTTCCCTTTGCAGGGAATAAACAGTCTCCCGTTAAAAGTCTGCTTTACATTTCCCATCTTGTCTAGCTGTGGCTGGCCCAAGGACCAAGCAGGTAACATACACACACAAGGGCAGCAGGCAGGCGTGCTCATGCAGACATTGCATACATGGTGGAGAGAGGTAGAGCTCCTTGACTCTACCCATTTTAATCAGGCAATTACTACTCAGCTCCAGGTGATTTTTTTCTGAGAGAGAGGATGTAAGACATTTTCCTATCTTTAAAGAGAAGGACCTCTCCTCCCTTTGAATTTCGGTTATCATGTAAAATGCCTTACACCTAAAATTTTGGCTCATTTTTTAAAGACATATTTCAGTCCAAACAAACCATATGTAGAGCAGATTTTACCCACAGGCAGCCAGTTTGCAAGCTCTGCTCTTTGCAGACAATACAAAGGCAGCAGAGTAAGCTTTGAGCCAGATTCTACATTCCTTATGAACTGCCATAGAACTTTAGTACAGAAAACTTTTTTTTTTGTCAGCAGGGTTACGAGAAAGGAATTTGAAGTTTATTAAATATTATACTTGCAAAGGCCTAGGGAGGAACACAGGAGAATCTTCTGGAGTGCTGGAAATGTTCTAGATCTTGATGATCTGGGTCATGACACAAGTGTAGCTATACATAAAAAGTCTTTGAGCTGAAGACTTAAGATTTGTGTGCTTCACACACTTGATGTCACACACTCAAAATACATGCACATATATAAACATATATGTTCAAGGAACATATGAATATATATACACACACATATATATCTTCAAATATATATATAGATATTTGAACAAACTACCAACTTTAAAACTTTAACCAAGTGGCAACTTCAGTGTAGGGATAGATAAGACAATGACTTATTCTTTGGGGTGTAGAGCTGAGTCAGAGCTAATCTAAGCCATGCCTGTGCCATATACAGTGGAAATAAAAACAAACGGTGAAAACTAGTGCTATGTAGTTGTCTCTAGTATATTCCCAGGCCATTCGCTGCTAGTCTACTCCTCCTTCAATCAAAGTGGAGGTTCACTTACTCAAGCTTCATTAACTTATGCTCATGAGTCATGATGGGCTACAGTATGATTGAGTGAAAGATACACTTAGGAGAAATTCCTTGAATGCAGGTAAAGAAGTTGTCTGACCCTCACACATGTCTACAAGAACTGGAGAAGAGGAGCAGATTTGAGGGTGGTGAGATTTCTAGGCCTGAGTATCCTTGTGAAGCATGCTGCTGTGGATGCTTCAGCCTCATCTGGCTGAGGGTCCCTTCTGGTACATCAAGAATCTTCTTTGTCATCCTTTTTCAGGGTGGAGGTAGGGTAGGGAGTGGATGGATGCTGTGATCATGTGCCTGTCTGCTCTAGGTGCAAGCAGTTGGAAATCAATCCTAGCACATTCCCAAGTAGCTGGGGTCTATAGTTGCAATTTGAATTCAGCCAACATTCATGGGCCTCTGTAGGTCATACAAAATGAGTGAGCTGTAATCTTTGCTGTATTCATTTTCTAGGGCTGCCATAACAAACTACCACAAACTGGGTGGCTTAGAACAACAGAAATATATTGTGTAACAGTTCTGGGGACCAGAAGTCCAAAATCCAGGTGTTGACATGGCCATGCTGCCTCTGAAGGCACTAGGGAAGAATTTGTTCCAGACCCCTCTCCTAGCTTCTGGTAGTCCCTTGGCTTGTGGCAGCATAACAGCAAGCTTCATGCAGCATTCTCCCTGTGTACCTGCATATGTTCAGACTCCCCTCCTTTATTTTTTAAGGACACCAATCATATTAGATTTAGGGCCCACCCTATTCCAGTATGACCTCATCTTAACTCAACTAATTATATCTGCAATGAGCCTATTTCCACTTTTTTTTTTTTTTTTTTTTTGAGATGGAGTCTCAATCTGTCATCTGGGCTGGAGTGCAATGGTGTGATCTTAGCTCACTGCAACCTCTACTTCCTGGGTTCAAGCGATTCTCCTGCCTCAGCCTTCTGAGTAGCTGGGATTACAGGTGCACGCCACCAGGCCTGGCTAATATTTTTTGTATTTTTAGTAGAGACGGGGTTATACCATGTTGGCCAGGCTGGTCTCGAACTCCTGACCTCAAGTGATTTACCCATCTCAGCCTCCCAAAGTGCTCTGGGGTTGCAGGCGTGAGCCATGACACCCAGCCTGCAAAGACCCTATTTCCAAATAAGGTCATATTCTGAGGTACTAGAGGTTAGGACTTCAACATATGAATTTTGGAGGAATATAACTCCCCCATAACACTTGCCCTCCAAGGGTTTATAATCAAGTTAGAGAGAGAGGCGTATATGTCACTAGTCTGTTAAAAATTACTACTTTGATGAATTCATACTAAAATTCCCTTTCATAGCATGGATTTTTCTAATGTTATCTACCTACCAACTGTTTGTTAGTTGTACTTTTGTCAGTGTGGTAATAAATAAATCTGGTTTATAGATACTTCAGTATTGCACTAATATTTCAACCATGACAAAAAGTTGAATAACAATACTATTGTGAAGGAATGTTATGTGCTTTTTTTTAATAAGACAAAAAAATCAAAAAGCTTAAAAATGGATTCCATTCAAGTAAGAAAGAGGGAAATAAAAGTGATACTGATGAAAACATTGAATTTCAATTTATCACAATGAAGAAGGCAAAGCATGCAGTCACTTTACTTAAACTGTGTCTACGTGACATGGTAGAGTGGGAATTCGTTGACTATCTAGTTAATCTCATCAGCTTAGACATCCATTTGGGTACTCAAGCAGTAGGCAAACAGGGCAGATGTTTGAAAGAATTATCCAGACCATTAATTAAAGTACAGGTTTCAAAGAAGGGGACATGGAAACTAGAGAGTCAGTGAAGACGGTTTTGAGACTTTTCATCTTCATTTTTCAGTTTAATAATGATTATCACAGAAATATAAACATCAGGAAAAGATTTTGATAAAGTTTAACACATAAAATAGAAAATTCCAGAAGGAATTTTCTGCAGTGGAGGATTCATATTATAGGAACATTGAAGGCAGATGCAAACCCTACATGTGCCACTGTAAACATTAGGCATATTCCTCAACTTGCTCCTATTATGGACGGCTTCCTACTAAAATGGAATTCAAGTAACACATCATTCAAGCATCCCTGCTTTATGTTCTACAGAAAAAGCTTATCTGTTGCAAATGTTCTTGCAACTTCTGCTCAAATAGTAGTGCCATTAAAAATGGCTGATGGGGGGGGTGCTATCTCAGATATTTCATCCTAAACAAAAGTATCAAAGCAAAGTTGTTTTTCAAACTCTTTATTCATCCATATTGTCATTTTCTCTTACATGTGCTACTTCAAAACAAATACCAATCTGATGATGACAGTCCCTTGCTGAAAATGCTTCAGTGGCTCTCCGTGGCCCTTAAAGTCAAGTACAAAGTCTGCAAGCAGAAAAATGATCTGCAAAGTCCTTCAGGATCTGACCCCAGTTCGCTTGTGTAGTCAAGGGATGGCTATTTTGTTGTTTTGCTTTTCAGTTCCTCAAATATTCAAAGCTTTCTTTTGCCTCTGAGCATTTGTTCCTACCGTTCCTTCTGCTCTGTATCTCTTCATCTTGGTCCGATTAGCCCTTACTCATATCCTTCCAGTTTCAGTCTAAATGTCATTCATTCCAGAAACCACTACTGACCACCCAAGTCTATGTCATACAGCATTTTCTCTTGGCATCTGACACTTCCCTATTTTGCAGCTTTTACCACACTTTGCCATAACTGCCTGTTTACTTGTGTGTATTCTTTTAAATATGCTGATTTTTTCCTGAGGGCAGGCAGTGACTCTTTTTTCAATATTGTATTCTCAATGCCAGGTGGACAATGTTGGTACTAGATAGTGTTTGGAACAAATGAATAAATGAAGGAGAGAAGAAATGACTTCTCAGTGATACTTCTGTAAGATAAATAACTGCCAATACTTATATTACACATTTCAAATAATCTTTTCAAAAACAAGTATAACTCATTTATGGTAATGGAAATCAAAATAGTGGTTACCTTTGGAGGTACTGATGAGGAAAAGGCACAAGGGAATTTTCAGGGGAGGAGAAAATTATCCCTATTCTTACTCTGGGTGTTGGTTTCATGGGCATGTGCAGACATAAAAATTCAATGAGCTGTGTACCTACAATTTGTACCCTTTGTTGCATACGTTAACATAAAATAAGTAAAAAAGAAAGAAAGTTATAACTACCTTTATCTCACTCTAATACCAAAGATACATTTTACCATTTGTTAGCTCAAAGAAATCTGAGATATGGTTTTAAAAGCAACCTTGCAGTTCTGTTTAAGATTGCTACAATTTAATAAGATTATCTAAAACCTCAAAGCATAAGTAGAGTGGGCCCATGCAGGGCCTTTTCTTCTACCTCTATAGCCCAGAGAAATGCTAAACCAGAAAAGGGGCTGGGGTTGATCTTGTCTGAGCATCTTGTGGGAATCAGTTCCCTTTCAGGCCCCCCAATAATGTGAAATTCCCTCTATCCTGTTTTTAACCCCATAAGCACCAAGCGAACTGCACTTCCAAAGCTTGCCTGAAATGAGTTTTAGCAAACCCATGAACCCTGTTGATCAACAGTCACCCTAAACTGAACCCACTTCCAATAGTGACCAAAGAATTCTTCTGACCAATAATGGAATTCCCCCATTCTCAGACTGACTTCTTCAGGGAGACTTCCAAGGAACTGAGCAGAATTCTTGTGCAATGAAGCCATCATTCCAGCAGATTAGCATTTAGAATTGCTTCAAGAAGCTATTCCATATTTCAAGAGAAATGGAGTTAGCTTTCCTCTTATAAAATGAATTTCATGTGTGTGCTTGCTTATAGAATTCTTGAGTTATCTTTATTTATAGTTATTTTTACTCCTCATACAACTGTTAAAATGTTTTGAAAATATACTGTTTATTCATTCTGGTACTGTATTTAGGATCACTTGCAATATTTCTAAATTAATTTTATTCTAACCTGTCTTCCCCATCAAACCTATCTTTTATTTTAAGTACTTCAGCCTTAGAGTACCTAAAATCCTGTCTTTGCCGCCATTTGGAGGGAAAATAGGCTATTCAAATTGACTGCAAATTGTCTTTGCATGTTGGTCTACATCATTATTCTGGCTTTCTTGCATCCTGCAGTTATTCAGTGTGAAATAACGGTCAAAATCAATTGCAAACTTGTGGTTGTTTTTGACCTGGAAATATTTATTATTATTAGATGATGCATAAGCTTTTGGTGCAGTATTTATGGAGGCAGGATATGCTTCTCTCAGAAGATTTTATCTTTTAAAGGGCACATAAAATTTCAGACTTGCTTCTCAGCTTCATAAATACACAAATGGATGCACAGAGTTAACACAGATCATCCATCTTGACTTTCTTTTGGCTCAAGCAACCACGGAACTAAATCCCATATAACCTGTATAAGTCTCTATGTTTAAATCAACTTTAATGAGGAGGGGGGAGTTCAAATGCTTGATAATCTAGAAGAAGAGAAACTTGTAACTTGCATTTAACAATACATCCAACAAAGTTATGTGCCCTCCGATAAATGAGCTGCAGATTTTGGAGCTCTGTATGTATTAAATATAATAAATGTTTTTCAAAAGTTTCTCAAGTCTAATTTGAAGCCATGTTAATGCAGATCCTTTTTTGTTATTTTTAATTGACACATAAAAATTGTACATATTTATGGGGTACAGAATGATATTTCCATACATGTATAGAATGTGTAATGACCAAATCAGGGTAATTAACATACCCATCACCTCAAGCTTTTATCATTTCTTTGTGCTGGGAACATCCAAAATAGTTTCTTCTAGCTATCTGGAAATATACAATAAGTTAGTGTTAACTGTAGTCATCCTACAGTGCTTTAGAACACTAGAACCTTTCCTCTTATCTAGTTGTAATTTTGTGTTTGTTAACCAGCCTCTCCCTATTCATCCTCCCAGTCCTGTCTTCCTCATCCTTCCCAGCCTCTAGTAACTGTATTCTTCTCTCTACTTCTTTGAGCTCACAGTGGTGGCGGCACTCAGAAGAGCTGATCCTCAGGCATTTGGGGTGGTGCATGAAGGCTTTGCTGCTGAAGGGGGCAAGGTTGCTGGCGGTGATGTTGGGCCCCAAACAAGCCAGTCCTTGGGCCTTTGGGTAGGGGCACATGGTAGCTTCATCACTGGAGTTGGTGTATTAGCCATCATCAACGAGCCTCGGGTGGCCTGGTCCTCAGGATCCTTGGTGGTGGGCATGCAGTGGCTCTGCTGCTGGAGTAGGTGGGGAGGCTAGCTACAGTGAGCCTCAGGAGAGCCAGCCCTCAGCCCCCTAGGGTATGCGGTGACATGCAGGTGTGTTGTGGCTCTGCTGCTGGAGTGGGCAGGGTTGCAGGCAGCAGCAGGTCCCTGGCTGTCAGCTCTCAGACTCTGAGGACCATGCCCCTTTGCTTTCTTTACCTTAGAGGCAGCCTTCCCACTTTGCTGGACCACCTGTTCCTGGAGTTCTATGCACTATGTGGGCTCAGGCGCTAGGTTCACAGCTGCACCACTGGGTCCAACTGCAGTCATGGCCCTGCAGCCTTGTGTGTGGGTATGATGGAATGATATTGGGGCTCCAGTGATGAGGACATGCAGGGATTCCTGGGCCCCAAGACAGGAAGCATTCTGGCAGTGGCTCTGTACTCAAAATGGCACTGTGCTGCAGCAGCTTGGTCCCAGGGACTAAGGAGGGACCCAGTGGTCTCTCTGGAGCAATGTGGTCGCAGAGACTCCAGGCAGCTCCTATACTGGACTCAACACTGCTCTCCTACAGCTAGGCTTGCAGGCATTTGTGGTGGGAATGTTGCCTGCGGGGCATCTCCTGCTTACCTTTCCTCCTCAAGCGGGGGCCCTCTTGGCTCTGAGCTGATCCTGGCTGGCTGCTTTGCTTTCCTGAGTTTCTGCACCTCAGAGGGTCTTCGTAACGTTTTTGCTGAGTTTCAGTGCTCTCCCTTAGACATTTTATTTGGCATGTGATTGTCTACTTGTTATTTTGGTCCTTCTTCGTGGAGGAGGCAAATGCTGGGCAGCTGTAGCAAGCTTTCTGGATGACCAAGATTCTTCTAACCTTTGAAAACCAAGACATGTCAGAATAATGCAAGTTATTTATTTTTATAAACATATCACACAGACACACACACACACACACGACAGGGCCGGTACTAGACAATGTAGGTGTGTAAAAATTTACTCCAGGCTGAGTGTGGTGGCTGATATGTATAGTCCCAGCACTTTGAAAGGCCACGGTGGGAGAATTGCTTGAGCCCAGGAGCTCACCACCAGCCTGGGTGATGTGGCAAGACCCCATCTCTACAAAAAATTAAAAAATTAGCCAGGTGTGGTGGCACATGCCTGTGGTCCCAGCTGTTTGGGAGGCCAAAAAGGGAGAATCACTTGAGCCCAGGAGGTTGAGACTGCAGTGAGCCATATTCACACGCCTGCACTCCAGCCTGAGAGACAGAGCAAGATCCTGTCTCGAAAAAAAAAGAAAAAGTTACTCCAAAACTTACTGACTTACAACAACAACAATATTTATGTTGTCCATCAATCTGCAATTTGGGCAGGGCTTAGCAGAGAAAGGGAATATAAGGATGCTTGTGAAAAAATTCTAAAATGCAATATTTATATAAAGTACCGTAATTATATCGCACTTTTGTGATAGTAATGATTTCCCCCTTTTTCTATCACCGCCTCCCCTCCTCCATTCAGGCACGTAGCCCAGTTCTGTGTTTATAATGGCAGGAGAAGAGCATTATGAGACTGGGCAGGAAACAGAGATCGCGGATGAGTCACTAGTTTTTGTGTTTTCACCTGCGTGAATCCTTTCACGAGCTCAGGCCAGATGCCTGGGATGCAAACATCACTGATGGAGGGATTTCCTCTGAAGAAAAACATCAAGATTAAGAGAAAGAAGAATCCCGCCTCCAAGTGTCAGTCGGGTCTCTTGAGGAAATTCTAAATCTCACTAGGTATTTCAACAGAGTGGGTTTAATTATGGAAATTAAACACCTAGAAACTCTCTAGGTGTTGGAAGGCTAAAAGAGCAAAAGCAGGCTTTGAGGGAATAATCTGGAGGAAATAATATGAAGCTTCCAATGGATGGCTCGTGGGGAGGGATAGCAATGGGGAGAAAGCGGGGGCTTAGTAGACGCTGGAAGCTACAGCAGAGGACCTCCTGGAGGTGGTGCTCCTGCGGCCTCGCCCAGCCATTGATGGCTCTTCTCTTCTGAGGGTCCCTGATGTTGTGGGTGCTAGTGTCGGAGGCATTTGAACCGGAACAACTCCATCTTGAGTAGGGGCTGGGTAAAATGAAGCTGAGACCTACTGGGCGGCATTCCCCGACAGTTAAGGCATTCTAAAGCACAAGATGAGATAGGAGGTCAGCAAAAGATACAGGTCATAAAGGCCTTGCTGATAAAACAGGTTGCAGTAACGAAGTCAGCTAAAACCCACCAAAACCAAAATGGCCACGAGAGTGACCTTTGGTCATCCTCACTGCTACACTCCCACCAGCACCATGACAGTTTACAAATGCCATGGCAATGTCAGGAAGTTACCCTACATGGTCTAAAAGGGGCAGGCATGAATAATCCACCCCTTATTTAGCATATCATCAAGAAGTAACCATAAAAATGGGCAACCAGCAGCCCTCTCAGGGCTGCTCTTTGGAGTAGTCATTCTTTTATTCCTTTACTTTCCCAATAAACTTGCTTTCACTTTAGTCTACGGACTTGCCCTGAATTCTTTCTTGTGCAAAATCCAAAAACCCTCTGTTGGGGTCTGAATCAGGACACCTTTCCTGTAACACCGGGACTTCTTGAAAACACTGAGGCAGAAGTCCGAAGGCATTGCTGCTGGTGGAACAAATTGCCAGTCTTGGGTAACACTGACAGGACTGGCAATAATCGGGAAGGAAACCGCTTTTCCCTTCCTTCTGCTGTCCATCCTCCTCTGCTGCAACCAGCTGCAGAATTAGCAGAACATCAGCCAGCAAAGGAGCCTGGAAAATAAAGTTTCCAGAATCTCAGAGCACAGCACGGGGAGGGTGGATTTCGAGCAGAAAGGTAATAGGTAGATAACTAGCATGTTCTTGTACTTGAAAAAAAAGGTACCACTGGATTTAGGACAGAATAAATTGGGAGTTTGTTAATAAGAGAGCTAGAGTTTGGTTGGTCCTGTGACCTTATTTCCTAGGCAGAGGCTTTCGAACTAAAGAAAAAAATTCAAACAGGAAGAAGAAACTTTGCAGATACATTTGTAAATCATTGTTCAAGGATGTAGCACATTCCTTCCTGTGTCTTGGGCCTCCATCACCCCACCCCGTCAATTTAGACAAACCTCTAGAAAGAAGGAAGTTGTCTCACATTGACCAACATTAAATTTCAGTTCCCAGGCAAAGTGAGGACTTAAAATAGAAACTAATCTGTATGGGGCATGATGGCTCATGCCTGTAATCCTAGCACTTCGGGAGGCCAGAGAGGGAGGGTCAGTTGAGACCATGAGTTTGAGACCAGTCTGGGTAACATAATGAGACCCTATCCCTACAAAAATAAAAATTAAAAAATTGGCCTGGCATGGCAGCATGGACCTGTAGTCCTAGCTACACAGGAGGCTGGGACAGGAGGATTGTTTAAACCCAGAAGTTTGAGGCTGCAGTGAGCTGTGATCATGCCACTGTGCTCTAGCCTGGGCGACAGAGAAAGACCCTGCCTCTAAAAAAGGGGGGAAAAAAAAGAAGAAAGAAAGAAACCAACTTGAGCCTTAAAAAAATGAAGGAAATTATTGTTTCAAGTATGTCTGAATTTGTGGACCGATAGTTATACCCTTTGCAGTATATTTTTTAATTGCATAGAAAAACTGCAGACACAAGGAAAATACTGGGAGGATACCACCAAATGCTTGCAATTATTATTTCTAGAGTCTAAGATTATGGCTGATTCTTTTTTCCTTTATACCTTTCATTATTTTCCTAATTATCAACAATAAATGTATCGCTTTTACAATAGCAATTATTTTCAAGAGCCTGTTATTGTAAATGTTATACTGTGATTTACTATTATATCATGTCTCAAAAACATATCTGAATTGGCCTGATAAAAAGCCTAAATTTCTCTTTTTAATTCTCTTATTTTTTTTTTTTTTTTTTTTTGAGACGGAGTCTCGCTCTGTCACCCAGGCTGAAGTGCAGGGGCCGGATCTCAGCTCACTGCAAACTCCGCCTCCCGGGTTCACGCCATTCTCCTGCCTCAGCCTCCCGAGTAGCTGGGACTACAGGCGCCTGCCACCTCGCCCGGCTAAGTTTTTGTATTTTTAGTAGAGACGGGGTTTCACTGTGTTAGCCAGGATGGTCTTGATCTCCTGACCTCGTGATCAGCCCGTCTTGGCCTCCCAAAGTGCTGGGATTACAGGCTTGAGCCACCGCGCCCGGCCTAATTCTCTTATTTTTAAGGAAGAGTAAAAGCCAGCAAGTTCTATGAATTTCATTCCTCATTGCTTTCTCCTAAACCTCATGCACCTTCTGTTTAAAAGGAAGGGTGTAGTTGTCATCTTGAATTTCATTTTGACAAAAAAAATCGTCAATCATTTTTCTATGTAAATATTTATAAACTCTTTCCTCTGCACATTGGCACCAGAGTCTGGCTCTATTATGGTCATCCACAATTGATCTTGAAAATATGGCAGAAATGGTATGCTGGAAGCCTTGGAGAATATGTTTTAAAAGTTCTGACCAAGTTCTGTTTTAGTCAGTAAAACAGGGGCCATGGAACAAGGTCTGGGAGATAAAGATGATTAGAGGAAAGAAACAGGAAAAAAACAGGAAGAAAAAAAACTGAAATCATTTAACTTTGCAAGAGGCTTGACTTCCAGAACAAACAAGGACTTGGGAATTTCAAATTTGCACCTGCCTTTAGGCATTATGCATTGAAATCCATTGTCAATACCCTGTTATTAGTCCAAGAGATTTCCACAGATAGCAAGATGCCTGGAATTCCAGAAGGAAGAAGTTACATTCAAAGGAGCATTTTATTGGCATCTGTAAACAGGCCAACACCTGCTAGAAGAAAGTCAAATCACGGATGAAAAAGAACCAATGCAAACATTCCAGAGAGACATCAATATTGCCCGCTCCATAAGATATTCCTCAAGTTGGACTGCACTTTCCACACTCTGATATTTAGGATTGGCCATGACTTGATTCATGAAGTGTGAATGGAACTGGTCTGTGTCCCTTCCCGCTTCTGAGAAGAAGATCATGATCTTCCCAGGTCTGGGAAGAGACTCCCCAGGTCTCTCTTGAGCCAGCATTGGCATCAGCCTGGATTCTTCAAGCATGATGAACAAAACAGCCCTGCTGAATCTTGATTGACATGTAACAGGAGCAAAAAATAATCTTTGTGGTTTAAGTCACCAAGACTTTGGGGTTGTTTGTTATTGCAGCATAACCTAGTCCACCCAATTGTTACAGGAAAAAGGTCCCAATCCAGACCCGAAGAGAGGGTTCTTGGATCTCGTCCAAGAAAGAATTCAGGACAAGTCTGTAGAGTAAAGTGAAAGCAAGTTTATTAACAAAGTAGAAAAATAAAAGAATAACTCTTGAGGGCTGTGGTTGCCCATTCTTGTGGTTATTTTGTGATGATATGCTAAACGGGGGGTGGATTATTAGTGCCTCCCCTCTTTAGACCATATAGGGTGACTTCCTGACGATGCCAGGGCATCTGTAAACTGTGATGGCGCTGGTGGGAGTATAGCAGTGAGGACGACCAGAGGTCACTGTTCTCGCCATCTTGGCTTTGGTGGGTTTTGGCTAGCTTCTTTACTGCAAGCTGTGTTATCAGCAAGGTCTTTATGACCTGTATCTTGTGCTGACCTTCCATCTCATTCTGTGACTTACAGTGCCTTCACCGTCTGAGAATGCAGCCTAGCAGGTTTCAGCCTTATTTCACTCAGCCCCTATTCAAGATGGAGGTGCTCTGGTTCACACACCTCTGACACAATGTTACCATATCCATTCTCACCAAAGCCTTTTAAAGAACCTATGTATATGCAAGTGTTCTCCATTGAGGGAGAAAGAATGGATACACATGATCATTTCAGTGATTTAGGGCAGGGATTTAGACATTTTGATAACTTTCTCGATTTAAAATGTGTAACATTTTATTTTGCTTCCTTCTAGTAGAGACACGCTGTGCTATGCTTTTCTAAGAAATACTTTTTAATTTTATATTCTTATTTCCCCTTACTCTCAGTTATTTCTGAAAATCTTTTTGATGAATGCTTAATGTTCATTCCCATGAATGTAACTGATAAATTTCTCTTTTTAACCATTACCTTTTAAAATGTAAGTGCCTGTGTCTATGTAATCTAAGCAATTTCTTAATTTTTATGTTTAGATACTTTATCTGGCAACCATGCAATAAGTAGAAGACTCTACTCTTCTTTTCTTTAATAAATTCCACAAGGAGCAGAACCAGGAAGAGGAAATAAGTGTTTGAAAAATCAGTATGGCTGTGAAAAGAAAGCTCCCTAAGAATAGGGCTATTGTGGCTATGAATTAATGAAAAAATATTCCACTATTTTCTTTAAATCAATCTTTCTTCAAGATCTTGTAAAGCATTCTTCCAGGCTGCTAATAATTGGCTTTTATCAAACTTGATATTCAGGCTTAAAAAAAATCCTTTTTTCCAGGTGCTCCCATCAGTAGGGTAAATTTAAGAATTATTTTTACTGGGTGTGGATCTTTTTGAGAGAACTGGCAAACCAGGCAACTTTGAAGCTACAGTTTTTTCATCAGCTGGTAGCCGTAACCTGACCCCTCCACCCTGACCAGATTTGACCTAAGTGAACAGTCTGTCTCCGGGACATGGATAAGATTGGAGGGAAAAGATAGACTGCATGTCCCCAGCTGAGAAAAGGGGAAGGAGGGAAAGATAAGAACTGTGGTTTCAAATATCCTTAATGGGAATTCTCCACAGTCATTTTTCATCAGGGCTGGGTGCTGTCAGAGCTTTGATTAGTGCCTCTTCTTCCCTGGGAATCCTTTTGTTTGGTCACTCTAGTGTTTGAACTTTGGCCAGGCCATTTTTTGTATTCTCCAGGTAATTGGGTCTGTCTTGATACAGCCCCCGGGGATTGACTCATAGTCTCTAAAGGATAGAACACTGTCTGATGTTTTGTTTTCCTCCCATGTTCATTCCCTGAAAGGCAAGGGTGATTTTTTTTTCTTTGCTGTTTTCCTGGCTGTTGCATTGCTGGCTTGGAAAGTCTAAAATGCATTCAAGTCATGGCACCCGGCATTTTCATCAGTATTTTTATTGGTTTGTTTCTTTCTTTTTTGGTTACGCATACTGAAAGTAAATCAACATATTAAAAAGAAAGAGAAAGAGATCAGAAAAGGAATGACGTTTGTTAGTGGTTTCTGATTTATGAGTCTGAAGGAACTGTCACATTGAGCCTCGGAATGATATTAATTAGCTGCATGACTAAAATGCCTTGTCAGTGTGGCGCATTAAAGACGCACCTTGCAGCCGGGAAGGAGAGACGCTGAAGAGAGGGGAGGGGCGGCTGCAAACACAAACCACGCTGCTCATTTTTGCCTGCATCTCCACACTGCTAACAAAAGGCAATTCACCGAGGCACACTTTCCGATCTTGTTGTAAAAGCTCATGAGAATATCAATGAAGCCCCACCTAATTTTTGCCTGTTAATAATTCAGCTCCAGACAGTGAGAAATATGAAAAAGAGAACCAGTTTTTCAGTCAATAAGAGAGACCTATTTTTTTTTTTTTTTAATTTAGAGTCCCATGCAAGTGGCCTTGTCATGGCAAGGCCTTGACCAACTCACAGCCGGTGTTCCATTTACAGTAACGGGGTGTGGCAGGTTGTGCAATAGAGCTGAACAGCACAGTGCTCAGAAGCCCCGACTGTCACGGTGTGCACAGAATCTTGCAGTCTCTACAGGGGCCAAGAGCTGAGTCTATTTTCAGCTGCTCCACTTCTTTAGTGACATAGTCATCCTCTCTGTTAGGGGACACTGGTGGAAACATGTGCTGAAGCTAAAGAAGCTCAAAAAATGCTGGGTGTTATCAGGAAGGCTACTGAAAACATAGCAGAGAAGCTAGCTTACTTTTGTTCCAAACCTCACTAGGCGTGTTTGGTGCCATTCTGGGTGCCACATCTGAGGAAGGAGGCACAGAGCTGGGCAAGAATTCTTTCAGGTGGGTATCATGTGGGCCACAGATTGGTCTAATAATTACAGTTGTAACCACCCAACTTCCCCATGTTCCAGTCCCCAGTTGTCCATGGACCACAAAGACTCCTCACGGCTGCCTCTCCAAGCAGTCTACCAAGAAAGCACCCAGCATTGCTGGGTTGGTCTTAAGGTAGGCAGTCTTCAGGATGTTAGAGGGTTCTTCAACATGGAAGACCTGTGCCCTCCACCCAATCCTGTCTCCCACCTTGTCACTTGAGCCTCACAGGAACAGTGCCCACAGCCTTTGGAAGTCCTGCCTGTGTTTCTGACCTCCAACCTGCCCTACATTTACAAAGAATCGTTAAAGTGGTGCATCAGTTTTTGGTCCCCAATATCCTAATTGTCAAGGTGCCAACTCTGTATGAGATGCCATAAAGAGACCAGTTGCTGTGCCCTCATCTTTACCCTCCACTTCTTCTCTCCTCTTAGACTGTGCCTCCAAACGAACTCCTCCCTCCTTCAAATACAAAGGAACCTGGCCCAGGCACATCAGTGATCCCAGAAGGGCCACACAAAGCCACAATGAAGCCTTACCTTGGCAAGCTCAAATGTCCCATGATTCAACAAATCCTCACCAAGTCGCTAGGAAGCATGAGTAGGAAAAATCCACCTTAGAAACAGAGTCAGAGGTTGTAGTACTTTTTAGGTAGTCAGAAAGGCAGGCAGAGATGCTGAAAGGTAGAGAGAGCTCTTCAGTTGTCTGTTCAGTCCAGTCCAGTGTGGTCTCCACTGAACCACAAGCCCCTAAGTATGAGCAAGACACATGCCATAAAAAAGAAAAAAATCAAGCATGAAGAACATCTACTACATCCATGGGACCAAGAGTAGGACATGCATTTTCTTGCTTCACAAGAGCTCATGGAGGCCCAGAGAGGAGCTTAATTTAATAATCCAAAGGAGATATAACTTTTGCTGCCCCTTCTTCTTCCAGGCATCTGATAAGCAAGGAGTCATTTTTATGTTCAGCTATGTGAGACCAAAGCAACTTCTCATGGTTGCCATGGGATACCTTCTAAATATGTGGCCTGATGTGATTTCCCCAAATTGTTATGCAGTGAAAATATCATAGTTTCTAAGTATACAGAATTTTTTCAATTGCATATCTAGATAAATGTGATATTTCCCCTTTGGGTTGTATTATATTAGACTTGGCTATGTTGCAGTAGATTTCAGTAATAAAATTAAAGACTTTCTAGCTGCAGGGCATCAATAACTTAGAGACCAGTTAATTTTGGATTGACGATTTGAATGGTGCCAACTTATTTTTTTTAAAAAACAGGGGAAATTTGTTTTGCAACAGAAAATGTAAGAAATTTTCCCCGTCTGGAAGATACTCATACATACCAGATGTGCTTATCATACCTTGTATAACCCTTGACCATTGAACTTTTATATAGTGACTATTTGTTCAGTTGTCCTTCTTCTCTACTAAACATGGGCTCCTGGAGGGCATGGAGTGTGTTGTTTGTCTCTATATCCCTAATGTCTAGCACAGTGACTGATGCATTGGAGGTATTCCATAAATGGTGGTTAATGAATCGATAATGTAGGATCAATGCAGTGGCCTGCATAGATTAATGGTACTTTGACAAAGAGACCTTGGAAGAAAGATAGCGATAGCATCGAGGAGTAAAATTTGTTTTGAATATAAGTCTTTGCCCCACCCACAATTTTTGGCTCTAGGGAGAGAATAACAAAGATTTAACTGGAAATTCATTTCTCCACAAACATATAGAAACCCAGAAAACAGACTCAGAATTTAGAGCAGCAAGGCAATATCCTAGTAATTTACTGAAGCAGTTTGGCTGTTCTGTCACCCTGAAGGTAACTGTATTTGCAGTTGAGAAGGGATGCCACATCACATTACGTTGATCTGTATATCCATCACTGCCTGTGCTTTCCTCTGCCACCCCCTTGCATGATACAGTGTCATTCCAGTGATAGTGACTATTGTGACATTGCTAGTATGAGGGAAAAATTAATTTTTAAAACACGGGATTTAGCAATGCCTGTGAAAAAATGTACATAGATACTTTTTAAAAAATTAGTCTTAATTTATCATTTTTCTTTTACATGCTGGGATGTTTCCTTCAAGCCCTCCTTCATCTAAAGATGATGTAAATTTCCTTGCACCTAAATCCCTCTTTCTTACCTTCCTTTTCATCCTCAAATACTCTTTCCTTTCTGAAGGGAAGCACAGTTCCCCAAAGCCCATTGGTTTGCAGCAGCTGCAATAGAAAAAACCTGAGTGGAGTTCAAGTTTTTTTGTTTGTTTGTTTTTTGTTTTCAGAAGAAGGGAGAAGGGAAGTTCTACCCAAACAGTAATGGCCAGGTAGGAGACTCACACCTATTCTCCATCAGCTCTCTCTGAATCTGCCTGAGTACTACCTGGGCCTTGTCTTCAGGGCCACAGTTGCCATGACTTCATAGGATTTTGCAAATTCACTCCCAAAAGATGCTGCCTCCTTATTGCTTGCCTGTGATTATGGCCTATAGCCATAACCACAGTTTTCAGCTGACTTGACAGCCGTTCAACCTAACTGCAGGCAAAAGGACTCAGCATAATGTAGGTAGGGACCACGTAATAGGCTCTGTACAATCACACAGCTCTGGGCTCCAATCCGAGCTATAGCTCTGTGACTCTGAGCAAGCTACTGATTCTCTGAGCCCTTTAATATACGTGCCTGTAATAGCGGAATAAAAATATAGACTTCACTATGTCGTCATGGAATTAAGTAAGGTGAGGTATATAAAGGGTGTGGGAAAGAGCAGGCTCTAAAAACAGCACAAATTCATTCCACTTTTGATTTGCTTCCTCTCTCTCCCGGTAGTAACAGAGGCTGCCAGATACGGAGGAAAATGGAAAACAATCTTTGTTAGGATGCCCTCTTCACTCTTTCTGTCCCACTTCTTTTATATTCTCTTGCTATGGGAGGGATGAAGGCCTCAGGATGAATGAGGGAAAATGAAGATGAGAACATTTTCTTAAGTGAAAACTTTTAAGAGTAGCTACAATACTTCCCTTGAATTCAAATTTAAAAAATTCATAAATAGCCTTTGTGTATTCTTTTTTTGCTTTTTGTTTGTTTGTTTGTTTGTTTTTGGAGATGGAGTCTTGCTCTGTCACCCAGGCTGAAGTGCAGTGGTGTGATCTCAGCTCACTGCAACCTTCGCCTCCCAGGTTCAAGTGATTCTCCTGCCTCAGCCTCCCAAGTAGCTGGGACTGCAGGTGCCTGCCACCATGCCCCACTAATTTTTTGTATTTTTAGCAGAGACGGGGTTTCACCATATTGGCGAGGCTGATCTCAAACTCCTGACCTCATGATCTGCCTGCCCTGGCCTCCCAAAGTGCTGGGATTACAGGCGTGAGCCACTGTGCCTGACCAGCCTTTGTATATTTTTATCACTTATGTTTGAATGCTGTCCAAACAAACTTCCCAGATGAAAGTTCTAAGTTCAAGCTTTGGAAGTGTGTTCCTGTGACCACTTATACTCAAAGAAAAGAGAGGACGAGGGAAGGGAAAGGAAGGAAAGTACTCTGGATCCAAAAGTTCAGGGTAGTTTTATAACACTTTGACAACACTTACTTGCCTGGTCACAGCATTTGCGTCCTCTTACCAGCAATTTATTTAAGTTCATGGCATTGCACGTGGAGTGGCAGGAGACGGAGCTGTTTTGATGCGATGTGATACTCTGCCTTAAAATAACTCTAGAGAAAGACACAGGAGACACAAATAAAGTGAATAGACATGCCCTTTAATTAGCATATATTCAAAATCACGTCATGCTAGGACTTTCAGTTTAACGTTACTTAAGTGGGTAAAATGTGCAGAGGAAATTTCTCTGGCCACAGAGTCAATCTGTCATATACATTTGCTAGATCCAGCTGTATTTCCTAAATACTGAACATATTGTTCTGGCTGTTTATATTCTTGGCATCCAGTACTGCTGTGCATTCCCAAGAACCAAAGAGCATGGAGCGCAGCAGTAGCTTTCCCTAAAAGGCCTGTAAAGCCGTGACTAGTTTATTCTCTCAAAGATCCAAGGTACTTGTTAAAGCACAAGATCTGTTGCAACTGATGTAGCTCTGAATTAAATGTATTGCAACACATTCTTAGGGAGACAGAGTTGCTTTGACTAACAGCCTCCATATTCGTCAAAACTACTGTAAGCCAAAGGTTAGCAGCAGCATCTGGCAGCACAAACCCAAGTCTACAAGGCTAAAGTAAGCACTAGTCCAGTGAGTCCAGTGACTGCTACCGCTCACTCTCTCCATTGCTTGGTCTGGGTAGGAATTTACAGACTACACTGGGTGCATAGAAACAGAGAGGAAACCTGGGTGATTCTTTTACTCCAGGAGAGAGATGCCCAACCCTGTTTTGGAACAGGCAATGTGGTAGAATTTTCAAAAACATTTGTTTTCATTGATTATCTATTTAAAATTTTTTAAAAATGACATTTTTAGGTAGCTCAGTTTAAGATATTCAAAATCTCATAGAGGCAGAAACATTAAAAAGGGCTGGGGGAGGGATAGCATTAGGAGAAATACCTAATGTAAATGACAGTTGATGGGTGCAGCACACCAACATGGCACATGTACACCTATGTAACAAACCTGCACGTTGTGCACATGTACCTCAGAACTTGAAGTATAATAAAAAAAAAAAAGTTAAAAAAAAATAAGTCCAAGATCAAATGGCACAGGAATGCAGTGGAGGGACATTAACCCAGGTTGAGACAGGAAGGAAGGCAATGGTGGCACCAGGGGGCCGCTACCAGTTTCCCCAGAACCCTAGATAACTCTGCAATCTGAGTAACTGGACATACAGCATCCAGCTTGCCTCATTACACACCTTCACTGTGTGTAGGATTGGTATACAGGTTTTCTAGAAGACATGAGGCCTACATTAAGGTTTAGAGTGCAAACTGAAACAAATGGGGAGGTGTCACTCTTATAAAGGTTAGAATCCAGCTTTCACTTGAGGCCGAATACTTCTGATGTCTCAGCTTCATGTGTGTTTAACACAGTAAGGTATCAAAGCATCTGATACTTCAAAATGCACTTGTGGCCTACCTCTGACTCTGACCTAAAGAGGGAATGGAATAATTCATAAGCATGGCAGATCAAGGAAACAGAGAATTTGTCCTAGCAAAAGTCTTTAAAAGGTGATACCTTTGGATACAGAATTTTCACTTAAAGAATTTTATTTTCAGTGAATACTTAAGAGAATATTTAGTTACAAGTATGTCCATCACTGTTTTGTTTTCTTCCTGAAAGGAAAAACAGGAAGCCATATAAATATTTGTCCAACAGTAACATATTGTATGGTACAGTCCTATAATAGAACAATTTGCAGTCCTTAAAAAGTGATTTTATAGAATAATATGAAAAAATGTAATAACATTCCTCAGAAAAAAAAAAAAAGCAAATTGAGAGTCATGCCATGAAAGACACTACAAAGAGGGTAAAAAGACAAAATATGGTAAATCATATATTGGATAAAGAACTTGTATCCAAAATACAAAAAGTCTTAAAACTCCTTAAGAAACTAAAATCCAATTTTAAAATGAGCAAAAGATTTAAACAGATACATCACAAAAAAAAAATACTGATGGAAAATAAACATATGACAAGATACTTAACATCATTTGTGACTAGTGAGATGCAAATTAATACAACAATGTGATGCCAGTACACATCTATTCGAATAGCTAAAATCCAAAGCACTGATAATACAAATTGCTGGCAAGGAAGCTAAGCAACAGGAACTCTCATTCATTGCTGGTGGGAGTGCAAAATGATATAGGCACTTTAGAAGACAGCTTAGCAGTAAAGCAAAACAGTCTTACTATATGATCCAACAGTTAGGCTCTCAATTATTTACCCAATTGATCTGAAGATATATGTGCTTGTGCACAATATGTGCATGCACATGAAAAATCCACATCCAAAAATATTTGTGGCAGCTTTATTTATAATTTTCTAGAAGCAGCTAATATGCTTTTTAATAGGTGAATGGATCAATAAATTGTGACACATACATATAATGGAATAATATTTAACAATAAAAAGGAATGAGCTATCAAGTCATGCAAAAATATGGATAAATCTTAAATGCATATTTAAAAGTGAAATAAGCCAATCTGAAAAGTTTGCATACTATATGATCCAATTTTTATGACATTCTGGGGAAAAACAAATACAAACAAAAAAAACCTACAGAGACGTCAAACAGATCTATGGTTGCCAGGGGTTTAGAAGAGAGATGGTCGAATAGGTGAAGCATGGGAAGTTATTTTTTGGGTGGTGAAACTCTTCTGCATACCATATTGCAATGGTAGATACCTAACACTGCCTTTGTCAAAATCTATAGAACTTGATAGCACAAAGAGTGAAACTTAAAGCATGTGAATTTTCAAAAGTCATTTAGGAGACCAGAGGATCCCAGGATGGAATGCAGACTATCACAAAGGAATTTCCATTAGAAATGTATAAAATGACCTCACTGAAGAGAGTGGGGGTAAAAGTGCCAAACTAAATAACTTTTTGGAATGAGTGGAAAGTAAAGCTGTACATAGGCACTGTACTCTAATTGGTAAAATTATTTCCCATGAGAGTAGGAGTTAACAATTCTGAAACCACCATACATGCATACTAGAATTGAGCAATTAAGTAAATAAATGGCAGATGGTGGAAACTAGGTTTCTCACTAATGGAGTAGGAGTTTACAGAGAACCAAGAAAATAAGTCTAGAATGATTCATGTACTGGATAAGAGTTGGAGATACCAGCATGAACTCATATTTAGTTTAATATAGATACAAATGAATATATAGGAAGAAATAATCATAGACATGTTTGCATACACCAGTTAGTGTACACCATATACATGTTTTCTGGCTCTGTTAGCTGAGAGCGTCTCAAAGCAACAAATTCAAGTACCAATGAGCCCACTCAGTGCCCAGATATTGGTTTCTAATACCATTCTCCAATAAAAGAATCCAGAGCTCCTCGGAGAAATGGCTGATTTCCGGTCAGGCAGAGAGAATATAAGTCCAAAACATCTTGTAAGTGCCAGAAAGCAAAACTTGCTAAAGAAAACCCACAACAATGGAGCATGTGAAAGGGATATAGCAGCCAACTGAAGAGCTCCCAATGGACAAACCTGGGACAATTTGAACAAATAGATAAATAACAATGTTGGATTATAACCCACCATATTGAATAAATATGAGTTAACATTGTTACAAATAAGTGATTAAATATATAAGTGAGAGAGAATAAAAATAGATAAATTATCTATCAAGAAGAAGTCCAAATAATTTATGTAGATACTCCCCCACTTTAAGGAGTAGAACGTAACTCCTATTTCTTAACAGTGGGCTCCATGCAGTGACTTCCTTCCAAAAAGCACAGTATGAAAAGGGTAACTTCATTGTGGAGAGAACTGACAAGCTACCTCAGCCAGATGATCGAGGTTGACATCTACAGTAATAAGTCATGCTGATAGTACGTATCCTTGATATGTTGGGATGATAATGGCATTTCTGGGGTTCTCCTCCCCACTATTCATAACCCCAGCATAATCGTGAGAAAAAAACAAACATCCCAAATGAGGCACATTCTACAAAACAACCAACCATTATTATTCAAAATTGTCAAAGTCATCAACAACAAGGAAGTCTGAGAAACTGTTGTAATCTA
This sequence comes from Macaca nemestrina, assembly GCF_043159975.1. Lineage (NCBI taxonomy): Eukaryota > Metazoa > Chordata > Mammalia > Primates > Cercopithecidae > Macaca > Macaca nemestrina. The sequence continues at coordinate 113,661,664 of NC_092135.1, forward strand.
AGCAGCCTAAAGACACACAATTATTCAATGTAATGTGGTAGCGGGATGGGATTCTCAAACAGAAAAGGAATATAGGGTGAAAAGTAAAGAAATATGAATAAAGCATTGACTTCAGTTAGTAATAACGTATACTATAACAATGTGGTCTATATGGGAAGTCTCCACTATCTTTACAACTTAAAAAATTTAAGTTTTAAGTATAAATCTTAAACTAATATAAAATAGAAAGTTAATTAAACAAAGAGCATGTTCTATAATTTTTCTGAATTTGTAGATAGATAGATACTTAGATAGATAGATAGATACACATATGGCCATGTAGAAAAAAGAAAAAAGCTATATCAAAATATTAACAGTGGCTATTGTTGGTGGTGTGATTAGAAAGTATTATTTTCTTATTTTGTTAATCTGTATATGTGATTTTATAATACAAAAAGAAAAATAAGTTGTGAGTCTTTATTTGGACCAGAATACTTCCCTGATTTAAGTACAAAAAGAAGAATCATATCTAGTATTTAAAATTTCTAAAAATATTTAACAGGCACGCAGTATGGAATAATTCTGTCGGGAGAAAAATATAAAAATTACTTTTTAATTTAAAAGTCTTCTCCCAGTATGCTCTTTGATAGTGCCTAAGGATAAATGTAAAGAATAGTTATTTCTTAAACTAAGAGTTTGACAAAACGTAGTCAAGAAAGAGTCTCAAATTAATCTTCCAGAGGAATTCCAATTCCCCCTTTTAATTCATTCACTTTCCTGATTCTAATTTCTTATGTAATTTAAGATGTTTAAAACCTCTAGAGAGGCTGGTCTGAGGCTCCAAGGAGGTGATCTCAGATGTCCCTTGAATTCTGTTCTAAGCACACCTCCTAGAGCAGACTCTTGCCTTGTAGATTAGAAGATGATGGTTGTGCACAACATCAGAATGCTGGTAATGTCGTTAACACCTTCTCCAGTGAGAAGCAATTAGCTATTTTCAGCAAAAATGTATTCTGTAATTCCCATGGTGGCTTTGCTTACTCTTGTCAAAACTATTCAATCATTCTGTGCTTGAATTTATTTGAGATAGGCCATATATATATATATTTTTAAACAATTAAAATGCGCTGTTTTATTTCAGTGAATGGAAGATTTTGTTTTATTTTAGGTTCTGGAGTATATGAACAGGTTTGTTATTTAGGTTAATTGCATATCTTGAGGGTTTGGTGTACAGATTATTTCATCAGCCAGGTAATAAGCATAGTACCTAATAGGTAGTTTTTGAATCCTCTCTCTCCTCCCACCCGCCACCCTCAAATAAGCCTTGGTCTCTGTTGTTCTCTTCTTTGTGTCCATGTGTACTCAGTGTTTAGCTCTCATTTATAAGTGAGAACATGCAGTATTTGGTTTTCTGTTTCTGCATTAGTTTGCTTAGAATTACGGACTCCAGCTCCATACACGTTGCTGCAAAGGATATAATCTTGTTCTTTTTTATGGCTGTGTAGTATTCTGTGGAGTATATGTATTAGGTTGGTGCAAAAGTAAATGCAGTTTCTGCTATTACTGTCAAATGGCAACAATCAAAATTACTTTTGCACCAACCTTTATCACATTTTATTTATCCAGTCTATTGTTGATGGGAGTTTATTCCATGACTTTGCTATTGCAAAAAGTGCTGTGATGAACATATGCATGCGTGTGTCTTTATGGTAGAATAATTTCTATTCATTTGGTTATATACCCAATAATAGGATTGCTGGGTCAAATAATACTTCTGTTATTAGTTCTTTGAGAAATCACTACACTGCTTTCCACAATGGGTGAACTAATTTACATTCTCACCAGCAGTGCACAAGCATTCCCTTTACTCTACAATCTTGCAGAGTTATTTTTGGCTTTTTAATAATGGCCATTTTCACTGGTATGAGATGGTATCTCATTGTGGTGTTGATTTGCATTTCTCTAATGATCATTGATATTGAGGCATTTTTTCATAAGCTTTTTGTCCACATGTATGTTTTCTTTTGAAAAGTGTTTATTCATATCCTTTGTCCACTTTTTAATGGGGTTGTTTGTTTTTTGCTAATTAATTTCTTTAAGTTCCTTATAGATACTGGATATTAGACCTTTATCAGATGCAGATTGCAAATATTTTCTCCCATTCTATACGTTGTCTGTTTACTCTGCTGATAGTTTCTTTTGCTGTGCAGGAGCTCTTAGTTTAATTACTTTCCATTCATCAGTATTTGTTTTTGTTGCAATTGCTTTCAGTGTCTTTGTTATGAAATCTTTGTCAGGGCCTATGTCCTGAATGGTATTTCCTAGGTTATCTTCCAGGGTTTTATAGTTTTAGGTTTTACATTTAAGTCTTTAATCCACTTTGAATTGATTATTGTATATGGTGTAAGGAAGGGATCCAGTTTCCATCTTCTGCATATGGCTAGCCAGTTATCACAGCACCATTTATCGACTAGGGAGTCCTTTCCCCATTGCTTGTTTGTGTCAACTTTGTCAAAGATCAGTTGGTTGTAGGTGTGTGACTTTATTTCTGGGATTTCTATTCTGTTTCATTGGTCTATGTGTCTATATTTCTACCAGTACTATGCTGTTTCGATTACTATAGCTTTGTAGCATAGTTTAAAGTTGGGTAACTTGATGCCTCCAGCTTCGTTCTTTTTGCTTAGAATTACCTTGGCTTTTCAAGCTCTTTTTGGTTCTCTATATGAATTTTAAAATAGTTTTTTCTAATTCTGTGAAGAATGTCACTGATAGTTTGATAGGAATAGCATTGAATCTGTAAATTGCTTTGGGGAACGTGGCCATTTTAACATGATTGATTCTTCCTATCCGTGAACATGGAGTGTATTCCCATTTGTTTGTGTCATTTCTGATTTCTTGTAACAATGTTTTATAATTCTCACTGTAGAGATTTTTCACTTCCCTGCTTAGCTGTATTCTTAGGTATTTTATTCTTTTTGTGACTATTGTGAACGGGATAGCATTCTTGATTTGGCTCTCAGCTTGGATGTTGTTTGTGTATAGAAATGCTACTGATTTGTATACATTGATTTTGTGTTCTGAAATTTTGCTGAAGTTTTTTTTTTTTTTTTTAATCAGACCTGGGAGCTTTAGGGAAGAGACTATGAAATTTTCTAGCTATAGAATCATATTATATGCAAACAAAGATAGTTTGTCTTCCTCTCTTCTTGTTTGGATGTGTTTTCTTTCTTTCTCTTGCCTGCTTGCTTTGTCTAGGACTTACAGTACTATGTTGAATAGGAGTGGTGAGAGTGAGCATCCTTGTCTTGTTCTGGTTCTCAAGGAGAGTGTTTCCAGTATTTGCCATTCACACTGGGCCAACATCACAGGCCCAGTATGATGTTGCCTGTGGGTTTGTCATAGATGGCTCTTATTATTTTGGAATAAGATGCCTTCAATGCCTAGTTTGTTGAGGGTTTTTAACATGAAGTGATGTTAAATTTTGTTGAAAGTCTTTTCTGAATCATGGTCATGATCATGTGGTTTTTGTTTTCAGTTCTGTTTATGTGGTGAATCATATTTATTGATTTGCCTATGTTGAACCAAGCTTGTATCTCAGGGATAAAGCCTACTTGATCATGGTGGGTTAGCTTTTTGATGTGTTGCTGGATTCAACTTGTTAGTATTTGTCGAGGACTTTTGCATCTATGTTCATCAAAGATATTGGCCTGAAGATTGTTGTTGTTGTTGTTGTTGTCTCTGGCAGGTTTTGGTATCATGATGATGCTGGCCTCATAGTTGGAAAGGAGTCCTTCCTCTTCAATTTTTTGGAAAAGTCTTAGTAGGAATGGTACCAACTCTTCTTTATACATCTAGTAGAATTCAGCTGTGAATTCCTTTTTCTGGTTGGTAAGATTTTTATTACTGATTCAACTTCAGAACTTGTGATTGATCTGTTCAGTGATTCAATTTCTTCCTGGTTTAGTCTTGGGAGATTGTATGTTTCCAGGAATTTTTCAATTTCTTCTAGATTTTCTAGTTTGTGTGAACAGAGGCGTTTGTAGTAGTCTCTGAGGGTTTTTCGTATTCCTATGGGGTTGATGGTAAAGTGCTCTTTGTCTTTCTAATTGTGTTTATTTGGATTATCTCCCTCTTTTCTTTACTAGTCTAGCTAATGGTCTATCAATCCTATTTATTCTTTCAAAAAACCAATTGTTTGATTCCTTGATTTTTTATATGTTTTCTGTGTGTGTCCCAGTTTCCTTCAGTTCAGCTGTGATTTTTGTTATTTCTTGTCTTCTGCTAGCTTTGGGGTTGTTTTGCTCTTGTTTCTCTAGTTCTGCTGGGGATGATATTAGGTTGTTAATTTGAGATCTTTCTAACTTTTATATGTGGGTGTTTAGCACTATAAACTTCCTGCTTAACACTGCCTTAGCTGTGTCCCAGAGATTCTGGTATGTTGTTTGCTTGTTCTCATTAGTTCCAAATAATTTCTTGATTTCTGCCTTAATTTCATTGTTTACCCAAATGTCGTTCAGGACCAGGTTGTTTAATTTCCATGTAATTGGATGGTTTTGAGTGAATTTCTTAGTTTTGATTTCTATTTTTACCGTGCTGTGGTCCAAGAATGCGTTTGATATGATTACAGTTTTTCTGAATTTGCTGAGAATTTTTATGGCTGATTGTATGATTGATTTTAGATTACGTGATATGTGCAGATGAGAATGTATATTCTGTTGTTTTTGAGTGGAGAGTTCTGCAGATGTCCGTTAGGCCCATTTGGTCAAAGGCAGAGTTCAGGTCCCAAATACCTTTGTTAGTTTTCTGCTTCAGTGATCTAAGACTATCAGTGCGGTATTGTCTTCTCCCATGTTATTGTGTGGCTGTCTAAGTCTTTTTGCATATGTATAAGAACTTTCTTTATGAATCTGGATGCTCCTGTGTTGGGTGTACATTTTTTTTTTTTTTACATAAATATACTTTAAGTTCTAGGGTACATGTTCACAATTGCAGGTTTGTTACATATGTATGCATGTGCCATGTTGGTGTGCTGCACCCATTAACTTGTCATTTATATTAGGTATATCTCCTAATGCTATCCCTCCCCGCTCCCCCCACCCCAAGACAGGCCCCAGTGTGTAATGTTCTCCTTCCTGTGTCCAAGTGTTCTCATTGTTGATTCCCACCTATGAGTGAGAACATGCAGTGTTTGGGTTTTTGTCCTTGCGATAGTTTGCTGAAAATGATGGTTTCCAGCTTCATCAATGTCCCTACAAAAGACATGAATTTATCCTTTTTTATGGCTGCATAGTATTCCATGGTGTATATGTGCCACATTCTCTTAATCCAGTCTATCATTGATGGACATTTGGGTTGGTTCTAAGTCTTTGCTATTGTGAATAGTGCCGCAATAAACACATGTGTGTATGTGTCTTTACAGCAGCATGATTTATAATCTTTTGGGTATATACCTAGTAATGGGATGGCTGGGTCAAATGGTATTTCCAGTTCTAGATCCTTGAGGAATCGCCACACTGTCTTCCACAATGGTTGAACTACTTTACAGTCCCACCAACAGTGTAAAAGTGTTCCTATTTCTCCACATCCTCTCCAGCACCTGTTGTTTCCTGACTTTTTAATGATCACCATTCTAACTGGTGTGAGGTGGTATCTCATTGGTTTTGATTTGCATTTCTCTGATGGCCATTGACGATGAGCATTTTTTCATGTGTCTGTTGGCTGCATAAATGTCTTCTTTTGAGAAGTGTCTGTTCATATCCTTTGCCCACTTTTTGATGGGGCTGTTTATTTTTTTCTTGTAAATTTGTTTGAGTTCTTCGTAGATTCTGGATATTAGTCCTTTGTCAGATGAGTAGATTGCAAAAATTTTCTCCCATTCTGTAGGTTGCCTGTTCACTCTGATGGTAGTTTCTTTTGCTGTACAGAAGCTCTTTAGTTTAATTAGATCCCATTTGTCAATTTTGGCTTTTGTTGCCATTGCTTTTGGTGTTTTAGTTATGAAGTGTTTGTCCATGCCTATGTCCTGAATGGTATTGCCTAGGTTTTCTTCTAGGGTTTTTATGGTTTTAGGTCTAACATTTAAGTCTTTAATCCATCTTGAATTAATTTTTGTATAAGGTGTAAGGAAGGGATCCAGTTTCAGCTTTCTACATATGGCTAGCCAGTTTTCCCAGCACCATTTATTAAATAGGGAATTCTTTCCCCATTTCTTGTTTTTGTCAGGTTTGTCAAAGATCAGATGGTTCTAGATGTGTGGTATTATTTCTGAGGGCTCTGTTCTGTTTCATTGGTCTATATCTCTGTTTTGGTACCAGTACCATGCTATTTTGGTTACTGTGGCCTCGTAGTATAGTTTGAAGTCAGGTAGCATGATGCCTCCAGTTTTGTTCTTTTGGCTTAGGATTGTCTTGGCAATGTGGGCTCTTTTTTGGTTCCATATGAAATTTAAAGCAGTTTTTTCCAATTCTGTGAAGAAACTCATTGGTAGCTTGATGGGGATGGCATTGAATCTATAAATTACCTTGGGCAGTATGGCCATTTTCACAATATTGATTCTTCCTATCCATGAGCATGGAATATTCTTCCATTTGTTTGTGTCCTCTTTTATTTCATTGAGCAGTGGTTTGTAGTTCTCTTTGAAGACATCCTTCATATCCCTTGTAAGTTGTATTCCTAGGTATTTTATTCTCTTTGAAGCAATTGTGAATGGGAATTCAGTCATGATTTGACTCTCTGTTTGTCTGTTATTGGTGTATAAGAATGTTTGTGATTTTTGCACATTGATTTTGTATCCTGAGACTTTGCTGAAGTTGCTTATCAGCTTAAGGAGATTTTGGGCTGAGACGATGGGGTTTTCTAAATATACAATCATGTCATCTGCAAACAGGGACAATTTGACTTCCTCTTTTCCTAATTGAATACCCTTCATTTCTTTCTCTTGCGTGATTGCCCTGGCCAGAACTTCCAACACTATGTTGAATAGGAATGGTGAGAGAAGTCATCCCTGTCTTGTGCCAGTTTTCAAAGGGAATGCTTTCACTTTTTGCCCATTCAGTGTGATATTGGCTGTGGGTTTGTCATAAATAGCTCTTATTATTTTGAAATAAGTCCCATCAATACCTAATTTATTGAGTTTTTAGCATGAAGGGCTGTTGAATGTTATCAAAGGCCTCTTCTGTACCTATTGAGATAATCATGTGGTTTTTGTCTTTGGTTCTGTTTGTATGCGGGATTATGTTTATTGATTTGCGTATGTTGAATCAGCCTTGCATCCCAGGGATGAAGCCCACTTGATCTTGGTGGATAAGCCTTTTGATGTGCTGCTGGATTTGGTTTGCCAGTATTTTACTGAGGATTTTTGCATCGATGTTCATCAGGGATATTGGTCTAAAATTCTCTTTTTTTGTTGTGTCTCTGCCAGGCTTTGGTATCTGGATAATGCTGGCCTCACAAAATGAGTTGGGGAGGATTCCCTCTTTTTCTATTGATTGGAATAGTTTCAGAAGGCATGGTACCAGCTCCTCCTTGTACCTCTGGTAGAATTTGGCTGTGAATCCATCTGGTCCTGGACTTTTTTTGGTTGGTAGGCTACTAATTCTTGCCTTAATTTCAGAGCCTGTTATTCGTCTATTCAGGGATTCAACTTCTTCCTGGTTTAGTCTTGGGAGGGTGTATGTGTCCAGGAATTTAACCATTTCTTCTAGATTTTCTGGTTTATTTGTGTAGAGGTATTTACAGTATTCTCTGATGGTAGTTTGTATTTCTGTGGGATCGGTGGTGATATGCCCTTTATCATTTTTTATTGCATCTATTTGAGTATTTTCTCTTTTCTTCTTTATTAGTCTTGCTAGTGGTCTATCAATTTTGTTGATCTTTTCAAAAAACCAGCTCCTGGATTCATTGATTTTTTTGAAGGGTTTTTTGTGTCTCTATCTGCTTCAGTTCTGCTCTGATCTTAGTTATTTGTTGCCTTCTGCTAGGTTTTGAATGTGTTTGCTCTTGCTTCTCTAGTTCTTTTAATTGTGATGTTAGGGTGTTGATTTTAGATCCTTCCTGCTTTCTCTTGTGGGCATTTTAGTGCTATAAATTTCCCTCTACACACTGCTTTAAATGTGTCCCAGAGATTCTGGTATGTTGCATCTTTGTTCTCATGGGTTTCAAAGAACATCTTTATTTCTACCTTCATGTCATTCAGTAGCAGGTTGTTCAGTTTCCATGTAGTTGAGTGGTTTTGACTGAGTTTCTTAATCCTGAATTCTAGTTTGATTGCACTGTGGTCTGAGAGACACTTTATTATAATTTCTGTTCTTTTACATTTGCTGAGGAGTGCTTTGCTTCCAACTATGTGGTCAATTTTGGAATAAGAGTGATGTGGTGCTGAGAAGAATATACATTCCGTTGATTTGGGGTGGAGAGTTCTGTAGATGTCTACTAGGTCTGCTTGGTGCAGAGCTGAGTTCAATTCCTGGATATCCTTTTTAACTTTCTGTCTCGTTGATCTGTCTAATGTTGACAGTGGGATGTTAAAGTCTCCCATTATTATTGTGTGGGAGTCTAAGTCTCTTTGTAAGTCTCTAAGGACATGCTTTATGAATCTGGGTGCTCCTGTATTGGGTGCACATATATCTAGGATAGTTAGCTCTTCTTGTTGAATTGATCCCTTTACCATTTTGTAATGGTCTTCTTTGTCTCTTTTGATCTTTGTTGGTTTAAAATTTGTTTTATCAGAGACTAGGATTGTAACCTCTGCCTTTTTTTTGTTTTCCATTTGCTTGTTAGATCTTCCTCCATCCCTTTATTTTGAGCCTATGTGTGTCTGTGCATGTGAGATGGGTCTCCTGAATACAGCAGACTGATGGGTGTTGACTCTTTATCCAATTTGCCAGTCTGTGTCTTTTAATTGCAGCATTTAGCCAGTTTACATTTAAGGTTAATATTGTTATGTGTGAATTTGATCCTGTCATTATGATGTTAGCTGGTTATTTTGCTCATTAGTTGATGCAGTTTCTTCCTAGCACCGATGGTCTTTACAATTTGGCATGTTTTTGCAGTGGCTGGTACCGGTTGTTCCTTTCCATGTTTAGTGCTTCCTTCAGGAGCTCGTGTAGGGCAGGCCTGGTGGTAACAAAATCTCTCAGCATTTGCTTGTCTGTAAAGGATTTCATTTCTACTTCAGTTATGAAGCTTAGTTTGGCTGGATATAAAATTCTGGGTTGAAAATTCTTTTCTTTAAGAATGTTGAATATTGGTCCCCACTTTCTTCTGACTTGTAGAGTTTCTGCCGCAAGATCTGCTGTTAGTCTGATGGGCTTCCCTTTGTGGGTAACCCGACCTTTCTCTCTGGCTGCCCTTAACATTTTTTCCTTCATTTCATCTTTGGTGAATCTGAGAATTATGTGACTTAGAGTTGCTCTTCTCAAGGAGCATCTTTGTGGCGTTCTCTGTAATTCCTGAATTTGAATGTTGGCCTGCCTTGCTAGGTTGGGGAAGTTCTCTTGGATAATATCCTGCAGAGTGTTTTCCAACTCGGTTCCATTCTCCCTGTCAGTTTCAGGCACACCAATCAGACGTAGATTTGGTCTTTTCACATAGTCCCATATTTTTTGGAGGCTTTGTTTGTTTCTTTTTCCTCTTTTTTCTCTAAACTTTTCTTCCCGCTTCATTTCATTCATTTAATCTTCAATCACTGATACCCTTTCTTCTAGTTGATTGAACTGGCTACTGAAGCTTGTGCATTCATCACATTATCCTCGTGCCATGATTTTCAGCACCATCAGGTCATTTAAGGACTTCTCTACACTGGTTATTCTAGTTAGCCATTCATCTAATCTTTTTTCAAGGTTTTTAGCTTCTTTGCAATGGGTTCAAACTTCCTCCTTTAGCTTGGAGAAGTTTGATCGTCTGAAGCCTTCTTCTCTCAACTCATCAAAGTCATTCTCCATCCAGCTTTGTTTCATTGCTGCGAGGAGCTGCATTCCTTTGGAGGGGGGAGAGGCACTCTGATTTTTAGAATTTTCAGCTTTTCTGCTCTGTTTTTCCCCATCTTTGTGGTTTTATCTACCTTTGGTCTTTGGTGATGCTGACATACAGATGGGATTTTGGTGTGGATGTCCTTTCTGTTTGTCACTTTTCCTTCTACCAGTCAGGACCCTCAGCTTCAGGTCTGTTGGAGTTTGCTGGAAGTCCACTCCAAATCCTGTTCGCCTGGATGTCAGCAGCGGAGGTTGCAAAACAGCGAATATTCCTGAACAGCAAATGTTGCTGCCTGATTGTTCCTCTGGAAGCTTCGTCTCAGAGGGGTACCCGGCCGTGTGAGGTGTCAGTCTGCCTCTGCTGGGGCTTGCCTCCCAGTTAGGCTTCTCAGGGGTCAAGGACCCACTTGAGGAGGCAGTCTGTCCATTTTCAGATCTCAAACTCCACGCTGGGAGAACCACTACTCTCTTCAAAGCTGTCAGACAGGGACATTTAAGTCTGCAGAGGCTTCTGCTGCCTTTTGTTCAGCTATGCCCTGCCCCCAGAGGTGGAGTCTACAGAGGCAGGCAGGCCTCCTTGAGCTGCAGTGGGCTCCACCCAGTTTGAGCTTCCCAGCTGCTTTGTTTACCTACTCAAGCCTCAGCAATGGCAGGTGCCCCTCCCTCAGCCTCGTTGCTGCCTTGCAGCTCAATCTCAGACTGCTGTGCTAGCAATGAGCCAGGCTCCATGGGCGTGGGACCCTCTGAACCAGGTGCGGGATGTGATCTTCTGGTATGCCATTTGCTAAGATTGTTGGAAAAGCACAGTATTAGGGTGGGAGTGACCCGATTTTCCAGGTACCATCTGTCACAGCTTCCCTTGGCTAGGAAAGGGAATTCCCTGACTCCTTGTGCTTCCCGAGTGAGGTGATGCCTTGCCCTGCTTCGGCTCATGCTTGGTGGGCTGCACCCACTGGCCTGCACCCATTGTTCAACAAGCCCCAGTGAGATGAACCCAGTACCTCAGTTGGAAATGCAGAAATCACCTGTCTTCTGTATCGCTCACTCTGGCAGCTGTAGCCTGGAGCTGTTCCTATTCGGCCATCTTGGATCTGCCCTTGTACATATTTTTAAGATAGTTAAATCTTCTTGTTGAATTGAACTCTTACCATTATGTAATGTCCTTCTTTGTCTTTTTATTGTTGTTGGTTTAAAGTCTGTTTTGTCTGAAATTAGAATAGCAATCCTTACTTTGTTCTGTTTTCCATTTGCTTGGTGGATTTTTCTCCATCCTTTTACTTTGAGCCTATGAGTGCACTGCATGTGAGATGGATCTCTTGTAGACAACATATAGTTGGGTCTTGTTTCTTTATCGAACTTGCCCCTCTGTGCCTTTTAATTGTGGCATTTAACCCATTTACATTCAAGGTTAATATTGATATGTGCAGGTTTGGTACTGTCATTTTGTAGTTAACTGGTTATTATGCAAACTTGATTGTGTGGTTGTTTTATAGCGTCAATGGTCTATGTACTTCAGTGTGTTTTTGTGTTGGTTGGTAACAGTCTTTTCTTTCCATATTTAGCACTCCCTCAAGGACCTGTTGTAAGACAGGCCTGGTAGTAACAAATTCCCTTAGCATTTGTTTTTCTGGAAAGGATCTTATTTCTTCTTTATTTATGAAGATTAGTTTGGCTAAAAATGAAATTCTTGGTGAAAATTTATTTTCTTTAAGAATGCCAAAAATAGGCCCCCAATCTCTTCTGGCTTGTAGGGTTTCTGCTAAATGGTCTGCTGTTAGCCCGGTGGGGCTCTCTTTGTAGGTGCCCTGCACCTTTCTTTCCAGCTGCCTTTAACATTTTTTTCTTTCATTTTGACCATAGATAATCTGATATCTGTGTCTTGGGGATTGTTATCTTGTATATTATCTCACAAGGATTCTCTGCATTTCCTGGATTTGAATGTTGGCCTCTCTAGCAATATTGGGTAAATTCTTGTGAATGATATCTTCAAATATGTTCTCCAAGTTGCTTCCTTTCTCTCCCTCTCTTTCAGGGAGGCTTATGAGTCATAAATTTGGTATCTACATAAACCCATATTTCTAAGAGGTTTTGTTCATTCTTCTTTATTGATTTTTCTTTATTTTTGTCTGCCTGGGTTTTTTCAGAGAATTCATCTTCAGCTCTGAGATTCTTTCCTCAGCTTGGTTTATTCTGCTGTTAATATTTGTGATTTTATTATGAAATTCTAGAAGTGAGTTTTTCAGCTCTATCACTTCAGTTTGGTTCTTCTTTAAAATGGTCATTTCATCTTTTATCTCCTGTATCATTTTATTGTATTCCTTAGATTCCTTGGATTGGGTTTCAACTTTCTTCTGAATGTAAATGATCTTCATTCCTATCCATATTTTGAATTCTATTTCTGATATTTCAGCCATTTCAGCCTGATTAGGAGCCATTGCTGGGGTTGTTTGGTTGTAAGGAGGTAAGAGGACACTCTGATTTTTTGGGTTGCCAGAGTTATTGAACTGGTTCTTTCACATCTATGTGAGCTGATGTTCCTTCAATCTTTGAAGTTCCTGTCCGTTTGTTTTGTTTGTTTGTTTTGTTTGTTTGTTGTTTTGTTTTGCTTTATCTTCTTTGATACATTTGGGGGTTTGATTATGGTATAAGGTTCAAGTGACTGGATTTGGTTCTAGTCTGCTCCTGGATCTTGGAGGAACCCTTCCAATTATTTTCTTCATGCCTGCATTTCTTTTGTTGGGTTTTCTGGTCCATGGGGTTCCCTCAGGCAGGGGTCGCAATTGATAGACAGGTTGCATCCTTGCCAGATTGGCCCTAATTTGCTGTTTGAGTGCTTACTGTGGGAAATGTGAGGTTGCACCTGCCTGCAGAGTTCAAGTAGAAGCAGGACTGCTGGACTAAAAGCTCTAGTGGGTGTGACCAGTCTGGCTATGAGAGGCAGGAGTCAGTGAAGTTTCCTGCCTTGCTGTCTGCTTGTTTCTGGGACAACAGGAGACCTCACCCCTTGGCAAATTCAGACATAAGTAAAACTGCTGGGCTGGAAGCTCTAGCAGATGTACCCTGCCTGCTCATGAGAGGTGGGGTTGAGCGGAGTCTCCCATCCTGCCATCCAGGTATTACTTGGAACAGCAGAAGGCTGTGTCCACCAACTAAGTTCAGACAGATGTGAGACTGTTGATCTGGAAGCTCTAGGAGGAATTGCCCACCTGGTTACCAGTGGTGGGGGTGGGTGGAGTTGCCGACCCTGCCATCTGGGTGCTTTCTGGGACAACAGGAGACTGCAGCTGCTGGCCAAGTTCAGGCCATAGCAGGGCCACTGAATCAGAAGCTGGCACCAAGCCCCATCTGGTGAAGGAGGTGGAGCAATTTTATTGCTCCCAGGTGCCACAACTATATGGCCTCTACTGGGGCGGTGATAGCAGTGCTGGTCTGCTCCAGGGCTCAAGGCTTGTAGAGGTCCCCTTGAACTCTTGAGTTGCACATGCAACTCTCTGTCTTAGCTTAGAAGCATGGTGGAGGGGTTCAGGAGTATTCTTCCATTCTGAGTCTTTCACAGGTCCCTGTGGAAAGTGTGAATCTCCCAAAGGGCTCTCACTTACTCAGTCTTTCCCAGGTTTAACAGATTCTCCTAGCTCCTTGCTGAGCCCAGACAGTCTAGTGCCCAGCTTCTCTCATCTCTGCTCTCTGTGTCCGCCTGCTGCCTTGATAGATCCCAACATAATTTCTTAGATGATCAGCTTGCAGGATCGGTGTTCACTAGCCCATTTGTTTCCTCTCCATGAAAGTGGCATGTATGAGCTGCTTCTAGTCCACTATCTTGGCCCCCATTTTTTTTTCCTCATGGGTCATTTTATTTACTCATTTCTCATTCTACAAATACTCTTTGAGGGTTTGCCATTTTTCCATTACTATGTTAATAGCTGAGGATATTAAAGTATGAATAATAATATATAGCACCTAATTTTTAGGAGATCTTAGAAAAGAGGAAGGGGGACAGTGAGAAAAGTAAATTATTATACTTACAAAATAGAATAAAGAAAAGTTTAAGTAAAGTAAAATGAGCATTTACAGCAAGGAGAGATTAAATCCAGGTAGAAGGGGACAGGGAAGGATTTGCAAAAAGATGACTGAAAATTGGATCCTGGTTAATATTTGGCAGTGTTGGGTGGAATGTTTATTCTCCTTTCTTCATGTTTCCATGTGGAAGAACTTCAGCTGGAATAACACTTCTGACCACTCTCCCCACTCATTTCACTTTCCACAGAGAGTTAAATAATGAGTTCAAGAGCAGAAACTGAGCATGCTTGGCTTAGCCCATTTTGCTTTCTCCTGCTCGACCCTTTGGAGTACAAGTCTTTCTGTATGACCCTTTGGTTTGATCTATCTTTTGTTATGCAATAAAAAAAAATCCTTAATGCCTCTTTCTTCAGTTAACTTTATCAATAATAAAGTGAGCATATAACCTGTGCTTGTCTCCTAAGTCTATCATAGAAGAGGAAGAAGGGTGTTATTATTTCATAAACAATCTAATAATAGACTTCAGACATGTTGAGATAGAAGAGATGAGGGGAAAAGATGAGCAAAGACACAGATACAAAGTTTGGAGGAACGTTGAGTACATCGAATAAACAGGAATTAAGTATGAATGAAGAGAGAAATAGAAGATAAAGTTAAAAAGAAAGACTGGGGACTGTATTAGTAAGGGTTCACCAGAGAAACAGAATCAATAGGAAATATAGAGAGATATACCAAAAGAGATTTATTATAAGGAACTGGCTCAAGCTATTATGAAAGCTGAAGACTCCCACTATCTTCTGTCTGTAAGCGAAAGGCCCAGGAAAGCAGATACTGCAGTTCCAGTCCAAAGCTGAAGGACTGAGAGCCAGGGAAGCCAATGGTGTAAGTCTCAGTTTAATTCCAAAGGCCCAAGAACCAGGAGCACTAATTTCTGAAGGCAAGAGGAGATGGACGTCTCAGCTCAAGCAGACAGAGCAAATTTGCTCTTTCTTCACCTTTTTGTTCTATTCGGGCCCTCAATAGATTGGTTGAGGCCTGCCTATGCTGTGACAGCTATCATCTTTATTCTGCCTACTGATTCAAATGCTGATCTCTTCCAGCAACACCCTCAGGTGCACTCAGAAATAATGTTTTACCAGCTATCTGGGCATCCCTTAGCTCAGTCAAGTTGACACATAAAATTAACCATCACGACTATTCTTGAAAGATCCAGAGAGCCAGGCTAATGCTTTAGAATTCATTCATAGCCAATAGAGAGGTTCTGGAGTCCTATAATTGCAGAGTATCTAATATTGGACTAACATTCCCAAAGAAAACAATGATAAACTCTAAGCAAATATTAAAAACAATTGTTTGAAGATGCTAAAAAGTAGTCAAAAGCAGGCCAAAATGGAGATGATTTGATCCTAAAAAAAAGGACCCATAAGGGGCAAGATCCACCCTTGACTTTCTTATGGGGTCAGTCCTTAGCCCCACTGAGCTAGAAGTAAAACCACACTCTTATTATAGAAGTCAGAACATAGTTGGGACTGCTGTAGTGGCTGGAAATTAAGGGGAAAAAATCTCAGAGAAAAAAGAGTCATAGAAAGGAAACTCCAAAATCTGCATATAAACTTCACTTAATCCTTGATTGACTGTTGAACTATGCATATGAGAGGTGAGACTCCAGGAAACTTAGCAGGAAAAACAGCTCTTAAAATGCTGAAGATCTAAGAAATGTTTTAGCAGCTGTCCAATGCAGGAGAGACAGAGTCTGAGGTTAAAGGGACTTGGTAAAAATTTTAAACTTTCAATAAAAACCAGAAAAGTCATGTCTTAGGAGTAATAACTATGTTCTAGGGCTAAGAAATTCACCCTAGGACTGAAGGACAAACCAACATTGGTTCAAGATAATATGCCATTAATTTAACTCCTTACTGGAACAAAACTCCTTTGCAGAGGAAGATGACAGAATTCATATCTCTACAATGTTTCAACCACAATGTTCAGTATATAATTAAAAATTACTAAGCATATAAGTCAACAAGAAAATATTATCTAGAGTCAAAGTAAAATTAGTCAAAATAAACAGACTCACAGATGACGAAGTCATTGAAATTAGATGAAAAAGAATTGAAAGTGTTAGAAACATGCTAAGGGAACTACACGAAAAAATAATATAACGGGTGAAAAGATGAAAATTTTAGGAGAGGTATAAAAACCATAGAAAGGACAAAATAGAAATCCTAGAACTAAATAAAATACAATATCATACATTAAAAATTCATTGCATGTGATTAACAGTAGACTGGACATGACAAAACAGATCACTGAACTTGCAGACAGGTCAATACGATCATTCAATCTGAAGCATAAAATGAAAAAAAATTGCAAAATAACAAAGCTTCAGCGACTCGTGGGACAGTATTGCATGGTATAAAAGCACGTATTTGCTGTACAAGAAAGCAAAGAGAAGACTAGGATAGAACAAGTATTTGAAGAAATGTGGGACAATATTTTTTCCAAGTTTGATCACAAACAGCTACCCATAAATCCAAGAAGTTCAGTGAACTGTATACAGCAAGATATGCAACTAAGCACAACAAAGTTAAAAATAAAATTCAAAGAAGTTAGAGGAAGGAAAAGAGACATATATACAAGGGAATGAAGGCAAGAAAATCAGCTGACTTTTCATCAGAAAATAATGGAAGACAGAAGACAATAAAAAGTTATCTTTAAAGCCTATTATCAATAAAATATCTTTCAAAAATAAGGGTGCAATAGACATATTTTCATGAATAAAACCCAGGAAAATTTTTCATAAGCAAACCAACACTACAAGAAGTGCTAAAGAAAGATATTAAAATTGAAGAAGGATAATAGTAGGTTGGAATTGGATCTACAGGAAGATATAAGGAGATGAAAATATTTAAAGTATGGGTAAATATAAAGGACTACTTTTCTTTTTTTCTTAAATTTGTCAAGAGTCAAATGTTTAAAGGAAAATAATATATTTTGAGGTTTACAATATTTTTGGAAATATGGCAATAATATTAGTTTGGTGGAAAAATAATTCCTGTGTTTGTCATTAAATACCATGTAAAAATAAGGAAGAGAGTATAAATGAGCTAATGGTCAATGGAGAATCTTGGCAAATTTTTGAACAAAGAAGTGGGCAGCAAAGTGACACAATTTAAACTATTCCTTTAGAAGTGTCATACAGTAGCATGACACAGGACAGATGAGAAGGAGCAGCATATTAGATGTATTGAGGAAGATCCCATGGGACTTGGAAACTGATTGGAAGTGGTACAGGGAAAATAAAAGTGATGTTAAACAGCACTTCCATTTTAGGGGGGGGTTGGGTGATAAAGTTGGTATTATCATTAAAGAAACAGGGAACTTTGTAGACAGGACTACCATGGGAAGAAAATGGTGAGTTTACTTATGGTATTACCAGGTCTGAAGTGTAGGTGAGATCATATAGGTGGAGACGGATGGCAAGCAATTCAAAGTATGGGTCTCTCCTATACAAATTCCAATCTCTGTCCTCAAAAATTTATGGTTTTTGTGTGACTTGTTTTCACCATTTGCTACATGATTTATTGAAAAAAATTTAATATATTCACGCTGTTATCAAGAGAAATATATGTAAACTATAGAAGAGTAGGAGATTTGTAAAATAGTTTGTCACAAAGTCTTTTGGTCCACCCTCCCATCTCTGAGCAAAGGAGTAGGGCCAAAAGCCAGCAGCCTCTGAGCTTCAGGCCAGACAAAAGCCACCTGCTTTGCTCTGCAGACTGACAGGCTGGTTTCTGACTATTCTTTAGTTGTTGCCTAGTTGCTGCCCATATTACCACTTACCCTTCCTTCTCTATGTCCCTGGATTTTATGATGCTCTGAATCCACCACTATGTACCCAGAAAAATGATAAGACTAGTAGGAAGAACCAAGGGACCAGCCTTTCCAATTTACCCGTCCCTCTCTCCCTTTCTCCCTCCCCTGGCAGTTATCCAATAGAGAGACCACTTATGCATTAAGCTGTGACAGATACCACTGGAGGGATTTGCCTTATGCCTACCTCATACTCAAGTTTTCATTTATTAACCCTTCTTCTAACTGTTCTGAAGTCAGCCCTACTATAAATAGAATTGTGACGTAGATAAAGATATATATATTTTTTCATTTTCATGCCCCATTCTTAAACACTTTCCCACATTTGGGGACCAATTACCAGAGGTGACCCGTGCCCTCCCACTGCCCAGCGTCCTACTCTGGTGCCCTCCAGATACTTCACTCTCCTTCTTTTCCCCCTCTCTCTGTATATCCCCTCACTTTTGAAGACTTCAACTTCCTTACTATTTCCAATATCAGTGAAAAGTTAGAAGAAAACTAGTTTAAGTGACCTAATTTAAATAATACTGTCTTTATTGGAATCCTAGCCTCAGCCTAAGAATTTGCTTTATTTTTAAACTCTCGTATAGTCAAGTGAACCTCTGGACCATGTGACAAGGGGGGAAGAAAAAGTGCAACCTTTATTTTAGTCTGTAGTATTATAACACTAAAATAAGTTAGCGCTAACTTATGCTATTCATTTTAGTGTACTCTGCTTCACAAAATATTGTTTAATATTCTAGGATGAAATCTAAATATAAGACAATGAGATCATAGTATTCTTATTTTACATATGGAAAAGCTATCCAGGCAGATCTACTTACCTTCATCATTCCCTTGAATCCCTGCTTTACTCTCTTGGGTGAAACATTATTGATAAGCATGTATAGGTCCACATTTTCTCCATCTCCTTCACATGTTTATGCTATTTTAACATCTTGCCTGCTTCACTCCCTCTTTTTCCCTATTTAGAGCTATTTTCATTTTTTGACCACTAACAAGAAATAAAGCAACTCAAAAGGTTCTTAACTTTGCCCCTTTTCTGGTCCAGTTTAAGATTTAAATCTATGTAATTGTGTAAGAGTTAAGCAAACGTTAAGAGAAAGGTAACTTCATGTCATTTCCTTACCCCAAAAGTGACTCCTCATTATGTAGATTGTTTCTAATCATGTCTTTGCCTCTCTTCCATTCTGCAAAGTCCGTCTCCATCCTCATTTGCTCCTCCTCTTCCTGATCTTCAATAGAAATTCTTGTCAGTATCACACACTTTATACTCCATATTCAAGCACTCTCAACTTGCTCCATGTGTGTAAATACTGCTTCGCCACCGAGACCATGAGTTTTTAGAGATGAGAACCTTATCCTATAAATCTTAACACATCTTGTAGTTCAAGGCATATAGTAAAAATGGAGTGACTTGAGGGGTTAAACTCTTTAATAATAAGAACCCATGAAGAGTCCTCAGTGCTCCTGGAGTAGCTTAGAGGCTTTTCTCATGGCTTGCAATTTTCCAAATAGTTTTCCAAAATGGAAACCCCGAAATATCCATTGAGTACAAAGCAGGACAGAATCAAACATCAATATCTAGTCAGTGAAGGAATTCCCAAATTCTATTTGGCTGATGTTTTCTGAACATTTCCTGTGTACGTTTACATAGTACTACGAAGAAAAGTTTGTAGAAGACAGTTTCTGGGCTCCAAGAATGCAAATTATACACTAAAAAACGTAAAATCAAGAAATAATTATATTCTGGTGTTTTCAGGAATGAAGAAAATAGTAAATAATAGAAAGAGGAGGCTAAAAAGGATTTACCCATTTTATCTTAATCATTATGATCATCAGTTCATATTTAATTTGGTGACTAAAGGATGCGGAATCATAGTTTATCACAGTGAGTTGCATAATAGAACATAAAAAACACTTGCTTTTACGTGTTTCAATAAAAAACTAGAATTTGAATTATTATAAATTGAGTAGCTGAATGGCACTGACAAATAAGGAAACAGAGTGCCTATTCGTAGTATCATTGTAATATTGGTATGACACACTGAGAGAAAAGTAATTGTGTACAGCCAAGACAATTTTCATGGCTGAAGAACACATTAAGTTGTCTGTCTTTGAGTTGATATATTTTATATGTTTCTCTAAAACAGAGTCATGACAGGCCAATGGAAACAAAATAAAACAGAGTGTGTTATTCTGCCTTTTTTTTCCTTTGGGAATAAGCTCAGATCTGAACACACCAATGAAAGCCGTCTGGCCTTTGCTGCTGCTGAGAATCGACATGAATGTGTTGATGGATTCCACAGTTCCAATCATGGGCTGAAATCAGTTAGAAAGTAGGTGAAAGCTAACACAAAATTCTAGGTGGAGAACAAAATGCTAGCAATACAAATTACTGACTATCCCATTTACTATAGTATGTTCATTTTAATAAAACCTTGGCGAGAAGAGTAAAACCTGAAAATCATTGAGTTTCCAAGTGGATATTCTAAGAATGTACACAGCTCTGTACTGTTTCCTCCACCTGGAATGGTCTTACTCTACACAGTCCTTGAGCTCATCCATTCGCTTCAATCAAGTTTCCTCTCAAACATTGCCTCTTCGGAGAGGAATTCCTAGACCTCTCTATCTACAATTTCAGCACCCCATTCCCATCACTTCTGACTCCTCACTGTGCTTCCAGTCAGAATAATCTGTGTTATAGTGCCATAATAGCTAATCCTCAAATCTTGGTGGCTTAAAAAAAAAGTTTATCACTATGAAAAATCTGCTGAAAGTTAAGCAACTCTCCTAGGCAGTCCTCCTTCATAAATCCTCATCAGTATAAACCAATACACTTTCTACAGCAAGTGAAAGTGTGGTGGACAGTCAAGGCCAGGAAGTAAAGATTTCCACCCAAAGATGACACAGATCACTTCCACTTACATTTCATTGGCCAAAGTCACACTAAACTACACGTGGACAGGGAAGTGTCATCCTCCTACGTGTCCAAGTGGATGTAGGAATGTCTGGCACATCATGCTTTATTTGTCTTCATGACACTTTTCATCTAACATCATCTAATATATTTTATTTGTTATTATTTGACCCTCCTTACTAGAATGTAAGCACTGTGAGGGCAGGGAACTTACCTATTTGTTTGCTGCTGTACCCTCAGCTCTTAGAACAGAGATTCTCAATTAACATTTATTGAATTAACAAACAAGAACACAGAAAATAATATGTTTTACACAAGAATTACCAGTGCAAAATGCCTGATGGATCCAGCTGTTAATATAGCAAGGGAAGCAAGCAAGGTCAGAACTGTGGCTAAGTGGAGCACTTCTTCCATTACCTAAAGGCCACTAGTTGTTGACTTGATGAATGATGGACCCAAGACAGCTAGATCTGAATTTTTTTTTTCTTTTTCTTTTTCTTTTTTTTTTTTTTGTAAGCAGAGTTTCACTCTTGTTGCCTGGGCTGGAGTGTAATGGCAAGTCTTAGCTCACTGCAACCTCTGCCTCCCAGGTTCAAGTGATTCTCGTGCCTCAGCCTCTCGAGTAGCTGGGATTACAGGTGCTCATCACCATGCCCAGCTAATTTTGTATTTTTAGTAGAGATGGGGTTTCACCATGTTGGCCAGGTTGGTCTCGAACTGCTGACCTCAGTTGATCCACCTGCCTCGGCCTCCCAAAGTGCTGGGGTTACAGGTGTGAGCCACCATGCCTGGCCTACTAGATCTGATTTTTTTATAAGAAGTTAAAAAATCTTGATTTTTAAATGAAAGCTTTGATTTTTTCATGTGGTTCAAAAGTTGTCAAAAATGTATGCAGGTCATACCCAGCAAACATGAATGTTAGTTTTGAAGAGTGAGTTTTGAGATTTACAAAGGTTCAATTAAATGAAGAGAAAATAAGAAAAGAGGCAAAACATAGAATCTCCATGTTCATCTCTTTGTCATCTAAACTGTAATTTGGAGGGATCCCGGCTCTACCTCTTTCCCTCTCACCCCTACTTCTCTTTACCCAGGAATTTAGAAAACTACCTCTATATTTAGTGTTTCATTTATTTAGTTTTGAATCCTTTGAATTGGAGTCAACCTTGCCTTCACTGATGTTATTGTGTGTCTTACATAACAATATCTAAACAAATGAGAAACCATAGGGAGAGATCTTCAAGGTGAAAACACTTAGAATAAAGAATTGCTGTGATTAAAATGGCACTGGCAGTATAAAAGACCTAATATCTATTTCATGTAACAGATGAGGTCCAAACCAGGGAACTCTTCTCTGTATCCAATAATTTGACCCGATAATATCATGTCTTTTTCTCTTTGCCCTAAAGTTGAACTTTGTATATAGAGGGGCTCACAAACACGTTTTCACTGTAAAGAAATGTTGTTTTCCAATGTATCACCCAAGAGGTTTTAATTCAGATGAAAACGTTCAAAAATTAAATTTCCATATTTCTTTGGACCTAGTTTGGGATGGTTTAGCAAGCAGTCTTCATATGACTTTTCTTGTCTGCAAGGAATTATCACTGGGCAAGCTCAGTCAAACTTTAAGTGCAATTGTTCATTTCAGTGGCCCCAAGCCCATACCTGGGAGTTTTCCAGTTGTGGAATCAATGAAAAATGCCCCAGTCAGGGACACGGTACTAGATTCCAGGCAACCTGCTTTTCCAAGGAAGCACTTGGATTAAAACAGGCCTGCCCCTCCTCTCTTACAAAGAATTCCACCACCCTGTTCCGCACCCCCAGATAGCCCTGGGTGCGTACTGCTCCCATTTCAGAGCTCCGTTGTGATGTTTGTCACATGTTGGCTTTAATTCCAGGACAATTCTAGAGAAATAAGAAATACCCAGCAACCTTTTGCCTGCCCAGGCAATCCTCCAGTGGAAATTCTCACAGCGAATAGATTTCTGGTGGACATAGACATGCTTGTAATTGACCTTCTCACTAGGCCCTACACATTTCTGGATATCATGAGTTTCAGTATTGTCTGTCTTGAAATAGATAAGGCCTCTTGTCCATGGTTTATAAAACAAAATTACCAAGACTGAAATTGGAAATTTTGTTCTTACAGAGGCAAATGAAAATATGAAAGTCTCTGGAGACACTTCATGAGCAAAAGAAAATTACTTTCATAGAATTCTAGAAATAATTTATTTTAGAAATTCTAATATTAACTTGATTCTGAAAATAATTATATCATTATCTCTCCAAAAGAGTTATCTTCAAAGTGGCCACTTATTTGACAAAAAAATCAGTTCAGTCAATATAGCATTTTAAGATTATGCCTTCAAATTCCCTTTTGCATACACACAAATGCAACCTAACAAACAAATTGAAGTGAGCCACCCACTGGCTGGGTAACTGACTTGCCAACGTTCCTTTAACTGGTTCTGGATTAAAAGGTCTTAAATGACCATTTGAAAGCAGGTACTAAACTCCTAAACAGGAAGAGGATGTTAGGAGTGGGAAAAGAAGAGGAAGAATTGGTAATATGAGAAGAGTTTGCAAACCAAAGTGCTAATATATGGAAAGAAATAAAATTCTGAGAAAGATAGCCAACAACATCAACTATTAGGAGATTAATTCAATTCAGGTAAAATTAAAATAGTGGAGAAATGATTAAAAGATCTGAAAATGCATATGCTTAGACTCTTCAGAGTGATAAATTATGGGTTAAAAATAAAAAATAACAAGAAATAATGAAACCAAACAGGCAGAAATAAAACAATAATAGGTAGATGAGAAAAGAGCCAACTAGAAATCTTTAAAATGAAAAACATAGTTAAGATTTAAAACAGTTAATAGCTGGACAAATAGGTCTACACACGTGACAATTTTGTGAAATGGAAGGTTGTCTTGAGGAATTCACCAGGAATAAAGCATGAAGGAACAAGTAGATTAAAATTATGAAAGAGAAGTCAAAGACATGGAGATTCAACATGATTAATCTCACATTTATTGTACTGTTTGAAATCTGCTAGACGAAAACAGTAAACATTAATACGATTCAATTTATAGTATTCTAAATGACCAAAGGCAGATCAGTGGCTGCCTGGGAGGGTGGAGCAGGGAACAGCAGGAAAGAATTACCAAAGATCAGGGAGCAACTTTTGGGAGTGATGAGTAAGTTTGTTATCTTGATTGTGGTGATGATTTCATAGGTTCACAAATACATATATCAAAACTTATCCAATTGTACACCTTAAACATATGTAGTTTATTGTAAATCATTTCTACCAAAATAAAGCCATTTTGATAAGTATTTCTTTTCTAAAGAAAAAGACAAGAGAATCAAGAAATACTAAAGGAAATTAAGAATATCTAAAGAAGATTATTTGAGAAGACAAATTAAACACACTTCTGGCAAGATCAATCAACAAAAACCAAAGGGAAAACAAATAAAGTCTAATATTTGAATTCAAGATTTTAAAAATTACAATTTTATGCCAATAATGTGGAAACTTAGATGAAAAGAACCAATTTCCAGAGAAGTATAAACCATTAAATTGAGTAAAGAGGAAGTAGAAAATAAGAATAAAGTAACCACTTGCGACTGGGTGTAGTTGTTCATGTCTGTAATCCCAGCACTTCGGGACACCAAGGTGGGAGGATCGCCTGAGGTCAGGAGTTCAAGACCAGCCTGGCCAATATAGTGAAACCCCTGTCTCTACTAAAAATACAAAAATTAGCTGGGCTTGGTGGCTTACACTTGTAATCCCAGCACTTTGGGAGGCCAAGGCAGGTGGATCACCTGAGGCCGGGAGTTCCAGATCAGCCTGGCCAACAGGGTGAAACCCCGTCTCTACTAAAAACACAAAAATTAATTGGGTGTGGTGCTTCATACCTGTAATCCCTGCTACACAGGAGGCTGGGACAAGAGAATCACTTGAAACCAGGAGGCAGAGGTTGCAGTGAGCCAAGATCATGCCACTTCACTCTAGCCTGGGTGACAGAGCTAGATTCAGTCTCAAAAAAATAAAAAATAAATAAATAAAAAAGAAGTAACTATTTCCCTATTTGCTATGGGTTGAATTGTGTTCCCCCAAAAAGATATACTGAAATATGAATCCCCAGTACCCCAGGATGTAACCTTATTTGGAAATGAAGTCTTTTCGAGGTAATCAGATTATTAATGTGGGCCCTAATTATATGACTGGTGTCCTTATAAAAAGGGGAAACAGAGGGCAGACATGCACAGAGCAAAGACTGTGTGAAGACATGCAGGGAGAAGACAGCCGTGCAGCTGGAGTGATGCAGGTACAGGCCAAGGATCCTGAAGGATGCTGGCAGATGCAGAAGCTAGAAGAGCAAGGCAGGATTCTCTCTAGAGACTTCAGAGAACACATGGACCTGCCCACACCTTGATTTCAGACTTGCGGTCTCTAGAACTGTAAGATAAGAACCATCTGTTGTGCTGAACTGCCTAATTTGTGGTGGCTGTCACAGCAGCCCTAGGAAATTAATACTCTATTGAACAAAAGTCAAACCAATAACCCAAATTTTTTCCTTCATCCATATCAAAAGAAACAAGGCCCAGGTTGTTTTGGAGGGAAGTTTTCCAAGACCTTTAATAAACAGATAATTCCTGCGAGAAACTACCCAACTCATTTTGTCTTTAATGACTTTCACGTAAAAACTGACCACAGGCCGGGCGTGGTGGCTCATGCCTGTAATCCCAGCACTTTGGGAAGCCGAGGTGGGTGTATCATGAGGTCGGGAGTTTGACACCAGCCTGGCCAATATGGTGAAACCTCATCTTTACAAAAAATACAAAAATAGCTGGGTGTGGTGGTGCACTCCCAGCTACTTGGGAGGCTGAGGCAAGAGAATTGCTTGAACCCAGGAGGCGGAGGTTGCAGTAAGCCGAGATCACACCATTGCACTTCAGCCTGGGCAACAAGAGCAAAACTCCATCTCAAACAAAACAAAACAAAAACAAAAGCAAAAAAACTGACCACAAACAGCATACACACACAAAATCTATAGAACAATCTCACACATAAACATAGATTTTTAAGTTGGCTGGTCGTGGGGGCTCATGCCTGTAATCCTAGCACTTTGCCAGGCCGAGGCAGGGAGATCACTTGAGGTCAGGAGTTCGAGATCAGCCTGATGAACATGGTGAAACCCCGTCTCTACTAAAAACACAAAAATTAGCCGGGCATGGTGACACATGTCTGTAATCCCAGCTACTTGGGAGGCTGAGGCACTTCAGCCGGGGGCTGGAGGTAGCAGTGAGCCAAGATTATGCCACTGCACTCCAGCCTGGGCAACAGAGCGAGACTTTGTCTCAAAAGAAAAAAAAAAGATCTAAAAATATCTAAATATGTTCATTATCATGCAGAATAAATTCATCAGGGTATTTTAAAATATCATTATGACAAAGGGAAGTTTATTCCAGAAGTGATAAAATAGCTTAATATCTGAAACTCTAGGTATGTATCAACTATAGTAACAGATTGAAGGAAAGGAAAGACATTTTGTGATTATCTCAGTTGGAGGGGAAAAATGATTTGGTAACATTAAGAACTTGTTTATAATTTTTTTAAAAATGCTCAGCAAACAAAGAACAAAGAAACATGTCCTTTATTTAAGAAATGGAGTTATCTAAAAATTATAGCTAACATACATAAAGGTGAAACTTCAGGGGCATTTCACAAAACTCAGAAATAAAACAAAAACAATGCCTGCTCTCACCTCTACCAATAAACATGGTCCCAGACAAAACATACAAGGCCCATGTTGAACTTCTTTGCTGAGAATTGCAACTTTTTCTCATCCCACCCTCTACACCCCAAACTATAGTAATCAGCCTTGTATTTTCTTATGGCAATTTACAACATCTAACATGCTATATAATTTGCTTATTAGGTTAATTGTAAAAATTGTCTTAAATTCCCTCACTGAAATGTAAGTTCCTCCAGGAAAGGGATCTTCGTTTTGATTATTGCTGTATCCTAAGTACCTACAACAATGCTCAATAAGTATCTGTTGTTGAAGGAGTTGTCAATTTACACAAAAGGAGATAGGATTTAGAATTAAAACAAACAAACTAGAGATGATACATAGATGTCAAGCTTACAGAAAATAAAATGTTGTGTATAAAAAAAACTGCATGTGAAATAGTGCTCCTGGTATAATACTTTTTGTATAAAGTTCAAAAGCACATAAAACAAAACTTAATATTGTTTATAGGTTAAAAAAATGTGTGGTAAAAATATAAAGATACAAATGAAGGATATTCAATGTCAGGACAGAATTGTCTCTAAGGAGGAAGAGAGAGAAATGGAACCAGTAAGGATGACGAAGGGGCTTCAACTGTATCTGCCATGTTTTATTTATTTTTATTTTATGTATTTTTTATTTCAATAGTTTTTAGGATAAAAGTGGTTTTTAGTTACATGGATGAATTGTAGAGTGGGGAAGCCTGAGATTTCAGTACACCCATTACCCCGGTAGTATACATTGTACCTAACATGCAGTTTTTAAATCCCTCGCTCACCTCTCATCCTTCCCCTTCTGAGTCTCCAATGTCCATTATACCATGCTGTATGCCTTTGCATACGCATAGCTTAGCTCTCACTTAGAAGTGAGAACGTATTATTTTTGGTTTTCTCTTTCTGAGTTACTTCCCTTAGAAAAATGGCCTCCAGCTCCATCCAAATTGCTGCTAAAGACATTATTTCATTCTTTTTTATGGCTGAGTAGTATTCCATTGTGTGTGTATATATACATATATATATAAATGTATGCACATGTACATAAAATTGTATATGTTATGTATACATATATTACATACATAAAACTTAATATATACATATATAATGTATATATGTTTTGTTTTATGTGTTTTTGTTATATATTATATATATTTGGTTTATGTGCTTTTTGTCTTATATATACACACATACACATATATTAAGTTTCATTTTATGTGCTTTTGAACTTTATACAAAAGGCATTGTACCAGGAGCACTATTTCACATGCAGTTTTTTATACACGACATTATATTTTCTTCATCCATTCATGGGTTGATGGTACTTAGGTTGCTGTTGGTTCTGTATCTTTGCATTTGTAAATTGTGCTGTGATAAACATATGTGTGCAGGTGTCTTTTTGATATAATGACTTCTTTTCCTTTGGGTAGGTACCCAGTAGTGGATTTTGCTGGATCCAATGGTAGATCTACTTTTAGTTCTTTAAGAAATCTCCAGACTGTGCCACATTTTATTTTTAAAAGGATAATCTAGGTTGTGGTTACTTTAGTGTTCATTATAATATTCTTGGAACTTTTCTCCGTGTTTAAAATACTTCATGCTCTGTTATTAAAAGGAGCATCTCAGAAACTCTACCTTCAAGCAAGATATATCCTACAATCTTAATAATTTTTTGATATTTCACATCACCATCACAGCTTCTTTAAAACCAAAATTATTTAAGAAATGTATATATATAATTGAATATACCCAGCTTTTTTTTAGTGAATACTCAAATCTTTATAACATTTGTCAAGATAACACTTCATTAAATGTTTGTAGTATTCTTTATGACAGAGTGGTTTTAATTTTGCCTTCATTAAAATTTTCTTTGTGGGTCAAGGTGTCTTATTAACTAGGAGAAATTCATCTCTATTGAGCCTTTCCTTCAAAACAAAAATACTTAAGTGACCCCTTAGGAGGTCTGGTGTATTTTTTTTTTTAGAAAGTTGATTTTTATTCTTTATTTAAATCTGGTCAACCTGGGAACTAAATCAATTGTTAACTATTTACACAGAACTTAGAATATATTTTTAGTCCTTTGCTGATGAACAGAACTGCAAAAAATATGAATCTGTGTTTCTTT
The DNA here is from genome assembly GCF_043159975.1 of Macaca nemestrina. NCBI lineage: Eukaryota > Metazoa > Chordata > Mammalia > Primates > Cercopithecidae > Macaca > Macaca nemestrina. The sequence continues at coordinate 113,690,341 of NC_092135.1, forward strand.
TCTCATGACATTTTCTTTCCTTCCCTTGTTGACTTAGTCAACAATCTTTGAGGTCTAACCGGCTAGCGGTGTAAAACTGCTATTCTACTAGCTGAACGGTGGAGTGTTTGTATTATTCCTTCTCATGGCTTTCACATCATTATGTCTCCATGATGCATAATATTCAGTAGATCTAAATACATAAAGAAAGGAAGGAAAGAGGGAAAGCTGAAAGAAAGGAGGAAGGAAGGCAGGAAAGGAAGGCAGGGAGGGACGGAGGGAGGAAAGAAGGAAGGAAGAAAGGGAGGGAGGGAGAGAGGGAGGAGCAAACGAAGGAGGGAAAGGAAGGTGGGAAAGGAAAAGGAAGGGAAGGGAAATAAAGAATGAGAGAACTGAAATTATCCCTGATTTTAACCTCTGGCCTTTTCTCATCAATATTCCTCAAATTTCTTTCTCTGGTGCTGGCTTCTCTTTCCACCAGTGAAATGATCATCTCGGGTTTTTATGGAATTCTACCAGATTCCTCTGCTTTGTCCATATCTTTCTCATGCTTCTTTCTTCTTTTGCAAAAGGTAATAGCCAAGACCATCATCATAGGCTGCATCGATCTCCTCACATCATTTCCTCTTCCTTGCTCATGAGGCAGTCTTCTGTAATAATACCCACTTACTTGTGTTTCTCCAGCATATCCTCTTTATTTCAAATGTCTCCTGAAGCCACCTGATTAAATTCTTCGGTTCCCTGGTCCCTTTAAGAACAGGACCTCCTGTTCCAAGTCAACATCAAGTCCCTTTTGTATTCCACCTTCTGAACCCAGTATTCTGCTCAACCCTCACTGCTCTCTCAGATCATAGACTCAATGGAGCGGGACCTCTAGCGTGAGGTCAACAAATGCATACAGACATTATCCGAGTCTCCCTTCTGGTAAAAGTCAGTTTTCTCTTATAGAGTCAAAGCATAAAGGTTGGAAATCTTGCACTGGTATTTACGGATTTTAGATAGATAGATAGATAGATAGATAGATAGATAGATAGATAGATAGATAGATAAATGTAGGAAACGTAAAAGCATGCGTTGTTACCAAAGACACTAATTTGTAACCTGAAACAACGTTCACAAATGTCTGATGCCTCATATGCTTATAATCTAAACAGATAATAAGGAAGTATTAAACAGCACATAAGTATGAGGCAAAGGAGACTATCTCTGCATATCAGCCTTATGACCTGAGTCTGATTCCCACTGGTTCTTCTTAAATTCTCCTTTAGGCATCCTGTGCTACATAAAACACTCCATCCAAACAGTCATGCTAGCTGGCCAAGGCAGTGGGTGAGAAATGCCAGCTGCAAGCCTCATGTGATCTATCTGTTATGTTATATGGTAAGTTACTTGGAAAGAGCAAGCATTCCATTATGCCAACAAGGGAATAAAGCTGACCTGTCCTGAGTGACTTCAGTGTAGGCTCCACTGGACGACTCATGAAGATGACGTAACCAAAAGTAACTCATTAATCTCATCCTAAGTTTTAAATTCCAAGTCACAGTAAATTAGATTTAAATGAGTTTCCACTGAACAAAGCTAGAGAATAACAGTTTATGGTGCATAAAACATTTTATTACTTCAGTATTTGTTGCATTGGGCTAAGGGAAAACTGACTTTTAAAAAAAATAATTATATGAGCTCTTGATTGCTCTTACATGAACCACAGCTGAGTTTCAAACTTGGTAAAAATAATTTGAATCCCCTTTAATGCACAGGTACAGACTACTAGTTAGGAAAGTTATTTGTATATAGTACTGTATTTCAGCAGATTGAAAGTCCATCCCTTAAAACTTCAGACCAGTGCTGTTCAGTAGAACTTTCTGCATTGATGGCAATGTTCTAATATTTATGTTGTCTGATAAAGTAGCCACTAGACACATGTAGTTATTAACACTTAAAATGTAGCTAGTGTGACTGTGGTATTGTCTTTTATATCATTTAATATTAATTTAAGATCATTTTAATTTCAATAGCCACATTGGCTAGTGGCTACCATATTGGACAGAGCAACGCAGGACCACATATTGCAATGCTAATTGAAATAAATGAGGTTTCAGTCATTGTTTCATTATTAATAGTCGTAATATAGTAATATAACTGACAATGTGAACATCACAGTAGCATTTACAGACAATTTCATATAACCACTGGCTTCTCTAAGAAACACTCTGAGGTCAATAGGATAAGTATTATCATCATCTCCATTACACTTGAAGAAATGGATGCTCTAAGACATATTGATGATTTAAATGACCTGTGACTCAAACTACTTGTTCTTTCTAATGCAAGAGAAACCTGCAAAAGAATGTTGTGACTTTCATGCAGCTTACCAGTAGGCTGGCCTGAAATAGACGTTCATAAATTTGGGCAGGGAGAGAGGGGTGGGTAGAAGGAAGAGAGACAATATAAAACTAAAAGCCAACACTGGACATTTTTGCAAATAAAAAAGCTAAGTCAACTTTTCAGAAGCATGTTCTAATGCTGTCAAAACCAACTTCATGAGCTTCCAACATGGGTGGGGCCCAACATAAGGTCCACACATTACTGCTTTCATCAGTGCTCTGCAAGCCATAGAGTTTTTCCTTTTTTTTTTTCTTTCTGCTTCTCCTCTCTCTGCTTTCCATTGTCTCTACCCCTTCTTTTTTCTGTGTCATATGATCTCAAGTCACTTTCCTACATTAAAATGTTATATAATTGTTACATAACAATCTAATAAAGCATTGGTAACAGTAAGAGGTTTTCCTTGTCTTAGGAAAATGTGCTGAACTAATAAAAATATCATCTTCTTTAAAAAATTAGCATAATGAAATATATTAAATTGAATATGTGTGGTGGATGATAGCTTAGAAAAAAATGAGTTGCACATCCTGGTGTCTAGTCAGTTTACAGACTGATTAATGAAGACTCTATAAGCCTGTTTTTGTGATAAGCCTGTGTAGTAGGCACTCTGCTAGAGAGAGAGGACCCATGTCACTGAGAAAGACCCCAGTACTGCTGAATAGTTTATATTTTATACATTTACATTGGAAAGGCAAACGTTTAAATTGGCCCCTCTAAAACCTAACCCTGTGGTTTCGTGGATTCTAGATAATTGAAAACAGAACTTCAGTGCACTAAATCCACCTCTTCTGGGCTCTTGGCCATAACATGCTCCAATAGGAAAACACTTGCTTTAAAAGAAGTCTCTTATACAAAAGCAGGATAAAAAGAGAGACAGAGAGGAGGAAAAATTGTCTTCAATACATTATAGCAAACATACTTGTCACTTGATAAAATACCATTTGCTCAGGTTGCTCTTCTGTGAATAACATGACAACTATCCAAATAATACTCAAGGCTCCTAAACCATACAGCCAGCTTTTGCAAACGGCAGAGGAAGAAAGTCACCTGGGCATGTAGAACTGGTGCCATTAAGTGCCAATCCCCACGAGTGAACACAAGTTCATGAACTTAGGGATCCTGGTTGAAAGAAGTTGCTGCCGCAGTCAAACAATAACATCGGCAAGGATTGTTTTTAACTCAGATGTGTAGTATGCACTATCAACAATATAAAGTTTGTTAAATGTTAAAAAAAAAAAAAGTTAGAAAGTAGTAGGCAGAAAGATTTTTAAAAGAATATCTACAAATGCAGGGGTGGAAAGGTGCGCCACCTTCTTCACCCTTCATAAGGGTAGTGGTCAGTCTCCTATAACATAAAACAGCTTAACAAGAGAAAAGGATAACAAATTTATTTAATTAAAAAGTTTTATGTAACGTGGGAGCTTCAGGATGAAGATCTAAAGATACAGAGAAAACTATTCATGTTTATGCTTAGGTTTGATGGACAGTCCTGTAGAAATGTGATTGGACAGAGGATATGGTGTAACCCAGCAAGGCCTGCCTGTTCAGCTGCTTCTTGGCCTCTCTGTGTAGCATTTCTTCCTCCTGGGTCTGACAGAACCCCTCTGGAATGAGGGTCTTTAAGGGAGAAGGGAGAAGGAAAAGAGTGACCTTGCTGGGTTTTATGACTTGCTTTGGGGAAGATTTCTAGTTTCTGTGATGTGCCTTAGGGGAAAGGAATTCTCGCTTCTGTGACTCCCTTTGAGGAGAATTTGGGCAAGAAACAGGAGGGTGGATGAGGGACAGAAAGGCCTTGTGTCCAAGGCCTTTCCAATCTCCTTCAGTTCAGTATTCAACATGTCAAAGCACCATGCTTTGGGGTATTATGTCCTGAGCCCCAACATAAGATGTTTACAGTTTTGATTGTAAATGCCAGCAAACAAAACTTCATGAAATATATAAGTATTATGTGTGCTATTTCAGAAATGGAGATAGAAATCAACTTAAAAATTGCCAGATATATTGCAATATAGAATTACTTCTCTTTTCTGTTATTTATTTTAAAGAAATAATTTTGTATGTTATTTATTTTATTGATTTTATTTCCATAAAAACATGGAAACTTCAATGTTTTAATATTTTGCAGAGTTTCATTTGGGTATTTTTAATGGCATGTGAGAGAGAGAGAGAGAGAGAGAGAAAAAATTAACACACTGCATTGGAATTATCTTTATATCCTTCCCCAAACTCTTTTCCTCTCTCCCCCTCCAGGTGTAATTATAATGAAATGGGTATTCTTCATTTGACATTTTAAGTTTTTAAACTAAATATATACATAGCCATAACACAGAAAGTAATATCATGGTATTTTATGTCAGTTTTTTAGAGACAAGATCTCTCTCTCTGTCACCCAGGTTGGAATGCAATGGTGCAGTCATAACTCACTGCAGACTTGAAATCCTGGGCTCAATGGATCCTCCTGCCTCACTCACCCTCTCCAGTAGCTGGGACTAAAAGCTCGCAACACCACACCAGACTAATCATTTTTATTTTTTGTAGAGACAGGGTCTTGTCATGTTGCCCAGTCTGGTCTTGAACTCATGGCTTCAAGTGATCCTCCCACCTAGGCCTCCCAAAGCTTGGATTACAGGTGTGAGCCACTGGCTATAAAACACCACACAGCCTATTTGGGATATTTTAAACTTGACGTCATATTGTGTTTATCCTTCTGCAACTTGATTTTTGTTGCTCTGTTTTTATATTTGGTGAATGTATTCACCTTGATAATGTAACTCTAGTTCATTCCTTTTAATTACTGGGTAGTGTTCCATGGTATAAGTGAGCCACAATTTCTTGAATCATTCTCCCGTTGATGGACATTCAGGCTATGTGGATTTTTATTTTTGTTACTGCTAACAGTGCCACAGTGAACATCCTTACATATATCCTTGCATACATTGAGAAGGTTCTCTCTTGGTGCCTCAAATTGCTGGGTTCTAGGGTGTGTACATCTTTAGCTTTACTAGATCTAGATACTGCCAAATGCCATCCAAAGTGTGTATCTGGAATTCTTCATACTTGTCCCTTTACAGACTGCTCAACACAGTGACCGTAGTGACCCTCTTACAACATGTCACATCATGTTACCCTTTGCTTGAAACCTTGAAATGCCTCCCCACCCTATTTCACTCAAAACAGCTACAAGGCCCTGACTGACCTCACCCTAGCCCTGCCCTTGTTACTTCCATGTCCCCCCTCTTTCTGCTCAAATACTCCAAGCATTCTCCCTGCTTAGGGCCTTTCTTCCAGCAGTTTGCTCTGCCTCACATGCTATTCTCTCAGACCCCAGGGGGCAAAATATTTCACCTTCCTTGAGTTTCTGTTGAAATCTCACCTTAACAATGAACCTTGCCATGACTACCCTTCCCGCATGCTCAACTGATGTTTTCTTGCTTGAATTTGTTTCTTTTGCAGTACCAACACCTTATAATGCATTATGTAGTTTGTTAGGTTTATTGCTTAGTGTCTCACACCATCTAGACTGTCAGATCCATGAGGGCAGAGAGCTTTGGCTGATGTGCTCATCAATGTATCCCAGATATCTACAGTAGAATCTGATGCATAGTAAGCATTCAACCAATGTCTGAGAGAGGCGACTTGTGTACATTTGTGATTTCACATTATGCTTTGCAGGGTATTATCCAAAAGGACATATGATATTTTAGTTGGCTATATATGAGGACTATGATTTGAAAAAAGACTAAATTTCAGCCCCCTTAAGGGTAGGGACCAGATCTGTGTTCACCACTCTATTCTTTGTGCCAAGAACAGTGCCTGGCTCATAGCAGATGTTCAATAAATGTCAAATGAATGGATGAATGAATGAACAGAGATGTTTTCAGAAGGTTATTCCATAGTTTGGAAGTGAATTATACTGGAAGATGAGTTGGTTCAAAGGTTTGTGATTCAGGGATGCCCACCAGACAAAGCAAGCAGGTGGTACTCCCTACTTCTAAATTTACTGTTGGGCCATAAGTTTCCCTGTTCGAAATCTTTTCCTCTTTACAGTTTCCCTGTTGTTGGGGAATAAAAGGATGGAAATTTGCTCAATTGAATGTGCCCTTGTAGAATGTTTCTCATATTGGCCTCATGATTAGAATCTCTCAGGTAAGTTTGTTAAAAATACAGATTTGTGGACCTAATTCTTAAATCAGAAACTCTGGGAGAAAATTCTGACAACAAACCCAAGACACTGTTATGAAACTGTTATAGTCAGGTGAGTTACAAAAACAATTGGGATCCATTGACAGAAGAAAGAACAACAGCGTGCCTGAAATGTCAACAGGAGGAAACAGCGCCTGTTATAAACTGTGTTTTAAAAAAGTCAGAAAAATAAACAAATAAAGAAAGAATAAATAAAATAATGTCAGAATAGCTGCTAAACGGCAGAACCACCTTCTGCATTTGAACTGGGTCTCAGAGTCTTTCCTCTTGCCTACCTAACATGGTCATCAGGGTCTTAGGGAATTTGGGGGTGACTCACAACCTTGTGTTTATGAATTAGTCATTGAGAACACAACTAGAAGAAGGCAGGCCATCCTCAGCTGTTCCTGAGATCCTGCTTGTTTCCATCTCATGAGTTTAAGAAGCAGACAGTGGGAAGTAAAGTTCTGGGCTAAACAGCAAAAGAGAAAAGAAATATTATGAAACACAAGGAGAAAGAAAAAAATATTTTATTATTCCAGGTTCGTTTTATCTTTCTCCCAGTCTAGAAGTCTTTCTTTATATGGGAGTCACTTGGTAAAGGTGATTCATCTATTTAATGTATTCTTCCAGATAGTGACATGTGTATCTATAATAGGTTTAAACTACAGCCTTTAAAATGTAATGTTTATTCAAGAGGAAGGGGAATTTAATGAACTCTACAGTATGTTTCTATTCCATTGAAGTTGCTGGTAAAGCTGGTTAGTGGCTGTACTTTTTGTATTTCAGATTTCAAACATTTGCATTCCAACTCATCATTCCGGAGTATTTCCAATAGAAGACATTTAATTAAAACTTATGCTAAAGTACAAAAAGGGAATTTGGTGAGAAAGAGACCTATAATTTGATCAAATGAAAACTCTCTCCATTTTTAAATTTGGCATACATTTTAGACACTCACGTGTTTTGTTTCCCATTTTGGCAACCGAGTTGAATTTGGCTGCTGGGATGAGAGGGAAAGGGGTAGATCAGAAACCCTGTGGGATGTCACAAGTCTTTGCCAAAATCAGCACATATTTATTAAGCGGTGGGCATGAAGTTCCCCATCTGTTAGTTTTCTCAAAGTGCTGACAAGAACATTCCGATTTCCAGCTTGAATGCTTTTTTAAAAAAATGTCTTTTCTCCATTTACTCTGACCAAAGGGCTGTGTTAGTGTTCAAAGACAAATGGAAAAATGATGCTTAAATTTTCTAATTTGATGTTGTAAGTAATGGAACCACCCAACACCTCACACTTATGGATATTTTTGAAAGCTTGCAAAATATGGGTGAGAGCCACCTAATTCTACCTCCTTTTGGAATTGGGTAGCTCTCATCCAATGAGGAGCTAACAAAATTAGCCTTTTGTTGCCCTCATCTCCCTGTTATGGGAGAAGCTCAGACTCTGCTATAAATAGACAGATACCCCTAAGGTCTCCAGCAAAGGAAGTCGAAAGGGGAGACCTTTAGAACTGTTGCTTGCTTCCTTTCACATGGAAAATGCACAACTTTACTTTCAGAAATTAAATATTTGGGTACAGTAGCGCAGGCCAGGGCATGATTTCACTTTGATTCATTTTAGGGCTACATCAGTTAACTCCCTTTATGTTATCTCACTTGCTCTGCTTCTCTCCTCTCCCCGTCCCCATTCTCATCCTAGCAGCTTGCTAGTGCAAGCTCATTGGTCTCAGAAAGTCTCCCTCAACCTCTCAGATAGTATCTGTGGAATCCTATAATTCTCCTTCATAAAGTTTTGCACAGTTCTAATTGTTTAGTAATTTTTTTGTAATAACTTTTTAAATATCTGTGGTAGAATTCTAAGATGGCTCATAAGATTCCCATCCCCTGCTATACAAGTGCTGTATAATCAATGCCCTCCCTTTGACGGGTAAGACCTGTAAATAGGATGGAATGTCACTCCTGTGATTAAGGATTTTGCAGATGTAATTAAGGCTCCTAATCAGTTTACCTTGAGTTAACCAAAAGGATATTATCTTTGGTGGACCTGACCTAATCAGGTGAGCCTTTAAAGGGGGGCCTAGATGTTCCCTGAAGTCAGAGACACTCTCCTGCTAGCCTTTAAAAGCAAGTTGGCATGAGTTTTACAGCTGTAAGGAGAATTTCTGCCAGCAAGCAAAGTTCTCTTCAAGGAAGTTCGTCAAACTCCCTAGTTTGGAGGAAAACTCAATGCCTCCAATGAGACAGCAATCCTGGTCACTGCCTGTTCTCATTCTCCCCAGGCCCTGGCCCGAGGACCCAGTTAGGCCATGTCCAGATTTCTGTCCTACAGAACTGTAAGATCATAAAGGTGGATTGGTGTAAGCCACTAAGATTGAGGTAATTTGTGACATAGCGATTGAAAACTTAAACAATACTTCTCCTCTACATGAAGGCAGGGTCTATATCTCTTATTTACTGTGTGCCAATGATTACCACATTATCTGACATTGAAAAACTCACTAAATATTCACCAAAAGACTGATTGACCTTAATTAGTGGGCAGGTTCAATAGATTGGGAGTCAGTAAGTATACATCAAATTTTCAAGAAAAATTTCATGAGAATAAAATAATCACCCAGCATGAATGAGCCTGGCTCTCACTTTCTAAGTCACTATCCTGCCCAAGGAAAGGTATCAGGTTCAAATAGAGATGAAGGGCCTTTAATAAATCTTCTTCAGATTTGTATCTGCTTTGGAGCAAGTCTGATGAATTTTAAATTTTTCTCCAAAACCTTCTGAATTGACTGAATCTTTTGAAAAGTAATGTACCCTCCCACTACCACCCACCATCACCCCTGGCAGACTACCTGTTCTGCCACATTGGACTCTGCTGCCTGCTGGGGAAGGTCTGGACCATGGACGCCGGGCAAGTCATCCAAGCAAAGCCCAGAGAAGTTCCAGGATGGGCTCGTGACTCAGTAAGAGGCAGTGTTTCTCCCTGAATCAGCCCCAGCGCGGCCACATCTGAAGGAAGCATGGCTGCGAGCTCAGCCACTGCCTGGCTGCCTGTGGACACATGGATCCTGCACTGTCTCGGATGAGAGGACACCGTCTGCTGATTCACTTGCACCTGGGGTTTCGTGGGTGGACATCTGGAAAGAGCCTCTCTTGCTAGCTCAAGTTTTATTTATCTAAAATGATCTTTTAAAAATCATGTCTTCAAAGTGTCTGGACATGGTGTGGAATGTGGTTTATTCTGTCCACATGGCAGCAGGCTCTGTGTCATAACTTGCTGAGATTTTAGGTCTGCCATCAGTATGCAGACTGACACTGGCTTTTACTGGGTAGCAATGTAGAGCCTTTGGGAAAAACAGGAGAAATGAAATAGGAGAAACTATTGTGTCAGATGAAGCTCATACTCAGATAACCTAAATGTACCTTTCTGGGAATACACAAGGCACTATGTCTGAAGGGTCGATTCAAGATCAAAATATGCATTCAAGTGGATGGTTTGAAATGAGATTTGTTTGAGATAGCTAAAGTTTGTCTTCTGTGCTTAACAGTTTACAAAAAGTGTTATATACAATAGGCCTTGTATCTCACAACACACTGTGAGGTGGGGAGGATATGTAATCTTAGCCCTGTTTTCTGTACAAGGGATGACACAAGTGCCAGCAGGCTGTGGGAAGAGACCTGCAACTAGGTTTGGGTGTCAGCTCTGCCATTTGTTGAGAAAATTAACCTTTAGGAGCTTCTAGTTATTAACCTACAGAATGCAGTCAACAGTCCCTCCCCAGCAAGGTTATTGCTAGGATAATCCGAGTATGTGTATGAAAGCATCGAGGATTCTGACCTGTGATCAAATGCCCAGTTAATTTTCTTGAATCTAAGGCCCAGAGATGTTTAGGAATTTGTTGAGGGGACTTAGCTTGTAAGGGAAGGATCTGGGACCTAAACCAGGTCTTTGATTCTGAATTCTTTTACCAGCCTCCAGAACTTTGATCTATTAAAGGCTTTTAAATGAATGAGGTTCACCAATGACAGTTATATTCCCCATGGACTGAGGACCCTTTAATAAGTCTTTGATTTTCTGTTCCTTTGTTACTGACGTCCCTCTCTCCAGTCCCTTCTCTACTTCAGCCAATCTTAAATAGCTCTTTTCCAGAAATCTCTTTCCAGATATTGAGGATATATCATGAAATGAAAGAAGCAGGTTCAAAAAGTATATTTAATAGGAATTATGCCATTCTTATTAAAGACAAATGAGGTAATTATAGGCAGAAAAAAGATATGAGATCTATATGAACATATTAACAGTGGCTGTGTTGAGTGGGGAGATTAGAAGCAATTTTTATTATAATTTTTGCTTTTTTTAGAGTTCCCAAGCTTTTTACAATAAATATACATTGTTTTAGTAATAGGGGAAGAAGTTCCTCATTCTCTTCAAATGCCTCTAAACTCTTGCGTGAACAAAGTCAGATGTTTTGTCTCCAGTTGGGTGTAAGTTACCAACTGCTGTGTCCTTGACCTGTACATTCTCTGCATCTCCTTCAACCCACGCTCAAAACACCCACTTCAGCCTTATTCTTCTACATTAATCCATAGGCTCTAAGAGCCTAAAGCTTTCTAAACAGCTCAAGCCATGGAAACAGCTGTCAGCTCTTTCAGTATAGGTGCCAAATCCTTCCCAGAGTTAAAGTAATAATTCGGATACCCACCTCTAAATACAAGAAGTCCCAACATGTAAGGCATCCTTCCTAACTAAGCCCCTCAATATTTGTCCACTCTCTTTCACTAACATCCACTTACAAATTATGTATATGTTTTTTTTCCCCTCCTGGATTGCAAACTCCCTGAAGGGAAGGAATTGATATGTACATCTTCTATCAATCTCAAGAAGACCACGTGTTTCTTTCTGAGAATCTAAATGTGTTTATGAACTGTGTGGGTAAATTATGCCTTGGCAAGTTAGCAGATTGAAAGTGTTGAATCTCTACATGCCCAGACTTGTAAATTTTGCCACTATTAACTTTTAATACATGTTTTAACTTTTTTTTTCCTCTTCAAAACTTAGGGTAGTATTTCTCACTGAGGACTTCCTTAAGCCAAATTTAACATTTTATAGCTCCAACTGTTTTGGAAGTCAGACAGCCAGACAGTCAAATGCATTAGAAAAAGGCATTCCCAGATTTTCTTTTTCTGTGTCATGTTTATTCCCCTCAAAAGCAGTTGAAGGATGTTTCTCTCCAAGATTTTAAAAGACCATCTATTCTGTGGATGGCAACTTCACACTCTGAAAGGTGTCTACTATAAAAAGGGAAAAGGAGAGATGTATCGTGAAACTGTCTGGTTAACCCAATATTTGTCACTTTAACTGCTTCTGATGATGCTTTCACTGTGAAACAACACAAAAGGAAGAGTAAAACACTTGAGTCAAGGGGAAAAAATAGCAACTGCCTTAAGTGTCTACCAATTTTACAGAGTCAACAATGGCCTCTACTTAGAGTTAGCACTGAATCAGCCGGGCTCACGCCTGTAATCCCAGCACTTTGGGAGGCTGAGGTGGGCGGATCACCTGAGGTCAGGAGTTCGAGATCAGCCTGGCCAACATGGCGAAACCCTGTCTCCATTAAAATTACAAAAATTAGCCAGGCATGGTGGCTTATGCCTGTAATCCCAGCTACTTGGGGCACTCGGGCAGGAGAATTGCTTGAACCCAGGAAGTGAAGGTTGCAGCGAGAGTGAGCCAAGATCACACCACTATACCCCAGCCTGGGCAACAGAGCGAAACTCTGGCAAAAAAAAAAAAAAAAAAAAAAAGTTACAGTTATCACTGAGTCATGCTTCTTGAGAAACCCCAGAATAGAGTTCCTATCATAGAGAACCAGAGGGGAGTCCACCCCCAGCATTGAAGATGTATTCCAAACATTCTAGCAGGGTTCCATGTGAGGTACGGGACTAGGTGAGAGGAGGAGAGCCTGCCTGAGACAAGTGAGGTAGATAGTCACCTAGAAGACATGTTTTAAGGAAACAAAGACCCATTCACCTACAGATCTGTCTACCATGAGCCTTTCAAATACAATTAGAGCCAATACTTTGGATTAAAGAATATTGGCTCAAACTGGCCTTTTCAATTAGAGGCATGGAAACACACTGTGACCTGTCTTTTAAAATCTTAGCACCAACAATTCATTAAGTGTATATCTTTGACTCAGTCACCCATCAAGACTTTGAGACAACGCACAGAACAGATCGTCTTTGGTGGAAGTTAGAAGGGCAAAATGCTGCTTGAGGTGAAGATGTCAGGGTTGAAAGAAGGCAACAAATAAACAAAGAAGTCTTATCAGTGGAGACAGCAAGAAAGCCTGGAAAAGATGGTGCCAAACTGGAAAATACAGTGCTAATGAGGATAGGAATGGGAACACCAAAGACCAACCTTACTTAGCCATCAGATTGTCTGCATCAGTACTGTAGAGGGGCTACTAAAGGGAACTATTGCAGAAGGAAAACAGTCTGAAAGAGACTGTTAGAGAGGGAAAGAACTTGAGGAAATTGAAGGATTCTCATACTTTGGAAAAAGTAAGTTCTCCTATTCTGGCCCTATTTAATCCAGTGTGAGTGTGTGTGTGTGTGTGTGTGTGTGTGTGTGTGTGTGTGTGTATGAGAGAGAGAGAGAGAGAGAGAGAGAATTCTTGGAAGCAAACCCTCTCTTTTCTCATGTTATCCTATTTTAGGATATTCCATGTTATCACTATTTTACACTGAGTTCGGAGGATCTTCTGCCCACACATTTGTATTATTGCTTTTCTTTTAAGTATGTTAATTCTATAGTAAAATTTGCCATAAAATATTCATGGATGGATGGGCCTGGCTCTTTAGCCATAGGTCCGGCAAGACTTACTTATGTTAAATGTACCATGATATTCTAGATGTTTTAGATTATATCGGAGAGTGAAGTCAAAAATCAGAAAGTGTTTTATTTCTATACAGAATTTTAATGATGTCTTTTTTTAAAAAAAAAAAAGTAATGATAGGAAGTGTGTTGGAAAAATATTTTGAACACAGTAGATTTGAAAGCCCCATTTTGCTCACTTTACTCAAGTATCTGCTTCCTTAACGTACTAAGATTTGCCATCATCAATTAGCTGTGCAAACCATGCTGACAAAATCCCTTTTAGAATAGTTTCTTTCACCACCAACTTGCTTCAGAGCCTCACGGAATGACTCATCTAAATGAGACGGGTCCTCTGGTCCAAAGAGAACAGCTAAGTGAGTGACTAATATTTTACACTTGGGAAAGAACAGGAAATTAGCTGCATGTTTACTATGAGGAGACACTGAAGAATTGTAAGAGAGTACCTTTAAATACTTGAGTCCCCAAAAATGTTGCTCCACCATTTGCCTAAATGTTGCTTTTAAGTTGGAAGTGTCTCAGTTTCTAAGTGAGGGTTGGATGGTGTTATTATAAGGCACACAAAATTAATGAAAGTCATTTCAATTTCAACATTAAAAAAATGGAAGTCCAAAGTTCCTGGATGAAAGAAATGAGGCCTCAATTACATTATGACATATTTTGCTTTTGTCTGTCTGGTGAGATACAGTACAATTAACAAGATTCTCTTTCAATTTACAGTTAAGCCAGACATCTAAAACCAATCTGACAATGAAACTTTTCAAGTTGACACATCTTATGAGTTTTGTATGGATTTCATTGAAATATTTTCAATGAATTTGTTGAAAGATTGCATGCTTGCAACAAGTTCTACAATTCATAGGACTAATAGTGTTCTCATCTTTCTTGCCTACTACAAAATTCCCATTGTCCATACTGTCTCAACCACTGTATAGCTACCATTTATAACAAAAAAGAATCACTTTCTAGGTACAGTGTTTTCATAACTTCAGACTTAACCAGATGATCTAGACAAATTATTTAAAAAATAAAATACTACACAGTCCTTTTTTATTGATTTTGGTGGGAAGACTGTTCTTAAACTTATCAGTTTCTACTGTTGATTGTATTGTTTTAGTCTTTTCATCAAAGGATATTTCATTTTCTTTGTCTACCTATTCAGCATTTCCTCATGAAACACTTCACTGCACAGAAATAATAAATGTTGTCTATTGACTAATGTCAACAGCCAACCCTTCATTATCTCTCCTATTGGGGAAAGAGAAAACATGATTAAATTGAATCTGCTGTTTATCCCAAATTACACTTTTGCTGAGGTTTTTTAACATTCTTAAAAAACAAAACAAAACAAAACAAAAAAAACATTCTTTGCCACCAAACCTGATGATAACATGCGAAAATTGATCTTTTTTTTTTTGTTTTCACCTCTCCTCTGTCCTTTTCTCTGAAGATTCGCTGTAAAGAATTTTGTAGACTGTGGACAAATACTGAAATGCCAAAAACATGTAACCTTTAAATTAGAACAACAAACAATCACAGACATCAGCACATTGGCTTTATCTCATAAGTGTAAATCTATTAAATAACCACTGAAAGCTACTGTTGCTTTAGATGGATGCTTAGGAGTTAAATTATTTGCTCTATTCACAAGAAGGAGATTGTTTCCAAAATCCTCTTTAGTTTTGAATAGAAAAGTAGGCCCTCATGTCTCTGCTGATTGTCTAACACAATTCACTGGGTCAGGAGTCAAGGATGGCCCTGTCTGTCTATTTTTAATTTAGAATAAATGCACAACCAGTTGAGCAAAATGAAATTTGTACTGTTAGTTCTCTATTTTCAGGTTTTTCCTATGCTGAATGATTTAAGACTTCCATTAGTACATTCACCTAAAATGACAAGAGAAAGCTCTCAGCAAAATTTTTAGTAAATAAGTATCTTCAGTATATTCTCCTTTCCCCTTCTTGCTTCTCTTCCCAAGGATCACCCTTATTCTCTTTCACCTGTCCAAAATAACAGTCTATCAAGTCAACCCATCATAAACTGAACACTGAACATTCTTCAAAGTTGACCTTTCCTTCATCCCATTCTCCTAGAATTCTGTTAGCTAAGTAATGCAATCTGATACACTATTGTTTTCTAGGGTAACAATGGTTTAAGAGATTATTCTTCATAGATGATATATTTGCATTCCAACAGAAATTCTCATTACCTTAAACCCATATTTTCCACACTGTATCTTTGAAGAAAAAGAAAGGCATCCTGCAGTCTATTGTGGAGAGTTTCTGACACTTTGAAAAACTGATAATGGAAATATGTCAGGGTTAGGAAAACCTAACATAGTGGACAACAATGCTCAACCTGTCATTTTATTTTTACTTAAGTGCCAAAGATCACTCAGTGAAAGGGGCACGTCATGTGATATAATTCCAGATAGTTCTATTTTCACTCTCATAGAGTTTTCCTCCTCACCTTAACCTTTCATTTTCTCTCTGCGTAAAGTCGCTTCTATCATCTATTGCCTCTGAAACCTTTCTTAATTCAATTACATAAGTTTCCAGAAGAAAACAGAAACACGGAGAACTGAGCTCTCTCTGATTTCTGAGCAGTGGGGAAGCAGAGAAAAAACAGTTGTTCCCATCGGCTTAGAAGACACTGTAATTTCCACAAAAATTACTGTGGGTTTCAATGTAAGTCGCTGGACAAAAGGAAACAAAAGAAGTAATTGAGGCATGCTATAAGAGAAAGGAGCATTTCAGGACTCCTAAAGATTAATTTTTAAAGGCTCTCAATATCATAGTTCATAAGGGCAATCTGACCTACTAGCATTGGAAAGAAAGGCTCATCCCAAAAGACTTAAATGATAATCAGACAGAGCTTCTGTGAATGTGTGAACGTGCGATGGTGACATTTCTCAGTCTGCACATGGTCCATTTGCCAGAGATCTGAGATTTGCTGGCTCCACAGGGAGCTGCCCTAATAAATCTCAACTCCAGGGAGATTTGGTCCAGTGTTCCTAGGTGATTGTCTTGCCGATTCCCTGAAAGGAAACAGAAGGGTATTTAATTCTACAGCGGCGGCCCACATTCACCCACAAGTGACATTATTTTAGAAACCGATTTTAGAGATTAAAGGCGAAACAGAGAAATCCTACATTGCACAGGAAATCACTGCCAATTTTAGTGACTAGTTACAGAGAAACACATTTAAGGAGAGTGTTTCTAACATAGCGTTCTCTGACAGCATTCCTGCCATAGATGTAATGCTGATGTCAGGTTATTTTTATTTATACTTTAAAATCACATCTGGTAACTTAATTTCTGGGACTATGTAACCCCCTTTCAGGCATGTAACTATCCAAGTTGCAGCATTAAAGGGATACAGAAAACAATGCAAACCAAGGAAATTCTCTGGTTTTCACACCCAAAAAGTGTTTTACCCCCAATGTTTTCCACTTGCACAGTTACTCCAAAGCACTAGAAGCATAAAGGTGTAAATGAAAACCTTTTGATGGTGATGATGAATTTGAGGAGATATGCGCTACAGGCCAGGAGAACTCCCTTCCTCATTATCATGCCCCAGTGGATGAAAATGCTTCCAAAACTTCTTTGAGGACTGCATAGGAATGTGATGAAACACCTGATAACTGTCCAGCACACCCCCACTGCGAGGCAGCCTGGTACATGGCTGCCTTCTGAGCTCTCTCTATGCTTGGCACACACAGCATCCTCATAGGAGGAAAACCAGCTGTTTTTACACATGATAACAATACCAAGGAAGCCTTGGCTTTGAAAGAGAAGGTTGGAGAGGAGTCAATGACGGCTTGCTAAGGACACCAAGATTTCCCAGATGGCTCTTTTTATTTAATGATAATGAAATCTGGTCTCTGCACTTCTTCTTTGCAGCCAAGTTATGCTATAAGCTGCTTTGGCACTGGCGATACAAAAAGAAATTGGAGGGGAAGGCTTTGAATCTAATGTCTTTTCTCTTGGATTTTCCTGTAAGCAGTAACAGGTTATACCAACAGTTGCTAGCATCAGCAGGCGACACTTCAGATTAACGCCTTAACAGGGGTAGCAAAACCTGATAGAGAATTTGTCAGAAAATATAAGAGGGACTGAAACAAATTACTTATTACTCCAGAATCCTGCACTAGTCAGCCACAACAGAATAATAGGGTTTGGCCATGAAGGCAGCAGGAGTGAAAAATTAGGAAGAATTTCCCCGCAACATACACACAATCTTCTACCACCTGGTTAACATAAAGCATAAAATGACATATTTTCCTGGATAGAGATGCACACAAGGTAAATTCAAAGGCAGAAAGTGACATGGTATTGAGACTTCCTAGTGCCAGCTTTGGGGTGCCTGACCCTCCATTCATGTGTCTGTTCTTTTTTTCTGGAAACTGGGGAGGGTGGCAAGGGCGGGGCGCATTCACACAGCACAGAAAAGAGTTGTCCAGGCTGTACATAGACACTGGAGGATTATACAAGGCCCAGTGCGTAACAGAAGACCTGAGTAAGCTGGCGGGGGTGGGAATATGGCAAGGGCTTGCAAATCGTCTGCCTGAAGGAATGAAACAGACTGGTTCTATTCTCTATACTCAGTAGTAGGTAAATCTGGCATGAGACAGAGAGGGAGAGAGAGAGAGACAGACTCTAGGAAGGAAAAAAAGTGAGTTGTTTGACACAAAAGGGAGGTTCTGAATCTAAGATCCTTATCCGAATACAGTCAGAATCTGATGGCTTCAGCTTGGCCTCCCTGGGATGGCACTTTACTCCCAAGTCCTGGTCATTGTCACCAAAACGCAGAGCTCCCCCTGCCTTGCCATTAGCCTTGAGCTCTCACCCAAGTCTCCCTTCTCAGTTCTGACCATCCATCCTACCTGGAGCTTTGGAGACAGCTTGCCTCCCTAGCAGGACCAGCTCTTTCTCCAGGTCTGGATGTTGTTCTCCTGTTTTAATCAAAGCATTGGCTATGGTCTAGAGCACACGGAGAGCATCTTCCAGAATAGCCAGCCCATATGCCTGGCTTTCCATAATCCCACCATGGAGATGATGGGATATCCTATTACTTACGCTTCTGGAAAAAAGACTCCCTGATCCACTCCACATCAGTCATGGGACCTATCAAAGGAATTTGCCTCAACTCCTCTCTTCAGTCCCTTTTCCCCTTTTCCATCTCCTATGGCAAGAGGTGCTTTCTCATTTCTGACATCTGGGATGATAACTGTGCAGCCATGTAAACAGCTTTAGGGAAACTCTACCTCAAGATCTCCAAATCCATCTCTTTTAGTCTTTTCACTTTTAGGCCTTTTAAGCTTGCAAATCACAGCAAATCATGATTAGAAAACCAAATGGAAAGGTTCCCAAAGCAAAATGAATGGAGCTATTAAAATAAGATAAATTAGGCTGCATTCAACAGCAAAATTTGGCTTTAGAAACTCTGTTATCTCCACCTTAACACTACCTATCAACGCTGACACTCAAATCTTAGGCTTAATTATTATATAAACAAGGCTACACCTAAGCACCTTGGGCCAAAGTCTGTTCTGCCTGTTGAAAACGTGAATGAATGACAAATCACTCCAAAGTTTGTGGCAAGATTTCTATAGGGATTTAGGATTGATTAACAATGGCATTTTCAATTTTACTGTGAACCAGTATCTGAAAACAGTAAAACTTTTGTTCCTAAAAAATAGGCACTTCTAAAAGTGCTGAATGCATAAAGGGAGGTTTTGAAGACTCACCTCCCCCAGGACTCACATCATCTGAACAAGTAATCAGTTTCTGCAACTACCATTTGCTGGGTCATCGTTTCTGAGTTTGGTGACAAGGGAGGTATTACTAGATGAATACAGCACTATTATATTACCCAGTCTTTTGAGTTATTAGTGTTGGTGATAAATTACTCACAGTAGGGGTTGTCTAGCCTCACCTATCAGTTACTGAAGTTACAGAACGGTGTGATAGGCTCCAACTCTAACTAGAGTTTCAACTTCCGCTGCTACTGTGTCACTCTGATCAGGTCACTTAAGAGATTTTTCCTATTTATCAATAAGATGCAGAAAAAAATACTCCTTTCTTACTCGACAAAAACAATGTGAAATTGATCATGCACATACTTATGTAACTTCCTGAAATAATCTGCACAAATATGTTCCTTTGCCCTATGTGCATACCATCTGACATCATTAAAAGATCTCACAGCCAATGTTAGGCCCACACTTCACCAGCTGCATTGGCTTTTCAGTGCCTGCCATACCCATTCCTTGTTGTTTGAGAGTTGTCGTGTCTCATCACCCTCCTCTCTGTCAGTTGACATCAACTCTGGCCCCTCCTTCAATTGCTAAATTTTACCTCCTCCCCAGTTTTCCCCCAACAAGTCAAATGAGCTTAATGAATTTCTAGACTAGTGATTCTCAAACTTTAGTGCACAAAATGATAATGGAGAAATCTTGTTGAAAATGATTCCAGAGCCCCACCCCCAGAGTTTCTGATTCAGTAGCTATGGGGGAGTACCTGAGAATTTGCATTTCTAACAAGCTTCCAGGCGATGCTGATGCCAATAGTCATTTTGAGTAGAGCTGGTCCAAACACAGAATCTACTGATGAAACTACTGAGGAATGAGAGCAGAAGGTTGAGAGGAACTGAGAGAAGGGGAGATAACTACAGGTGGGTCGTAAATATTCAGAGCCAAGAAATGAATAGCAAGAAAAAAGTGAAGATAAAGATTTCTATCATGGGGTTTCCTGGTATAGTGGACTACACAGCTGATATTCTGCTGTGGTTTTCCCAGTATGGAAAAACAAATGAACAACTGACTACATAACTTGGGAACTGTATAGAAGTCCTGACTATAACTCTGTCTTTTTACTGGACACCACTGACTCCAGAATGTCCAAGAATGTCATAATGAAATAATTTTTTCAGACACTAGCTGTTTAACAAAGAAGTGAACCAGCCAGACACGGTGCCTCACGCCCGTAATCTCATGTTTTGAGCAGCCAAGGCAGGAGAATTGCTTGAGGCTAGGAGTTCCAGGTCAGCCTAGGCAATAAAGCAAGACCCTATCTCTACAAAAAATTTTAAAAATAGCTGGGCATGGTGGCACGCACCTATAGTCCCAGCTATGTGGGAGGCTAAGGCGGGACAATCGCTTGAGCACAGGATTTCCAGGCTGCGGTGAGCTATGATTGCACTACTGCACTGCAGCCTGAGTGACAGAGAGAGACCTTGTCTCTAAAATAAAATTTAAAATAAACAGAGAGATTTAGAAAAATTTCCAAAATATAGTAGTATCCATGATCTCAGAAACAGAAGTTTTAAACAAAGACTTTAAGCAACTATTTTAACTATCTCCCAAAAAGTAAAAGTGAACACTAAATAAATGTATGGAAACTTTTTTGTATTTTTCCAAACATTTATTTGTATGCATAAAAAAGGAAACAAATAAAAAGTATAGAATTTGAAAACAATAATATCTGAAATAATTCACTGGACAGGCTCAGTAACATAATGGGGATGATGGAGGAGTCAGTGGATTAGCAGGTAAGTCAACAAAAATTATTCACTTCCTCCAAATTTTCCAAGAACAGAGAGCAAAAAGCTTTATGAAATAAATACAGCCTCAGGAAACATTGGGGAAAATATCTAATGTTTGTGTCACTAGAGCCATAATTAGAAAAGAGAAAAGTATTAGTGAAGAAAAATATTGCATAAACAATTACTAGAAACTTCCCAAATATGGTGAAAGGCATACATTCACAGATTCAAGAAGCCCAGCAAACCCCAAACAAGATAAACTCATAGAAAACCATATCCAGATACATCAAATTTAAACTTTTGGGAACTGAAGATAAAGAAAAAAATGTGAAAGCCACCAGAAAGGGAGAACATGACGCATTACATATGGAGAAAAACAATTTGAAAGATGGTTGATTTCTTATTAGACACTTTAGAGGGCAGAGGAGAGTATAACAACATTTTTAAAGTGTCAGAAAAAAAGGACTGAAAATTCTGAAATTATCGTTCAGGAATAAAGGCAAAATAAAAGCCTTCTCAGATGAAGGAAAACTAGGAGACTTCATTATCAGCAGGCATGTTTTAAAAAATGCTTAAGGAAGCTTTTCAAGCTGGAGAAAAGTGATAACAGAGGGAAACCTGAAACTTCACAAATGAAATAAAAGCATCATAAATGGTAAATATCTTGAGAAATAGACTAATTTTCTGCTTTTGCATATTTAAACATGTATGATTTTGAAAACAAAAATTATAACATTATTTTGCAGGGTTCTCAATGTATGTAGATGTAAGATATATAAAAACTATAACATAAAGAAGGGAGATTAAAGAACTCAATATGCTTGCAAGGTTTCTACATTTTACTTGAAGTGGTAAAATATTAATTCTAAATAGACTTTGAAAAGTTAGGTCTGTATATTGTAATTCTTTGAACAACCACTGAACCATTGAAAAGTAACACAGTGATATAGTCAAAAGACCAGTTAATAAATTGAAATTGAGTACTGAAAAATATTCATGTAATCCAAAAGAAGTCAGGAAGGAGGAAACAGAAGAAAACAGAGAGGATAAGCAAAACACAAATAATCATAGATTAGACTTACATTCAACCATATCAATAAATACATTAAATGTAAATGGTTTAAACACCAGTTAAAAGGCACAAATTATCTTATTGGATAAAAAAAAGACCAGCGGGGCGCGGTGGCTCACACCTGTAATCCCAGCACTTTGGGAGGCCGAGGCAGGTGGATCATGAGGTCAGGAGATCAAATCCTGGCTAACACAGCGAAACCCCGTCTCTACTAAAAATACAACAAATTAGCAAGGCATGGTGGTGGATGCCTGTACTCCCAGCTACTTGGGAGGCTGAGGCAGGAGAATGGCGTGAACCCAGGAGGTGGAGCTTGCAGTGAGCAGAGATCGTGCCACTGCACTCCAGCCTGGGTGACAGAGCGAGACTCTGTCTCAAAAAGAAAAAAAAAAAAAAAAAAAGACCAAGCTATATGCTGTCTATCAGAAACCCATTTTTAGCATAATGATACAAATATAAGTTAAAAGTAAAAGGATAGAAAAGGATATACAATGTGAATGTTAATCAAAAGAAAGCTGGAGGAGCTATGTTAATATCAAAGTGAACTATAGAATAAGGAATATTTCTAGAGATAAGGAGGAATATAAAATAATGACAAAATGGCTAACTCACTAAGAAGATATCGGCCCTAAATGTGCATGTACCTACAAATAGAGCTTCAAAATACATAAAACAAAAGTGGATAGAATTGTAAGGAGAAATCAGCACACCCACAATTATAGTTGGAGACTTCAACTCAGTAGTCAATAGAACATTTTATAGAAATAAAATTAGTAAATATAGATTTATGGAAGACCCAACACTATTGACCAACTTGACCTGAATCACATTTAACCAATCACTCTACCCAACAATAGCAAGACATATAAGATATATATATGTTTTATAAATAAATTACTCTTTAAGATAAACCATATCCTGGACCTCTGTAAAAAAAAAAAAAAAAACTTTAAAATTTGAAAAATTTTAAATCATTTAAATTATGTTATCTGACTACAACCAAAGTAAACTAGAAATAAAACAGAAAGATATCTGTAAAATTCCTGAATATCATATGCATCAAAATGGAAGTCTCAGGGGAAATTAGTAAATATTTTGAACAAAATGAAATGGTAAAATATAAAACTAAAATGTTTAAAAGAAATACAAGAGACTTTGAGTTAGGTGAGATGTCCTTAAGTACAATGCCAAAAGCATAATTTATCACAGAAAAAAAATTAATAAATAATCTTCACTTTATCATATTAATTCACGTTGATTGTAGCTCTAATTCAGAGTTTCTCAACCTTAGCATTATTGACATTTTGGATCAGATACTTCTTTGTTGTGAAGAGTCCTGTGTATCATAGGAAATTTAATAGCAACCTTGGCCTCCACCTGCACGATCACGAGGTGGCAGTAATACTTCCTGCCCAATCCCCCCGAGTAGTAACAACCAAAAATGTCTCTAGACATTGCCAGTTGTCCTTTGGGGAAAGTAAATTCATCCCCCACCCCCTGGGATAAAAATTATTGCTGTCATTTTTTTCATTGTAACTGCTAAATATCTTTTCTTTTTCCTCTGGAAGGAATTTGGGTTGTTAAAAAATTTTCCTATTGCAGACAACCCTATATAAATCTTCGTGTGTGTGTGTGTGTGTATGCGTGTGTAGTGTGAATACATGAGAATTTCAGAATAAAATTGCTGGGCCATAAAAAATACGCATCTTTTATTTTGGTAGATAGCGTCACATTTCTTTTCAGTGGATGAACCAATTATGTTCCTTCCAGCAGATAAGGAGTGTCCATTACTTCACCTACCTGCCACATTTTGTATCATCGAATGTGGCAGATGCGTGAAGTAGCATCTCATTTGTATTTTTCTGATTTTTAGTAAGCTGAGAATATTTTTGTGCGTTTATCGTCTATTTGACTTTCCTTTTCAGTGAATTACCTGTTGACGTTCTTTTAAATTTTTTTTCCTTATTGAAGGTAAAAGTTCTTCATATATTCTGGACACTAATTTTTTGTGAATTATATGCATTGCAAATACACCTTCAAAGTCTGTGGATTGTCTTTATCTTTTATTTATACAGTCTTTCAATGTACAAAAATTTAAATTCTTTATATTATCCATTTTGTTTTCTTTGAGTTTTTTATGTTTTCTTTAAAAATTCTTGAGTTATAAACATATTCTCTAATATTTCCCTCTAGAAATTTTAAAGCTTTGTTTTTTGCATTTAATATAAATTTTAAAGCTTTGTTTTTTTGCATTTAATCTACTTTCAATTGAATTCTATGTGTAGAAAATATTCAATTCTCTTTTGTTTCACATAGACAACCAATTGTTCTAGTATCATACATTGCATTGCATATTCTTTACCACTGGTCAGCAATGCCACCCCTGTCATTTAATTCTACTGTATTCTATTCATGTATTTGTCTCTTCTATTTAATTGTTGGAATTGTATAATAAATTTTCAGTTATGTTATTGCAAGTCCCTCTAATATGCTTCTTCTTCACTTATACATTTGTTACTTTTATATGTATTTTTAAATTGGGTTATCACATACTCTCTACAGAATTTTTAAATGGAGTGGTTGAATTTGTAGATTGATTTGGGAAAATACAACATGTATATAATATGGTGTGTTCCCATAAATGTTTTTTAAATCTCTATTTACTGAAGTGTTTGTAATTGCCTTTAAATAGAGTTTTGTAAGTTTATTTATAAATTTCTAGCCCAACTTGTGTTAGGTTTGTTCCTAAGGTTTTGGGATTTTTAAAGCTATAGTAAATGCCATTTAAAAAAACTAAATGTTCACTCTTTGCTACTAGTACAAAGGATAGCAATGTGGGTTTTTTTTAATTTTGATATTATATCCTTCAATCATGTTGTATTCTGCAATTAATTCTAATAATTTGTCAGTAGATCTTTGTGGATTTTTGGTATATGAGCACTGGTAGTTTTATTTCTTTCTTTCGATTACTTATAACTCGTTTTTCTTGCCTTCCTCTAATGACTATGGCCTCTGAACAATGTGTAATGGAAGCTTTGATAACAGGCATCCTTGTCTTATTTCTGAATTTCAAGATTTACTTTTCCTATATTTTATTATTAAATTTTACCTTTCCATAGGAGAGATACCCTTCTTCAAGTAAGGAATGTAACCATACTTCAAGTTAATTAATTAATTTTACCCAGGATATAAAATAAAATTTTCAATTTCTTTATAATACATCTCTCTCCAGAGGTCTGTTTTTCTCTTAGATATTATGATCCCAGAATGCTAACCTCATTTGGAAGAAGAAAACAGTGCATAAGATATGACAGAATTAGAAGATGGAGTAGCTCAGGGTTGTTTATTGATATATATATATCTCTCTCTCTCTCTTTCTCTCTCTCTGTAGAGACGAGGTCTCACTCCATTACCCAGGCTAGAATATAGTGGCACAATTATAGCTCACAGTAACCTCAAACTCCTGGCCTCAAATGATCCTCCTCAGCCTCCCAAATAGGTAGGTCTACTAGTGTGCACCATCATGCCTGACTAATTTTTTTTAATATTATTTTTTGCAGAGTCAGAGTCTCCCTATGTTGCCCAGGCTAGTTTCGAACTCCTGGCCTCAAGTGATCCTCCTGCCTCAGCCTCCGAAAGTGCTGGCATCACAGGTGTGAGTCACCACACCTGGCCTCATATCTCTTTTTAAAAAATAATGCTCTAAATAGATAAAGCCATTATAGCCTGTTGTCTATTCGCAGAACAGGTTAAAAATATTTAAAAGAACATTGGCATAACACTCAACTTATTTAAAAATCTATAATAACTATGTTTAAAATGAAAATAAAAACAGCTAAGTATCAGTCTCAATTTTCTATCTATGGTTCACAAGCCTAGTTACACATTAAATCATCTTAGGAGTTTTAAAAAATATTCATGTCAAGATCCCACTCTAATTTAATTGTTAGCCCTAAGGTGGGCTCCATTCTCTGATGCTCTCTCTCTCTCTCTCTCTCTCTCTCTCTCTGTCTCTCTGTATAATAACCTTTGTTTATGCAATGTCTTGATAGTACCACTTCTTTCTTTTTCCACTCCTAAAACAGCCATTAAACTCAACTGTAGAAAGATTATTTTACTAACAATTGAGCAAGGGGCATGTTCGGAGCAAACCCTTTTGCTCCCAAAAAGGCCCAGGAAAAAAAAAAAAAGTGTGTATAACTAATGATAAATCCATCACTAGAAAAACAGGTAGCTTCACTTCTTTCCATCAGAAAACCCCAAGCAGTAGAGCCTTCCTGCTGGTGAAGTGGATCATCAGCAGAACCAGGCCCCCGTCTCCATGGCTGACTTTCGTTGGCTCTGCCGCAGCACTTCATCAATAGCACCCTTTCCGTTCCCATCTCCTCCCCTCTCCTATCCTGCTCTACCTCCATCCAGTGACTCAAGTTTTAAGGGAAATTAGAAGGAACATGTTTCCAAAAAGGGTAAAAGCTGTAAATTTATATGAAAGACAGTATGTCAACAGCATTGCCCCCCCAAAAAAAATTAATACCTCAAAATAGCAGATGGGTTGGTCAAAATAAAAATATAAAAAACTGTTGGGTGTCATGTAAAACTTCTGGAATGTCTGAGGTTTCCTTATCCCTGCCTTTTTGAAATTTAGGTTTTCTGCAGGGTATTTCTCTCGCTTTTCAACATTCTCATAACTTCCTTTGGCAACTTCCAGATTTATTTTTTAAATATATGTGTATATATAGACATGTATCGATAGACAGATAGATAGATAGATGACTTGCAGTGACTGCTTTCCCTCTTCACAGAAACAAGTCAACATTTCAATTTCAAACATCAAAAAAGGTGTCCAGAAATCTCAAGAATTTAAGACATCCTAAGGAACTTTAAGTGCTGTGAGCCACAAGTAACGTCAAGAAAAGAGAGGGATGAAGAACCACACTTACAAGCTAAGTAAGATTAAACCCAGCGTGGATTTAATATGAACTAATATGAACTCTGAGAAAGAAATTGGTCAGCTAAAAAATATATGGCTTTCCTGAATAGACAAAAGAAGAAATATTTTCCCTTTGGTCTATAACTTGTTTCATTTAGTCACTTATATCTCCTCTGAGTGTGAGATAAATGTTGTGAAAAAAATGTTTTTTGATTATGCAAGAGTGGACTGTTTACCTAGTCAGATCAAAACTGGAAAAAAGAACTGCTGCTTCATTATATCTACCCCACAACTTCATAGAAAGTGATTTTAAAAAGAGGAAAACCAAAGATTTATAGAGTTGGGTGCCCATCTTCATGGCTGACTTTCTTTGGATATATATAAAATAAGTATGAACATTAAAGTTCATCTAGCAGCCCCCCAAAAAAACTGAATAGACATTTCTCAAAAGAAGACATACAATGGCCAACAGGTATATGAAAAAATGCTCAACATCACTGGTGATCAGAAAAATGCAAATTAAAACACAATGAGATATTATCTCACATCTGTTAGAATGGCTATTATCAAAATGATGAAAGATAGCAAGTGCTGGTGAAAATGTGAAAAAAAGGGAAACGCTGTATATTGCTGGTGGGAATGTAAATTAGTACAGCTATTATTAAAACCTGTATTAGGGTTCCTCAAAAAATTAAAATTAGAACTACCATATGATCCATCAATTCCACTTCTGATTATATATATCCAAAGGAAATGAAATCAGTATATCAAAGAGATACCTGCTCTTCCATGTTCATTGCAGAGCTATTCACAACAGCTGAGATTTGGTATCAACCTAAGTGTCCATCAACAAATGAATGGATAAAGAAAAATGTAGTATTTAAATAAGAATGAATAAGACCTAGTATTTGATAGCACAACAGGGTGACTATAGTAAAAAATAATTTAGTTGTACATTTTAAAATAACTAAAAGAGTATAATTAGATTGTTTATAACACAAAGGCTTGAGGTAATGGATACTCCATTTACCCTGATGTGATTACTACGCATTGCATGCCTGTATCAAAATATCTCATATACCCCATAAATAAATACACCTACTATGTACTCACAAAAATTAAAAATTAAAAGAAAATGATATGCCCTATTTAAAAAAAAAAGAAAGAAAATGTATTTAGACATAATGGAATATTACTCAGCCTTGAAAAAGAAGGAAACCTGTTATTTGTGACAACATGTAAACTTGAAAGACACTGTGCTAAGTGAAATAAACTGGGCACAGAAAGACAAGGGCTGAATGATATCATTTATATGTGGAATCTAAAAAGTAGGATACATAAAAGCAGAAAGTATAACGTGTTTACCAGGGGTAGGGAGGTGGAGAAGAGAATAGGGAGATGTTGGTCAAAGGGTACCAATCAATGAGACAGGAAGAATAAGTTCTAGAGGTCTGCTGTACAGCAGACCTCTGTACTTGAAAAGTACTTGCATACTTGAAAAATTGCTAAGAGAGTATATTTTCAATGTTCTTACCTCAGAAAAGTAAGTATATGAGGTGATGCATATGTTAATTAACTTGATTTATTCATTATACTATCTCTCTCTCTCTCAAAACATCATTTGTATACCACATATAGATACAATTTTTTGTCAATTAAAGAAATTATTTGAAAAATAATACAACAGAGTCATCTAGCTGGGTGTTTCCCAGAGTTGATTTAAAAAAAAATAAATATGTTTATGCAGGTATGGCAAAAAGTGAAATAATATGAATGATTCAAGTTCAGAGAGGTCAGGTGACTTTCCTGGGATCACACAGAAGACTCCCATCTTCTGTAACTCAGTCTGGGTTTCCTTCTGTCGCATTACATGCTTAACAATTGTTCTTTCAAATGTTGTGTATGGTAGATATTATTTACATCCTTAGTGTTTTTATGTTTCCCAATTACA
Organism: Macaca nemestrina; assembly: GCF_043159975.1. Taxonomy (NCBI): domain Eukaryota; kingdom Metazoa; phylum Chordata; class Mammalia; order Primates; family Cercopithecidae; genus Macaca; species Macaca nemestrina. Next base: position 113,719,274 of record NC_092135.1, read on the forward strand.
ATGTGGGTAATTTGATTATTTCATCATTAATAGAAATTAGATAAGAAGAAGAATCTGTAAATTTCTGAATTCAATTTTATAAAGTACATCAGAAATATTAAATATCTAGAATTATAGCATTTTAAAATTATTTTTAAAATGTAATTATTATAAAATCATGAATGGAAATTCAGGTCCTTGACATTTTGTGAGCCATAAATATTCTGAAAAATTTTAGAAGTTGATGTTCCTCGATGAGAACACATGGACACCTAGGAGGGGAACAACACACACTGGGGCCTGATGGTGGGGGCAGGGGAGGGTGAGCATCAGGAAGAACAGCTAAAGGATGCTGGGCTTAATACCTAGGGGATGGGTTGATCTGTGCAGCAAACCACCATGGCATGCGTTTACCTGTGTAACAAACCTGCACATCCCTCACATGTACCCCAGAACTTAAAATAAAAATTGATTAAAAAAAGAATAAAAGTAGAGATAAAAAGAAATGGATGTTCCTAAAAGAAACAACTGATACCCTTTAAAATACACTTTTAGTATAACTAAGCACTTTTTCAAGTTGGTTAAAAAATTCTAAAAGTAAAGTAGTCAAGTGCTTAAATAACGTGAAAATCATATCTAAAGTTTAAATAAATGTTTAGTCATCCCAACAGGAACAAATCATAAAGAAATGTAAAGAACATATCAAATTCGCTAAATGCATTCTATATTCATAGTGTACTCACCGAAACATTGTTCGTGGGCTTTTGTTTTTTTTTCTGATTCTTACCGAGTCTACATATTTCTTTTTAATTTTTTCTTTTTATGTTTCCCAAGTTTACAGTTCACATAAAATACCCATTGAAGCTGAGAGAAAAGTGAAACAAATATTTCACAGCTCTTTGGGGATCTGAATGGGTTTTTACAATAAAACCTTGATTACTCGAAGAGCACAAGAGTGCCTGAGACCTGACAGCAGAAACAGAGAGCAGGCAGTTCTAAAGGTGCCAAGGGAGACTCAGAACCTTGTAGAGTTGATGCAGTGGCTCTTCAACCCTGGAACCCAGGCCAAGCACCGAACCAGGAAGAGTGCAAACAGCTCTGAACATGGCTATGGTGGCCAAACAAACCAAAAAAAAAAAAAAAAGGCACTTGGAAAAGATGTGCAAGGTTGTGGTTTCCTGATAAATTAAGATGACACAGGCAGTACCACAGGGCTTGCTTCATTACATTATTGTGAAATCTGGACTCAAATAGAATGAGGCAAACCCACAAGTTAAAGGGTTTTTAAAGTGGCTCAATAATCACTTTGAAAACAGAACACCCTTTCGGTCAGCATGACTGGAACTTTGATCAACAAATACCCAAGAACCACAACCCATCTTTTGTGAACAAGTAGTATCAAGGTGGGGGTGGGCTTGGAGTGCACTGGATGCTTTTCTTCTTTCGTCATGAAACCTGGTGGTTTTGTGTTATGTGACATGTTTGTCAGAGATTCGGTAGGAAGCTTGCACCCAGTGAAGGATTTATAAAGGTTATAGGAGATAACACAAAGCTATTTTATCTCTTTTTTAAAAATCAAAGATATTACATTTTTTTCTACTTCTCCATTTTTGTTTTCTCATGTAAGAATTAGCTGCCAAAAATATTATCCCCCATCTGGGCATAAGGTCAATTGGCATACAATTTTCTTCTTAATTTTCATGTTCTGGATTCCTTGATGACCTGATTTTGTACAAATTCATGCTGCAGAGATAAGGATTGATTGACTACAAATCAAGGATTTCTGTAGAGTGGGAGTGAGAAACAGAGGAAGAGGAGGGACACCACAAACCATCTTATCTTTTCAAAATGTGATTGGTGTATTTCCAACATTGGCTTACCTTTCCTTACACTGTCCATCAATTTTGTGTAGGTATAAGCTTATCCTACACATGTCATTTGGGCCAGACCAACGCTACTCTCCCAGAGGATCCAGACCACAGCTTGGGAACCATTCATCTACCACATGACTTCAAATGACTCCTCTAGGGACCACCTGCCATGCTCGGGTACTAGCTCTTCCTCTGAATTCCCAATCCATTTCTTAAGAACTATTGTTTCTTATAAGGTACTGTTTTTAATAACTTTCCAACAATGGTTTATTCATTTATTCATACATTTAAAATACAGACTTTTTTCAGCATCTGCCATGTTGAAGATCCTCCTCTAGCACTAGGAATACATTATTGAATAGAACAAAGTCCCTGATTTCATGGTGTTTACATTTCAAGGGAGAACTATTCCTTCTTAGGATAGAACACCATATAAAGTTGTAACATAGTAAGTGAAAGTGCTCTGGCCAAGGCTGAGACCACAGACTACCATGAGCTCCTTGCATTGTGAAGAATGAATATTTCTTAAGCACTTAACTGTGTGTCAGGCATTGTGTAAAGTCCTAATATACATTTGCTTCCTCATCGGGTGGGAAGTTAAGCAGGAGGCTTTCTAAAGTGTCTATTAAAACCCAGGTTATTTGGTTGGCCACTTTAGCCTGCAGTGGATTATCTGCACATTTTGCCCAAAGATCACTTAATCTGTGGCATAGAAAAACTATATTCAATTGGCCGGGTGTGGTGGCTTATGCCTGTAATCCCAGCACGTTGGGAGGCCGAGACGGGTGGATCACGAGGTCAGGAGTTCGAGACCAGCCTGGCCAAGATGGTGAAACCCCGTCTCTACTAAAAATACAAAAATTAGTGGGGCGCGGTGGTAGGTGCCTATAATCCCAGGTACTTGGGAGGTTGAGGCATGAGAATCACTTGAACCCGGGAGGTGGAGGTTGCAATGAGCGGAGATCGTACCACTGCATTCTAGCCTGGGCAACAGAGCAAGACTCTGTCTCAAAAAACAAAACAAAACAACAACAACAAAAAAAAAAAAAAAAAAGGAAAGGAAAACTCTGTATTCAATAGGTCTCTTGAAATAATTTGAATTTAGTGGGGGATGAGGAGGGGTTTCCAATAAGACATGTAATGTAGTAGAAAGATCTAGGCCTACTTTCAAATCCCATTTTTTCCACTCACTGGAACTTCCTTAGTAAGTTGTGGTTAATTCATTTCTCCCAGTATTATTGTAAGGATTACATTGATTTTATTTAACAAATTTGTATGACATGCCTGTGGTGTACTAGGCACTGACCTTGCTACTGAGGATATGACAATAATCAACAAGACATATAAAAGTCACTGCTCCATGAGGTGATCTAAAACCTTGCCCTTTTGCTTCCTCTGTCTCCCTTTTTTTAGAGGGGAAGAAGGTCATGTGGGAATCAGTTAAATCATTCGTGGGTAGAAGACAAGTCCCAGCTTTGTGGGAAACCCCCTAGCCTTCGCCAGGTACACCCTGACAATCTCAGAACTGATCAGATAAACCCAGCTCTGAGTTAGACCTTTCTGTGGCCTGTCAGGGAGAGCAGAACGGGATGTGCAGAATCCAGGCAAACCTGTTATCTGGACTGTCAGGAATGGGAAGAAGCATTTCCAGATCCCAGCTGAACAACCAAACCATCACGTATGTTCAAAGGGCTTCTTATTAAACGCATTTCAAATCAATTTGCAAACTTTAAAAATCTGTCTTTAGTTTAAAAGCTCTAAATATTAAAAAATCAGTAAACTCTCCTTTAGCACCACCCCACCCTCTGCCATTCTTCTCTTTCTCAGCACAATGGCATTACTGTTCTAACCACTCAATATTATTCAATATCTCGTGTACTTTTAAGAAAATTTTAGGCACAAGAAAAAAGTTTATTTGTGAGGTGAGTTAACTCTTGTTTAAAAGAAATGGGTGGGGTCATATATAAACCTTACAAAAGGTTAATGCATAAAACACAAATATAGTTCAATTTCCTTTTTACGTGATTAGAGAAACTTACCTACAGAGTTGCCTATGACACCTACAAAAGAGGTGATGATAAGAATGATACTGTTCACGCTGTTCAATGGTTCCTTAAATTAACGAACACCAGATATGTTAGTGTGATTTCTTTTTCCTCTTTCAAGTTCTTTATTTACCACTCCATGCCCTCCAGGTTAGCTGAGTTTAGTGCTCTGGAATAACGACTAGTCGAATTCACTGCAATTTTTCAATATGCGTAGCATAGGGGCCAAAGGAGAACTTCCCTTCCACTCTTTGAAGGTTCACTGAAAATCAGCTGGCAAAAGGCAGATTAGTAGGAGAAATGGCATACAAATTACTAGCATCCACGAGGGAGAAACACAGAGTGATTGCCTCATACCCCGTGGGGTAGAGGTGTTTACATACCCTACATCTTAGGGGAAAGGGAAATGGAGACGTATAGGTGACTTTATGGGAACAGAAAACAATTTTTAGGGGAATTCACTGGGCTTGAAGAACATACAATGGCCTGGGACAAAGTCTGTTGGGCCTGCAGAGTGGACAATGGTTTGTGACAAAAGTCTGTCCAGGTGTGTTGACAGATTTCAGTCTTCCTTCCTGTGATAGGAGATGAGTTAATGGAAACTCAGGGAAAACCTAAGGTAATTGTTTTCTTCTTCGGTGGGTCCAGACTTTCGGCAGATAAGGAAACTTCAGAGAACAAATTTATCCTGTGCTTTGGGAGATAGGAAGGGGAGAAGGTCAGGGAGACCTTGAGGCTCCTTCAGTTTAGCATGTCAAAGGGCCGTAGTTTAGGGTATCAGTTTCTGAGGCCCAACACTAGAAACAGGAACGTGTTAACAATTCAGTTAAAAGGGAGAGAGAGAGAGGAACTGAGTGAAGTGCGTTGTAATCCTTGCTGAGGTTAAGCTAGTGATGGTCGGCTCTCAGGCGATCATGTTCACCCTCCTAGTGTCAGGGAGCCATCTTTACTGCTTTTCCTAACAGAACGTGAGAGATACTGTGGCAGGGCAGGGACTTGGAAGCAGATAGCAATGTGGACAATCTGACTTTGTTGGCAAATTACTAACCTGAATACAATGAAGTTAAACATCTGCAGACAGTTGTAGGCTCTTATCAGTTTTTATGTCCATGTGGAGTGGTGGGGTTGTGATTTAGAAAGCTGATGGGTTGTGAATTACATTTTTCACCTTTTAGTTTAAGGATTGAATATGACACCTTTGGGTGGAAGAACACATCCGTTGGATTTTACTTTTAAAAAAATGTGACTGAGAGAAAGTGAATCAGCTGTCTTTTGTATTTATTCAGGTTTCATAGTGCTGATTCAGGGACAAGTGTCTTTGTTTTATATCAAATTCTGGGTCTTCTTGAATTGAATCAAAGAGATGAATCAAATGACTCAGAGAAATGTGAGTTGACTTTTTTAAAGGAAACAGAGGAGCATCTGGTGTCAGAGCTTTTAGTCCAGAGTTTCATATGGATGATAGCTGTAGTGCTTTCTAGAATTCTCAGGAATTAATTACAACCAGATTTGTTTTTGTGGCATTCACATCCCATCTATTTGTCAATTGCTCATCCACTTATCCAACTTCTCCATCTCCACCTCCATTTCTTTTTTCCAAGGAAAATCACACAGGAAAATAATAGACTCAACTTGGAAACATCAAAACAGTCAAAGCAGTCTTTCTGAGAACAAGGCCTATATCCCTCTGCTTGGTCTGTTTCCCTGAAAACACCCTGAATGATGTTTTTCTTATGTTGAACTCTTCAAGATCCATATTCTTAGACACTGGGCCAAAAATAATGGGCTGCCTTTCCCTATGTGGGACCTTGCCCTACGACCTAAGCTGCCCACACAACCACTGAGCAATAATCCTGTTGGCCTCTTAGAGGGAAATAATGAAAACAAGAAATTGTCCCTCCAACTTGAGGGTTTTTTTCTCCATAAGTCTTAAAGTTAATGAGAGCAGTAAGAATGTATGTGGCTTTAGTATAAATATAAAAACTATTAACTGTAACGATAGAGAAGAATTCATAATTCATAATCATTTCCATCTTTCACGTCGAATATTTCAAGGTTTGGAAAAAACATTTGCATTGATATTTTTCTGTAGCCTAAATTATCCACCAGTATTATGTATCACTAAATTGTGTGTTCAACATAAACACCAAAGTATATAACTTTGAATATTTCCACAAATACAATGGATAAAAAGGTAATTTTGTTCACATGAGTCAATGAATTTCGGAAGTAGAGGTGGCAATTCAAACAAACTCTACGCTCCAAACCCATCTCTTTGTGCTTCTTCAAGAATCAAGAATCAAGGCTACAATTCTTAATACCTACATGTTCTTTGGCCAGTTACTTAAGTTTTCTTTTTTCAGTTTTCTCATCTGTAAAATGGAGCTACTTGTTTCTACTGCATAGAAGTATTATGAGAATTGCAAGTATTAGAACAATGCCTGCAGTATAGCAAGTATTAGAACAATGCCTGCAGTTATATATATAACATATATAACATGATGTTAGCCATCATGTTTATTTAAACTTCCTAATGCACTTTGTAACTTCTGTGCCTAAAGTGAAGATCCAGGAATACTTAAAGAAATCTCTGAAACAGTTCCTTCTTCGTTTTTTCTTTGCTTGTTTTTGTTTTTTGTTTTTAGACGGAGTTTCACTCTTGTTGCAGTGGCGCCATCTTGGCTCACCGCAACCTCCGCCTCCCAGGTTCAAACGATTCTCCTGCCTCAGCCTCCCGGGTAGCTGGGATTACAGGCATGCACCACCATGCCCAGAAATTTTTGTATTTTTAGTAGAGACAGGGTTTCAAACCATGTTGGTCAGGCTGGTCTCAAACTCCCAACCTCAGGTGATCTGCCCGCCTCGGCCTCCCAAAGTGCTGGGGTTACAGGTGTGAGCCACCACACCCAGCCAACAGTTTTGTAACCTCAGCACCACTGGCATTTTGGGCTGAATAACTTTTTGTTATGGGGGTGCTTTTCTATGCACTGCAGATGTTTAGCAGCCTCTACTCAGCAGGTGCCCCATTTCAGTCATGACAACCCAATATGTCCTCAGACATAGTCAAATGTCCTCTGGGAGAATGAGGGGACAGAGTCAAAACTGCCCTTGACAAGGACTCTAGAATATTCAAAAATTTAAAGCATATGTCTAAAGCAGATTTTCTCTGTCAATGGCATTGTCCAAACATTGCCCAGAGATTCAAACAGCATCTATTTCTTTTTTTAAAAAATCTAATTTCTGATAGGATAATTTAGTTACAATTTGTGGGGAAAAGTTGAAACAAGAAAACAAAAGGGAAAAGAAGGGAGACAGAAAGGAAGAAAAAACAGGAGGGAAGGAAGAAAAAGAGAAAGAAAAAGGAGGGAAGAAAAAAGAGAGAAAGATACTTAATTGTATAAGAATTCTCTATCACTTAACTAGAGACCAGGTCCTGTCTTCCGGTACGCTACAGCAATTGCCAGTTTTTTTAGCTAACACACAGTAACTGAAATCTAGAAGCTTTCTCTAAAAAGCATTTGCTTTAAAAGATTAAGGAAAATCCCATTAGATGGTTGATGGCCTGTGTTTTGTTACATAAGACATGTGGGCTAACTTAAAGATCAACCACTCCTTTCAGTGCTCACTTCTGAAATGGATTTTGTTGGAGGGAGAAAAAGAGGAAAAGATAAAAAGGAACCAGAAATGTCCATTCATTTTGTTCATGAAAATTGCTTTTAGTATTTATTTATCTCCAGGTCTTTGTTAGACAGGACCTCCATTATTATCTTACTCATCTATTTTTATTCCTTTTGACAAAAATTCACATTTTCTTCTCATTACTACAAGATAGTTTAAATCAATCTCCCTCGTGCTCAGGTTGGTGTCGATAAAGCTAACTCGGCAGTTTGGTTTCTGAAAATTGATGAGGAGGAAGAAGAGCTCGGATTTAATTATAACCAGCAAAATGTAACTCTGAACCCAAAAGATCACCAATACATACTTGAGGCAAATAGAAATGTATACATTAAAATGTATTAAATAGTCCAGTCCAAACTCAGTGTTACATTCAGAAAACATCAGCCTAACCTCCAAGAGTAACTAAAAACAATGTAAATTTTTCTTTCACTTTCCTTAAAAATTCCAGGAGGAAAATTATGTTCATAATGCGGACTAGAAACCTCTTTTGTTCATTTGCCACTAGCACTGCCACCCATATGTAGCCGTGTCCCCCAGCAGTCCTTTGAATCTCGCCTAGAACTCAGTCGCCAACACAGTACTTGTATTTTCAATTGCTCTCATCCCTTCCACCTTACCAATGTATTTGTTTTCTTCTCACAGTAGTTGTCTGTTCTTTTGATGTCTATCCAGCTATGATTCCCAGCCTCATAAGGTGTTTTCTTCTCTCTCTCTTTTTTTTCTTTGAAACAGAGTCTCACTCTGCCATCCATGCTGGAGTGCAGTGGTGCAATCTTGGCTCACTGCAACCTCTGCCTCCTAGGTTCAAGTGATTCTCCTGCCTCAGCCTCCCAACTAGCTGGGATTACAGGCACGCACTGCCAATGGTAGTTGTCTCTTCTTTCTATGTCTATCCAGCTGTGATTCCCAAACTCATAAGACAGTCTCATGGGCCCATTAAGTAAAGAAATACACAATCTCTATCACTTAGAAAAGACAGAAGCTATGAATACTCATGTAAATATATTTATATTACATATAACATAATATGTGTGTGTATGAGTGTGCGTGTGTGTGTATGTGTATGTGTATGTGTGCATAACCCATCCCTGTATGTAACAAATTGAGGGAGTTGGCTTGTTTATAGAATAATGAAATAGGAAACTATTCTCACAGTGAAATAATTGCATGAAACTTTTATCAGAAAGGAAGACAATTTTCATTGCCTTTCTAATGAGTGGCTTGGCTATGTATTTTTCTTCTAAGCTTTTATGACTGTTAGTACCAAGATGAAGATGAAGTTGGGAATCAATTCAGCTGCTCTTTCTTTCCTTATTTTTTCTTTTTGAGAAAGGGTCTCACTCTATCACCTAGGCTGGAGTGTAGTGGCATGACCATCGTGGCAGCTTCGACCTCCCAGGTTCAAATGATCCTCCTGCCTCAGCTTCCTGAGTAACTGGGACTACAGACATGCACCACTTCATCTGGCTAATTTTTTTAAATCATTTTTATTATTATTATACTTTAAGTTCTAGGGTACATGTGCACAACGTGCAGATTTGTTACATATGTATACATGTGCCATGTTGGTGTGCTGCACCCATCAACTCGTCATTTGCATTAGGTATATCTCCTAATGCTATCCCTCCCCCCATCCCCACCCCACGACAGGCCCCAGTGTGTGATGTTCCCCTTCCTGTGTCCAAGTGTTCTCATTGTTCAGTTCCTACCTATGAGTGAGAACATGCGGTGTTTGGTTTTCTGTTCTTGCAATAGTTTGCTGAGCATGATGGTTTTCAGCTGCATCCATGTCCCTACAAAGGGCATGAACTCATCCTTTTTTCTGGCTGCATAGTATTCTGTGGTGTTTATGTGCCACACTTTCTTAATCCAGTCTGTCATTGATGGATGTTTGGGTTGGTTCCAAGTCTTTGCTATTGTGAATAGTCACCTGCCTAATTTTTTGATTTCTTTGTAGAGACAAGGCCTCTCTGTTGCCCAGGCTGGTCCCAAACTCCTGAGTTCAAGGGATCCTCCTGCCTCGTCCTCCCAAGCTGCTGATCTTTCATTCAGTTTCATTCAACTCTTCTATTATATTCAATTTCAGTTAGTTCTGCCTTCTGTTTTATTTGAAAGCATGAGGAAAATGATAACTTCTATTTAATACTGTACTTTTAATGGCTTTCAAAAATCACATAAGTGGTTAAAAGTCCAGAGGGACTCAAGATCAGTGTTCACAACCTATTAACTTTTAACACATTCTCCCATTATGCTTTGTGCTTTGAAATATTTGTCTTAAAACACAATTAGTCTTAAAAACTGCATTAATTACAATAATGTCATTTTCTTCTTTTCAGAGTTTTTGTTCCATGTTGAGATACCCATGCCACTTTAAAAAATAAACTATCCTGACATCTAATTACTTGGTGAATGATTTTAATGGCAGTGACAATAGAGATGGAAGAATTTTTGAAACAATACTAGTTCCACAGCTTTCATGTAAGATACCAAGGTTTAACATCCTCAGATTGGCAACGAGATTGGATAACTTCTGGGGTCTTTTTGAAATTGTATCACTCTTTTCTCTAGGATCCTACTTCTGGAAAATAAGATTAATACTAGTACTACTAAGACACAAAGATTTTTTAATGGAAATAGGAATATCTTCAAAGGATGGATGGACATTGAGTGCACTGTATGACAACATTCTTGTATAATAAGATCCTTTCCTTAGAGAATGGGGCAAATCCAGATGGAATGTGAGAAAGACTTCAAGGTTTCAGTGGAATATGCTTATATTGGGAACTGTATTAGTTAAGACTAGGTTTGGCTACACATGACAGAAAACTCAACATAGTCACTTACACAGGATTAAAACATATCCTTGTCATATGAAAGTCTAGAGGTGGTATGTAGCTCTGGGTGTCGGGGATCAAAACTCCTTCTAACTGGGAACCCAGCTTCCCATTCCAAAGACGGCTTCATATTCAAAATGGCTGCTGGGGCTCCAGATACAGGGTCTACCTTCCAGCTAGAAGAACAAAGAACCAAAAAGGCGCATGTTCTTCCCTGTAAAGATACTTTCATAAGTTGAATAGGATGCTTTCATAGGCATCTCATTGGACAGAGTGATTAGAACTTAGTAATTGGCCACAATCAGCTGGAAAGAAGGCTGGCAAATAGAATATTTAAGGCGGTCGCTGTAATCAGCTAAAAAATCATGAGTTACATAATATATAGAAAAGGAGAACAACCACAGAATGACAACTAGAAGTGTCTGCATATCATTCTTCCATTAATTAAAAAAAAATCTTTACTCCAAGATTCACTTGGCCTTGGTAGAATGAAGAATCAGTGTCAACATACCTAGTCAATACACAGCGGTTGGCATTCTTTTGATGGAATGTTGAGTCAAGCTGCATAGATACAATCAATAGACACACCTGCCTCTTCAAACAACTGAAAATCTCAAACACCTATTGATCACAGGGACGTGCAGAGAAAGGCACAGATTAACCTGATAAGTTAACCAAAATGTCTGGACCTCTGTTTTTGTAGATGCATAAATGATATTTTTTAAGAAATCAGATCTTTAACAACCAAGGTAATAAAATCTGAACTCGCCTTTTTTTTTTTTTTTCTGAAATGGAGTCTTGCTCTGTCGCCCAGGCTAGAGTGCAGTGGTGCAATCTTGGCTCACTGCAACCTTGCCCTTTTATTTTTTGATGGATCTTGCTCTGTTGCCCAGGCTAGAGCGCAGTAGTGCAATCTTGGCTCACTGCAACCTCCGCCTCCTGGGTTCAATTGATTCCCCTGCCTCAGCCTCCCGAGTAGCTGGGATTACAGGCACGTGCCACCATGCCTGGCTAATTTTTTGTATTTTAGTAGATAAATGGTTTCACCATGTTGACCAAGATGGCCTTGTCTCCTGACCTCGCAATCTGCCCGCCTTGGCCTCCCAAAGTGCTGGGATTACAGGTATGAGCCACCGTGCCCGGCCCTGAACTCACCTTTCTAATAGAGAATTAGAAAATGGATTTATCTAGTAACAGTAATATCTCAAATACTCATGAAGAATGAGGTGATCCACAGGAAAATCCTAGAAATCTGCATAGCACTAACCAAAAATAAGGTGTTGGTACTGTTTGAGATGATGATGTTAGAGCAGCATGCAATATCCAGAACAGATAAACCCAAACAAACAGAAAGCAGATTAGAGGGTGCCAGGGGCAGAGCGGAGAGGAGAATGACCATGACTGGCTAATGGTTAGAGAGTTTCCTTTGGGGGTGATGAATATGTTTTGGAACTAGATACAGGTGATGATTGTGCAACATCATGAACGTATTGAATGCCACTGAATTGTATACTTTAATATGGTTAATTCTGTGTTATGTGAATTTTATCACAATCAAAAAAAAATGAGTTAGGGTAGCATGTACCTACCACACTGTAGAATGACTGTTACACAAAATGTGTGACATAAACATACAAATGCAGAAAGATTTATGCTAAAAGGGCCAGCTATCCAAAGCCGCCCATTCCCAAACATGTCAAATTGTCATGATTTAACATAGTACCATCAGACTTAGAACAAGAGAGTTTATACATGGGCATATACTGTGATTGAGGAGTTTTCAAACTTAAGAGCTCAAATATCTAGTTAGAATTAAATCAGTACAATGTGACCCAGAAAAATGAGATGAAGCTGACAAAACAGAACAATTAGTTTAAATATCAGGAGATGTTGCCTAATGGTGAAGTCAACTATATTCTGAAAAGAGCAGCCAAAGAAAGTTATCCAAATCTTGTAATTTGGGTCATTAAACTGGATCTGAAAAAAAGAAAAAGGATCTGGAAAATACTCTCTGCACACTAATTTTATACTGGCAAGGGCAGGATACAAGGACAGAATGGGTGTTTTAGTTTCTGGGTCCTATTGCCAATGGTTCTGGCTTTCTTATGGCTTGCACATAAAGCCTCAGGTTTGTTTCAGTCATTTCTACTGAAGAATTTATTTTGTGGAGAATTTGAAACATTGAAGATGGAAAAACACTTCAGGAAAAAAAAAAAAAGAATTACCTAGAATTAAATTGTTAAAACAAATCAAATTTATATCACTATTGGATAGATATTTTTAAAGTCTTTGGTCTTGGCACAGAATAGTTCTGTGTTTTAACTTGTTCTTCTGGTCATTTTAAATTAAAAGCCCAAATAATGATGTTATATAGGGTGAGTAACATTTCAGGTCACATAAACATATGACATCACCAGCTTTCCCATGAATAAACACACTGAAGGAAAATAATGTAAAAAGGAAGGAAGAATGAATCCATGCACCCACCTCCCCCTAGCCCTCAGAAAACTTAGCTAAGAAGGCATTTGCCAGAATGAGAAGAGTAGTTCACATTGCTTCTTCATTCAAATAATTCTTTGTTGCTTTTGAAGACAGTAATCAATCCAGAGGAGTAAAGTCCTCCTAAACTCTTCTCAGAGATTCCTGGTACATGAGGTGGGCTGTGCATTTACACTAGAAAGCAAGGCTACTAGTGATAATATTGTAATTGTGGTAGCTAACATTTATGGAGTACTTTCTGAGGCAGAGAGAGATTAATTATGTAACTTGCCCAAAGTTGTATAGCTGGCAAGCTGTGATTCTGGGCCAAGCACCTAAACAGTTTGAACATCAACCACTTAGGCATTCTGCCCTCTGGAACATAATAAATATGAACACCTAGCCATACCTAGATGATCAGAGACGGCTTCCTGATAAAGGTGCAGCTCCCAATACAAATCTTGCAGGACAAGATTGTATCTAGTTCAATAGATGAAGAAGAGGTAGAAGTCAGGCCCAGAACAGGGAATAACATGAGCAAATATTCCAGCCTATGAAGCAGTATGGTATGTCCAGAGAATCACAAGCCATTGTGTGTTATTGAGTTTTGAGGCAGAAAATAGATGAGTTTGGATTTATAAAGAAGAGTCAGATTGTAGATGACTTTTATGTTGTGCAATGAAGCTTGCATTTTATTCAAGGTATAAGAGGCTGCTGAAAGATTTTTAAATGAGGAAATTTAAAGATTTTTAGATAAATTCCTTTGATGATAGCACGGAGGATGTGAAGTTGGAGGAAGGCAAGACTGGAATTAAGGCAGTCAGCTGGGGACTATTGCAATAGTTTAGGTGAAAAAAGACAAGGATATAAATGATGGTGCTGAAAGGTGGGAACAAATTGAAGGAGCATTTGGGAGGTGAATCAGTATGACACAGTGAATAGAGGGAATGAGCAAATGTAAAGAATAATTGTCAGGTTTCTCTGATGGTGGTAACTTGGATAATATTAAAAAAGGAGCAGGTGGGGCTGAGATAAATTCAGTTTGGAGTATTGTAGGTTTGAAGCGGCAGGGGCTGTGAAACATTCAACTGGAGCTGTTTGGCAACCTCTGGGTCTGCAAATTTAAAATTCAAGGAAAAGTTCAGGGCCAGAGCCACAGATTTGTGAGTCATCCATTCACTCACTGAACAAACATTCAAAGAAAAAAAATAAAACAGCTTGCTTCAAGAGCAAAGAGGACCTTATAAGTCCTGTTAAGGAATTTCAACCTTTCCTGTACTCAGCAAGAAATGAATGATGAGATTAAGCAGCAGGGAAATAATTTCAAACTCATATTTTTAAGAGATCACTCTGACAAATATAGGGAGATAGTAGTTAACCTAAGTATGGAGAAGATAGGCCAGGGAAAGTGGCCTATCTTTCCCTGGGCCAGAGAAGATAGCCAGGGAAAGAATAATAGCATAATATAAGCAGCAACTCTAGGAGGGGAACTTCAGATCATCGATATGGGCAAAGAAACGAAAATCCACAGAGGAGACCAAGCTGGAAAGATTGAGAGAGGTGGCAATATCATGGACATCTAGGGAGTAGGGTACCACGAAGGACAAAATAGTTGACAAGTCAAATAAATCAAAGTGAGGGGCCCTATAAGATGAATAGTAAGTTGGGTCCATGGTGCCAAATGATAAGGATTTCCCTGGTGAATTTTGCAAAGCTGCAAAAAGCTGCAATGAATGGAGGAGTGAATAGTGAACACTAAAAATGTAAATTAAAACCACAATGAGATATTACCTCACACTTGTTAGAATGACTTTTATCAAAAAGAAGAACTATTAGCATTGATGAGGATGTGGAGAAAAGGAAAGTGTTGGATGCTGTTGGTGGAATATAAATTAGTTACAGCCATTGTGAAAAATAGTATATAGGTTCCCCAAAAGACTAAAAATAGATCCAGCAATCTATTGATTCAGCAATCCTATTTCTGGGTATATATCCAAAAGAGTTGAAATTGGTATGTTGAAGGGATATCTTCACTTCTATGTCCACTGCAACACTATTCACAATAGCCAAGTTTTGGACTCAACCTCGATGTTCATCAACTGATGAGTGGATACATACACAGTAGAATACTACCCAGCCTTGAAAAAAAATCCTTTCATTTGTGACAACATGGATGAACCTGGGGGGAATTGTGCTGAGTAAAATAAGTCAGGCACAGAAAAACAAATACCACATGTTCTCACTTACATGTGGCATCTAAAAAAGTTGACCTTGGAAGTAGAGAGTAGAATGGTGATTACCAGAGCTGGGGATGGCAGGGGAAGAGGGAGGGAATGGAGAGTTGTCAGTCAAACGGTACAAAGTTTCAGATCGATAGGAGAAATAATTTTGAGATTTATTGTAGAGTCAGTAATAATGTATAGTATATTTCAGAATAACTAATAACTAAGTAAATTTCAAATGTTTCACCACAAAAAAAAGATGAGATGATGGTATTTTAATTAGCCTGATCTAATCATTTCACATTGCTTACATGTATCAAAACATCACGTTGTACCCCATGTATGTATACAATTGTGATTTTTCAATTAAACTTATATTTTTATATATATATATATATTTTTTTTTTTTTTTGAGATGGAGTCTCACTCTGTTGCCCAGGCTGGAGTGCAGTGGCTCGATCTCGGCTCACTGGAAGCTCCACCTCCCGGGTTCACGCCATTCTCCTGCCTCAGCCTCCCGAGTAGCTGGGACTACAGGCACCCACCACCGCGCCCGGCTAATTTTTTGTATTTTTAGTAGAGACGGGGTTTCACTGCGGTCTCTATCTCCTGACCTTGTGATCCACCCGCCTCAGCCTCCCAAAGGGCTGGGATTACAGGCGTGAGCCACCGTGCCTGGCCTAAAATTATATTAATTTTTAAGGCCAGACACGGTGGCTTTTTACTCCAAAAATCGTGGATTTTTACTCCATCTCTAGTAAAAATTAGCCAG
This sequence comes from Macaca nemestrina, assembly GCF_043159975.1. Lineage (NCBI taxonomy): Eukaryota > Metazoa > Chordata > Mammalia > Primates > Cercopithecidae > Macaca > Macaca nemestrina. The sequence goes on from NC_092135.1 coordinate 113,735,153, forward strand.
GTGTGATGGTGCACACCTGCAATCCCAGCTACTTGGGAGGCTGAGGCATGAGAATCGCTTGAACCCAAGAGGCTGAGGTTGTAGTGAGCTGAGTTCACTCACTGTGTTGAGTATCTGTCTCAAAAGAAAAGAGTAATATTAATTTTTTAAAGAAAGATTATAAACTACTCTTAAAGAAGCATCACTTTAATAGAAAGAAGAGAGCCAAAGGATATTTTTCTTAAGATGAAAGAGACTTGGGCATTTTTATAAACTGAGAAGAAGGATGCATCATTAAAAAAAAAAAAAAAAAAGGCGGTTACAGATAAAGAAGACTGATGAGGAGGCAGGACAAGGAGCTGGCTTTAAACACATTGACTTCTTCTCTTACTGCAACTTTTCAGGCCTAAATTATACAATATCTTTCTAATGTAAAAAAAAAGTTTTGTATTTTTCAGCTAACTAGGTTTAGCATGGATATACCATATGGATATTTGAGGTAAATGGGTTTAGCATGGATATATCCATTTGGATCTCTATCATAGACTCATCCTTGTTTTGGACTATGAATTCCAGTCTTCTTATTTGTACTTCTCTTCGACTCTTGTTGAATATTTGTGGCCTGTTTCTGTTAAGGGCATTCATGGGTTTGATGGATGTATTGCTTTGCCTCCTTCCAGAACTTTCCCTGCTCAAAGTCACTGCAAATCCCAGATGCCCTCCATGGCAGCCTGCTTCCCATAACTTGAAACATTGTTGTTTTACATTAATGTTTGCCTAGGGTTACTAGTTTACAACAAATGTGAACAAAAAAATGCTAGTGCTTGCTGACAGGGTCATGGAGGAATTTCTGAAGAGAACATCCGTCAGAGGGAGGACTCTCCTTCCACAGATGCAGCACAGCCTTCTTTCTGTGAAGACACGGGATTGCTGAGTGCCGGAGGACTGGGGGCTCTGTACGTCCTGAATATCTGGCTGTGGTGATAGTGGTGGAAGTGGAAACGCCCCCACAGTTACCTTTATCAGTGAAGTAGAAAGTCATTTTATTCACAAAGGAAAACAGAAAGCTCAGAAGTAGTATGGAATGTAAAAGAAAAAGAATGGAGGAAACGAAAAAGGTCTTTTTTTTTTTTTTTTTTTTTTTTTGAGACGGAGTCTTGCTCTGTTGCCCAGGCTGGAGTGCAGTGGCCGGATCTCAGCTCACTGCAAGCTCCGCCTCCCGGGTTTACGCCATTCTCCTGCCTCAGCCTCCCGAGCAGCTGGGACTACAGGCGCCCGCCACCTCGCCCGGCTAGATTTTTGTATTTTTTAGTAGAGACGGGGTTTCACCGTGTTAGCCAGGATGGTCTCGATCTCCTGACCTCGTGATCCGCCCGTCTCGGCCTCCCAAAGTGCTGGGATTACAGGCTTGAGCCACCGCGCCCGGCCACGAAAAAGGTCTTTTAAAGAAGGGTGGCTGTGGAGTGTGAATCAAATTCTTAGTGACCTTAAAGAGGTGTGAATTCTACTAAAATTATTTTTATTTCCTTTTGCTCACTTGACAATATTATTTTTATTGTTACATTGATTTGAGAGTTAGCCACATGGGGCCTTGTGATTATTTGGCCTTTACATGGTAAAATTAAAAGAGGAAAATTCGTCATTTCCTTCTTTTCTTAAAAAAAAAAAATACAGGTGGACAAGCTGCAAAGTTTCATAAAGTCTCAACAATGGCCATGATGGAAACTGGAAAAGTTAGAACAAATAGACCAAGGCTGGGGGAATTTACTGAACTCTGGGACTCCCTTCCAAGTATGGTGATCAGCAATCCAAACTAAACTCACTAAGGTGTCCTGAAAAACATGGGGCCAATAAAAGATAGCGTCAATCTGGAACACAACCTCCGAATTGGGACTAAACCCCAAGTCAATGAACGGAGAATAAACAACAAGTTATAGCTCCAGGGACCTGGCAAGAGTGAAGAAGGGAAAAGTCTACCGAAAAAGTCGTAGTTCAGGGAAGACTTTATCTTAGCAGGAGCAGGAGAAGGGACGCAGTTAAATCCATCCATGGGGACTGGGCGGGCTTGCTGGTGATTAGAGGAGAAGCCTGCTATTCAGCCATTCTGCTTCTTCATATAGATGAGGCTACTTACACAGCTTCAGACTTAGTTAGGATTGGGTTGCCAGGGAGGTGGGGACATGCAGACACCAAAATGTGCTGCGTCTCTCTCTGTCTCTCTGTATCCTCCTACCCACATGATGTCTACTGCCCTTTTTGCAAAACTGCATTCTGCTTTGGCAATATCCCATGTCTTGGACCTTTGCCAATTGTCTCTTCTTTGTCTCATCTAAAGCATTCTCTCACTCTTTTCTTTTTTTTTAGATGGAGTCTCACTCTGCTGCCAGGCTGGAGTGCAGTGACACGATCTCGGCTCACTGCAACCTCCGCCTCTCAGATTCAAGTGATTCTTCTGCCTTAGCCTCCCAAGTAGCTGGGATCACAGGCACACACCACCACACTCAGCTAATTTTTGTATTTTTAGTGGAGACAGAATTTCACCATGTTGGCCAGGATGGTCTTGATCTCTTGACCTCGTGATCCCCCCACCTCAGCCTCCCAAAGGCATTCTCTCTTTATTCCCCCATATAGTCAGTCCCTCAAGGTCTTGACAAAGGCCTAGTTAGAAAGATTTAAAAAAAAAAAAAAAAAAAGAAAAACCCAGAAAAGAAATGAGTCTAAAGGCTGATATCCCTGTGGGTTAATTCTCCTAGATAACACTGACATTTTAACAAATGCTTTTAGTGCTAAAGAGGAAATACGTGGGAAAGCTTTTAATCATGGGCCAGGTGAATGGAATAGCTGTTTATCAAAACATTTATTAGATGTGTGTACTTCTCAAATGATGCCATGCAGATTTTTGCCTAATTTGTAGATCTAGTTTGTGCATCCTCCATCTCTCTCTCTCTCCCTCTCTCTCTCTCTATTTCTCTCTTTCTGTGTCCCTTTCTTTCTGTCTCTCTCTCTCTCTCTCTGCCTCTATAGCTCTATTACCCTATTTCTCTCTTTTCAGTGATATATATTTCTCCCCTTCCATACAAAGGTATTGTATTACTGCATATTCTTCAGTATTCCCATATAGATTTTATGATAACAATTATCTAAAATGTACAGATTTGCTTGATTCTGTTATATGGTCAGATGTGTGTAACTATTTCATGCATGCTTAAAAAGAGTGAGTATTCTCCCAGTTGTTGGGTGGAGTGCTTATTAAATCAAGTATATTAATTGTGTTTTCAAATCTTCTATATCTTTTGGTCTTTTTGTTCTTTGATATATGAATTGTGGATGGAGGCATGATAAAATCTTCCACCACAACAGATTTTAAAATTTCTCCTTATATTTCTGTAAATTTTTGCTTTATATATCTTGAAGTTATTATTATTCAGTGCATATAAGTTTCTTTCATGTGAACCAAAATCTCTTATCATTATATGGTAACACTATTTATTTGCAGTAATATTATTTTGTCTGATAATTATATAGTTATACCTGTTACATATTTATAGTATTTGTCTAATATATTCATTACTTATTGATACATAACAAATTGTCCTTAACAAGTAGTCGCTCAAAACGATAATTCACATTTATTATCCTCTCAGATACTGTGAGTTAGCAAGTCTGGAGAGACTTAGCTGGGCAGTTCCACCTTGAGGTTGGAGTTAAGGTGTTGGCTGAGAATAGTCATTTGAATGCCTGATTAGAGCCAGAGCATGTGCTTTCAACATGACTCACTCACATGACTGGCAAGTTGGTGCTAGTTGTTGGCAAGAGGTTTCAGTGGCCTTTCCACAAGCTGCTTGAGTGTTCTCATGACATGGTGGTTAGATTCCTTTAGGCAAGTGATCCAAAACAGACAGTCAAGTGGAATACCTTTTTTCATGGTATCACTTTACCAGTTCTACCACTTTTTGTTAGAATGGTCAGACTCAAGGGGAGAGAAACTAGATGCTACTCTTTTTTTTCTTTTTTCTTTAAGACAGGGTCTTGTTCTGTTGCCCAGGCTGAAGCACAGTGGTGCAATCACAGCTCACTGCAGCCTCGACCTCCCAGGCTCAAGTGATCCTCCCACCTCAGCCTCCTGAATAGCTGTAACTACAGGCATGTGCCACGACATCTGGCTAATTTTTTTATGTTTTGTAGAGAAGAGATTTCACCATGTTGCCCAGGTTGATCTCAAACTTCTGGGCTCAAGCGATCACCTGCCCCAGGCTCCCAAAGTGCTGGGATTACAGGCATGAGCCCCGGTGCCTGCCCCTAGATGCTACCTTTGAAAAGGAAAGTGTCAAATAATTTGCAGATGTATTTTACAACTACCATAATGGTCTTTTGATATTCTTTTACTTTCTATCTTATTGTGTTCTTATGTTTTAGGTACACCTCTTGTAAATGAATATAGCTGGAATTTTATTCCAATGTAATAATTTTTATCTTTTAACTGGAAAATGTAGCCCATTTATATTATTTGTTGAGTAGTAATAAATTAGGATTCATTTTTAACACTTTTTTCTCATGTTTTATTTTCTTCATATTTCCTGTATTTCTTTTTTTCTCTCTCTCCTTTCTTGCCACCTTTTGAAATTATTTTTCCCTACATTAAAAAATTTCCTCTCTGCTCATTTTGCAGTTATACATTCTATTTATATTCTCTTACTGGTTACTCTATACAACTGAGCATGCATATTTAACTTCAAATTCTGAAGTAAATCAATATCATCCTTATAAGTTTGTGTTCATTAGAACTTTGTCTGTAGGATTTAAGAATTGGGTTTTAAGCAAACTTTTCCAGAGATTTGTATTTGCTTCCTCCTTAAGGCAGTACCAATATGAAACCACTTTAAAGCTGGGGTTGAGGACCACGCATATAGTGTGAATTCAGCACACAAATCTATTTAAGAGACTATTAGGAATTTTCAGAAGAGACTTCCTGTTTTCATTAGTACAAGTTTCTATATTTTGGTTTTTGCTTTTTTGCATTGTTGTTCTCTTGTGTTTTAGTTCATCCTTTAACTAAAGGTGTTCTTTGGGGATCAGTGGTCTTATGTAAGAAGAGAAAACTTTACAATCTGACTTCTCCCTAGTGTGAACAATCGGTCTTGGTTGCCTCATTCCTCCCCAAAATTGGCCCACTGAAATCTGTAGAATACCAAGGATTGCCATTGCTTATCTCTTTAGACTCATGACTTCTTGCTTTTTTTACTTTTAAAGACTTCCTTATTTTCTTGTCAGCTTAGCCATATGCTTAAAAGAATTTTTAAAACTATGTTAACTAGGGAAGTTTCAAAATACTTTGCAAATAGAACTAACATTGAAGCCATACCAACAAAAGGGTGGCAGAAACTTGCAGCCTGAATTTAACCAGGCTGATTGTCTGCTAAAACAAAAATATTGACATTCTTTATAGGATTCAAATAAGACCCAGGGCCTAAGAACATAATATTTAAAATTCCAAGGATACAATTCAAAATTACATGGTCTATGAAAAACCAAAAAAAAATCTCAATTTACATGGGAAAAGGACAGTCAACAGACATCAATTCTAAAATGACACAGATGTTGGAATGGTTTGAAAAAGACTTTAATCAGCTACTATAAAATCCTCCAAAAAGTAAGGACAATACACACACTCCTCTGGCTGAGGAGATCTGCTGGGCCCTGCTCTCTCCCACTGCAGTGGGCCACTGTGATGACTCTTAGGAGCTCAGCTTACGAAGCCCAGGACAAGATTCCCTGTAAGACCATTTTCAGTTCCAAAGTTCAATGGACTAAATCTTAAAGGCATGAGAGTGGAAGGGATCATGCCACTCCTTCATGACATACAGCAGAGGTATTCCTGGAGAAGAAGGAGAAAAGATCTCTCAACCACCATTCAACTGTGTCATAATTACTGTATAAAAATGCCTATACACCTCAGGAAAGAAGACAAGGATGAATTATAGATTAGAGTCTGTTAGGATACTTTCTACTGAAGTTAACAGAAGACTGCACTAGAAATGGCTAAAGAAATGGCAATTTGTTATTTCCTATAACAAGAAGGCAAAGATGAATCAGCGACTAGCTGGCCTTGTCAAGGACCTGGGTGCTTCCTCCTTTCCTTGCTCTGCCATCCTCAGTAGAGCAAGTCTTATTTTGGCAGGCAGGCAAGTCTTATGTTCTTGCAAGATGATTCAGTAATCTCTTGTGCAAAAATGATCAAATCCAGTGAAGAAAAGGAGCATTGCTTTCCATGTGGCCTTTCTGGGAAAGAAAAAAAAATGACTTTAAAGGAGAAGTTCCATGACTTCTACCATTTGCAATAAAAATGAGAACTGAAATCCAACTAAGCGCCCAGCTACCGACTAAATAGACACCATAACTCCTGTCCTTTCAAGGTCCTGTCTTTGTAAAGTGTATCAGTCAGGGTCTCAGCCACAAACAGACAGCATACTCAAATTAGGATAATCTGAAAAGAGTTTCATAAAGGGACAACTGTATTTTAAAAGATACGAGCAGAGGCCGGGCGCGGTGACTCACGCCTGTAATCCCAGCACTTTGGGAGGCTGAGGTGGGCAGATCACAAGGTCAAGAGATCAAGACCATCCTGACCAGCATGGTGAAACCCTGTCTCTACTAAAAATACAAAAATTTGCTGGGTGTGGTGGCATGTGCCTCTAGTCCCAGCTACTCAGGAGACTGAGGCAGGAGAATCGCTTGAACTCGGGAGGCAGAGGTTACAGTGAGCCAAGATCACGCCACAGCACTCCAGTCTGGCAACTGAGCAAGACTCCATCTCAAAAACAAAAAAAAAAGATATGAGCAGAGAGTAGGGAAAACACAGAATACAGTTCAATACTCCAGGGCTTTCACAATTCTCTCCAATCCCACACACACTTCGAGAGAAGAGAAAGGGATGGAGGAGGCAACATTACTAGAACTGGAAGGAGAGTCATAGAGCAGGAGTCAGCAAACTTTTTCTGTAAAGGGCAAGAGGGTAAATATTTCAGTCTTTGCAGGCTTTGTTTCCCTCTCAACTGCTCAGCTCTGCCATGGTAACACAAAGGCAGCCATAGACAATATGTAAATGTGTGAGTGTAAACTTTATTTACAGATATTGGAATTTGAATTTGATGCAATTTTCATGCACCATGTGAGGCGGAGGTTGCAGTGAGCCGAGATCGCGCCACTGCACTACAGCCTGGGAGACAGAGCGAGACTCCGTCTCAAAAATAAAAATAAACAAATAAGTAAAATAAATAAAACAATTTTTTAACCACTTAAAAATGTATGTAGCTGACAGGCCATGCAAAACATGGTGGGCTGGATTTGGTTCATGGGTCATGATTTATCCATCCCTCCTGTCAAGAGGAGCTGTGAACCTCAGCCAAGGGAGGCATTCACCCTTAGGGATACTGTAAGGGAGAAGCCACAGGAATAAATAGGCTGACCTCATTCTCTTCTCATTAAAAAATCCAACCAGAAGCCAAAGAGTAAGCACACCCATTAACGTGCTCCATATAGGTTATCCTCCCAAGCAGAGAGCTGGGTGGAGAAGGGTAGAGAGAGCATCTGGAGAACAGGAGACACCTGGCACAGCACTTTCCATGTTGCCAGTTTACTACTCTCTGTTTTCTTTAGTAGCTCATAAACTCGTAGAAGAAAACAGAGCAAAAGGGTGTTTGCTGTGCTTTATTCTTTGGGGGCAATAAGGCAGAGAGACAGGAGCAAGACTGTGTCCTATCCTGAAACCAGACAGGACAACTCCAAAGGACAAGGTAGGATGACATCAGCTCTAATGATAAGTGGAAAACAAGTCAAACTCTTGGCATCTTGAACAAAGGAAAAAGGAAAGACAGACACTGCCAGATGTTTCTGATGTTGAATAAGGGGGCGGGGGGAAACTACATGTTGCTGTTGTGTAAAATCCTTTCTTGACAACCCTTAATAACCCAGGTACCATCTACCTCTCCTTTGAAGCTCTACAGAATTAGGGGCCTATTTTATAGCAGATTTGGGGCTATAAACTTTTTTTAGTATATATCTTATTTCACTATATTTATTAGAAGTTTCTTGCATGCAAGTGATAGAATACAACTCAAATCAGCTTAAGTCTTAAAACGAAAATTAAAGGAAGAATTCTGAGTTATAATCTGATGAAGGGTTGACTAGGCCAGGTGGGGGGCCCATGCCTATAATTCTAGCACTTTGGGAAGCTGAGGCAGAAGGATTCGTTGAGCCCTGGAGCTGGAGACCAACCTGGGCAACATAGTGAGACATCATCTCTGGAAATAATGTTTTTTAATTATCTGGGCATGGTGGTACACACCTGTAGTCCCAGCTACTCAAGAGTCTGAGGTGGGAGGTTCAGCCAGTGAAGTCAAGGCTGCAGTGAGCTGAGATCACACCATTGCACTCCAGCCTGGGTGACAGAACAAGACCCTGTCTCAAAAAAAAAAACAAAAACAAAGAAAGAAAGAAAGAAAGAGAAAGAAAGAAAGAAAGAAAGAAAGAAAGAAAGAAAGAAAGAAAGAAAGAAAGAAAGAAAGAAAGAAAGAAAGAAAGAAAGAAAAGAAAAGAAAAGAAAAGAAAAGAAAAGAAAAGAAAAGAAAAGAAAAGAAAAGAAAAGAAAAGAAAAGAAAAGAGGGAGGGAGGGAGGGAGGGAGGGAGGGAGGGAGGGAAGGAAGGAAGGAAGGAAGGAAGGAAGGAAGGAAGGAAGGAAGGAAGGAAGGAAGGAAGGAGGGAAGGAAGGAAGGAAGGGAAAAAAGAAAAGATACAAAAGAAAAGAAAAAGTTGACTAAGCCACTAGAATGGCAAGGAGCAGACAGCTCTCAAATTCCTGGAAACTGAGGATATACACACTAACAAATCCTCTCTATCTCATCTGTGATTCTTTCTCTTTGTTAACATAATTTTCTCAGTGCGGAACAGCTTTCTCTCCAAGGTACACAACCTGCATCCCAGTTTTACATCATGTAGCCAAAATTCTCAAGAAAAGGAATCTGGTCTCGTTTGGATCATGTGATCATTCATGGACCAATCAACTATGGTTGAGTGGTAGCTGGGAGCTTATTAAAATCTTTCTTTCTTTCTTTCTTTCTTTCTTTCTTTCTTTCTTTCTTTCTTTCTTTCTTTCTTTCTTTCTTCCTTTCTTTTTCTTTCTTTCTCTTTCTTTCTTTCTTTCTTCTTTCTTTCTTTTCTTTCTTTCTTTCCCTCCCTCCCTCCCTCCCCCCCTTCCTTCCTTTCTTTCTTTCTTTTTTGAGACAGATTCTCGCTCTGTCGCCCAGGCTGGAGTGCAATGGAGTGATCTCAGATCACTGTAACCTCTGCCTCCCAAGTTCAAGCGATTCTCCAGCCTCAGCCTCCTGAATAGTTGAGACTACAGGCACCCACCACCACTCCTGGCTAATTTTTCTATTTTTAGTAGAGACGGGGTTTCGTCATGTTAGTCAGGCTGGTCTCAAACTCCTGACCTCAGGTGATCCACCCACCTCAGCCTCCCAAAGTGCTGGGATTACAGGCATGAGCCACCTGTCTCATAGGTATCTGTTCCTCATATTTCCGCATGTGAGAACTTGAGGGCAGGACTTTTCCTATTTTGTCCCCACAGGACCCAGCACAATGTCTTACACATGGCCCTCCATCAGTATTTTTAGAATGGAAAAATTACTTTTGCCGGTGACATTTCCCTTATATCAGTGGAAACTTACATGCTCTGGATAATGTTTCAAAATTTTCATATTAGTTAAGATTATCTCATAACTTTTCTCCTATTTTTAAAACTTTGGAAGTCTTATTAATGCAGCTGACTATAATCATTAAAGCACAATTTTTTAAATAAAGCAAATTCTGATACCAAATTCTGGATCAAACCAAGACAAAAAGGAGAATAGCTATCATGTCAGGTTACCTTCAACTTTGAGTGTTCACAATTTAATTACCATATGGCTACCAACTGATTATTAAATCAGTTGGGTGGAGAAGGATTGGACTGGGTTTATACCTATCCAAATCCTTTCACTTAACATGACAAGTAGAAGTAAAACTAAGATAATACCCAAAAACTTCAACCCGATTTTAAGTCTGTTGTTTGGATTTATACCTATCCAAATCCTTTCAGTTAACATGACAAATAGAAGTAAAACTAAGATAATACCCAAAACCTCAACCAGATTTCAAGTTAAATGTATTTTCTCTGTAATCACCTTATTGTCTTCTTCAGTGAATTTTGTCTCATTGACCAAAATTCCTCTTTGGCCTCATCTTTACCTTCAATGTCTCAGTTCTGATTCTCTCTCTCACACTATTGGCCTCCTTCTCACTTAAATTGCCTTCTACCAAATGGAAGCCAGAGTCAGTCTTTTCAGTAGGGATATCTTACATTTAAGAATTTTTTATATCCCTCCATTTTCCATCGATAACAATTTCCCAATTCCAGTTCTACAATATTTTATGCCAAGCGTCCAAGCATTGTCAGAGAAAATTCTAAAATTGTTATGTACAAATGCATACCAAATAGTTTGAATGCATACTTTTAAAAATTTTATTGCAGCCTGTTTTTTTTCTCACCAAAATTGTTACCTACTCTGGTTTTAAATCTTGCTCCACTGCCCTATCCCATCAAATAATCTGATTAAGTGGATTTTAGTCATCCAGGATTAACTTCCTCTTTTTAAAATCTTAACTTTAAAATTGCACTTTCTCAAAGAATGATGTGCCATTTGGTTTACCAAAGACTACTGTTCTCTTTGTAATTCTATCCTGTTCTCCTAATCTAAGACTTTGTGTCTTAGCTCAGGCTGCCATAACAAATGCAGCAGACTAAATGGCTTACACTAGAGAAATTTACTGTCTCACAATTCTGGAATCTGGAAGTCCAAGACCTAGGTACCCATAGTATTGGATTCTTCTGATGCTTCTCCCCTTGGCTTGCAGATGGCTTTTCTCTTGCTGTGACCTCACATGGTCTTTACTCTGTGTCTCTGCACACTCCTGGTGTTTCTCTGTATATCCTAATCTCCTCTTCTTGGACACCAGTCAGATTGGATTAGGGCCCACCCTCATGTCTTCATTTTAACTTAATCACCTCTTCAAAAGCCCAATCTCCAAATATAGTCACAGCCTGAGGTTCTGGAGGTTGAGGCCTCAACCTATGAAAAAATGAAAAATTACTACTCGACACTGCAATTCCTTCTGAAGGGATTAGCACCTATAAAAAGAAACATCAGGACTTCTTCCAGGCCTTTGCTATTTATGTAACAGAAACTTTGAGCAGATTGGTGGGTTTTGGACATGAGCAAGTGGGCCAGGAACTGAGTCGTATTCATCTTCAACAAATATTTACTCTATGCCTATAATGTGGTGTCGGGAATCGAGAGGGGAAAGACCAAAATTGTTCTTCAATAATAGAGCAAAAAGAATTTGGAGTTCTTGAAGGCAGCTTGGAAGGGAAAGAATGAGGAAGATGAAATGGAGCCAACATAGGGTGGGAAAGTTCAGGATGCTGCCTAGGCCGGGAGTGCTGGTGATAATATCCCCAGAGGTAGAATGGCCAGAAGCTCTTTCTGAGCGGCAGCAGCGAATTTTAAGTTGCTTTCATTCTTAAGATGTAAATGCTTCTGTATCTGCAAATTTTAAGACTACTGCATTTGTGGGATCAGCATGTGTTTAAACCAAGGAAAAGGGCTGAATTTCATGTCTCCACCGAGCCACTGTGGAGGGAAGACAACCAATCAGTCAGCTTGGTGGAAAGTTTTCTCACATAGCACACATACAGTAGAAGCAGAATGTTGGAATCAGAGGAAAGCACAAAAGCATAAGTCACCTACGAATTCACAAAAAATTCTGAAGAAGGAATTGGGCATTTAAAAGTTTTATTAAAAAGCATTTAAGTCATGTAAAAAAAAAAAAGGATAAATACCATAAATTTCCAGGTAGACACACCAGCCAGCATAAGAAATGCATTATCAATGTATTTGAAGCTCCCTGTGTTTCTTCAATATTGTTTCCCTCCCACTCCACTCTAGATATAACCCCCATCTTCAATTTGATATTTGTCACCCCCAAAGTCATTGGATGTCCCACAAATAGCAAAATAAAGTTCAGTTCAATCTTGTCTATGTCTAAGGCAATTCTGACATGTGGTTTATGAATACATAATTTGTGCATCCCTGATGCCAGGCAGCTACTTGGTATATAATATGTTCAAATCAGATAATAAATACACATCAACACAATTACACATACACATACACACACACACATACCTTTATGTAAAGCATTTATACATAAAAACATTGTAGTTATAAATGTAATATACATAAATATCTTGACTATTTCAAGGTATTCAGGATATCTGAGGTTTATTCAATTCTATTTCATTTTAACAACTAAACACAAATCAATACATTATCTGTTTTTATAAAAACAGTCTTCTTGGGGCTTAAAAATTTTTAAATATGTAATATACTCTGATTTCCCTGAAAGCCACAAACCAATTTTCTTCTCAGCACTAGGCACCCAATTACAGCATTTAAAATTAAAAGTTACTGTGGGTTTTCTGCTCAGTTGCAATTAATTCTGAAATTTATGTTTAGAAGGACATGTTTTTCTCAAATCTCTCAGGTATCAATTAATTGTATAAGCATGATTATTCATTGTTTGAGGTAATCTAAGACACCATTTTTCTTTGTGAACATTGAATACTTTTATTAGCAGATATCACATTTAGAATATTGGGCTGAAGGACAGGAAACATGCGAAATTCATATATTCTCAAGTTTGTCCAGTGTGTTTGGAGAAAAGTGCTTAATTCTCTTTCTTTTAAAAGATAATACCAGCAACCAATGAACTGTATCTTTAAACACTAAAGCAGGAAATGAGCTATGTCCTTATCTGAGGAACGTGTATTGCGTGATTGCTGATAAACACAGTGCTGTTTCTGGAGGTGATTTGCAAAGTCAGAGTTATATACACCCATAAAGCATCACTGCATCCAAAGGAATCTGAAGAGTCAAACTCCAAAAGGAAGGGGAACTCCATCCCAGCTGTCTCTGCTGCAACATGGTGGAGCATGTAAAGTCTTACAAACTCACCCCAGTTAGGACACCGATGAACACTTGAGGGACTATGGAACATTCGGTACTGTGCTAGGGATCCTGAGAACCACAGACATATTAAGCAGGCATGATCTTTCCATAAGACACTCACAAGGCCATTGGAGGAAATAAGGCACCTATAAAGGAGGGAGCCACCTTTGAGGTTGGAATGATCAGGCAAGACACAGGCTTTAGGGTCTGTTTTAGTCTGTTCCTGTTCTCAAATATTTTATTATAGTAGCAGGACCAGACTGAGACAGACTCCAAACCCAAAGAACATAAATTTGGCCTGACACGGTGGCTCACACGTGTAATCCCAATAGTTTGGGAGATGAAGGCAGGAGGATCGCTTGAGCCCAGGAGTTCGAGGCTGCAGTGAGCTGTGATTGTGCCATTGCACTCCCGCCTGGGCAACAAAGCAAGACCTCTCTATAAATAAATAAATAAACAAACAAACAAACAGAAATTTATTACCCACAGTTCTGAAGGCTTGGAAGTCTAAAATCAAGGCACTAGTAGATTTGGTGTCTGGTGAGGAGTCATTATCTACTTCATAGATGGCGCCTTCTTGCTGTGACCTCACACAACAGAAAGGGTGAACAAGTTCCACTGAGCTTCTTTGATAAGTGCACTCATCCCATTCTTGAGCTCATGACCTAATCACCTCCTAAAGACTCCATCTCTTTAATACTGTTGCACTGGAAGTTAGGCTTCAACATATAAATTTTGAACCAATATTCAGACTATAACAGGTTTTCCAAAATATTAAATAATTTTCCAAAATATTAATATTATTAATCCTCTAATGTAGGATTTCAGGGTGGATTACTTTTAGGTAAAGAATCACTATATACAAAAGCATGATGTTTGTGTCAGGAAAGGATAAATAGATTTGCTTGGCTGGAATAAAGGATTCTGGTAGGGCAGTAGAGAAAAATAGGTAGAATGGGAAAAGTAGGTTGGAGCCAGAACATGGGATCTTCAAGGCCAAATCGAAAGTAAACAATAGGGAATCTTCCCTGGCCCCATTTTTTGTTCTTTTTTTTTTTTGTGTGTGTGTGTGTGTGAAGAGAGGAACATGATTTAAAAAAAAAAAAATTAAGGCATTGTATACAGAAAAACCATAGTAGAATAAGATGCATAAATCCTATTTTTCAGGTTTCTTATTTTTCTTATGTTCCACTCCTGAATAATGTTGTCACCTCCTTTTGATACTTTGAGACTCGAAACTAAATCATCTTCAGCTTCTCATTTTAACTTCTACTCCACGCCAAGTCCTCATAATCTAATTTTCAGGTACTTTGCACAGTATGCAGCACCTAGCATAATCATCTCTTAGTAAGTGTGTGTTGAATCAACACCTGAGTTGGACAATGGGTTACATTTCTGATCTCCTTTCCCTTCTTTCCTTCTCTCTACTGCTTACTCCGTTCTGGCCCTTCTATTTGGACTTTTTTACTCATTTCTCTCCTCTCTGAACCATCCTGCATATGGCAACCAGTGTGATTGTTCTCCATCATATGTCAATCACATCACTACCTCGTTAGTAAAACAAAACCCAAAATACAAAATGTCAATGGATTCTTACAGGAAGAAAAGTACAGGATCTATGAGGACAAGTTATTCTGGGATATGGCTCCAGCCCATCTGTCTCACCTCACTGCTTAATATACTCCCCTGCCTATTCTGTGTCTAATCCAATTAGTGTCTTCCCTAATTACAATGATTTCATTAGGAAATTAGATGAATCCTAATTTTCCACCACACTGATGCAAACATCGAGCTGCCTTCTTCCTTCACCCCACCAGGAGATCTCAGCTCATCCACCAGCCCTTTGGAATTAGCAAAACCAAGGTAGAGCCAACTAACTTTTGCCCCAAATCTGAAGTGTAGAGTTTTATAAACCAAAAGAAATAATTTCCTTCACATTGGAAAATGGGAGGGAGGTGAGGGGGAGAGAGGGGTGGGACACAGAACTATAAGATGAAGGGTGGGAAGACGGAAAAGTCAGAAATAAGATGCATTCAGAACCCTTCAAGCTGCATGGCCCTCCTCAGTGTGGTGTAAGGGACAAGTCAATCAGATGCAATCAAAATTCCCAGCCCTGATCTGCATTGCTCCATGGTGTCTACTCAATCTTTAAGCAAAACAATTTTATGAATCTTCCTTTAGTTCACTTTGTGTCTGGTCTGAGGAAGGACACAAGAAGTGAATAGTACTCAGTCTCTGACCAACATATAGAGCGCCTGCAAAGTTGGGTTAAGCAGCCCCATGGTCTACCTTGTTGTGAATTTTGAAGTGCATCCATGTGCTACAGAGAAAGAATCACAAACAAGAGGTCTTCTGGGCTTCCTGCTGTGGGGAGCTTTCCCTGGCAGCAGTGGGAATAAAGGATCTCTACAGCTGAAAAGTTTTTCTTTCCTTTTTTTTTTTTTTTTTTTTAAGACAAGGCCTTGTTCTGTTGCCCAGGCTGGAGTGCAGTGGCATGATCATGGCTCTCTGCAGCCTTGACTGACCTCCCGGGGTTCAAGCCGTCCTCCCACCTCAGCCTCCCTAGTTGTTAAGACTACAGGTGCACATCACCACACCCAGCTAGTTTGTTTTATTTTTTTTTTTTATAGAGACAGGGCTTGGCCATGTTGCCCAAAAGTTATTTTCATTGAACTGATTTTGAGGAGGTCCCCGGGAGATAAAGAGTAGGGTTAAGGTGGGCTTGGTGGGGAGGGAGCTTGTTAAACACAGACCCTAGAGACATGTCCATATACTGTGAGATTACACCAAGTCAATATTATGAATCAGACTTTGCTTGTAAAAGCACAGCTATGGGCCTTGCAGTGTGGCTATTTCCGCTTTTCATTTCATCTTCTAACTCCAGAAGGAAAAGGAACTGTCTGTGTGGGTTTCCTGCTAGATGTATTACAATATCACATTCCTTTGGAATTGCCTCACATTCTTGACATAGTGGGAAATGGGAAATTCACCTAGTGAAGCAGAAACTCACATCTCCTAAAACTATCATCAAGGAGCCCTAAGTCCCCTTAGAATTCACTTCCAGAGTTTCCCCATGTACTGGCCAAGGGCGTGCTTGACATGAAACCAGACACGGGAAGTTCTCTGAGGTCCTGCTTTGTTTCTGTCAGATTACAAATTCCTAGAAGACAAGATCCATGTTTCTGCCTAAGTCTGTGTGCTTAGTAAATGCTTGATCACTTAGTTGGTGCTGTTAAGATTTTCTCAGACATTTGTCAAGCAGATACAGCCTTTCATGCAGTCAGGTACTTGTTTATGTGATCTGACTTCAAAGGCCAGAAAGGGGAAAAAAAAACGATGTTCAGTAATTCTCAGTTGATGAGTGAGAAACTCCTCAGCTCCTTACCTTCCCCTTCATCCAGCTATAAGACTTAAAATACAAACAATAGTCACTCTTTTCTTGTCTGTTAAACGTAAAATGTTTGCCTCGGAAGGTTGAGACTTCCCTAAATCACATAGAAAATAATTCTATTCAATTTGGATAATAAACATTTATTTATCCCCTTCTATTTGCAAGGCATGTATAAGGTTTTTGGGGTGAGAGGGCCACCTACAAGTCTTGAGCTCATAGCCTAGAAAGTCTGAGGCTTGGTGGTGTGTATCCTGACTCAGCTGCTTCCTAGCTGTGTGACTTTAGGCAAATGAGTGAACCTCCCTGAGCCTGTCTTCCCGACATGTAATATGAGAATAATAATAATTCCCACTCGCAGGACTGCTGTGAGGATTGATTAGATAATATCTGGACTTTATACAGACCTTTACCCATGGTCAGGACTTGATGACTGACACCATTATTACTGTTTTTATTGTTCTGGTATTTGCATTTGTTCTCCTTACTGTAATGACTGTTGAAAAAGCTTTCCTGAGATATGAGCAGTGATTAACCCGCTGGGTCAAACTGTATTTGCAGAGTAGCTGCTCAGTCATCTGTCTGGGCTCTAAAGACAAAAGACAGAAATTTTTGGCACTAGGGTCTAAACCTGGGAGGAAGCACACCACGCTGAACAATGCTGGTGAAGGGTCACAGCCACTGGATATTAGGAAGGTTCTGGGTGTTGGGGTAAAGAAAGTACTAGAAGTACTTTTTCACTCAGAAAGTACTAGAAGCCACTGAGGAGAGATCTATCAATGCTGCCCCTTCACTTAGGTCCAGCAAGAATCAGTGGAACAAGGATTGTGAAATGTAAGCACTTCTCCTACTCCTCTACTGAGTTCTGGAGGTTTGAGAGCAGCACAAATAGTTGCTTTGTGTCATTTCTGCGACTGGCTCCTTCCTTTTTCTTACTTACAGGGAATTCTGTAGGAGTGCAATTTGAGGTCAAAATACATAAGCATTTAAGACATTGCTTTGCTTCAAATCCTTGAACAAATATTAACTTATTCATCATCTCATTACCCCTGAGAGTTGGGAAAGCAGAGCCCAAATAGAGGTTAGAATGTTATAATCCCATCTATAAATTACAGTGCTTGTCATATTTACTAAATGAAGGCTTTAAGATTTTAGGAAGCTTTTCTAAATGTGATCTCTCTATCCCTATCATAGGATTTGCTCAAAATGGATTTGCAAAGAGAAAAAAAATTTAATGTCACACTGCCATGATAAGCCAACCAACCATCTCATAGATCAAAGGAGAGAGGCAGAGAAAGAAAAAGGAGGAGGAAGAAGAAGAAGAGGAGGAGGAGGAGGAGGAGATGGAGGAAAGGAAAACCAAAAGGAGGAGAAGCCCCTTCTTACTTTGGATTAGTGTTAAACTAAATAGTTCACTATATTTTAGCTGGGAAAACATTAGTTGAAAAGATATTTGTCAACCACGAACATCTGAAAGGGAAGCACTCCAAAGATTTTCACTGTTTATGTTCAAATTACAACATGTGCAGACAGTTGTGCAACTGAAAGTCCTTTCAAACAACAGCTACAAAAGAGATTGGTCAGTTAGGACAGGAATAGAAAGTGGAAACTTAGAAGACTGGCTACTCCTTGTGTATGATCGCTGGGGCGAGTCTGCGCTGGGAAATTTTTACAAACGGTGTCCTTTGCAGATATGAGAGGGGGATGTCAAACTTCTGAGTGATCACTGTGGGTCCCCAGTTTAGACATCTTCTCTGGCCCAAGGTGGCACTCGTTGTTCTTTTTCCATGGGACACAAGGACCTTACCATCCTTCCATCTTATAAGCCTTCTGTCATGATTTTTCCTTCATCCTAGATAGCCTTAATTTGGGCTAGGTCTCCAGGTTCCCCCACTTTCTTCTGTACCATCCATACCCCTTGCCCATCCTCTGTAAATTCTTTTCTAGGGTTTTACTGAGAACTACAGAGAAATAGGCTGGGGAAAACAGACATGGGGAGTTACATAGTTAACGTACACTTTGACATCACCTAGTCATTTTCCTGAGTATATAGATAACTATTATTACTGGTTATAAGGTCCACGAGAAGCCTTTATCCTTTTCTGGAAACCAAGAAAGCATCCGCCCTCACTCAGTCCTAAGGGGAGAATCTTTATGGGTGAAACAATAAAATGGATAATGAGAAATTCTGATGTCCTCAAGCATACATTCAGATGTCCCCACTGAGCATCATTTGTGTATCAAGGGAACTCCAGAGAGATGATCACAATTCAGTGTGTCCCTTTGGCCATAGAGAGGTCACCTTAGTCTGGAAATAATGATGATAATAATGTTAAAGAAACCTAACTAAACAAGTCCTTTTTCTCTATCCCATGTAATGTTTTATATCTGACCTCATAGAGGACCAGCCTTACTGTTTTGTACTCTTCTCTGCAGCTGGGTAGGTAAACAGAAATTGAGGCTCCAGGTTGCCTGGTGGTTCACAATGATGGTGCTTTTCAAAGTCCTTTGGATGGACAGGGAACCGGTTTCCCCACCACCATTTCTGACTAGCACTTCCCCACCTTCCCTGAACAGATGATGCACTAAACCCTGGTGAGGTTTCTAGCCTTCAGGAAACTGTTCCAAGGCTATCAAGGAATAGGGAGATGCAACTGGAGCACTCTACATCCCAAGAAGACAGCCCTCCGGTCCTCTCCCAACATCCTAACTCTCCCCTTTCATTATTTCTACATCTTCTTTGCCTTTACAGCTCTGCCTCATTTAGTCTTTCTAATTCTATCACCCTTTCCCTGGATGCCCAGTTGCTGGTTCCTTTCCTGTTATTTCAAATTCTGGAGGCTCAGGCTGAAAGTCAGTAGCTTTTGTGTCTGCTCATAGAGAAGAATGGGATCTAGACTCAAAAGGAGAGTGGGTACAGGTGCAGTGGCTCACACCTGTAATCCCAGCACTTTGGGAAGCTGAGGTGGGCAGATCACCTGAGGTCAGGAGTTCAAGACCAGCCTGGCCAACATGGTTAAACACCATCTCTACTAAAAATACCAAAAAATTAGCGAGGCGTGGTGGTGGGTGTCTATAATCTCAGATACTCAGAAGGCTGAGGCAGGAGAATCACTTGAATCCAAGAGGTGGAGGTTGCAGTGAGCCAAGATTGTGCCACTGCACTCCAGCCTGGGTAACAGAGTGAGACTTTGTCAAAAAAAAAAAAGAGTGAGCTTTGGTTCTGCAGATGGAAGAGACAGTAACAGGGGGCAATGCCCCAGGATGGGGTTGGATTTCTCCCACCAAACCTACAATTATGCACAGTTCATAACCATAAGGAGTCATTTCCTAATGAAGATTATGTCATTAACGCCATCTGAAGAATGTGTATGCCTCCTATTCACATGACTTTGACCCTGTTTGGGGGATATGATCATCTCGCCTTATATTGTCTGAATTGAAGCCCTCCATGACTTGATGTCTCCAATAAGTCTCCTCACATTCATGACAAATGTGCCTGAACCATATCTCTAATCCAAGGCTTTCTCACTTGACACTAGTTACCTTTTACTAGCCACAATGATAAGAATAAGAGCAAGCATGCATTATCTTGCTTCAGTCTCACAATAATTCCACAAGGAAGGCATCCCCATTTCTTGAGAAGGACATTGAACTTAGAGAGGTTATGTCATTTGCTCAAACTCACACAACTTTGCCAGGGTGGATCTAATTAGAAGCAAGATCCATCTGATTGTGTTGTATCTGGTATGTTCCATGGTGCCATTGACAACAGCATGGCACAAGGGCACCACTTGCCCTGTCACACCTGAGACAGGCATTACAAGTTGATTACAACACTTCTCTCTGGAGCTAGTCTGTGTTTACCTGCAGAATGCTCATCAACAGCCCCTGTGGGTTGATCAGAGTCGTTATGTTGGGTTGTTATGTAGTTTGCAATCTCTGTCTCAGGCCATTTCTCCACCAGATCACTTCAGCATCAATACCACCTCTTATCTCTTAATGGAGACACATCACCAAAGGGCAATCATCACATGTCTCTGAGAGTGGCTCTCCTGGTCAAAAATCTATCATGATAACTAAGAGGAACATTTGTCTGTGTCTTAGAAAAAGCCTTAGCTACCTCTTCAAAGGTTTGGCAATAGGAGGTTTCTACTGAAGATAATAAAATGAAACTTGCAGCAGCTCAACTGTCCTTGGCCACTACTTTTAGCTCTAAGCACACACACACACACACACACACACACACACACACACACTCCATTGCCCCTACTTCTGCTCACACCTTGCATATGAATTCAGAGGGCAGGTGAATCACATCACTCTTACTAAAACCCACTCCATGCCCAGAGTGTCATCACACTTTAAGAGACCTCAGTGAGGGCAGTAAATGTCAACTCCATTAGTCTTTCCTTGCAGAAAGAATGACTGAGGCCCAGACAGGCAGGGGGGTTCCATATCACCACTCTCAGTTACTAACAGAGGCCATAGCAAAATGTAAGGCTCCCAGCATAGGGCCTTCTTCTTCTTCCATAAAATGCACCACCTTGGACAGTCAAAAGAAGTGATTTAACTTCTACTTTCTTCAAAAACCATGAAAACTCAACACTCCCATCACTGATGCAGGGAACTACGTAAAAACTTTGTCCTCTTCTGAATTGAAAGATATCATAGTAAAACTAATGCACAATATCCAAGATTTTGCTCCTTGATATAAAGTTCATGGATCATTCTAGCAAAATTGATGCCATATAGTCCTGATTTGTATATTTTAAAATTTTATCACTGTGTTGCTTGCTCAACAATTACTTGATACTCAAGGTTTTCTTTCTTTTTCGTTTTGCATAAATAAGTACATGAAGCCTTTCCCCCTTAAAAATTGGAAGGCAAGCGAGGCCAGGACTAGGTGTCCTTGGACACCGAATGCTGGAACGGCCTCACACATAGATGGCAAATAGGGCTTTAGTATGGCCAAGTTGGCTATTTCCACTTGTATTCCAGCTGCCATGCCACACCACCTCACCTCTGCCCATCCGCCCCCAGATCTTCAGTGGTGGTGAGCGGGAAGAAGGCTGATCTCATGTGTCTACCAGAGATGTTACTCATAAATGCCCTCATAATTCCCAGATGCTCTCATACTTTCTATGGGATAATACACTATGTCTTTTTCGAGCCAACACCCTAATTCTGCAAATGATATTCACTGGTGCCTTGAGCAGGAGGCAAAGAGGCCCACAAAACTCTCTCATAGGACCAAGACGTTAGGTCCAGTAGGAGCAAACCTGCCTTCCAGCCAGACACGCAAACCATCTCACACTCAGTAGAGTCTGAGAAGTCATCTTGAGGAGCTCAGGTAGAAGATGCTTCCCTTGTTAAAAAATAAAGCACACACAAAAAAAACCTTCAAAACTCTTGTTCATATGATGTGGATCAAGATCTATAGTAGATGAATAAGAAAAGAACTGGCCTAGGGCTGCCAAATTCTTTCTAAAACTGGGATTCTTTTCAGTTCTGGGGAAGATAGAGTTGCACTGGAAGAGAATTTGACCCATTGAAAAATAACAGTTTTATGATGCTTTCCTATAAGTCTAGACTAGCAAATGGGCCAGTTCTAAAAATGTCTTTGTATTTATGCCTTGAGAGATATTTATCTACATTGTAGGGTTTTTGGGAACAAAGAGAACAGTTTCCTTTTTCTATAAAGTTTGGCGTCATTATTATTTTGAAAGATAACCATGCTCACCCATTGCCAAATGACTGCTGAGTTATGCTCTCTCTATATTTTTTAAAGAATTTGCTTTTGAAAAGAAGGTGGAGGGGGCTGGGGATGGAGAGAGTAATCCACGTCCTGTCACCCACTCCCTTCCTGGCTGTGAGAAAGTTGTGTGCCTGGGAACTTACAGTTTGTTTTCGATAATTCCATCTGGTTTGAAACCAAAAACGAGATATTTGTGGAGAACAGACCACAGCGTGAGAGGGAGAAAGGCTGAGGGGGTAGGGGTATAAAAATCAGACAGCTCAGCACTTGGCTCCAAAGGAGCTGAAGGAGAGAGGATTCCACTGCGTGTATATTTTCTCTTTCACATCTCACTTTTGTTCTCTGCCATCAGGAAATGCAGTAGACATTTGTCACCAGCATCTCTTTGGAGACTTCAATGTTCCTTCCTCCCAGGATCCGAAAGGGGGCTTCAGACACGTAAGAGTCGGATTTTGCAAACCAGCAGAATTTTTGTGCAGTGTTTATCAGACAAGTGAGAGGCTGTGAAGGAAGACTTTGGGAAATAGCTTAAACAGTTCATAAATCAGATGTAATTGAAAAGGAGAGGATCTCCTTTCTGAGAGCCATGAAAACCTTTCTTTTATAATCTCCTTAGTGGGGCAGAATTATAATGTGTATAAGGGCCAGGGGTCTAATGAAGTCAGGTTGCCTTGGGTCACTCAAGGTAATTTGTTTTTTCTGGCCAAATCATGAAACAGAACTGCATTCTGCTCCCTGTTACATTTATATGATAGCATCCCTTTTGATATTGTCAAGTGTGTTATGCCGGGTTGCGTAGCATTACTGATAACAAAATTCTTTGGAATTTTTTTTTTTCACATACCAAATAACAGCAGCTGAAATCAGTTGGAGTTCTTGGCTGACCAGGAAGTAAAAAGTGCTTTTCATATGAAAATCCTAAGAAACCTTAGAAACATGATGCAAAGCATCTTTACCCCTTTTACTTTCAAACTGGTAGAATTTATGTAACTTTTGAAAATTATATTTATTATACTGATAAAAATACAGTTTCATATGAAGACTAGGAGACCCCAAAGGGTCTTGCCTAAGATTTTCATTTGAATTTAGTATATTATCAGTTGTCACAGTATAAGAGGCAGGTTTGGAGGATTGATAGCATTCTTAACTTCAGGGAGAATCTAAGACACCAGGAGCTCAGAAGAATGGAGTCTCAAGACATCAGGCAAATACTGAAGAGATCAGAGCCAAGTTCTAAAGGGCAGCCATTTCCCAAATGTCAACCAAGAGCAAAGCCAAGAGAATTATTATTTCCTAGTTGTACAATCACAGGAAAAGCCTGATCAAAGCTGGAGTGCAAGTTAAAAAGTGTAAGGTACTCAAGTGCTAGAGTCTGTGTCCAAGCCCAATCAATTGATTATTAGTTGTTTTTAACTTCAACGTTTCTTTTGCAACAGCACCTCTTCCTTAAAGTAGCAATCTTAGCAGACTGCCACCTTACATGATGCATCTTATCCTCCAAGGACAGTAAAGACTCTGCACTATCAGACATTACCTAAGAAAGATGAGAATTGACATGCACATCACAATTGCATACACAACACAGAAATTATTGAATCATGAGATACACATTCTGGTGTATGACATATTGGCACATGACATAATCTGGGTTCTTTATAGACCCAGTTGTTTTTGGGTCAATCTAGATTATCAAGAGAAGAAACTCCATGCTTGGCTTTATCTTGTACCAACCACCAGAGCCCTTGCTTCTGAGCAGGAAGCAGCTGGGAAATAAGCTCTTTCTCTTAATGACTTCCAACACAGTTCTCTCAAACCTTACTCCTCCAGAAGGCCACCCTCACCCAGCTATAGCTACTTCAGAATAAACGTGGCCTCTGGTATAATAGAGCAGAATCATCTCCTCACATTCTATTTCAAGCCAAATGCAGTACCTCAAAGGCTGGTTCTGTGATTTATTTGGCCCTTGGTAACTCCTACTGAAAGTGCTGAAATGCCATACTGACACTTCAGACTTACAGCCACCTAGACTCCAAGTAAGATTTATCTCTGACTGGAGGGTTTCTCCTATTAAAAATCTAATAGTGTACGGTGCCTTCACCTGCTAGGTAATCTATGCCCTCATGGGAAGAATGGGAGCAGCAGACAAGTGAGTGCAGGAAGGAGAACCAAAGCTGTGTCCATGCCCTTGAGGAAAGAGAAATTACACCAGACAAGTTCAGTGGAAACTTTCTAATGAATCCATCAACTTCATCTTGTCTAAGCAGAGTCATAGCTAGAACAGTGACTGAAATAGGAGAACCACGTGCAGGGGTTCAGGGGGAGACTCCTCTGAAATCGCAGCTGGAAGCATTTCATAATAGTTCTGGTACTGCACCCATGGATACTGTCACCTCTACTCTTTCTTCCAATCACCATTAGCAGATGCCACAGGATTCCTACTTCTGAAAGTTTTGGGGCCCCTCAGATGAAAGACCGTGAGAAGTCTGTAACTTCTCACGGCAGCATCTTTAACCTTCTGCTAAATCCTGGGCTGCCAGCTGGCAAGGCCTATACTCTTTAGTCCTGCGAAGAATCACGTATGTGTCGCTGAAGGTAGATATAAGTTCTTCTGTTTTAACCTGAATCATTTGTAGCACCAGATTAATACAAATTTGGCAAAAGAGGAAATGTTTACAATTCTGCCATGCCATGAATAGGAGTTTTCCACCCGGTGTATACTGCTTTTACCAAGGTGTGAATATTTGTCCACTAAAAAAGACCATTCAGTACTGCTGATGGATGTCCCAACACAATGCCAGACACAGAAAGTTCTTTGGTGATCGCTTTTGATAACACTGAGTGGCTAAAGGTCTTCTTTCACATCTTCCCCCACCTCAAATCCTGAAGGCAAGGTCTCTGGAATTTGAGACTGTGCCCTCACATGCCTCCAAGGCACCAACAAAGCAAAATGAAGAGTCTGCACTGCCTATCAGTTGACCCAACACTCAGCCCACATTGGAGGGAAAGGGGTGGTGGGTTGAGGATGTCTTCTTCCTGTCCAGGACGCAATATGGTCAACGATGAAAGGAAAGAGATGCTGGGAGCAAGTTTGCATTGAAGATATATTTCTGTTGCTTTACTACCAACCCCGGTTATAAATGATGAAATTATAATGGGTCTATAATAGTTATTTCCCATATAGCTCTTGTCTATACATACATAAAATTAAAAATAATAGAATACTTCCATTATTAACATGTGGTGACAAGCATTCTCCATTTACAATTTTTATTCCAAAAACATGATTTAACATTTTAAAAAACAAGATCTGTTCAGTAAATTAGATAATAGGGTAAATTACAGTTTACCCTATCTTACAGCCAGTAAGATAAATGATTGTTGTGAAAGGAAAACCGTTAGCATTACAAATAACACTTCTTATATGGATGCTAAACAGTCTATCAGAAAACACCATGGTTGTTGGTTTAGAATCAGCTTCTTTGGCTGGCTATGGTGACTCACATATGTAATCCCAGCACTTTGGGAGGCCAAGCGGGGGGTGGATAACCTGAGGTCAGGGGTTCGAGACCAGCCTGACCAACATGGTGAAACCCTGTCTCTACTAAAAATACAAAATTAACCGGGCTTGGTGGGGCATGCCTCTAATCCCAGCTACTCGCAAGACTGAGGCAGGAGAATCACTTGAACCTGGGAGGTGGAGGTTGCAGTGAGCTGAGATCACGCCACTGCACTCCAGCCTGGGCAACAAGAGTGATACTCCATCTGAAAAAAAAAAACAACAACAAAAAACTACATATATATATATATATATATACACATACATACATACACACACACACACACACACACACAATAGCTAACACTTGGAACCAACCCAAATGCCCATCAGTGAATGACTGGATAAAGAAAATGTGGCACATTGGCCAGGTGCGGTGGCTCACACCTGTAATCCCAGCACTTTGGGAGGCCGAGGCAGGCAGATCACGAGGTCAGGAGATTGAGACCATCCTGGCTAACACGGTGAAACCCCATCTCTACTAAAAATACAAAAAATTAGCTGGGCATGGTGGGAGCACCTGTAGTCCCAGCTACTCAGGAGGCTGAGGCAGGAGAATGGTGTGAACCCGGGAGGCGGAGCTTGCAGTGAGCCAAGCAGAGATTGTACCACTGCACTCCAGCCTGGGCAACAGAGCAAGATTCTATCTTAAAAAAAAAAAAAAAAAAAAGGAACACATATACACCATGGAATACTATGCAGCCATGAAAAAGAATGAGTTCATATCCTTTGCAGGGACATGGATGAAGCCAGAAGTCATTTTTCTCAGCAAACTAACACAGGAACAGAAAACCAAACACTGCATGTTCTCTCATAAGTGGGAGTTGAACAATGAGAACACATGGACACAGGGAGGGGAACATCACACACTGGGGCCTGTCAGGGGTGGGGGGCAAGGGGAGGGAGAGCATTAGGAGAAATACCTAATGCATGCTGGGCTCAAAACCTAGATGATGGGTTGATAGATGCAGGAAAAAACCATGGCACATGTATACCTATGTAACAAACCTGCACGTTCTGCACATGTATCCCAGAACTTAAAGTAAAACAAACATTTTTTAAAAATAAAAATTAAAAAAAAAAACAGAATCAGCTTTTTCAAATCCATAATATTTGGATACTTTTTTTTTTTGGCCCGAAACTTTCTTAGTCAATAATAATTCAGTCTCTACCATGCTTTAAAAGGGAATCCATTACACGCTCCCTTAGAGTCTTCCTTTTGCCTTACATGGCATAGTGAGTCAGTGATTTTTTTTTTTTTTTTTTTTTTTTTTTACTTACATGGCATTAGAGAAGAGGCTAAGGGAAACTATCTGTAACTTCTCATGGCAGCATCTGTAACCTTCTGCTAAATCCTGGGCTGCCAGCTGGCAAGGGGACTAAAGTACTCTTTAGTCCTGCAAAGAATCACGTATGTGTCGTTGAAGGTAGACATAAGTTCTTCTGTTTTAACCTGAATCATCTGAAGAAACAAACAGCAAAGTGCATCACCCCTGTTAAATCGGCTGGCAGTATGAGCCACAAGGTGAAAATTATGAAGAAGTGTTCCTCTTTGTCCCTTCACCAAGAACACAGCGTCCAGTGCTGTTTCCAAAGCTCCTTAGCCACCTCCACTTCTGTCCCCTTTCAAAGGATCTTCCAAACCACCCCCACCCCAGCTCTGGATTTAGATCAGCTCTTTCTGTATAGCAGCTCATGTTCCAAACCAGTGATTCATCGACTTGATTCATTTGATTACAACCTTCACTATTTTTACCCAAAATACTTCTACTGTTATTTCCTAATATCTTAATATCACTACCATAATTAAAATTGTAATATAACTTTTCATAATTAAAAAGTAACCGTACAAATAAACCGAATAAAAAATAATGCCATTAAAATTTAACCGGATACTATTACCTGCTAAAAGCTCTGAGCCTAAGGCTTGTTTTTTTGTTGAAAGAGAAGTTAATATGTGCTAGAAAGCCGTTAAAGATGCACTCACATCAAACTGAGACTTCTCTTAATCTATTCACAAGGACTGAAAGAGAAGGCAAAGGAAAATCTCTCGTTTCATGTGATTCCATTTTATTTAACACCACATTGGTTTTATTTAACCCACTCAAGATCCTCTTGGATTTAGAATCATCTTGTGAGTCCTAGTCTATGGGAAACAAGATACGGCAGTGTTTCTCAAAATGTGGGTTTTGGACAGTCTGCAAGAGATAACCTACCTCCAGATTAACATGCAAATCCCCTGGCTTCTGAGACTTCTGAGATAGGTCTTAGGAAATCTGTATTTTTAACACACTTCTCAGGTATTACTTATACACACACATATTTGAAAACCAGTAGTCCAGATTTGTTGTTTTCAAACATTTATTAGCCAAGGGATCCTTTCTTCCAATAAAATCCTTCACAGAAACTAAGATAAAAAGCAGATAAGAATAGAGTCCTCTAGTTGAATTGGGAAGGTGGGGCAGAGAGCAGGGTAGTGACTTCACCTTCTCATGACCCATGGTGGCATACGGACATTTCACATGGGAAAATAGAATAGTTAATTAACATGCTGGAAAATGTTCAGCCTCATAATAATCCAATGCAAACAAAATAAAAGATAAAATCTTATTTTTTACTCATAAATTAGCAAAGATATTTTGAATGATAGTGTAAATGAGGACCAACTAAAATGTTATAACCGATGTTCTTATGCTCAGAAAAGCAAATGAGTACCATCTTTCTGGATGTACTTTAAAATATGCATTTTTTTCCTTTAATGCAATACTCTACTCTCTGTGAATTTATTATGCAGAAATGGTGTGAAATTCAGGCAGATTTACGCACGGTTCTGGAACTGGATAGTGGTGATAGTTGCATAACATTGTGAATATACTTAATGCCACGGAATTGAACAGTTTCAAATGGTTACAATGGTAAATTTTAGGTCGTTTATTTTACCACAGTATGCACAAAGAATTAAGCAAAAAATATGCATTTCATTATTATTTATGATAAGAATTTAAAACTGGCAGGGCGCTATGGCTCAGGCCTGTAATCCCAGCACTTTGGGAGGCCAAGGTGGGCAGATCACCTGAAGTCGGGAGTTTGAGACCAGCCTGACCAACATGGAGAAACCCTGTCTCTACTAAAAATACAAAACTAGCCAGACATGGTGGTGCATGCCTGTAATCCAAGCTACTTGGGGAGGCTGAGGCAGAAGAATCTCTTGAACCCAGGAGGTGGAGGTTGCGATAAGCCGAGATTGCACCATTGCACCACTCCAGCCTGGGCAACAAGAGTGAAACTCTGTCTCAAAAAAAAAAAAAAAAAAACAGATTTTAAAACTGCTGAATACCCAACATTAGTCATTGCCACATTATGGTGTTTTTGGAAATTTCTTGTGATATACACTTACTTATGTGGAAAAAAAAAACAAAAACCAGGATGTGAAACTATATACACAATATTACCTCAGCCATTTCTTTAAAAATAGAATAATCTAGATAGAAATATGTCCAAATATTACCTGTAATGGAGCCTAGAAGAGTAGTAGAATTATTAACACCTCTTCCTTTCTCTTATACTTTGAAAAGCTTTCCAAAATTTGCTAAAATTAGCACTTTCTTAAAACATGAGATTTGTGTGTGTGTGATTTTTCAATTTTAGCTTATTAGCTATCGTTAGTGTTAGTGTATTTTAGGTGTGGCCCAAAGTGATTCTTCTTCTTCCAGTGTAGACCAGGAAAGCCTAAAGACGGGACAACCGTGCTCTACTACCTCTTAAAAAAATAGAAAAAAAAAAAAAAAGGAAAGGAAGAAAGTGCATTAGTTTTTTATTGCTGCTTTATTTTTTTTCCATAAGTTATTGGGGTACAGGTGGTATTTGGTTACATGAGTAAGTTCTTTAGTGGTCATTTGTGAGATCCTGGTGCGCCCATCACCCAAGCAGTATATACTGCACCATATACGTTGTCATTTATCCCTTGCCCCTCTCTCACTCTTCCTCCCAAGTTCCCAAAGTCCATCATATAATTCTTATGCCTTTGTGTCCTCATGGCTTAGCTCCACATGTCAGTGAGAACATACAATGTTTGGTTTTCCATTCCTGAATTACTTTACTTAGAATAATAGTTTCCAATCTCATCCAGGTCATTGCAAATACTGTTAATTCATTCCTTGTTATGGCTATGTCATATTCCATTGTATATATAGGCCATAGTTTCTTTCTCCACTTGTTGATTGATGGGCATCTGGGTTAGTAACCATTTTGCAATTGTGAATTGTGCTGCTATAAACATGTGTGTGCAAGTATGTTTTTCAAATCATGACTTCTTTTCCTCTGGGTAGACACCCAATAGTAGGGTTGCTGGATCAAATGGGAGTTCTACTTTTAGTTCTTTAAAAAATCTCCACACTGTTTCCCGTAACACCTGCACTAGTTCACATTCCCCATAGCAGTGTTGAAATGTTCCCTGATAGCCACATCCATGCCAACATCTACTGTTTTTTGATTTTTTGATTATGGTCATTCTTGCAGGAATAAGGTGGTATCTCAATGTGGTTTTAATTTGCTTTTCCCTGATCATTAGTGATGTTGAGCATTTTTTCATGTTTGTCGGACATTTTGAGAATTGTCTATTCATGTACTTAGCCCACTTTTTGATGGGATTGTTCCCATTGCCACTTTAACATATTTCCACAACATTAGTGCCTTAAATGAACATGCATTTATTATATACAGTCCTAGAGGTCAGAATTCCAAAATCCATATATAAGGCTGCATTTCTTCTTCTTGGAGATTCCATGGGAGAACCTATTTCTTCTCCTTCTTAAGTTACAAGGTGCTGCCCATATTCCCCTGGCCCCTTCCTCCAACTTCAAAACCAGCAGAGTAGCATCTTTTCTCCTCTCTGACCTCTGCCTCTGTTCTTACATCTTCTCCCTATCTTCTGACTCTCCTGCCTGCTCTTATGAGAATCCTATGATTACATTAGTCCACCTGATAATGCAAGATAATCTCCACATCTCAAGACCTTTAGTTTAATCACATCTACAAAATTCTTTTTACTTTGGAGGGTAACATATTTGCAGGTTCCAGGCATTAGGACATAAACATCCTCAGGGTCATTTATTCATTCTACCACAAGAAGGAAGAAAAAAAAAGCAAAAAAAAAAAAAAGAAAGAAAGGTGGGGAGAGGGAGGGAGGGAGGAAGGGAGGAAAGAAGGAAGGAAGGAAGGAAGGAAGGAAGGAAGGAAGGAAGGAAGGAAGGAAGGAAGGAAGGAGGGAAGGGAGGGAGGGAGGGAGGGAGGGAGGGAGGGAGGGAGGGAAGGAAGGAAAAGGAAAATTGTCTCTCTGCTCCAGTTTTTATTCATGTGTAACCATTGAATTCACCACTCAATGGGAAGAATAACAAAAAGGTTGAAGCTCTTTAATCTCCTATGCTTTTTAAGTATAAAATTTCAGCTAATGAGGAGTGCATGATGGAAGCCATCTATACTAGAAATGGAGGTAAGGGGTAGCTCCAACCGTGTCAAATACCCAGAGAACATTCTAATGTGTTTAGATCGGTCTGGGGAATCATTTATAAATCCTTCTGGTTTTAAACATTTTTAATCTTTCTTAGATATGTATTTTAAAAGTCTTTCTTCTACCATTTTTCTGTGTCATAGTCTGTGGAAATAACCACTAAGATAAAGAATCATCAAAACTCACTAACTTATGTTTTCATATGTTTTATGTATAAGGATATGTTTTAGGTTCTACATAAAGCATATTAAGGTATGCCCAGAAAATAAAATCATGTCCCCCACATTTTGTTGAGAAACAATGATGGTTAGGTTACAGCCAAATTTTTTTGCTCATCACAAGGTCTGAAATACAGCTTTGATTTCCTTTGTTGGAGTAGAATGCATAACCTTTCTAAATTTATTTTTATTTTCCTACATATTATTTGCCTTGATACTGATGTATGTGGTATACTCGTAAAGATAAATCTTTCTTCTTTCCTTTCCTAATTCATTCAAACCTTTGATTTATGAGAAGAATCAATATTGTATCAAATGCTGATGTCTTCATAAATATTTTTATCATTGAATATCAAAAAGCACATATAATAGTTACATAACTTGTATTCCCTTTCATGTGTCATCTTTGGAGCCCACAGTTAATAATAATAACACTAAAAACAATGGATTGAGATTGAGTAGGTACCTGTACATGGGTCAATTCATTGAGTCATTAAATATTTACTACTACCCCAAGAGAGTAAAGAACCTAGTGGGAGAGACAGGCACAGAGACATGCTGGAGCTGGCTCAAGCTGACTCTCATTGGCTCCCAAGAGCCAATTCTCTGCATCTCTTCTCAATTCCACTTCACTGACATCAAGTTAGTAGCTTGAAATCAGCCATGGTGACAGTGAGAGTATTTATACCATAGAAATTGGCAAACACTGTAAATTTGGGCTTTTTGTTAAACATTTATCAGGCACCACTGCAATACATAGATGTGCTTTACAATGTGATGTGTTAAGAAACAAAAGGGATAATAAAAGCACCAAGAAGGGGTGCTGAACACAGTTAGAAGGATCAACGAAACCTTCCCTTTTGGGACTAACCTCCAATGTCACCTCCTCTGAGAGGCCTTTCAATATAACCTTCCTGAAAAACCCTGCTCCCAGGGACGCTGTCATACTGCACTGTGCCTTTATTTCAGAAAATCTGCCACAGTTGATGATTAACTGACTTATTTTTACTTGTTTATCTGTCTCCCTTACTGGGATGTAAACTCTTCAATGGCATGGTTCTTATCTGCCTTGTCTCCCTGGCTATTAAAAGGCACTCAAAGTATTTTTTAAAGTTAGGGGTGGAGTAGTAGTAGGGTCTCAAAGGATGAGCAGAATTTGGCTAGGCAAAGAACTAAAGGTAGAACATCCTGAGCAGACAGAAATACAAAGAGTGTGGTAGCCAGAGAAGGACAGTGTGTGCATAAAACTTAAAGTCCAAATTAAGGAGTGTCCTCTAGATGGGATCATGTGAGCCACAGGGCCACTGAAGGCCACTGTTCAAACTCCTATTTACCAAGGGATGAGCAGGAGCATGGCTAACTCCAAATTGGCACAGATGTGGTTTTAAGTCAGGAAAAAAGAAAACTAACAAAACACATCTCTCCTATCTGATTGGTAAACTGACGTTCCTTTTCCTCAGTAAAAGGGATTAGTCCTTAAAAAGCATTGCTGAATCTCCCCAATTCCGTGTATTCAAAGTGTGAAGAATTTAGTAGCATTTACATTGAAACAAATAAATAAGGCAACGGGGATATGTTGGTTTCTACCATGTGCATTATTGAAGTTATTCTGCAGATAATTGTGGTCTCTTGACAATACTGCATGTATTAGAGCATCTGAGAAATGTATTAAAGGGGTTTTCTGTTTGGTGAGGAAGGAGGGTATTCAGTACCTAAGGAGATAAACTAATTCGAGTACAGGTATTGAGTCTGCATAAAGCATTGAGCCAATGCCCTCTCCCACTTCTCCAACATGCTCACGATCTATTAGATGAGGCAATAGGATCTCCAATGGGATGAAGAAAGGATCAAATGATGGAATGACTAATTCTGCTGGGTGAAATTCAGCAAGGTTTCAGGGGAAGGTAATGTTTGGGTTGGCCTTAGGAGATGAGTAGAACTTGAGCAGACAAAGTCTCAGTGGAGGAGGCACTTCAACAGGGAGAACACGCTGATCCAAACCACAGAGGCCTGAAGTCAGGGTGTAGATATATTTGAAGGCTCATGGAACTGCCACACATAGAACAACTTACACAACTCTGAGCAGAACACCTGCCAATGTGCTTTTGCAAAACAACATTCTAATTTTACTTTGGTTTTCATAATGGCAAAGTGATTCATTAGTTCCTATTACACATTGCAATTTCAAAATGATAAAACACTGAGAGTCCTTTCTTAATTATGAAAGTTCAAAAAAAGGGGAACTTAAGCCAAATCTACTATTTCCACTCAGCAAATATGTGGCCACAAGAGGTACTTGACCAGCCTGCACACAACTCCTATTAAGTCTTGTCCGTACAAGCTTAATAATAAGATAATATCTTTGCTTTGTACACACAGTGGAGCCTCATATGCATACCATAATTGACTATACAGGGTTAGAGAGACCCCAAGTCAAATTATGTCACAGCCACGGCATAATTAACTATATTCATTAAAGCACAATCAGGCCAGGCTCACACCTATAATCCCAGAACTTTGGGCGCCAAAGCGGGTGGATAACCTGAGGCCAGGTGTGGGAGACCAGCCTGGCCAACTTGGTGAAACCCTCTCTACTAAAAATACAAAAATTTGCGGGGCATAATGGTACTTGCTTGTAATCCCAGCTACTCAAGAGGCTGAGGCATGAAAATTGCTTGAACCCGGGAGGCAAAGGTTGCAGTAAGCTGAGATTGCACCCCTGCATTCCAGCCTGGGTGACAGAGTGAGGCTCCGCCTCAATAAATAAATAAATAAATAAAAGCATAATTCAGGTAAAACTCACTTGAAGAGAACTTAAAATGTAAAAATAACTGATTTCCAAAATGGACATACAAAGGCGATTGTTTTATGCTTATTTCACCATTGTTTTCACTTAAATAGTGAGTTTTTTAAATATATATATACATTAAGTTCTAGGGTACATGTGCACAACATGCAGGTTTGTTACATATGTATACATGTGCCATGATGGTGTGCTGTACCCATTAACTGGTCATTTACATTAGGCATATCTCCTAATGCTATCCCTCCCCCCGCCCCCCAACCCATGACAGGCCCTGGTGTGTGATGTTCCCCTTCCTGAGTTCAAGTGTTCACATTGTTCAGTTCCCACTTATGAGTGAGAACATGCAGGGTTTGGTTTTCTGTTCTTGCAATAGTTTGCTGAGAATGATGGTTTCCAGCTTCATCCATGTCCCTACAAAGGCTGCATAGTATTTTTTATGGCTGCATAGTATTCCATGGTGTATATGTGCCACATTTTCTTAATCCAGTCTGTCATTGATGGACCTTTGTGTTGGTTCCAAGTCTTTGCTATTGTGAATAGTGCCACAATAAACATACATGTGCATGTGTCTTTATAGCAGCATGATTTATAATCCTTTGGGTATATATCCAGTAATGGGATGGCTGGGTCAAATGGTATTTCTAGTTCTAGATCCTTGAGGAATCGCCACACTGTCTTCCACAATGGTTGAACTAGTTTACAGTCCCACCAACAGTGTAAAAGTGTTCCTGTTTCTCCACATCCTCTCCAGCACCTGTTGTTTCCTGACAACCCCATCAAAAAGTGGGCAAAGGATATGAACAGACACTTCTCAAAAGAAGACACTTATGCAGCCAACAGACACATGAAAAAATGCTCATCATCACTGGCCATCAGAGAAATGCAAATCAAAACCACAATGAGATACCATCTCACACCAGTTAGAATGGCAATCATTAAATAGTGAGTTTTAAAATGACAATTTATCAAAAGCTATTTTCATCAGAAATATATTTTGTGTGTAAAGAAAAGTACCCCAAGGGCTGCTTGATGGCCAGGAACAGAGACTGATTCTGGCTGGCTTAAGCTGAAACAGAAATTCTTGTACAAATATTATCAGAGAAAGATAGTGTGTGCATAAAACATAAAGTCCAAATTAAGGAGTGGCCTCTAGACAACTAAATAAAAGATAAAGCTGGAAATAGAGTTCAAAAAAATCTGTGCCTCCCCCAACCCAGAAAAAAAGGGCAGCTCTTGGAATCCAGACAGAACTGATAGAAAGTGCCTCTTTGATCATTTTTCTGATCTTTTTCACTCAGCTCAAAATTCAAATTCCCAGGATAAAAGGACCAATCTGGAATAAGTATCCACAGACAATCACGCACCTTCAATTATAGTCCCATGAAAGCTACACAGGTTCGTGGAGAATGGTTTCCTCAAAGGAAATTGGTGCTTTTATCAAAGAGGGTAGAATGGGTTGGGTATAGTGGTTCATGCCAGTAATCTCAGCACTTTGGGAAGCCAAGGTGAAAGGATCCATTGAGGCCAGGAATTTCAGACCAGCCGGGGCAACATAACAAGACCCTATCTCTAGAATAAATAAAAACAACAAAAAAAATAGCCGAACATGGTGACACATGCCCGTAGTCTTAGCTGCTCGGGAGACTGAGACAAAAGGATCACTTGAGCTCTGAGCAACAGAGTGGGACCCTGTCTCGGGGAAAAAAAAAAAAAAAAAAAAGAGGGTAAGAAGGTAGAATGAATACCGAGTAGCCAGAAGATGAGGAATAGCCATTCTAACCCCTAACCTGAGGGTGCTCTGCCTGTGATTAGTCCTGACTCACTATACCAGTGTGATACAGTTGAGAGTTTTGTCTTTCTCCTGATCTAGCCTTTCCCTGACCCTTTTTGTTCTGAAGAGGTCAGTAGCAACTTCTAAAATCTGTTTGTGGAGGGAATTTTACAATACACACCCGTTGGTTAGTTGGTGTTTCCATGTGATACATTTTACATACTCAACAATTTACTTATCCCTCCATACATAGCAATATGAGTGTTATCTAACCACTAGGAATTTTTCTCCTTTAAGTCTATAGTCACATGCTAGTGAGATAATTTAAATATGTCCACAGAATACAGAA
The DNA here is from genome assembly GCF_043159975.1 of Macaca nemestrina. Lineage (NCBI taxonomy): Eukaryota > Metazoa > Chordata > Mammalia > Primates > Cercopithecidae > Macaca > Macaca nemestrina. Next base: position 113,771,590 of record NC_092135.1, read on the forward strand.
TATTTTTAAAATAAGTTTTTAAAAGCTTAAAAGGAAAAAGGCTAATTAAAAAAAGACTTTAGGTCTTTGGTACCAAACATTCTATTAAGCAGATATTTTTCGTGTAAGTTACTAATTACACAGTTGAGCACTGTGTAAACACATCTCAACTCTCTATATAAACTTATGTAGCTGTTAAATAAAAAACCTATAGTACATAAAATATGTTGCATTTTTCCATAGAAAAAAAGGAGTTCTGCCAACATGTCCAACCAAGCTAATGTAGAATGACTTCAGCTACAAATATCTAGAAATGCTGAGTAAAACAGGATTAAAAAAGAATTCTTTTTTAAATGCCCATGAGAAATAATGAGGAATTCCAAGAATATGGAAATGACCAGGTTCCAGAAAGGCAGAGGATGTCCAAATGGATGCAGCAGTGGCCCTGGGATGGGAGGAGCAGAGGGCCCCAGATGATGCTGGGAAATAGGCTCTAACACCTATACTAGGACAAGATACAAGGGTGGGCCATGCAAAGAGGACAGTGGCAGCTAAGACCTCTACACCAAGCTGGAGTCCTACAGCGCAACAAGCTCAGTATAAAGGAACTATACAAAGTCCACCTACCCACCAGGGAAACAGCAGTGAGGCTTGCCTCAGCCCTAAGAGCAGGGTGGGAAAGGAAAGTTTCCCACGAGAAAATGAAGCCCCAAGCCCATGCCAATCCTAGGCTTGGAGGCTGAATTAGCACTTTCCTTGTGATATGGGATTTCCCCAGTTTGAGGCTGACATAGACGTTGCTCCTGGGCTGGTTGCCCAGGGCTCCTTGAAGAAGAAAATCCAAAATATCTCTAGAAGGATATTCCACAGGAAATGCCACAGGGATTACCACAGAGGCAAAAAAATTTGCCAAAGATCAGGTTATAATTTTTTTTAAATTATATAATATATGAGGTAAAGATCCAACATGAGTGAGGATCCAAAGCTCTCTCAGGATCCAAAGGTCTCTGCCATAGAAAAGCAGATATCATTTCCAATTATTTTATTTATTTTATTTGTATTATATTTTTAGAGATGGAGTCTCACTCTGTCGCCCAGGCTGTAGGTACAGTGGTGTGACCATAGCCCACTGCAGCCTTGACTTCCTGAGCCCAAGGGATCATCCCGCCTCAGCTCCCAAGTAGCTTAAAGTACAGGTATATGCCACCATACCCAGTTTCAAATAATTTTATATTATCTGCAAGCTAGTATAAAAGAAATATTAAAATGATTAAAGAGATTAAAGAAGGAATAAAATTCATAATGAAAGAATAAGACATTATGACAAAAGAACACACACAATTTTTAAAAGAACCAAATGGAAATCTGCAAATAAAAGATAGAATCTGAAAAATTAATGGATTGGTTAAATAACAGATTGGACTCTGATGAAGAGAAAATTAGCTAACTGGGAGAAAAATCCTAACATATTACTTTGAATGTAGCACGGAGAGAGTTTTTTAAATGTAAAAAACATAAAAGGTGGAAAGTAAGCAAAATGAAAGATGGTGTGCATAGGAGCCAAGAGAAAACTTCCCTTTAGAAGTTTTGCTGAAAAATCAACTAGAAAAAGGCAGATTTTTTATTTTATTTTATTTTATTTTATTTTATTTTATTTGCCTGCTAGACAAATTCTAAAAGCGCTCTAATACTGCCAAAAGTCAGGTTAATAGGAGAAAGGTATACAAGTGTATTAACATGCACAGGAGATGTACAGAGATCTGAAAAGCAAGATGCTTGATGCTTTTATACCATCTTGAGGTTACAGAAATAACAGGGGCTCAGAGAATGGCCCAAAACAGGTTTTGATGGTAAATCAGGTTATGACGGCAAGACCAGGTTACGGGAGGAATAGAGAGGAAGCTGGTAGTAAAGATGGTCTTGTTACATAGAGGAAACCTCACAGGTGGCAGCCCTCAGAGAGAATAGGTAGTAAGTGTTTCTTTTAGGCCCTTAAAAGTGTCAAACTCTCAGTTAATTTTTCCTAAATTGGACAAGGAAGAGCCTCAGAGAAAGCCTGGCTTTGTCAATGCAGATTTTCTCTACAGAAGCAAACCTCCCTACAAAAGACAGCTTTTCAGCTAGTCTTATAGTTCCAGTCCTTCTGCACAGCCATCTTGAAATATATAAAAGAATTATATTTGGGGGGTGAAATATTTTAGCTTCCTTCAAGTGAAAGGTCCAAGATACATCTATTTAATAGGATTTCTAGAAAGGTTCATATAGAAAATAAAGAAAATTCAAAGAGGTGATGTCTGGAATTGACACAAATCCTCACATCGAAGAGGGTGTGCAAAGAGGCCAAAAAGGGAAAAATAGAAATAATTCTGCACTTAAATGCATCAAAGCAAAACTGTGTAGCATCAAAAAGAGAATATCTTAAGATCAGTGGAAAATAAAAAATGGAATAATTGGACTTACAGCAGACTTCTCAAAAGCAACAACAGAGGCCAGAGGAAAATGAAATCATATCTTCAAGTGCTAAGGGAAAATAATTTCAACCTAGAATCCTTTATCAAGCTAAGTTGTCATTTAAGAATGAAAGCAAAGTAAAAATAAATGTTGAAATCAACAAAGAATAAGAAATGCCAAACACAGGCCCTGATAAGATAAAAGGAAATTAAATTGAAGAAAGAATGGCAACAAAAGGACTATTAAACAAAAAAGTTGGTAAGTATGTTCGGGCATGGTGGTGTGCGCCTATAGTCCCAGCTACTTTGGAAGCTGAGGCAGAAGGACTACTGTAGCCCAGAAGTTCAAGGCTGCAGTGAGCTATAATTGAGTCACTGCACTCCAGCACTTCAGCCTGGGCAACTGAGTGAGACCTCATTTAAAAAAAAAAAAAAAAAAAAAAGTGTAAATAAAAATATACATTGAATGTAAAAAACTTCTAATATTTCATTTGAAGAGTTTAAAAATAAGGTAGAGCTGAAATGTCAGTGTGAAAAATATGACTGCTTACAGTCAAAATGTACTAAGGTCTTTTTCTTGTTCAGAAGGATTCACTTTACACTGTGTAAGTCAAGTATGTGTGTCAAAAGTGTACAGGTAACCACTAAAAAAAATAGACTGCAAAAGAATGTAAAACTTCTAAATCAGTATTAAAAAACATAAAAATTTGATCAACCCACAGAAAGGAGAGAAAAGGAAATAAAAACGTAAGATATATTACATAGTTTTTTTCCCATAGGTTATTGGTGAAGAATACAACTATCTACTAAACCAAAGAGCCTCTCTGATTAGATTAAAAATAAACAGACAAAATAATAATCCAGGTGAATGCTTCTTATAGGAGACCTACCTAGAACACAATGACACTGAAAGGCAGAAAAAATGAAAAAATATATATAGATGGTCCCTGAGTTACAATGGTTCAACTTATGATTGTTTGACTTTACTATGGTGTGAAAGCAATACGTATTCATTAGGCACTCCATTTAGCAGAAACTGTACTTCAAGTACTCATGCAACCATTTTGTTTTTCACTTTCAGTATAGTATTTAATAAATTACATGAGATATTCAATACTTTACCATAAAATAGGCTTTGCATTAGATAATTTTGCTAAACTGTAGGCTAATGTAAGTATTCTGAGCATGTTTAAGGTAGACTAGGCTAAGCAATGATGTTCATTATGTTAGGTATATTAAATACATTTTTGACATGATGTTCTCAACTTATGATGGGTTTCTCAGAATGTAACCCCATTGTAAGTCAAGGAACATCTGAATACCAGGCAAATTATAAACCAATGAAAGCTTGTATATTGACATACATAGTAGACAAAACAGACTTCAAGTATCTTGAGGAATAACGAAGGCTATTACCTAAAAATAAAAAGAAAATTCTCCAGGAAAATAGCATCATCCTATGCCTTTTTTCCCCCACAATATTATAACTCCAAAACATACAAAACAAAAATTTAAATACAAGGAGAAATTGACAAACACATATCCACAGTGGAATATTTTAATGTCTCTTTCTCAGAAATGGATATATCAAAGAAATAAAAAATTAATAAGTATATAGATAATTTGAACAATGCAATTAATATGATTAAGCTAATGGAAATATATGGAATCTTATCCCAACAATTTGATTATAAATATTGATTTTCAAGCACAAATAAAAGTACAAAAGTTACCAAGGCAACAAATCAAATCTCAAGAAATATCAGAGAACTGGTATCACATGAACTGTATTCTCTGACCAACATCAACCCAAAACACAGCCCAAAAGATCCCAGGCATCCGGAAAATTTTTAATTTCCAAAATAATTCATGAGTCAAAGAATAATTCTAATGGAAAATTAAATTTTAAAGAAATGGTCAATAATAAACATTAAGCTTGGGTTATATCTGAAATTTTTTTTAAGAAAGAGAGGGAGAGGTCTGAAATGAGTATCATAAAACATAGTTTTTAAAGCTGGATACTATATATAAAAATGCTATATATTATTTTCTGTATACATCAAACAGTTTATAATTATTATAAGTTTAAAAATGAAGCTACTTATTCTGCTTTATATAAATGTTGTTTGTATCTCAATCATTGGAGGAATGGTAAAGATTTGTTTTGTATTTGTTTTCCATATGGGATAGACAGGAATTTAGACAAAATGCTTCCATCTGTGAACACACGGCTTCATCCAATATGGGGCAACTGATTTTCCTTAATCTCCATGTCCCATTGTACTAGAGGCTAAAGGTCAGATGTTCCCAGCCGGGCCTCTAGGGTCACCTTCAAGTCTGTCAAAAATACCTCCTGCTGGTGACCAGAAAGGCTGCAAAGCCAGTCATTTTTTAAAAGAACATACTGCAAAGATCACCCACATAGAAAATCAACCTTGGGGGCAAGCCTCATGGTTGACAACATTTATATTGACCCCACTTAAAATATTTTATTACATACTTCTGATAAAAAAGCAAAATCTGCCTATGAGTTGGAGTTTTAGTAAACATCCTCCCTTTTTGAAGTGTGTCTTTAAAATAGTCATCCTAAGCAAAACTGAGAACTCCCTATCTTCTGTGACTCAAGTCTTAGGCAATCCTCAGATTCTCTTTCCCAGTTCTCCCAATTAAGTCCTGGGTGATTCCTGCTATCAGAATTTTATGTCATTATTGTCAAACTTGAGTAACGTACACCCTCTTTTTGGAGGAAAAATATTCTCCTGAGCCCCTAATGTTGACAAATTACTTTCATTAGAATGTTACTTAAAAATATATACAAATGTAAAACTAGATATAAACTCATTATGCTAAACAACTATAATACCAAAACAAATTTACTAATTAGAAACAAAACTACCAAACCAATACAGTTCAAATTAACAAGATTAATTTAATGTGACAATTAGTATTGTTTTGCTAAAATTGTATTGCAGTTAAAAACAACTGGCTTCCAGTTAGATTCAGGCAATGGTAAGCACTTAGAGATGTATTGGAGGTTTGGGGAAAGGAAAGTCAGGATATTTGCTCCCTCCCTTTTCTGGTTCTGGTCTAGCAAAGAAGCTCCTCCCTCCCTGATCCCACCTGGCTCCCGAAGGCAGCTTTCGCCATGGTTACTGACTGCATCCAGAAGCCCTGGTTTCCTGCCTCTGCTCACACTATCTCCTCCCCAGATACCTCCTGGTACTGATCTGCTGCTGCCACTAACCTCTGTTTTGACCGTGCATTCCCTGTTTGGTTTCTTCCTCTCTTCCAATACCATTGTGATGTGGTTTGGATTTGTGTCCCTGCCCAAATTTCATGTCGAATTATAATCCCCAGTGTTGGACAAGGGGCCTAGTGGAAGGTGTTTGGATCATGGGTGGGGGCAGGGGGGGAATTTCCCCCTTGCTGCTCTCATGATAGTGAGTGAGTTCTCATGAGATCTGGTGTTTAAAGGTATGCAACACCTCTCCCTGCTCTCTCTTCCTCCTGCTCCAGGCATGTAGGATGTGCCAGCTTCCCCTTTGCCTTCCGCCATGGTTGTAACTTTCTTGAGGCCTCTCCAGTCATGTTATCTCTACAGCCTGCAGAACCATGAGCCAATCAAACCTCTTTTCTTTGCAAATTACCCAGTCGCAGGTGATTCTTTATAGCAATGCAAGAACAGACTAATATGCATTGTTTTTTACTAGTTTCCCATATTAAATTTGCTTTATTAAACTACTATTCTCATACTCTCTTTTCCTGACTGACCCCAGGGATACACAGGTTATACGTAAGAGTGGAAAGAGTTGGAGTGTAATCAGATTTCTTCCTTCATCCATGTGTATTTATGCCAATTGTCGTACTTTTAACTTCCCTCTTTTTTACACTTCAAAGTGCCAAGAATAAACCAAAAAGAGGAATCTCCCCATAAGTGTATACTCTTGTTTTATGTAGAAACCATTTTTGTTCCCTAAATTTCCTGTGGCTCCATATGTCATCAGAAGGGATTCAACAGGAAAGCATCTGTATCACAAAGGGGAATTACACCCAAACAATGGATGAGTTAGATTCCAATTTGAGAAGAATGGCTGAGCAACCTTAGATACATCAGCCTCAAAACAACTAATAACTTAAAAGGGAAATCTGAATATTCATTTCCCTTGAAAAAATGGTGAATGAATTGAGGTAACCAATTCTTTTTTTTTTTTTTTTCCTTCCTAGAGTTCTTTTAACATTACATGATTTTTCAACATTTTTCTTTACAGAGTTGTACCACCAGATAGACCAAGAAGAAATTAATGTACACACTTGAATATGAAAAAGAGAGAGGGGGGGTTTAAATCAGGAAGTATGTCTTTAAAGGAACAGCATAAGAGTAAATAATTTATGATAGAATGACCAATATTTCTTCTATCAAATGACAAGTTTCTTACTTTCTCTAATGTAGCTTTTATGTTATATAGGTACCAGCTCCTACTTTTGTCAATTCTCGAGGGCATGAATATTTAATGGGTTGGGAAAAGCATGGTTACTCCTAAGAGTCTGAGAGAAAGAGAGCCAGCATGTTTAATGTTTATTACAGAAATCAACTGATGGCAGGACATTCCCAGGAGGTCTTTGAACCAGCAAGACATAGGAGGTTAAGTTGATGCCAGGCTCCACTCTAGACAATTAAACTAGGATCTCTGGTGGGAATCTCTGGGGGTGGGTCTCAGGCATTAGCATTTTTTAAAATTTTCCCACATTATTCTAATGAAGCCACTAGCCTCAGCCAAGAATTAAAAGTTAGCTTGGATACTATCTTTTTATTGGATTCAGTTTTTTTTCCTCATAAGGGTTTGTTCATTTCTCCCCCTCATTCTTTATTATTTTGAATGACACTGACATAAGTGATACTAGAGCTATAATCAACTTGATATTTTGTTTTACCTGCCACTTGATAAAAGAAAACAGAGAAGGAAAAACATGAGTTCTTTTAGGGGTAAGGGGTGATGATTATAGTGATGCCTGCCAGAATCCTCAGATGGCTGAACTGTGTGACTTTCACCTCAAAAGTCACCATCAAGGGATGATGTATCAAATCCACTGTCCATTGGTCATTCATTTTGTGTAGTCCTTTTTCTCAGTATCTTCAGGCTGTTAGCACATGGTATCAGACACAATCTGTCAATCCTCATCACATTAGAAATGTCCCAGTTCACATTCTCCAGAGCCCATGGCTCTTACAGGGTTGAAATCTTAGCACCCACTATAGCAACAGCACATTGTATATATGTATCTCCCAAGACAAACACCTCACAAAGAATAAACAATGACTTAGCCTGGGGATCCCCTAAACATGCTTGATAGCACACCTAATAGAAGTTTAAATAAGACTTTAACATTTTCCCCATGATCCAATGGATCACCTTGCACCTCCCCCGAGGTGCTCACACCTCACTCCAGAGACCACTGAGCCAGTCTACCGGATAATGCTGCCTGACAAAGAGTTATTACTGTTGTGCTTCGAGTTGTCCCTGAATCTAAATATTATAGCAGAAATTGTGAATCAGAGTTGTTCAACAATGCAAACAAGGTAAATAGCAAATTCTTCATCATCACCCATGAGTTACTTGATGAAAAATTCGAACAGAATTTTGTGTTAGTACCAAATGTTCCCTGTTACCACCAGAGCTAGGCCTCTAGGACTTCCCAGGCTCCAGTCTGATCCTCTGAACAATTTTACTCAAATCACTTTACTGTTTATAGCTATTTCATCGTTTCAGTGGTCACTCTAAACCAAAAAGCAACCTCTAGATTTTCTTGCTGAAGGGCTACATTCTTCAAAAGAATGCACTAGGAAAATTCTGGCCATAATTTCAAAGCAGATTTTCTCTCTACAATAAATAGGTGTATTTAAAATATAAAATGTTCTCAATGAGGTATCCTTTATGAAAAAAATGCAGTATAGCAAGGACTTTGGCAAATGGATTGATTCTGAAAAAATAAAAAGAGGCACAGAAAAATTTCATCAAGGTCACTAAAAGGGGAGAAATGAGCTGAAATAAGCAAGTGCAGAGATCTGAGTCATGACAATTAAAGATCACAGAGTTTGATTCTGGTTTTGCAGTAGAGGAAACTGATCTGCCCAAGGTCATGCTCTAGTTTAATGGCAGAACTGAAAACATCTGCAGACTCCTAGCTCACTGTCCCTTCTTTTGGTCTATAATATAATTACTTCCTTACTTATCTTCCATTCTCTTTTCTATCAGTCTTAGATAAGAAAGCCAAGATATTTCTTTGGTTGCCTTGTAAATTATCCTTACTTCACAAAGACCCATTCCTCCCCCTTGGGTGTTTCCTTTTCCTGTGGTCTTCCCATAGGAGAAGGCTCTGTATTCCCAACTGCAGGGTTCCTGTCTGCCTCGTTGGAGAGTTCTTTCATCACTGCAGTGCGTGGGCTGCCTGTCTCTAAAAATAAGATTCCATTTATTTGTTTGGTACAAGGAAAATCAATTATGATACAGTTCTCACTGTGGAGATATTCTCAAACAATATTTTAACTGACTCCCAAGTTCTATTTTAGAAGCATCATAACCACAGAAGCACAGAATTCTGGAGATTAATAAGTCTGCAGAGTTCATCCAATGTGGTTCCTTACCATTTGGGGGTCATAAAACCCCTTGAAAATATGATGACAGCTACAAAAACTCTCCCCAGAAAAAAATATACATACAAAGATATATATGAAGACACATATACAAAATTCATACAAAAGCATGCAATGTTGTTCACTGGCCAGGAGGGTAGTCCCTGGATCCCTGGGTTAAATACCCCTTTGTTGAGCTAGTTAGTGGAAGAAATCGTGCTAGAACACAGGTCTCTTCTTCCCAGTCCAGAGGTACACTATAGGATGACAAAGGTGACCATGTGATTTATCATCTAAACCAGGACACTTTAGAAAGTGAAAAGGTGGGCTACCGATGATTAAGACAACAGGTGTAAACTGAAACCCTTTGGGGCAAATCAGGACATATGGTCACTTCAGTCACACCAAAAACAGATAACCTCTTAGACCTGACACTTCTTTGTGCCAGAAAGCCAAAACCTCCCGAGAAAAAAAGAAAATGTGAACTTGCAATACAACCTCTGAATCTTTACTCTACAGTGCTTTAAAGAGACCAAGCTTCTACCCTCTTGTCTGAGTTCTCATTAAATGCATATCACACATCTCATGAATATAACATACAAAGGAAATTATTATAACACTTTATAGCAACAGGATTTAAGTTTCCTTGAGACCTCCCAAGGGGCATCTCAATCAATTTTAGGTTTTATCAGCAACCCAGTAGTGAACATCAGAACTTTCTCTTTGCTGCTGTTGGTAAAGTCAGTTTCACTCCAGAGGTTTGACCATTTCAGTCTGACTATGCAAAGAAAAGATAAGAAAAATGGATTCCATTGTAAAGAATCTCCCTAAAAGTCTAAATAATTCATATCGGTCTCAGCCTTCAGACATTATCTCAAGCAGTAAGCACATTCCAAAAGGCTCCAAACTTCCAGCACTTTCCCTGGTGAAAGTCACACTCAAGCCCTTCACTCATCAGCTGGCCTTTCCTCTGAAGGGTTAAGTGACTGTATCTATGCATCATGTTCTTAGAATGTTATTATAATATCAAGACTTTAAAAGAGAGTCTGTTTCTCAGCTTAGTGATATTTAACTATCCTAGCAAAGCCTCCAGTTCTGAATTACATTACTATGCTCTACTTTGGGGTCCCAGATCAGCCACTGTCACTGGCTATATGTTAAAATTATATAGAGAACTTTCAAAAAAAACTTTCACACTTGGATTCCACCTCTGGAGATTCTGATTCATTGGCTACAGGTTGGGCCTGAGCATAATCATTTTTTCCAAAATCTTCCCAAGTGATTCTAACTTGCAGCCAGAGTTGAGAACTACTGCCTTAAAGAAAAACCAATGGGCATTCCATAGGTAGTATCTACCGGCTTTTTCCTTTTCCCTTAAAGGTAGGGGAATGCAATGGGACATGATCTGGCTCATATTGGAGATGAGCTAGTGGGAGGAGGAAGAGGGCTTAAAGAGCTAACGTACAGTCCTAGTAGACTAGTAGTCTAGCAAATAGGCACAGCTGTACACAAACCTCCTGCATCGACCCAAGTGGGTCTTGGGCATTAACAGCAAAGATCCTCAGAAGAAATCTCCTTGGCACTCAGGTACAAGAAATATCACGTTCCTTCATTTTCTAAATCAATATGTAATTGGCTCACCCCACACCTGCCAGTTGGTAGAGAATCCAGCTACAATAATTTTCCCACTCAACCCTTCTCTACTTTTGCCTATACTCCCTCAACCATATCTACATATCATAAACCTCAAGGATTATGTAGCTCAAGAAAACAGAACAAGGGCCCCTTTTCTTCTTGCCCACCACTCCCACATATTCACTGTCATCTTGATGCTTATTCATAATGCCACTGGTGTGTGGCATTCTCCCCTAGGGAGAATTGCAACTCCATATTGATCCAGGAGACATCAGAAGGGCAGTGGCAAAGAACAGGCTGCTACTCTTTGCCTCCCTACTGAGGGAGAAAAGCCCTGCAAATTCTGGGGCACTTCCTTAGAAAAGGGTTCTGCTTCCTGAGATAATAGCAAAATCTCTGTCTCATCTTTCTATTTCTAACAATAAGTACTTCCCCAAAAGGCTGCACCTCCTCTTCTCTTCTTCGCAACATCACCATGAAATCTGGAATGATTCGGCTTGACTCCTTTCATGCACCTTCTTAAACTATTTAAGTTACTGTCTATTATGAGTAGACACCACTATAGCTAATCCTTCCAAAGAAAGAATGAGTAAACAGAAAGGCAATGGCAACATAGAAAACCCAGGTACTGGGAGGCCGAGATGGGCGGATCACGAGGTCAGGAGATCGAGACCATCCTGGCTAACACGGTGAAACCCCTTCTCTACTAAAAAATACAAAAAAACTAGCCAGGCGAGGTGGCGGGCGCCTGTAGTCCCAGCTACTCGGGAGGCTGAGACAGGAGAATGGTGTGAAGCTGGGAGGCGGAGCTTGTAGTGAGCTGAGATCCGGCCACTGCACTCCAGCCTGGGCAGCAGAGCGAGACTCCGTCTCAAAAAAAAAAAAAAAAGAAAACCCAGGTACTAAGAAGCAAACTTAGCAATGTGTGTCCAACTAAGTTGGACATACAAAGATATATATGAAGACATATGTACAAAACTCATACAAAGATCTGCATGCAATATTGTTCACTGACCAGAAGGCCAGTGCACCCAAAAACCAGAAATCCTGAATCAGGGCACTGAGGTGTGCTTGCCCTTAGAGAGGTATACTCAGCTCAGAGGCAAGAGTACTTCATAAGGTCTCCCCATGGTCTGGATGAAATCTTACTCCAGATAGTCTCATTACCCAATGAATATTAGATATACTCACTTGGCTTCCCAGGTGTCTTGATATAGAGAAAGTAATGGTGGTGGTGGAAACCATCAGGAACTGAGATGCAAATACTCTGGTCTCTTGGAATGCATCCTGTCCCATAGGTTAATAAACTAGTAGCCTGTTTTTCTATTAGCTGCATGCAAACTTAATTATGCAAATGTCTCGGCAAGTCTGATCTTTTCTATGTATCCTCATATTTTATTTTTGTGCTTGCAAGAATTAACCTTAAACAACCTTGTGAGGACTTTTCATAGTCAACCATTTGGCCTTCCTTCCCCTGGAAGCACCTCCTCCCCTCCTCAGTGTCTGCAGAGCTATTGCCAATGGAGTCACCTTAGGCTTTGTCTGCTTCTTAGAACTTGTGAGCAGATGAAGGGGACCCCTAACATGGCAACAACAACAACCTGGAAGTGGAGAGTGCAAAAAATGACAAATCTGCTTTTTACAGCAGAGGCACTCAGATGCTGGACCCTACAGTGTGCAATAACCGTGGGGATCCTGGATACTTTGCATTGCAACCATAGGAAGTCTCAATATGCTGTGTGTGTCCTCTAGTGCCTGGCACATGGCAGACACTCCATATTATTGTATCTTGTGCACATTCTTTCCCTAAAGGGGCATCCCAGTATCTCAGCCCAGCAATACTGATGTGCTACAATACCAATGGGTAAACAGACCTAAATAAAAATACTCATTCACAGAGAGTGCCCCCAGGCCTCAACCTTTTGCATTATATAGACTGGGGCCTGAGCTTACACTTACTGGCAAAGGAAATTTGCTTGCAAAGCAATGTTTGACCCATTGAACAAGCAGTGCCCCAGGCAGAAACTACAATGCTACAATCCAGTTTTAGAGAACTGCTTAAGCCACGCAGGTTCTTGGGACCTGAGGTTTAGCCCAGCTGCTGACCCACTGTTCTCTACTATATTTGTCTCTTGATCTTTGACTTCACTTTTATAAGTAATGCAATCTTTCTAACTCTAATTACTTAGAGCAAATCATTGACTTTGGCCATCAATGTTTTTTTACCAGCAAATTTTTAAGCTACAACATTTTTATTTCTGTATCTAAAGATTAAGGTAGACTCATTCTCTGCTCTTGTGCTACTTTTTAATTTTTTTCAGAGATAAGGTCTTGCTCTGTCATCCACGCTGCAGCGCAGTGGCATGATCACAGCTCACAGTAACCTAGAACTCCTGAGCTCAAGGGATCCTCCTGCCTTGGCTCCTCAAAGTGCTGGGATTATAGGCATGAGCCACTGCACCTGGCCACAACTTTCTTTTTTAAACGAATTACTATGCACAAGCCCTTTGCTATACATGTAATCTCATTTAATCCTTTTGATACAGTATCTCATACTCCCACAAATCCTATGAGGACTCATTACTTCAATTTACAGATGAAGAAACAAAGAAACAGAGGCTCCAGGACATTTGGGTAAGGGGTCCATGAAAAAACGGGTGTCCATAGCGCCAAACTTATGCTCTGCTCCTTTGTGTGATTGCAGAAAAGTATAATTTTGTAATCAAGATTCACAAAGGGAACAAAAAAGCCACATTCACTTCACCTATTATAGTCCTTGAAGACAGAAACAAATCAATTATCACCTCATTTCCGACAAAGAATCATAGACTGTGTCTCTAGATATGCTGGTTTGATGCTGACTGATTTATGCTGTGTGGGATTGGGCAGGGCACAAGCAAAAGGTACCATGACTCTGGGGAAGTGGTGGGTGGAGAAAGAAAGGGCACATTGCAAGACAGCCGATACGGAATATTCCGAAAAGTTGTGTTTCAGTTTCCTGTGAACTTGTCTCACTTTTTTCAGTAAGTATTCTTCCCTAAACTGTACTGTCTAAATGTCATAGGTAGAATTTGTTCAGCTATGAGGGTATCCTTTCTAGTAAAAGTTTGGAGATGTGTTCGTTACCTAGGGCTGAAAAAAAATCACCCCAAAATGAAATGTGTTAAAATAACATTTATTATCTCATGGTTTCTATAGACCAGGAATCCAGACATGGCTTAGCTGGGTTCCCTGCTTTAGGATCCAACAGGTTATAATTAAGATGTCAACCAGGGTCGCAGTCATCTCAAGGCTCAACAGACAGGAAAGAAACTTGCCTCCAAACTCACTCACATGGCTATTAGTAGGACGAAGTTCCTCACCAGCTGTTGGACTCAGGGTCTCTGCTCCTTGCTGGCTGTTGCCTGGAAGCTACCTCAGTTCCTTGCTATGTGGGGCTCTCTATAAGACAGCCCACAACCTGGCAGCTTGCTTCAGCAGAGCAAGCAAGCAGAGAGGACCAGAGAGAGTGGGAGCAAGACAGAAGAAGTCACAGAAGATTTTTGAAACCTGTGATGGCTAATTTTGTGTGTCAGCTTACTTGGTCACCCAGATATTTGGTTAAGCATTATGCTGGGTGTCTCTGTGAGGATGAAATGAACATTGAAATTGGTAGGCTGAGTAGAGCAGATTGCCCTCCTCAAAATGGATGGACCTCACCCAATCAGTTGAGAACTTGAATAGAAGAAAAGGACTGACCCTCACTCAACCAAGAAGGAGCTCCTCCTGCCTGACTGCCTTTGTAATGGGATATCAGCTGTTTCCTTCATTTGGTCTCACACTGAAACACTGGCTCTTCCAGGGTCTCGAGCCTGCTAGCGTTTGGATGAAAGCTACACCATCAGCTTCTGGGTCTCCAGCTTGTAGACTCCACCTGCAGAGCTTGGGGATCTTGAGACTTGCCAACCTCTATAATTGAATGCCGTATATTACATGTTCTGTTTCTCTGGAAGTTCCTGACTAGTACCTAATCTAACCTGGGAGGGGACAGCCCAACACGTTTGCCATAGTCTATTTGTTAGAAGTGAGTTACTTGGTCTAGTCAACACTCAAGGGGAGAGGAAGCTGACACATGTTGTGGGGTACCAGGAGGTGTGAGGTACCATATTAGAAACAGGCTTCCTGTAGTGCATCGCCTGCCAAGTTAGAATGAAGAATGGAGACAATTGGAGGTGTGTGGAGTTGGCAGCAGGAGAGGAAACAGAAGAGGAGTTTGTATGTGGCCTTGGAAGTTACCCAGGGAGGTCACCTTTTCGTGCTTCCTCTCTGACTGGTTAGGGATTTGCAACCCAAACCTGGGGTTTCATGGTGAAACAAAAGCATGAACCATAATCAGCATGCAGATCTGGCACATAGCAGAATTTGGCAAGTCTCAAAGCTGGTGGAGATCCAGACACAGCAGAAAAAGGCATAGATTTGGACTCAGAGGACCTAGATCAGAGCTCCACAGAGCCACCCAATGAACTTGGTCAAGCTGTACGAGGACACTGAGGTCGGGGGGCTCTGTCTTCCCATCCATGAAATGAGACTAACGGCACCTTCTTCATACAAATGCTGGGAACATTAAATTAAATTCTCATTGCCTTAAAAGTGTTCCATTGAAAGCCAGTTCAGCAAAAAATATAACTAGACAGAAAAGGATTACACTAACCATTAAACGTGAGAAATTCTGGTTTAAAAGGTGAACCAATCTCCTTCCTACATCGTCTGAGGGTCATTAAGAGGTACTGAGTATTCTGGGCCTACAAAAGAAAGGCAGATGAGTCCGTGTTAACCAAACAGATTTGGTGACCACACTTTTCCCAAGAGAATTTTATGTGACTTGTGTTAAATAATGAATTAAATAACACAGGTATAAATGCCTACCCAAGGAACCTGGCAGATCACCCACATGTAGTCAGTGTGTGTTGACTCTGAATCAGATTGTAACGAAGTAGTCATGGCAATAAGCCACATTGAGATGACCAGGACTGAAAGCACATATATAAAAAATATGTTTTCAATGGCTGCATAGAGCTTTAGTTTTTATTTTTATTTTCGGAGACAGAGTCTAGCTCTATCATCCAGACTGGAATGAAATGGTGCAATCACAGCTCACTGCAGCCTTGAACTCCTGAGCTCACACAATCCTCCCACCTTAGCCTCCCAGGTGGCTGGGACTACAGGCACATGCCACTACATCTAGTTAATATTTTTTTACTTTTGTAGAGCCAGGATCTCCATATGTTGCCCAGACTGGTCTCAAACTCCTGGGCTCAAGCAATCTTCCCGCCTCATCCTCCCAGAGTGCTTTGATTACAGATGTGAGCCGCCCCACCCAGCCCTGATAGAGTATTTTTTTGAGAACATCAGGCCAGACCATACTCCTGTAGAAAGGGAAGAGGTTTACTCCTGAAAAGAGAGGCTAGTTCCAGTGTCACACTTATCTGTGGAGGAGGCAGGGAAAATGGCACCCTGAAGGCAGGTTTTAGCCAGATAGGACAGAACTCCTAGCCTTTCTTTCTATCTCCCTCTGAACTTTGAGTTGGTTCAGCTGGCTTGGGAGCAAAGCTTAAAGGCGGCTTTGGACACACAAACCCAGCCCCAAAGAAGGTAAGAAAGCATCCGGCAAGATATCTCAAGCTGAAGACTAACACATCTTACTTTACAAAGCGTATTTCTCATTTTATGTTCCTCTTTTACTTGATGCTTTTGTTAAAAATCTAGCCTTCTGTGAGGGCCTTTAAAAATGCTTCAGCTGTGCTGGAGGGAACTAAGGTCATGCTGGGCTGGCATGCTAGGAGAGGCGTGTCATATGAGGCCAGCATGATTACGTCTGGTGTGACTCTTGGAGTGAACTTCTCAGTTCACATCCCTGGCCCCTTCCCAGGGACTTGCCCTGATTCACTGAGGTGAGTTCCAGAGGTCATGTCTTTACTTGGTGACATGAGCCAGGGCTACTTTCTTCAGGGCTGAATGCCTAAATGAAGCTGGGCTAATCATATTGTCTCTCCTGGAAATGTGGACATCTGCGTTCAGAGGACTGGCCCCTGAGGGTCCTGGAGCTGAGCCACAGAGCATCCTAAAGGGAAAGTCCAGATATTCCCACAGTTAAGGTCTGTGGAGCCTCCCTACTTCTTACCCTGCTGAGGTTTGGTTTTCAAACTCAGGTCTTCTCAATAAATTTTTCTTTTGACTTAAACTGGACAAAGTCTGTTTCTCCCCCTTTAATCAAATGAATCTCAATCTCAATTAAAACATAGCAGCAGCAGTCAACTTCTTTTTTTTTTTTTTTTTTTAAAGAAATCTCCAAAGGCAAGGTCATTCAGTGGTAACCCTGGAGAATTCTCAGTAAAATAGAGGTACAGTTACCAAATAATCAGAGTAGATCCCAAAGGTCAAAATTTGGGGAGAGTTAACCTCAGGGAAGCAGAGCCATGACGGACCAGCAGCTGAGCACCAAGGAGAAAGCATTAAACAGGCTGCCCAGCAGATGGTCAAAATAGGGGACAGGTATGAGCAGAGTTTAGCTAAGGAGCTAAAGTTCAGAGGAATGACCTCAGGCTTAGATAAACTGAAACTCAGGGCAGGGACACAAGTTCAGGGTGACAAAACACTACCCAGTGGGATCACAGATCAAAACTGAAGCCCAGTTATCAGAACTGGAGCACGAGGTCAGAGCAGGGCAGCTCACCAGTGTGTGGCCCATGCTGCTGGACACCTCAGTTTTCTGACAAAGGTCAGGTCTGGACCCAGAGTCTGGAACAGGGCTAAGGCTGCAGGCAGGGGTCAAGAACAAGGCAGCCAGGGTGCGGGGACAGGGAGTCAGTGCTAACACTGCAATCTCGCAGCCTTCTTCTCCACAGTGACACAACCCTGGGGCCTCTGCTCAGCTCCTGAGCTTCCAAGCAGAAAGGGCTGTAGGAGAGGATGAAGTAAGTCAGGGAGACAGAGCCACCATCATCAGCCTGAAGCCCTTGTCCTGCATGGAGTGGTGCGTGGCGGCAGAGGAGAGGGAGAGCTGCTTTTGTTTGTTTATTTCCTCATAGCAACTCACAAACTTAGCCAACTACAGATAAAAATGAAGTGCATGAAAACTTTCCTAACTTCCTGACTCAGAATCATTACTAAATATATAGATCAGATGTAGGCGGACGTAGGCAGAATTGTAGGTTCCACCTAACAGTCCTCAGACACTGCTGCCCCTGGGCCCCTCCACGTAGAAAGAGCTCCCAAAGGTCACCAGGATGTGCTTGCCATTTTGCTCAGTATTTTCTAAAATAATCAAAATGAAAACTAAAAATTCACCTTCTTCATGTCTCCTAACCTCAGAGGAGCTAAGCACAACCGGAGAGGCTTGGTCAAAATTGGTAATAGATTGATTGATTAGTTATCCTCTCTTTAGTGCCCTCCCTCACCTTACTCCTCATTTACTCCTGTGACAGGGCATGCGGAGGCTCCCAGGACTGAAGATACAGCTACAGTTCCCATGGGGTGCAGGTGATTTCAGCAGGCTGAGACCGCACAGAGGGCATGGATGAGTTGGCGTTTCTATGAGAGGAAGGATAGAATGGGTCACGCATTCTGAAACAGATTTGCAAAGGTCTTTAGAAGTTATCTGGCTCCAGTGTGCACCAACTGATGAAACTGATTTATCTAGCAGTTGGCAAAGGGTAAGGTTATTCTTAATGAATATTCCCACGAGGGCCCAGGATTAGGCGTATCAACATGTTCATTCCTAGATTTCAGCTGTGCTTGAAGAAACCGGTTGAGGGGAAGGGAGAGGGAGTAGAAGCAATTGTAGAATAGAGAGGATCATATCAGACCACATCATGGAGTTAGTGTAAGGCTCAAAAGAATTTGTCACCAAGCTCCACAAAAGAAATAAAAACTTTTCCCTTCTTCCTTTTGCAGTCTACCTTTACTGAATGTGGACTGCATAAACTCATTTGTTTTCAATTTAACCTCTATGTGATTAGTGAGGTACGTTGCCAGAATACGCAGAAAAGAAAATAAAAATACTGTAAATCAAGTTTCCCCATTCTTCACCCCTGCCGCCTTTGCATTTGGGGACCTTCAAAGCTCCTGGGAGGATGTGGCTTTGACCCTGGGCTTGCTCATGTACAGCCCTTAGAAGAGTGCTTGGCACGTAACAAATGCTGTGTAAGCATTTGCGATCAGTAGTAACATTTGCATTCACATTTGTACCTTTCGTGTAGAATTCCCTACCCCTAATCCAGCCAACTCTTAATACCTTTCCTGATAGACCATGGCCTTCATCACTGTCCAGGGCTTAGGGCCTACAGAATTTAACTCTGAATACTTTGATTAAAATCATTGTTTCTACAGATGAGAAAGTTAAAAAGTACTCCCCACTTGATGTAGCTCTTGGAGAGGGAACTTGAAGATTAAGCTACTCTCAATTATTAATACTGAGAAAAAGAAAAATGTGCAGGCAGTCCTCACTGCCATCCCCTCTTAAATTCCATCCATCTGCTGCCTGGATGGTGCTGACAAACCCCTATATTTCACTTTTCACTTCATTGATTCGCTCATTCAACAGTTTCCCCGCTGATTCATCCATCTCAAAGTCAACTTGTTAACATTTTGCCTTACCAATTCAGGAACGCCAGTGGGTGGAAGAAGGTAAGTACTGGTTACACCACAGCAGGAGATGAAAAGATGATTCATTACTTACCATTCCTCTGCTTTCAATGACTTTTGTAAGAATACCATGTAGCAAAAGCTGAGGCACCCTGCTTGCAGTCAAAAACGTATTTTTGCGCTTTTTTGATTCATGGATCCATAGGATTCTATTGGACAGGTCCTCTCCCATTTAGGATTGTCTGTTCTCAATATCATGGACTAAATACAAACAACTGTGAAAGGCAGCTATTCACAGTGAAGCAGCCACAAAGCTAAGCACGAAGGTATTTTGCAATGGTTTTTGAGCTTCAACTATCCAACTTGATTCATTCCCTGTAAGTCCAGTTTTCCCTAGCTTGCAAACATAAATAAGGAAGGTCACTTTCCTATTATTTACAACAACTTCAAGACTCCATTTATCAAATTAGCTTGGCCACAGTCCCCTTCCCCAGGAATCCTCAAAGGTGGTGGTATTTCATGTGCTTTCCTGAGTCAGTTAATCTCTGCTTCCACGGGCTCAGACCATCAATCTCCACTCTGTCCACTGGCCACTTAGGCCAAATGCCAGTTGCCATTTACTCTTCTAGAACTGCGACCTGTCTGTGGCTAATGCTGCTATTTCCATGCCACTCTTGGTTGAGGAAGGAAGGGAAAAGTGGAATGAAGGCACTCCCTCCCTTTTCCTTGCATGTCTAGTGTATAAGAGATATTTCCTTGACACAGATGAAGCCAGGCTGTAACTTTTGGGACAACACTTCAGTTAAGGTCCTGAGATAACAGGAGGGAATAGTAACCTTGCAGCTCCAAATGTGGTTCATGCAGCAGCAGCCTCAGCATCACCTGGGAGTTGGAGAGCAATTCAAAATCTCAGGTCCCATCCCAGTCTTCCTAAACAGTCTGCATTTTAACAAAACATTCAGATAATTTTTATGCACATTAAAGTTCGAGAAACATGAATTTCTTTTTCAAAAATATTTTTTATTATACTTTAAGTTCTGGGGTACACATGCAGGTTTGTTACATAGGTACACACGTGTCATGGTGGTTTGCTGCACCCATCAACCCGTCATCTATGAGAAACGTGAATTTTGACACAGACAAACTTTCATCTGCATGCATCATTGGCCTCTCCACTTTCACTCTCCACCCTTTTCTACCTTTGTTCTCTGCTTAGGATGTTGACCTGCCTTGACTGCATGGGTCAGGGCCTTCTTTCCCTGTGGCTTCAGCGGATAGGAGGAAAATTGGGTTAAGTTGCCCTCAGGCTGGCTGCAACCCTCTGGGTTGTGAACTGCCTTGAGGAAGCCCAACTCGCTTCCTTGGTCTTAGACCTGCTATGGGGGCCCCATTTCCTTATCCAGAAATCGCTTCCTTTCACATATGATTAGTAGTGGGAATGTCCACCCTTCTCAACTACTTTTATGGTTTCCCCCAGACCCAATAGAACAATAACATTAAAACAGACTGGGTGAGTGGCTCATGCTTGTCATCCCAGCACTTTGGGAGGCCTGGGTGGGTAAATCACCTGAGGTAAGGAGTTCAAGACCAACCTGGCCAACATGGTCAGAAACCTTGTCTCTACTTTAAAAATACAAAACTAGCCAGGCATGGTGGCACAGGTCTGTAATCGCAGCTATTTGGGATGCTGAGGCAGGAGAATCACTTGAACCTGGGAGATGGAGATGGCAGTGAGCCAAGATCGCACCATTGCACTCCAGCTTGGGCTAAACAGTGAAACTCCATCTTAAAAAAAAACAAAAAAAAACAGTGGCCCGATATTAGAACATTCTCCAACATCCACTTATCTAGTCTTGGAGAGCAGTTCATCTAAGACATTCACAGTCCTGCCCGGACCGATGAGTGAAATCATAGTCTTCTGCTTTTGAACAATCTTTTCTCCAGTGTTAGGGCTGGACTTGCATATCCTTCCAGCCAGCATAAACAACATAGCACGTAATATCCTGAGAAACAGCTCAAAGTGGAAAAAACATATCTCCCCTTGAACCCATCACAGCTTTTGAAAGTTATAGGAGGGCCTCCACCCTTGCCCAGTTATAATCCATTCTTCAATCAGGAACCAGGGTCCTCTCCCTAAACTGCAAATCAGATGTCACCCTTCTGCATAAAGCTTTATTCGGATTCAGTTTGTACATAAAACATAAACCATGGTGTTGCAGTTCAATTTTTCCAAGAAGCAGATCCTGAGATGAAGGTCAGAATATAGGAGATTAATCAGGGAGTGCTCTCAGGGTCAACTCCTGTGGAGGACATGAAGGAGGCAGGATTGGACAGAGAAGAAAACAGTTGCAGCAAAAGCCGCCACCAGTCCCACAGAGCTTGGGAACCTGCGTGACTATGCAGCATCATCCTTAATTGAATCAAAAGGAGCCCAGTCTTTGTATCTTAGCATTGCCAGTCATTCCTGGGCTGCCCATTGGAAAACAAGTGTGACCTTGGACCACCACCAGGATCTCTTCAGCCAAGGGCAATTCCCAGTGAGACTTCAGCTTCAAACTGGCATTGCCCACGCTCTTGGCAGCTGGGAAAAGGAGTGCTCCGTTCCAAAAAGTGGTGCGCTGGGAGTTGGACCAGATAGCAAAACACGGTCTACTACTCATGATCTGTAAAATTCTCCAGGATCTGGCCCAGTGTACCTATGTAACGTGGTCTTACCCACTCATGACCCACTGGACTGGAGTATCTTTGGCCTCCATCTGGATTCCTCAGGGACTTTGTACTTACTGTCCTCTTACCCAGACCACACCCTCCTTGCATCTTTGTGTGGCTAGTGCCTTCTCCTTCAGGTCTTAAGTCAGAGATCACTGCCACAAAGACATCTTCTTTGACCACCTATTTAATGTAACTCTCACATTTCATCTGCTTGTGGCTGTTAATGTCACATTGCTTATTTCTTTCATAGACCTTATCACAAAATGGCATTATGTATTTTTGTCCTTGTTTAACTGCTGCTCAAAAGCTTCTTAAGGGCAGAGACTTTTTGTTGCTCTTCTTTATTCCTTTCCCCCAATGCCTAGGGTAGTGAGTAAAACATAGTAGATGCTATAAATGAATGAATGAACGAACAGTGCATTCTGAATTGGAGTTGTTTTTATACTTTCATGCTATTACAGGCATGGCTTCCTCTAAGTGGAGTGCATTGTCTTTCCTCCTAACAAATTCGCACTTGGCTCAAATGTCAGCTTGTCTGTAAAACACTGTCATCTGCTCATATGACCCCCCTCCCTTTCTCATCTTGCCACCCTCAGCTCTGTGTGGCTAGAGCAATGCCTAGCACAGAGGAAGCAGCGATAACAGCACATTTATTGAACACGCACTGTGTGCCCAGTATTGCTATGTGAACAAAACAGACAAAATTCTTGCCCTTGTGAAATTTATATTCTAGTTGGGGAAGACAGACATAAACAAAATAAATAATTTATCTATATACTTTTGCAGAAAACAGGGATAGAGAATACTAGGTGGTATTGCAAAAATTAAGAAGAGTAGCCAGAGAAGGCCTCACTGGGTCCTGAGCTTCTTCAAAGAGCAGCAAGGGAACCAGTAGGACATGAGCAGTCAGTGAGGGAGAGAATAGCAAAAGAGATCAAAGATGTAACAGGGCCAGACCATGAGGAGTCTTGTAAGTCATGGTCAGTGAGAAGGGAACCATTGGAGGCTCTTTCTGAGTAGAGGAGTAACACAACCTGACTTAGGTGTTGACAGCGGGTGTATATAGCCAGGCGCCTGTAATCTCAGCTACTTGGGAGGCTGAGGTGGGAGAATTGCTTGAGCCCAGGAGGCAGAGGTTGCAGTGAGCCAAGATCACGCCACTGCACTCCAGCCTGGGTGACAGAGCGAGACTCTTGTCTCAGAGAAAAAAAAAGAGAGAGAGAGAGCGGGTGGGATGAAGGCAAGTATGGAAATCAGGAGACCTCCTGCGGCCACTGCAGTGACCCAGGTAAACTTGGATTTGGCTGGTGTTACTGGTATGGTAAAAAGTGGACAGGTTCTGGATATATTTCTAAGATAGAACAATCAAGATAGACTGGATGTGAAATGAGCCAGAGGAGTCAAGGACTACCCAGCATTTTCATCTAAGCGTGGAGTTGCCATTCACTGGATAGGTAAGATGGCAGGACAAGCAGGTTGCTGAGGGGGAGAGTAGAAATAAGGAATTGGGTATAATAAGTTTGAGATGCCTAAATAGATATCCAAAATGGAGATATTAAGTTACTCATTAAACAGGAAGGAAACCTGCGATTCAAATACAGAAAAGACTTTTCTTAGAATGAGTAACTGCAGCAAACCATGTGATCGATCAAGAAGCAGCATTAAGAGAACAATTCAGTTGCAATACCCAAAACATGGATTTCTTAACAATATATTTTTGTACAATACTTTAAAATTCTAAACTATGCCTGGACTTCATTATATTACATCACTGCTGCATTGGAAATATCTTTGTGTGAGGGAAGATAAAAGAAGCCAACACTTAATGATCTTTATTTTCTGTTCCTTTTCTTTGTCTTTCTTTTGCCCCTCTCCCTTCATTCTCCCTCTCCTTCTCCCTCTTCCTCTCCACTTTCATATTTTCATGTCTCCTGCCAACAGCCACCCAAGGCATTCTAGGCATTTGATTCTCTCCCCCAAAACCAAAATTCCTCCTTTAAGAGTTTTGTGAAAATAATTAGAGGAAAATACTTAGCACCACTTTGCATTTCTTCTGGGGAATACCAGTGATATGGTTAGGATATCTGTCCCCTCCAAACCACATGTTGAAATGTGATCTTCAGCACTGGAGGTAGAGCCTAGGTGGAGGTGTTTGGGTCATGGGAGTGGATCGTAAGTGGCATGGTGACTTCCCATAGTAATAAGTGAGTTCTCATTCAGTTCACATGAGAGCTGGTTATTTAAAGGAGTCTGGCACCTCCTCCTCTCTCTTGCTCCTTCCCTCACCATGTGACATGCTGGCTCCCATTCACCTTCTGCCATGATTGAAAGTTCCCTAAGGCCCCCACCAGGAGCAGCTGCCAGCACCATGCTTCCTGTACAGCCTGCAGAACCATGAGCCAAAATAAACCTCTTTTCTTCATAAATTACCCAGTGTTAGCTATTTCTTTATAACAATGCAAATGAATTAATGCAACCAGGAAGCAGAAGAGAACACTTCACAATATACAATTAAAGTACAAAATTAGATTGGATCTCAGAAATACAACAGGTCAAGGTTTTCATCATGAAATAAGAAAATGACTATATTTGAAATGGCAACTATATTGTTTTTGTATATTCATGAAGAAGGCAAAAAATGCATTACAATTTTTTAAAAACTCATTGTAGGAAAAATTATTTTCTTATATATCTTAATTAGTAATGTATACACAACAAGGTTTAAAATTATTTGGGCTTAAATTTTTTTAATTACTGCATTGCTTACCAGTACCTGTATTTGGTTTTAATCTTCAGTTGGAGCATTTCCTAATGTCACTGAAAAAAACTAAATTCAATAAATTTTAAAATGAGTTATTACTTACCTGAGTTTATTTTTATAAAAATAAAGAAACATTGGGTCACACTGTAATTGGTAGGATTGTTTTCTCTTAATGGTAGATAAGATAATAGTGTGTTACATAATTAATACTATCTTAAATTTGATGAGTTACAGTACTAAACTAGGTATATATACAAACACACACAAGCCTAAGTTTGTGCATATGTATAAAAATGTAGACATAATGCCATTTAGATTAGTACCATAAATGGGTTAATAATTTAGTATCAAGAATCATGGATATATTTGTAAATGGAGAATATCTATTTATTTCTTCGACAAGTATTTTTCCAGAACATATTTGTTGAAGGCATACGACATGGTTTGGATATTTTGTTTCTGCCAAATCTCATGTTAAAATTTGACCTCCAGTGTTGGAAGTGGGCCTAGTGAGAGGTGTTTGAATCATGGTAACCAGGTGGTGGATCATTCATGAATGACTTGGTGCCGACTCTGAGGTAATGAGTTAGTTCTCACTCTATGAGTTCACACAAGATCCCACTGTTTAAAAGAGTCTGGGATCTCCCCCATCTCTTTCTCTTGCTCCCTGTCAACATGTGACATGCCTGCTCCCCTTCACCTTCCACCATGAATAAAAGCTCCATGAGGCCTCACCAGAAGCTCTGCAGATGTTGGTGCCATGCTTCTTGTACAGCCTGGAGAACTGTGAGCCAATTAAACATCTTTTCTTTATAAATTACCCAGTCTCAGGTATTCCTTTATAGCAGTGAAAACAGACTAATAAAGCATAGATCAGTTGTGCCAGGTGCTAAGAATACTACAATAAACAAAACACACATAGTGCCTACTCTTAGAAATTTCAATTCAGTTAGGGATATAGGCCATAAAAGAAATAATTAAAGTGTCATAAATGTTTTAATAGGAAAAATTAGGTATGCAATATGAAAATAGAGCAGAGAGACTTGAACCTATAAATTCTTGTTGAAGGAAGTGATATTTGGGACTTAATCTAAGAAAAAACTGAAGTTAGGCAGTAAATGTGAGATATGTGCCTGTATGTCAGGTGTGGTGGTGCTGAGATATTTTTAAGATCATATTTACTTGTGATTTACCAAGTCCCCTTTAAAAAACATATACTGCCATTCTTTTTTGGAAGGAGAAGCAGGAGAAATAAATGTAAGCATTAATACTGCCAACACCAAGTTCTGTTGTCTGAGATATCTACACATTTTCCTACCAATGAAAAGTCATAGTCTATTCTGAGAAGCCAACATCCCTCATAGAAAGGTTAACCAAAATGGCAAAAATAACAGGTACTAAGTAGGATAAGTCAAATATTAGGTGCTGTCTCCATCCTTAGTAGGAACAATATTCTGAGATGCAAATTTGTTTTTATTCTGCAGCTTGACAATAACTTTTATGGCCATGGCCAGTTTCATCTGAAATGATTGGTTCCAACTGATCTAAGTGAAAGGAAATACTTTAGAGTTTTGCACAATGAAC